>NC_079189.1:39218226-39818226 GCF_029499605.1 Hyla sarda | reverse complement strand
TGGACCTGCTACTGCCCCTAGGACCTTCATAAATGAACTATCTTAGAAATAAAACAGTGATCCAGATGATAACAGTGCCTACACAATAATCATGCCCCCATTTGTGCCCTATATAGTATGAGTGCCCTTTTTGTGTCTACACACAGTAATAGAGCCCCCTCAGCGCTCTTCTCACATTAATAGTGCTCCCTTAATGCCTCTTCATAGTATTAGCATTCTTTACAGTACTAGTTCCCCCACACAGAAGAAGTGTCACCGTAACCCTCCTTACAGTAATGGTGCCACCTTACCGCCCCTACACAGCAAAAGTAATAGTGCCCCCTTTGTGCATGGATCAGTGTATAATGGGGCAGACAAATGAATACACAATATGTACTTTTAGTTTCCTGGTACCAAATTTGTAAACTCTAATAAAAAGTTCTAAACCTTCCAGTACTTATCAGCTTCTGTTTACTCCACAGGATGTTGTGTAGTTCTTTCCAGTCTGACGCAAAAATCAAGCCGTTATATGGTTCTATAGGTGCAAAACTCAGCGCGTTATGATTTTTAGAAGGGGAGGAGGAAAAGAGGAAAGTGCAAAAACCAAAATTGGTCCTTAAGGTGAAAATGGTCTGAGTCCTTAAAGAGTACCTGTCACTAAATACATTTTTCTAAACTAACACAGGCTATGTTCCCTAACTACTCAAAAAAAAAAAAACTCTGCCCTTAAAAAATGTTTAAGAGCTTTAAAAAGCTTAGTGTGAGCTGCCGGCAGGAGGATGTGGGCGTGCCCCAGCAGGTGCTACGTCACTGAAGCCTGCTAAGTTTCTAGGCTAAGTTTATACCTCATTTAAATGGCCCCTTTCTACATTTTTATTATTGTCAGCTACATTTTTAGTTCCCAGCCCGCCCACATAAATTGATCCCTGTTTAAAATTAATACAATTTTCATTATAAAAATATAAAATTTCATTAAATACAATGTTTTCAATCCCTACTGTATCTTTTCTTTTTTTTTTTTTTAATAGTACCCTATGAAATTTTATTTAAAAAGGTCTCTACATCCTTTTTTTGGATCGCTAAAGTCCTAAAAAGAATAAAAACCGCCTGCAAAAGCGCAAAGTTAAAACCCATTTGGCGTTTTTCTTGGCGTTTTTTTTACTCCCATAGACATCTATGGGATAAAAACCCCACGACTTCAGGGAAAAAAACACCATAGGCTCAACATGCTGCAATTTTGAAAAACTGGCAAGGAGAAGGAAAACACCAAAAAGAAGTGAAAAAACGCCAAAAGCATTAAGGATATGCCAAACTGAAAAACGCAAAGTGGAAAAGGAATTTTGTGATTTCTCATTGATTTACAGCTAACATCTGGCCTCAGCGTTTTTTCACTGAAAAAAAAAACACCATGAGGCCGTTTTAGCATTTTTTGGGGCAAAAAAAAAAAACCCAAGTAGAAACTTAGCCTCATTGTGCCTGCTACTGCCCCCGGGGCCCTCATAAATAAAGTCTAAAAAAAAAATACAGTGTCCCAGATAATAGCAATGCCCTACAGAATATTCATGACCTCCTTTGTGCCCCACACAGTATCAGTGCCCTCCTTTGTGTCTACACAGTACAGCCCCTTAATGCCCTCCCGTTAGTAATAGTGCTCCTTACTGCCCCTTCATAGTATTATTGCCCCATAGTGCCTTTCTCACAGAATTAGTGCCCCCACACAGAAGGAGTGTCACCCTGATGCCCTCCATACAGTAATGGTATCCTGCCGCCAGAGTGTGATCGGAGTTACGCTTTAAGGTTGCAGTTTATCCTGAACATGACATATGAAAGCTTAACTTTTCTTTATTTTTCTCGATTTCTTTCTGATGAGCGCCACAGAAAAGTTCATTTGAGAAAAAACACAGCCACGTCCAGTAGACAGCCGGCCTCATAGCTCAGTGGATAGAGCACTGGTCTCGTAAACCAGGGGTCGTGAGTTCAATCCTCACTGGGGCCTCATTTCTTAGTCTAGGACTAATTTAATATCTAACACCATAGAACAATATAAAGGTTAATAAACAACTTCAAAAGGACGGTGTTTATTGTATATTTACAAAACGTTAGTTCTTCCATGTATCCCCGTAGCGGTTGGCTGATCGCTGTGGATAGAGTAGAGGCATTTTAACATAGATTTTTGCATAGAAGAGGTTACAGTATTGGAGTACACTGAATAATTTATTTAAATCCCTTATATTTTGTTGATATTCAATAAAAATGTTAAATGATGTTTACACTTTCAAGCTATGTTTCCCATCCAGGGTCCTCCTGCTGTTGCAAAACTTAAAATCCCACGCATGCCCGGACAGCCGAAAGCTAAGGATGTTTAGGCTAAGGATATGTTTACACACAGTAAAATTGGCTTTTTTAGCTGTAGAAAAAGTGTTTTTACAGGAAAAAAATCTGCATATTTTCTTATCTCATTAAATACAATGTTTTCAATCCCTACTGTATCTTTTCTTTTCTTTTATTTTTTTAATAGAACCCTATGAAATTTTATTTAAAAAGGTCTCTACATCCTTTTTTTGGATCGCTAAAGTCCTAAAAAGAATAAAAACCGCCTGCAAAAACGCAAAGTTAAAACACATTTGGCGTTTTTCTTGGCGTTTTTTTTTACTCCCATAGACTTCTATGGGATAAAAACACCACGACTTCAGGGAAAAAAACACCATAGGCTCAACATGCTGCAATTTTGAAAAACTGGCAAGGAGAAGGAAAACACCAAAAAGAAGTGAAAAAACGCCAAAAGGATTAAGAATACGCCAAACTGAAAAACGCAAAGTGGAAAAGGAATTTTGTGATTTCACATTGATTTACAGCTAACATCTGGCCTCAGCTTTTTTTCACTTAAAAAAAACACCATGGGGCCGTTTTAGCATTTTTTGGGGCAAAACAAACAAAAAAAAACCCAAGTAGAAACTTAGCCTCACTGTGCCTGCTACTGCCCCTGGGGCCCTCATAAATAAAGTCTAAAAAAAAAAATACAGTGTCCCAGATAATAGCAATGCCCTACAGAATATTCATGGCCTCCTTTGTGCCCCACACAGTATCAGTGCCCTCCTTTGTGTCTACACAGTACAGCCCCTTAATGCCCTCCCTTTAGTAATAGTGCTCCTTACTGCCCCTTCATAGTATTATTGCCCCATAGTGCCTTTCTCACAGAATTAGTGCCCCCACACAAAAGGAGTGTCACCCTGATGCCCTCCATACAGTAATGGTATCCTGCCGCCAGGGTGTGATCGGAGTTACGCTTTAAGATTGCAGTTTATCCTGAAGATTACATATGAAAGCTTAGCTTTTCTTTTTTTTTTCTCGATTTCTTTCTGCTGAGCGCCACAGAAAAGTTCATTTGAAAAAAAACACAGCCACATCCAGTAGACAGCCGGCCTCATAGCTCAGTGGATAGAGCACTGGTCTCGTAAACCAGGGGTCGTGAGTTCAATCCTCACTGGGGCCTCATTTCTTAGTCTAGGGCTAATTTAATATCTAACACCATAGAACAATATAAAGGTTAATAAACAACTTCAAAAGGACGGTGTTTATTGTATATTTACAAAACGTTAGTTCTTCCATGTATCCCTGTAGCGGATGGCTGATCGCTGTGGATAGGGTAGTGGCATTTTAACATAGATTTTTGCATAGAAGAGGTTACAGTAATGGAGTACACTGAATAATTTATTTAAATCCCTTATATTTTGTTGATGTTCAATAAAAATGTTAAATGATGTTTACACTTTCAAGCTGTGTTTCCCATCCAGGGTCCTCCTGCTGTTGCAAAACTTAAAATCCCACGCATGCCCAGACAGCCGAAAGCTAAGGATGTTTAGGCTAAGGATATGTTTACACACAGTAAAATTGGCTTTTTTAGCTGTAGAAAAAGTGTTTTTACAGGAAAAAAATCGGCATATTTTCTTATCTCATTAAATACAATGTTTTCAATCCCTACTGTATCTTTTATTTTATTTTTTTAATAGTACCCTATAAAATTTTAGTTAAAAAGGTCTCTACATCTTTTTTTGGATCGCTAAAGTCCTAAAAAGAATAAAAACCGCCTGCAAAAACGCAAAGTTAAAACACATTTGGCGTTTTTCTTGGCGTTTTTTTTTACTCCCATAGACTTCTACGGGATAAAAACACCACGACTTCAGGGAAAAAAACACCATAGGCTCAACATGCTGCAATTTTGAAAAACTGGCAAGGAGAAGGAAAACACCAAAAAGAAGTGAAAAAAAACGCCAAAAGGATTAAGAATATGCCAAACTGAAAAACGCAAAGTGGAAAAGGAATTTTGTGATTTCTCATTGATTTACAGCTAACATCTGGCCTCAGTATTTTTTTCACTGAAAAAATACACCATGGGGCCGTTTTAGCATTTTTTGGGGCAAAACAAACAAAAAAAATCCAAGTAGAAACCTTGCCTCACTGTGCCTGCTACTGCCCCTGGGGCCCTCATAAATAAAGTCTAAAAAAAAAAATACAGTGTCCCAGATAATAGCAATGCCCTACAGAATATTCATGGCCTCCTTTGTGCCCCACACAGTATCAGTGCCCTCCTTTGTGTCTACACAGTACAGCCCCTTAATGCCCTCCCTTTAGTAATAGTGCTCCTTACTGCCCCTTCATAGTATTATTGCCCCATAGTGCCTTTCTCACAGAATTAGTGCCCCCACACAAAAGGAGTGTCACCCTGATGCCCTCCATACAGTAATGGTATCCTGCCGCCAGAGTGTGATCGGAGTTACGCTTTAAGATTGCAGTTTATCCTGAAGATGACATATGAAAGCTTAGCATTTCTTTATTTTTCTCGATTTCTTTCTGCTGAGCGCCACAGAAAATCTCATTCGACAAAAAACACAGCCACATCCGGTAGACAGCCGGCCTCATAGCTCAGCGGTAGAGCACTGGTCTCGTAAACCAAGGGTCGAGAGTTCAATCCTCACTGGGGCCTCATTTCTTAGTCTAGGACTAGTTTAATATCTAACACCCTGGGACAATATAAGGGTTAATAAACAACTTCAAAAGGATGGTGTTTATGTATATTTACAAAACGTTAGCTCTTCCATGTATCCCTGTAGCGGATGGCTGATCGCTGTGGATAGGGTAGAGGCATTTTAACATAGCTTTTTGCATAGAAGAGGTTACAGTAATGGAGTACACTGAATAATTTATTTAAATCCCTTATAATATTGTGGTGGGGAACATATTTTCTCATAGTGTGAAATTGGATATGCGCATGTTGCATGAATAAAATAAAAAGGTGAATAAAAAATAATGTAAAAGGATTTTAAGAGGACATAAAATGCATGGATCTAGAAATAAAACCATGGACATATGTTAGGATAAAATGGTTTGAATGGTTTATATAATTTATGGTAAATTTGGTAAAAATATAATAAAAATAATAATATGTATGTTTGACGAATATATAAAAATATGTCTAAAATTGGATAAGATTGTGAATTGAGAGGTGGGCATGTGGGAGAAGGGGGCATACTGCTTAGTATATGTCACGATTCGGCTTACGGGTTGTGGATCCGCTGTGTCAGCGAGGGATTGGCGTGGACCGTGCTAGTGGACCGGTTCTAAGAGGCTACTGGTGTTCACCAGAGCCCGCCGCAAAGCGGGATGGTCTTGCTGCGGCAGTAGCAACCAGGTCGTATCCACTAGCAACGGCTCAACCTCGCTGACTGCTGAGAAGGCGTGGGACAGAAGGACTAGGCAGAGGCAAGGTCAGACGTAGCAGAAGGTCGGGGGCAGGCGGCAAGGTTCGTAGTCAGGATGGATAGCAGAAGTTCAGGTAACACAGGCTTTGGACACACTAAACGCTTTCACTGGCACAAGGCAACAAGATCCGGCAAGGGAGTGCAGGGGCAGTGAGCAGATATAGCCAGGGAGCAGGTGGAAGCTAATTAAGCTAATTGGACCAGGCACCAATCATTGGTGCACTGGCCCTTTAAGTCTCAGAGAGCTGGCGCGCGTGCGCCCTAGAGAGCGGAGCCGCGCGCGCCAGCACATGACAGCAGGGGACCGGGACGGGTAAGTGACCTGGGATACGATTCGCGAGCGGGCGCGTCCCGCTGTGCGAATCGCATCCCCGACGGCCATGACAGTGCAGCGCTCCCGGTCAGCGGGACTGACCGGGGCGCTGCAGGGAGAGAGACGCCGTGAGCGCTCCGGGGAGGAGCGGGGACCCGGAGCGCTAGGCGTAACAGTACCCCCCCCCTTAGGTCTCCCCTTTTTTTTGTCCGGTAACTGCCTCCCCTGGGATGAGGACACCGGGAAAGAATGGAGGGTTTCCTCAACGGCAGGCAGTACAGCAGGAGTAGGAATGGGGAGGGAGGGCAGAGGGCAAAGCCTGGCACGGGGCAATGTGTCACCAGGACGGGAGCCATGAGGAGGCACAGAGGCTTGCCTGACGGGACTGGGAGGGGGGGAGAGGCACTTCCGATGGCAAGCAGAGTCCCAGTTCTTGATCTCCCCGGTGGTCCAATCAAGGGTGGGAGAATGAAGCCGGAGCCATGGCAGACCGAGGAGGACCTCAGAGGTACAGTTGGGGAGAACGAAGAGCTCAATCCTTTCGTGGTGGGGACCAATACACATCAGGAGGGGTTCTGTGCGGTAACGTACGGTGCAATTCAGTCTGACTCCATTGACCGCGGAAATGTAGAGCGGCTTGACGAGACGGGTCACCGGGATGCGGAATTTGTTCACAAACGACTTCAAAATAAAATTCCCAGAGGCACCAGAGTCCAAGCAGGCCACGGCTGAGAGGGAGGAGTTGGCTGAAGGAGAAATCCGCACGGGCACCGTGAGACGTGGAGAAGCAGACTTAGAACCAAGAGATGCCACACCCACGTGAGCTGGGTGCGTGCGTGCGTTTCCCAGACGTGGAGGACGGATAGGGCAATCCACCAAGAAATGCTCGGTACTGGCACAGTAAAGACAGAGATTTTCTTCCCTACGGCGATTCCTCTCTTCCTGGGTCAGGCGAGACCGATCCACTTGCATGGCCTCCTCGGCGGGAGGCCCAGGCGTAGATTGAAACGGATACTGTGGGAGAGGTGCCCAGAGATCTAAATCTTTTTCCTGGCGGAGCTCTTGGTGTCGCTCAGAAAAACGCATGTCAATGCGGGTAGCCAAATGGATGAGTTCTTGCAGGTTGGCAGGAATCTCTTGTGCGGCCAGCACATCCTTGATGCGACTGGATAGGCCTTTTTTAAAGGTCGCGCAGAGAGCCTCGTTATTCCATGATAACTCAGAAGCAAGAGTACGAAATTGGATGGCGTACTCGCCCACTGAAGAATTACCCTGGACCAGGTTCAACAGGGCAGTCTCGGCAGAAGAAGCTCGGGCTGGCTCCTCGAAGACACTCCGGAGTTCAGCGAAGAAGGCCTGGACTGTGGCTGTGGCAGGATCATTGCGGTCCCAGAGCGGTGTGGCCCAAGACAAGGCCTTTCCTGAAAGAAGGCTTACTACGAACGCCACCTTAGACCGTTCTGTAGGAAACAAGTCCGACAACATCTCCATATGCAGGGAACACTGAGACAAAAATCCACGGCAGAGTTTAGAGTCCCCATCAAATTTGTCCGGCAGGGACAAGCGGAGGCTAGGAGCGGCCACTCGCTGCGGAGGAGGTGCAGGAGCTGGCGGAGGAGATGGTTGCTGCTGTAGCAGAGGCAGAAGTTGCTGTAACGTGGCGGTCAACTGCGACAGCTGCTGTCCTTGTTGGGCAATTTGCTGCGATTGCTGAGCGACCACCGTGGTAAGGTCAGCGAGACTTGGCAGCGGCACCTCAGCGGGATCCATGGCCGGATCTACTGTCACGATTCGGCTTACGGGTTGTGGATCCGCTGTGTCAGCGAGGGATTGGCGTGGACCGTGCTAGTGGACCGGTTCTAAGAGGCTACTGGTGTTCACCAGAGCCCGCCGCAAAGCGGGATGGTCTTGCTGCGGCAGTAGCAACCAGGTCGTATCCACTAGCAACGGCTCAACCTCGCTGACTGCTGAGAAGGCGTGGGACAGAAGGACTAGGCAGAGGCAAGGTCAGACGTAGCAGAAGGTCGGGGGCAGGCGGCAAGGTTCGTAGTCAGGATGGATAGCAGAAGTTCAGGTAACACAGGCTTTGGACACACTAAACGCTTTCACTGGCACAAGGCAACAAGATCCGGCAAGGGAGTGCAGGGGCAGTGAGCAGATATAGCCAGGGAGCAGGTGGAAGCTAATTAAGCTAATTGGGCCAGGCACCAATCATTGGTGCACTGGCCCTTTAAGTCTCAGAGAGCTGGCGCGCGCGCGCCCTAGAGAGCGGAGCCGCGCGCGCCAGCACATGACAGCAGGGGACGGGTAAGTGACCTGGGATGCGATTCGCGAGCGGGCGCGTCCCGCTGTGCGAATCGCATCCCCGACGGCCATGACAGTGCAGCGCTCCCGGTCAGCGGGACTGACCGGGGCGCTGCAGGGAGAGAGACGCCGTGAGCGCTCCGGGGAGGAGCGGGGACCCGGAGCGCTAGACGTAACAGTATATTATGTTAAAAATCCAAATAATTCTAGCTCTGCATTTAGTCCATAAGGTGACAAAGTGTTGAATTCGTAGATCATTTTACTTTCCTCTCTTGACATCTTTGGGATATGGTTTCCCCCTCTCCAGTCTTTTTTTATGGATTTTATGGCTGAAAAAAACTATACCAGATGGGTCACAATTGTGTGCTTCTATAAAGTGCATTGATAGTGTATGTTTTTCGAATCCTATTTTAATGTTATGTATGTGCTCGCTTATTCTGATCTTCAGGCTTCTTTTTGTAATGCCAATGTATTGTTTTTGGCATGGACAAGTTATAATACATAGTACGGAAGTGCTTGTGCATGTCAGAAATTCTGTAATATTTTATTGGTAGTTGTTGCTCTTCGACGTGATGGTCTCCTTCTTCTTTGTGAATTTGGGCATTCTGCAATTGCTGCATTTCCCACATTTAAAAAATCCTTTCATGGCTAGCCATGTTTCTTTTTCTTTTTTCTCTTCCAGAATTGGCTGTTTGGTGCCAATTTCAATTCAAAATTTGGTGCTTTGGTGTATATGATTTTGGCTTTATTTGTTAAAAGAGGAGCTAATGTCATGTCCTGTTGAAGTAAGGGCCAATACTTATTTATAATATGTTCTACTTTTTTATATTGGTCGTTAAAAGGTAAAATCAATTTCATTTTGTTGTTCTTTTTTGTCGTTTGTCATAGTTTTTTCTTAGAGGTAGTCTTCTCTTTTTTGTTTCCTAATTTTATCTAATGATTCTACTAGCAGTTTTTCTGGGTAATTTTCCTCTTTGAAGTCTTCTGTTAGTGTATAGGCCTCTTTTTCAAAATCTGCTTGATCCGTGCAATTCCTTTTTAATCGTCTGTATTGACTCTGAGGGACATTTTAACCCCTCAAGGACTTAAGACATACCTGTACGTCCTGAGCCCGCTCCCGGTGTTAAAAACGGGGTCACGCCATGACCCCGCATCACACCGGGTTGGTCCCGGCTGCCAATCATAGCCGGGACCCTGGGCTAACAGCGTGTGGCACCGATCGTTGTGCCGCGCGCTGTTAACCCTTCAGACGCGGCGATCAAAGTTGACTGCCGCATCTGAAAACGAAAGTAAATTCTTCCCGGCAGCTCAGTCGGGCTGATCGGGACATTGCGATAAAATCGCGATGTTCCAATCAGCTGGGACGCAGGCGGAGGTCTCCTTACCTGTGTCCACGGCGTCCGATCGGGGTTTGATTGCTCCAAGCCTGAACTACACGCTTGAGCAATCGAGCCCCTATCTCGCTGATCCGTGCAGAGCCATGGCTATGCAGGGATCAGCATAGAAGATCAGTGTGTGCAGTGTTATAGGTCCCTATGGGAGCTATAACACTGCAAGAAAATGTGAAAAAGAAATTAACAAAGGTCATTTAACCCCTTCCCTAATAAAAGTTCAAATCACCCCCCTTTTCCCATAAAAAAAACAGTGTAAATAAAAATAAACATATGTGGTATCGCCGCGTGCGTAAATGTCCAAACTATAAAAATATATCATTAATTAAACCGCACGGTCAATGGCCTACGCGCAAAAAAATTCCAAAGTCCAAAATAACGTATTTTTGGTCGCTTTTTATATAATGAAAAAATGAATAAAAAGCGATCAAAAAATCCGATCAATACAAAAATTGTACTGCTAAAAACGTCAGATCACGGTGCAAAAAATTAGCCCTCATACCGCCCCATACACGGAAAAATAAAAAAGTTATAGGGGTCAGAAAATGACAATTTTAAACATATAAATTTCCGTGGATGTAGTTATGATTTTTTCCAGAAGTACGACAAAATCAAACCGATATACGTAGGGTATCATTTTAATCGTAAGGACCTACAGAATAAAGATCAGGTGTTATTTTCACTGAAAAATGTACTGCATAGAAACGGAAGCCCTCAAAAGTTACAAAATGGCGATTTTTCTTCAATTTCGTTGAACAATGATTTTTTTTTCCGTTTCGCTGTAGATTTTTGGCTAAAATGACTGATGTCACTGCAAAGTAGAATTGGTGTCGCAAAGAAGAAGCCATTATATGGATTTTTAGGTGCAAAATTGAAAGGGTTATGATTTTTAAAGGTGAGGAGGAAAAAACGAAAGTGCAAAAACCGAAAACCCCTCAGCCCTTAAGGGGTTAAAAGCCACCTTTAAAAAAGTGGCAACTGGAAAATAAAATGACCGAATTTCTAGCCGTCGGTTTCCTAAAAGTTTTGCACACTAACTTGGACTCTTTCACCTTAATCATCAGATCCAAGAATTCTACATGGGTTTTACTGATCTGTGGGGTGAAGGCAAGATTTAAAGAATTTTTGTTTAAGGTGGTTAAAAATACGTTCAACGATTCTTCAGTCCCTCTCCATACCATAAAAATGTCATCAATTTATCTTCGCCAGAGGACCAGGCTCGCACCAAGCAGTGGGTTTATGGTAATATGCTCCCAAAAGCCCATAAATAAGTTGGCATAGCTTGGCGCAAACCTGGTCCCCGCGGCGGTGCCAATTCTTTGGCAATAAAACTGTTGGTTAGAAAAGAAGTAGTAATGTTGTAAGATAAAATCCATACTCTCTGTTAAAAATATGATTTGAAGGGGTGGGATGTCGCTATGGTTGGTTAAAAAATGGAAGGAGGCTTGAATTCCTTGTTTGTGATTAATGCAGGTGTACAAGGAACTCACGTCTAAGGTACATAAAATCCTGTCTTCTTCCCATTTTAAGTTCTCTACGGTTCTAATGATGTCTGTCATATCTTTCAAGTACGAAGGGATCTGTTTGACTAATGGTTGGAGGTAAGGATCCACATATTCCGAGAGTTTTGTGGTTAGGGATTGTATCTCTGAAACTATGGGTCTTCCTAGAGGTTGTGTGGCGTTTTTGTGTACCTTTGGTAGAACGTATAATAGTGGGAGTCTTTGTTCTGTACCGAGTATGAAATCCCTCTCTGATCTGTTTAAAATATGATTCATAAAAGCTTTATTGCACATTGTTTGCATTTTCATTGCATATTCTTCAGTGGGGCCCGATGGAGACCAGGTTCGCGCCAAGCTATGCCAACTTATTTATGGGCTTTTGGGAGCATATTGCCATCAACCCACTGCTTGGTGCGAGCCTGGTCTTCTGGCAAAGATACATAGATGACATTTTTAACCACTTTAAACAAAAATTCTTTTAATCTTGCCTTCAACCCACAGATCAGTAAAACCCACGTAGAATTCTTGGATCTGACGGTTAAGGTTAAAGAGTCCAAGTTAGTGTGCAAAACTTTTAGGAAAACGACAGCTAGAAATTATTTTATTTTATTTACCAGTTGCCACTTACCACGGTGGCTTTTAACCCCTTAAGGACCAAGGACGTATGAGTACGTCCTTGGTCCCGCTCCCGTGATATAACGCGGGGTCCCACGGTGACCCTGCATCATATCACGGCGGGCCCGGCGTCATAGTGAAGCCGGGACCCGCCTCTAATAGCGCGCGGCACTGATCGCGGTGCCGCGCGATATTAACCCTTTAGCCGCGCGCTCAAAGCTGAGCCACGCAGCTAAAAGTGAAAGTAAAAGTGCCCGGCTAGCTCAGGGAGCTGTTCGGGATCGCCACGGTGAAATCGCGGCATCCCGAACAGCTGTACTACAGGAGGAAGGTCTCTTACCTTCCTTCCTGCAGTCCGATCGCTGATTGAATGATTCAAGCCTGAGATTCAGGCTTGAGCAATCAATCGCCGAAAACACTGATCATTGCATCTCTATGGAGATGCATTGAACAGTGTTAAAGATCAGTAAATGCAATGTTATAGCCCCCTATGGGAGCTATAATATTGCAAAAAAAAGTTTAAAAAAATTATTAACCCTTTGAATTATCCCTTCCCCTAATAAAAATTTTAATCACTCGGCATTTCCAATAATAAAAAAAAAAACAGTGTAAATAAAAACAAAAATAAACATATGTGGTATCGCTGCGTGCGGAAATGTCCGAATTAAAAAAATACCACTAATTAAACCGCACGGTCAATGGCGTACATGCAAAAAAATTCCAAAGTCCAAAATAGCGTATTTTTGGTCACTTTTTATATCATGAAAAGATGAATAAAAGGCGATCAAAAAGTCAGATCAATGCAAAAATGGTACCGACAAAAACTTCAGATCACGGCGCAAAAAATGAACCCTCATAGCGCCCTGAACACGGAAAAATAAAAAAGTTATAGGAGTCAGAAGATGACAATTTTAAACGTATAAATTTCCTGCATGTAGTTATGATTTTTTCTGAAGTGATACAAAATCAAACCTATATAAGTAGGGTATCATTTTAACCGTATGGACCTAGAGAATAAAGATAAGGTGTCACTTTTACCGAAAAATGTACTACGCCGACATCCACTCTGGTAGTATTGCTCTGTACTATTTTAAAGTGTTAAATAAAACTGATATAAATATCCACAGTCACTACTATCTGTATACTTTTGGGCTTTATCCACACACACTTTAAAATCTTCACGTTGATCGCTTACACGAGTCCTTGAGAACCAGTACACCCATTCTAGATTTTCTAATCATCCTAGACTAAGAAATGAGGCCTCAGTGAGGATTGAACTCACGACCCCTGGTTTACGAGACCAGTGCTCTATCCACTGAGCTATGAGGCCAGATGTTTAGTAAGTACATCCATGTTTTTTGCTGATTGTTATTTTCTGTAACGCTCAGCAGAAAGAAATCTAGTATTATATAGAAAAGCTAGGCTGTCGTATGACATCTTCAGGATAGACTGCAAGCTTAAAGGGAATCTGTCCTCAGTGTCACCTGCACATACCTATCAGTCCAGGCTTGTGGTGCAGCTGATACTGAAAAAAATTATACTAACCATTTCCTAATCCATGAAAAAAATGATACTTACCATTCCCCAATTCATGAAAAAAATTATACTTACCATTTCCCAATCCATGAAAAAAATTATACTTACCATTTCCCGATCTATGAAAAAAATATATACTTACCATTTCCCGATCCATGCTTTTGTTCTGGTGATAGTCTTCTTTTTCTGCATATGCTAATGAGGAGCTTGTGCACAGAGGGGCATTTCCAAGCTCCCAGTGCATGGTGACGGCCAGCTTTAATCTTCATAGGAAACGCTTCCTCCTCCTCTATTGAGGCTCTTAATCTGCAAAATCGATCTCTACTCGGCATCTAGACCCTTCTCCTCCTATGCTGCGAAATGGAGCTCCACTCTGCAGCTATATCCCTCTTCCCCAGTGCTGCAGAATGGAGCTCCATTCTGCAGTATGACACTTTTCTTCCTCTATAAAATCTCTTGCAAGCAGAGATTTCACTCCATGCTGGCTGTGCATGCAGAAGAGAAGCGTTATGCTGCAGAGTGGAGCTCCATTCTGCATCATAGGATCCTCAGCACAAGGGGGAGGAAGCGCTTTATGGGAGGATTGAAGATGGGAGTCTTTGTGCTTGGGGGCATGGGAATACCACTTATCACCAAGTTTCTCATTAGCATATTAAGAAAAAGAGGAATATCAGCAGAATGAAAGCATGGATCAGGGAATGGTAAGTATCATTTTCATCAGAATTACCCACACTACAAGCCTGTTATTTTTTCCCCTACCCATTGAAGTCAATAGGTAGCATAATCTGCTGCAGAACATATGCCGCAAAATACTGCACGTGTTACCCTACCCTAAAGAGTTTCTGCCATATTCCACAAAAAAACTCAGTACCTATTCCTGATCATGTGATCATGTACATTTTTATGTGTCTAGCACCTATATTTTCCTCACAAATACCTTCTTTCTGTTGCTCACTTGAATTTTCCTCCCTAAGTCTGCTGTGGTGTGCTGGGTCTTTTCATCCAATCACTGCAGGCTGCTATGAAACCCCCCTTCTCTCTGTTTTCATGCTGCAGTCTGATAGGACAGGAGTGAGCACAGAGGAGTGCTAGTTCTGCCCTCACTTCCTGGACTTTGTCCCTGCCTGTGCTTCAGCTGGGACAAAGATGACATTGCATCAGGACAGGATTATGTTCTGGATGGCATGGGGGGCCCCAAGTGTTCTTTTTTTTATTTTTATAAGCCATAAGATGTACAACATATAAAACATTTTTGAACCTAACAGTGAGCATTTATGGACGCACTCCTGGCATTTTTTCTGATATAGTGCAGCATAGGGTATTATTACAGAATATTATAGAGGTTTCTGTGAATGCCTTGTGCTTAACTGTTTTAGCCTATGTCGCAAGCATGGGTTTTAATCCATATCGATTCCTTTCCCATGAATCATCTGGCCTTGCAGAGAGAGGGGGTGAAATCTCATTCCTGCAGTTTCCCTAATGATATTATCCAGCTAGACTCCAGCAGCCATAAGTTGCTTGGTGCCAGTTCACACTACATACAGTTTATAGAGATATTCTGCCGTTGGAGCAGAGTTACGCTTTAAGCTTGCAGTCTATCCTGAAGATGAAATGTGACATTCTAACTTTTCTTTATCTTTCTCTATTTCATTTTGCTTAGAACCAAAAAAAATATTATTCGACAAAAAACATGGCCACCATTAAGAAAACAACTGGCCTCATAGCTCAGTGGATAGAGCACTGGTCTCGTAAACCAGGGGTCGTGAGTTCAATCCTCACTGAGGCCTCATTTCTTAGTTTAGGCTAAAATGAATATCTAATATTCTAGAAAAAAATATTTCAGAACTGGCAATTCAGAGGAATGTTGTTTATTGTATATTTACAAAATATAAGCGATCTTAATAAATTCTTCTATGTATCGTCTGGTTGACTGATGTGCATAGGAGATATGTTTTTAACTGTACAGACATCACTTAGCAACGCTGCTTCATAAACGGGAAGGGGGGGGGGGGAATTAACACGTGGAATTTTACATCGATGGAGTACATTGAATAATTGATTTTAAATCCCTTATATTTTGAAACTATTCATATAAAAGTTAAATGATATTTACACTTTTAAGAGTACCTGTCACCAAACTAAACTTTTAATATATTATTCCTTATGTAATTATAAGACATTTTGCTATTTTCTTGCTGTTAAAATTCTCAACCTTTATATGTTTTTAATGTGATTAAAAAAACCACCACTAGGTGGCTCTGTTCTGTTTCCTGCCGCATGTCAAACAGTATTTTGGTCTCCAGCCTGGCAGGAGACCAAACTCAGGAAGTGCATGTGGGGCCTGGCCAACACAGCTCTCGCAGGTTTCAGTGACCTTGCGTCTGCTGGGGAACGCCCACTTTCTCATGCAGAGCACTCACACAATGTGAGCAAGGGGAAAGGTATGATACACAGCTTTTTAACGGCAGGAGGGGTGTTAAGAGAAGTTAAGGAATATAATCTCAGTTAGTCTAGAAAATATGGTTTGATGACAGGTACTCTTTAAGGGTTGGGTAACAAATGCCATATTTTGCTGCATAAAATATGCAGCAAAATACGGTATGTATGACCCTACCCTATAGTAGTGTTTCCCAACCAGGGCGCCTTCCGCTGTTGCAATACTACAATTCTCAGCATGCCCGGACAGCCAAAGGAGTAGTAGTTTTGCAACAGCTGGGGGCACACTGGTTGCGAAATACTGGCTTAGACTAACAATTTTTTGAGCAATTATTTCACAGTGATTGCTCAAAAATGTGCAAAAATTCTTCATTCTCCATTAGTAATATTTAAAAAAACAAATGGGGTGTCAGAAAAAAGATTCAATCTGGTGTCTTAACCCCTTAAGGACTCAGCCCATTTTGGCCTTAAGGACTCGGACAATTTTTGTTTTTGCGCTTTCGTTTTTTCTTCCTCCCCTTCTAAAAATCATAATGTTTCGATTTTGCACCTACAGACCTACAGGGCTTGTTTTTTGCATCACCAATTATACTTTTTAATGACCCCTTATTTTATAACATAATGGCCCACATTTACTATTGCAAACCAGAAATGTTTTGTAGGCATGGCGCCAAAAATTTTGTCTGCGCCAGAATTTGCGCCAGAACTGCAAAAATCTCACTAACGAAAAAGGGGCATGGCCTCCAGTGAAAGGGGGCGTGGTCACCAAAAAGGGGCGTATTCCCGGCATTTTCAGAAAAACCCAACATATTTACAAAGGTTTCCACAGAAAATGTGGAAAACCCTACAGATCAGATCATGTGTAAAAAAAGCAAAGTGTAGGGAAAGTGAAAAATGTAGGGAAACCTTAGTAAATACCGTGGGAAATAAATTGTAGGGAATTAAAACCCACAAAGAAACCTACACAACACTCTTTGTAAATAAGAATGCAGCGGAGTCCCTGAGAGGGATAGTAAGGTAAAGCAATCAGGTGCCCAAGGGCACCAGTAGCTACAAGCAAGACTATAGAAAAAGCAGGCCAAAAACCAAGAGAGAGGGAGCTAAGTCACTAAGACAACACCATGGGGGAAAAACATATCTCATGCTATTTTTTTTATTTTTTATAAATGTATATGTAACTGATTGCATAACAAATTGTGCACCACTGGGGTGGATTGCCGACATCCACTCTGGTAGTATTGCTCTGTATTATTTTAAAGTGTTAAATAAACTGTTATAAATATCCACAGTCACTACTATCTGTATACTTTTGGGCTTTATCCACACACACTTTAAAATCATCACGTTGATCACTTACACGAGTCCTTGAGAACCAGTACACCCATTCTAGATTTTCTAATTATCCTAGACTAAGAAATGAGGCCTCAGTGAGGATTGAACTCACGACCCCTGGTTTACGAGACCAGTGCTCTATCCACTGAGCTATGAGGCCGGCTGCTTGATAGGCGTGGTTGTGTTTTTTGTCGAATGAGGCACCGAGAAACATAAAGAAAAGCTAAGCTGTCATATTTCATCTTCAGGATAGACTGGAAGCTTAAAGGGAATCTGTCCTCAGTGTCACCTGTACTAATCTATAGGTACAGGCTTGTAGTGTGGGTGATACTGAAGAAAATGATACTTCTCCTTCCCCAATCCATGCCTTCATTACAGCGATATACTTCTTTATTGTGATATGCTAATAAGGAGCTTGGTGCACGGGGGCATTCCCAAATCCCCTGTGTACGGTGACAGCTGTCTTTATTCTTCATAGGAAACACTTCCTCTCCTATATTGAGGCTTCTCTGCTGCAGAACGGAGCTCCACTCTTCAACTAGACCCCTCTTTTGTTTGTGCTTGGGGAGTCTTTGTGCTTGGGGGCATGGGAATACCACTTATGCACCAAGTTTCTCATTAGCATATTAAGAAAAAGAGGAATATCAGCAGAATGAAAGCATGGATCAGGGAATGGTAAGAATCATTTTCATCAGAATTACCCACACTACAAGCCTATTATTTTTTTCCCTACCCATTGAAGTCAATAGGTAGCATAATCTGGTGCAGAACATATGCCGCAAAATACTGCACGTGTGACCCTACCCTAAAGACCTAAAGAGTTTCTGCCATATTCCACAAAAAACGTTACTCAGTACCTAATCCTGATCATGTGATCATGTACATATCATTTTTATGTGTCTAGCACCTATATTTTCCTCACAAATACCTTCTTTCTGTTGCTCACTTGAATTTTCCTCCCTAAGTCTGCTGTGGTGTGCTGGGTCTTTTCATCCAATCACTGCAGGCTGCTATGAAACCCCCCTTCTCTCTGTTTTCATGCTGCAGTCTGATAGGACAGGAGTGAGCACAGAGGAGTGCTACTCCTGCCCTCACTTTCTGGACTTTGTCCCTGCCTGTGCTTCAGCTGGGACAAAGATGACATTGCATCAGGACAGGATTATGTTCCGGATGGCATGGGGGGCCCCTAGTGTTCTTTCTTTTTTTATAAGCCATAAGATGTACAACATATAAAACGTTTTTGAACCTGGCCTTGCAGAGAGAGGGGGTGAAATCTCATTCCTGCAGCTTCCCTAAGGACATTATCCAGCTAGACTCCAGCAGCCATAAGTTGCTTGGTGCCAGTTCACAATACATACAGTTTATACAGATATTCTGCCGTTGGAGCAGAGTTACGCTTTAAGCTTGCAGTCTATCCTGAAGACGAAATATGACATTCTAACTTTTCTTTATGTTTCTCTACTTCATTTTGCTTAGCACCAAAGAAAATAGAATTCGACAAAAAACATGGCCACCATTAAGAAAACAACTGGCCTCATAGCTCAGTGGATAGAGCACTGGTCTCGTAAACCAGGGGTCGTGAGTTCAATCCTCACTGAGGCCTCATATCTTAGTTTAGGCTAAAATGAATATCTAATATTCTAGAAAAAAATATATCAGAACTTGCAATTCAGAGGAATGTTGTTTATTGTATATTTACTAAATATAAGCGATCTTAATAAATTCTTCTATGTATCGTCTGGTTGACTGATGTGCATAGGAGATATGTTTTTAACTGTTTACAGACATCACATAGCAACGCTACTTCATAAACGGGAAGGGGGGGGGAATTAACACGTGGATTTTTACATCGATGGAGTACATTGAATAATTGATTTTAAATCCCTTTCATTTTGAAACTATTCATATAAAAGTTAAATGATATTTACACTTTTAAGAGTACCTGTCACCAAACTAAACTTTTAATATATTAATCCTTATGTAATTATAAGACACTTTGCTATTTTCTTGCTGTTAAAATTCTCAACCTTTATATGTTTTTAATGTGATTGAAAAAAACGCCACTAGGTGAAAATGTGGAAAACCCTACAGATCAGATCATGTGTAAAAAAAGCAAAGTGTAGGGAAAGTGAAAAATGTAGGGAAACCTTAGTAAATACCGTGGGAAATAAATTGTAGGGAATTAAAACCCACAAAGAAACCTACACAACACTCTTTGTAAATAAGAATGCAGCGGAGTCCCTGAGAGGGATAGTAAGGTAAAGCAATCAGGTGCCCAAGGGCACCAGTAGCTACAAGCAAGACTATAGAAAAAGCAGGCCAAAAACCAAGAGAGAGGGAGCTAAGTCACTAAGACAACACCATGGGGGAAAAACATATCTCATGCTATTTTTTTTATTTTTTATAAATGTATATGTAACTGATTGCATAACAAATTGTGCACCACTGGGGTGGATTGCCGACATCCACTCTGGTAGTATTGCTCTGTATTATTTTAAAGTGTTAAATAAAACTGTTATAAATATCCACAGTCACTACTATCTGTATACTTTTGGGCTTTATCCACACACACTTTAAAATCATCACGTTGATCACTTACACGAGTCCTTGAGAACCAGTACACCCATTCTAGATTTTCTAATTATCCTAGACTAAGAAATGAGGCCTCAGTGAGGATTGAACTCACGACCCCTGGTTTACGAGACCAGTGCTCAATCCACTGAGCTATGAGGCCGGCTGCTTGATAGGCGTGGTTGTGTTTTTTGTCGAATGAGGCACCGAGAAACATAAAGAAAAGCTAAGCTGTCATATTTCATCTTCAGGATAGACTGGAAGCTTAAAGGGAATCTGTCCTCAGTGTCACCTGTACTAATCTATAGGTACAGGCTTGTAGTGTGGGTGATACTGAAGAAAATGATACTTCTCCTTCCCCAATCCATGCCTTCATTACAGCGATATACTTCTTTATTGTGATATGCTAATAAGGAGCTTGGTGCACGGGGGCATTCCCAAATCCCCTGTGTACGGTGACAGCTGTCTTTATTCTTCATAGGAAACACTTCCTCTCCTATATTGAGGCTTCTCTGCTGCAGAACGGAGCTCCACTCTTCAACTAGACCCCTCTTTTGTTTGTGCTTGGGGAGTCTTTGTGCTTGGGGGCATGGGAATACCACTTATGCACCAAGTTTCTCATTAGCATATTAAGAAAAAGAGGAATATCAGCAGAATGAAAGCATGGATCAGGGAATGGTAAGAATCATTTTCATCAGAATTACCCACACTACAAGCCTATTATTTTTTTCCCTACCCATTGAAGTCAATAGGTAGCATAATCTGGTGCAGAACATATGCCGCAAAATACTGCACGTGTGACCCTACCCTAAAGACCTAAAGAGTTTCTGCCATATTCCACAAAAAACGTTACTCAGTACCTAATCCTGATCATGTGATCATGTACATATCATTTTTATGTGTCTAGCACCTATATTTTCCTCACAAATACCTTCTTTCTGTTGCTCACTTGAATTTTCCTCCCTAAGTCTGCTGTGGTGTGCTGGGTCTTTTCATCCAATCACTGCAGGCTGCTATGAAACCCCCCTTCTCTCTGTTTTCATGCTGCAGTCTGATAGGACAGGAGTGAGCACAGAGGAGTGCTACTCCTGCCCTCACTTTCTGGACTTTGTCCCTGCCTGTGCTTCAGCTGGGACAAAGATGACATTGCATCAGGACAGGATTATGTTCCGGATGGCATGGGGGGCCCCTAGTGTTCTTTCTTTTTTTATAAGCCATAAGATGTACAACATATAAAACGTTTTTGAACCTGGCCTTGCAGAGAGAGGGGGTGAAATCTCATTCCTGCAGCTTCCCTAAGGACATTATCCAGCTAGACTCCAGCAGCCATAAGTTGCTTGGTGCCAGTTCACAATACATACAGTTTATACAGATATTCTGCCGTTGGAGCAGAGTTACGCTTTAAGCTTGCAGTCTATCCTGAAGACGAAATATGACATTCTAACTTTTCTTTATGTTTCTCTACTTCATTTTGCTTAGCACCAAAGAAAATAGAATTCGACAAAAAACATGGCCACCATTAAGAAAACAACTGGTCTCATAGCTCAGTGGATAGAGCACTGGTCTCGTAAACCAGGGGTCGTGAGTTCAATCCTCACTGAGGCCTCATATCTTAGTTTAGGCTAAAATGAATATCTAATATTCTAGAAAAAAATATATCAGAACTTGCAATTCAGAGGAATGTTGTTTATTGTATATTTACTAAATATAAGCGATCTTAATAAATTCTTCTATGTATCGTCTGGTTGACTGATGTGCATAGGAGATATGTTTTTAACTGTTTACAGACATCACATAGCAACGCTACTTCATAAACGGGAAGGGGGGGGGAATTAACACGTGGATTTTTACATCGATGGAGTACATTGAATAATTGATTTTAAATCCCTTTCATTTTGAAACTATTCATATAAAAGTTAAATGATATTTACACTTTTAAGAGTACCTGTCACCAAACTAAACTTTTAATATATTAATCCTTATGTAATTATAAGACACTTTGCTATTTTCTTGCTGTTAAAATTCTCAACCTTTATATGTTTTTAATGTGATTGAAAAAAACGCCACTAGGTGGCTCTGTTCTGTTTCCTGCCGCATGTCAAACAGTATTTGGTCTCCAGCCTGGCAGGAGACCAAACTCAGGAAGTGCATGTGGGGCCTGGCCAACACAGCTCTCGCAGGTTTCAGTGACCTTGCGTCTGCTGGGGAACGCCCACTTTCTCATGCAGAGCACTCACACAATGTGAGCAAGGGGAAAGGTATGAAACACAGCTTTTTAACGGCAGGAGGGGTGTTAAGAGAAGTTAAGGAATATAATCTCAGTTAGTCTAGAAAATATGGTTTGATGACAGGTACTCTTTAAGGGTTGGGTAACAAATGTCATATTTTGCTGCATAAAATATGCAGCAAAATACGGTATGTATGACCCTACCCTATAGCAGAGTTTCCCAACCAGGGCGCCTTCCGCTGTTGCAATACTACAACTCTCAGCATGCCCGGACAGCCAAAGGAGTAGTAGTTTTGCAACAGCTGGGGGCACACTGGATGCGAAATACTGGCTTAGACTAACAATTTTTTGAGCAATTATTTCACAGTGATTGCACAAAAATGTGCAAAAATTCTTCATTCTCCATTAGTAATATTTAAAAAAACAAATGGGGTGTCAGAAAAAAGATTCAATCTAGTGTCTTAACCCCTTAAGGATTCAGCCCATTTTGGCCTTAAGGACTTGGACAATTTTTGTTTTTGCACTTTCGTTTTTTCTTCCTCCCCTCTAAAAATCATAATGTTTCCATTTTGCACCTACAGACCTACAGGGCTTGTTTTTTGCATCACCAATTATACTTTTTAATGACCACTTATTTTATAACATAATGGCCCACATTTACTATTGCAAACCCGACATGTTTTGTAGGCATTGCGCCAAAAATTCTGTCTGCGCCAGAATTTGTGCCAGAATTGAAAAAACCTCACTAACGAAAAAGGGGCATGGCCTCCAGTGAAAGGGGGCTTGGTCACCGAAAAGGGGCGTGTTCCCGGCATTTTCAGAAAAAGCCAACATATTTACAAAGGTTTCCACAGAAAATGTGGAAAACCCTACAGATCAGAACATGTGTAAAAAAAGCAAAGTGTAGGGAAAGTGAAAAATGTAGGGAAACCTTAGTAAATACCGTGGGAAATAAATTGTAGGGAATTAAAACCCACAAAGAAACCTACACAACACTCTTTGTAAATAAGGGCCAATCTGCGGTGAAACAAAAAAAAAAAAACGTATTTGTGTGGTGAAATAAAATTAAAAAAACGCCATTTTGTAATTTTGGGAGCTTCCATTTCTACGCAGTGCATTTTTCGGTAGGTCCCTATGGTTACAAGGATACCCAATTTATGTAGGTTTTATTTTATTTTACTACTTCAAACATTTTCAACTACATGCACCAAAATTTGTATGTTTAAAATTGTCACATTTTGGCCCCTATCCAGTCTATCCTGAAGATGAAATATGACATTCTAGCTTTTCTTTATGTTTCTTGTCAGGCCCAAGGCCTGATTATTAAAATCCTATATGTGTATTATAAATTATAACTGTGTGTAATGGATTATCCAAGACATGGGTGAGAGGTCATTCAGACTGTGTTTTGTTTATTGCATTTTATTGGGGGTCTGGCTGTCTTGGTATCTCCTTTGAAGTCATGCACTCTGGTCCCATCATATAATCAAACAGATAAGGGGTCAGGAAGAGAGAAGACTCCCTGGTGGGATCAGAGGGGAGGGGGGAATGGAGTTTCCCTCCCAAGAAAGCAGGTATGATATTTAAACAATGCTAGACTAAAAGTTGTTGTCAAGGCTGTGCAACAAGCTGACAAGACCATCCTAAGAACAGCTGGAACTCACTGAAGGACTGCTATATCATCATGCTGTAAGAACTTCATCTTTTGTTTTCTGAACTTGTCTTGCTAAACTCTTTTATATATTTTTATACCTGTATGTCATTTGTTTCTGTATTTTTATATAGTCAGCACTGTGATACCTTTTATCAGATTAAATGTTTAATTAATCAGCTCTGGTCTTTGATCTCTAAATATATGAGCTCACATTTCCGAAGGCAGCTCTGGTAAAACATGTTTATCTAAGGGTTAATTTGGTGACTTGCTGGGACTTGTAGTGGATACCCAGAGGTCTGGCGGCTTTAACCCTTGCACCATCACACTCTTTCTAGCGTCTTAGCTGGACCGATAGGGTGTGATCGTGACATTTCTCTATTTCATTTTGCTTAGCACCAAAGAAAATATAATACGACAAAAAACATGGCAACTGTTAATGAACAACTGGCCTCATAGCTCAGTGGATAGAGCACTGGTCTCGTAAACCAGGGGTCGTGAGTTCAATCCTCACTGAGGCCTCATTTCTTAGTTTAGGCTAAAATGAATATCTAATATTCTAGAAAAAAATATTTGAGAACTTGCAATTCAGAGGAATGTTGTTTATTGTATATTTACAAAATATAAGTAATCTTAATACATTCTTCTATGTATCGTCTGGTTGACTGATGTGCATAGGAGATATGTTTTTAACTGTGTACAGACATCACATAGCAACGCTACTTCATAAACGGGAAGGGGGGGGGCATTTAGACGTGGATTTATACATCGATTGAGTACATTGAATAATTGATTTTAAATCCCTTATATTTTTTAACTATTCATATAAAAGTTAAATGATATTTTCACTTTAAAGAGAACCTGTCACCAAACTAAACTTTTAATATATTAATCCTTATGTAATTATAAGACACTTTGCTATGCTCTTGCTGTTAAAATTCTCAACCTTTATATGTTTTTGATGTGATTGAAACAACCGCCACTAGGTGGCTCTGTTCTGTTTCCTGCCGCATGTCAAACAGTATTTGGTCTCCAGCCTGGCAGGAGACCAAACTCAGGAAGTGCATGTGGGGCCTGGCCAACACAGCTCTCGCAGGCTTCAGTGACCTTGTGTCTGCTGGGGAACGCCCACTTTCTCATGCAGAGAACTCACACAATGTGAGCAAGGGGAAAGGTATGATACACAGCTTTAGGAGAATTTAGGGAATATAATCTCAGTTAGTCTAGAAAATATGATTTGATGACAGGTACTCTTTAAGGGTTGGGTAACAAATGCCATATTTTGCTGCATAAAATATGCAGCAAAATACAGTATGTATGACCCTACCCTATAGCAGTGTTTCCCAACCAGGGTGCCTTCCGCTGTTGCAATACTACAACTCTCAGCATGCCCGGACAGCCAAAGGAGTAGTAGTTTTGCAACAGCTGGGGGCACACTGGTTGCAAAATACCGGCTTAGACTAACAATTTTTTGAGCAATTATTTCACAGTGATTGCTCAAAAATGTGCAAAAATTCTTCATTCTCCATTAGTAATATTTAAAAAAACAAATGGGGTGTCAGAAAAAAAGATTCAATCTGGTACCTTAACCCCTTAAGGACTCAGCACATTTTAGTCTTAAAGGGGTACTCCGGTGAAAACCTTTTTTCTTTTAAATCAACTGGTGGCAGAAAGTTAAAGTTAAACATATTTGTAAATTACTTCTATTAAAAAACCTTAATTCTTCCTGTATTTATTAGCTGCTGAATACTACAGAGGAAATTCTTTTCTTTTTGGAATGCTCTCTAATGACATCACGAGCACAGTTCTCTCTGCTGACGTTATTATAATAATCATAACGCTTTGTTTGTTGTTGTCCTTAGTGGGATTTGAACCCAAGTCCCCAGGACTGCAAGGCAGCAGTGCTAACCACTGAGCCACCATGCTGCCCTTAAGATGCTTCTGCTATGCATGGTTGCTAAAATGGAGAGAGATGTCAGCCGAGAGCACTGTGCTCGTGATGTCATCAGTGTTCCAAAAAGAATGGAATTTCCTCTGTAGCATTCAGCAGCTAATAAGTACTAGAAGGATTAAGATTTTTTAATAGAAGTAATTTACAAATATGTTTAACTTTCTGCCACCAGTTGATTTAAAAGAAAAAAGGTTTTCACCCCTTTAAGGACTCGGAAAATTTTAGTTTTTGCACTTTCGTTTTTTCTTCCTCCCCTTCTAAAAATCATAACATTTCGATATTGCACCTACAGACCTACAGGGCTTGTTTTTTGCATCACCAATTATACTTTTTAATGACCACTTATTTTATAACATAATGGTCCACATTTACTATTGCAAACCCGACATGTTTTGTAGGCATTGCGCCAAAAATTCTGTCTGCGCCAGAATTTGCACGGGAATTGAAAAAAAAACCTGACTAACTCTCCATTTTACTAAGAAAAGTCGAAAAAGGGGTGTGGCTGTTGGGAAAAGGGGGCGTGTTCCCGACATTTTCCGAAAAACCCAACATATTTACTAAGGTTTCCACATAAAATGTGGTGGATTTGACCTGAGGAAAACCAGACAGATCAGAGCATGTGTAAAAAAAGCAAAATGTAGGGAAAGTGGAAAATGTAATAAATACTGTGGAAAAAAAATTGTAGGGAATTAAAACCCACAAAGAAAACTACACAACACTCTTAGTAAATAAGGGCCAATCTGCAGCGAAACAAAAAAAAAAAAAAAATTTTTGTGTGGTGAAATAAAAAATAAAAAAAACGCCATTTTGTAATTTTGGGAGCTTCCATTTCCATGCAGTGCATTTTTCGGTAAAATAACACCTTATGTTTGTTCTGTAGGTCCATATGGTTACAAGGATAACCAATTTATTTAGGTTTTATTTTATTTTACTACTTTAAAAAAATATTTAACTACATGCACCAAAATTTGTATGTTTAAAGGGGTACTCCGGTGAAAACTTTTTTTCTTTTAAATCAACTGGTGGCAGAAAGTTAAACATATTTGTAAATTACTTCTATTAAAAAATCTTAATCCTTCCAGTACTTATTAGCTGCTGAATGCTACACAGGAAATTCCTTTCTTTTTGGAATACTGATGACATCACGAGCACAGTGATCTCTGCTGACATCTCTGTCCATTTTAGCAACCATGCATAGCAGATGCATAGCAGATGTATGCTAAGGGCAGCATGGTGGCTCAGTGGTTAGCACTGCAACATTGCACTATAAATAAAGTGTTATAATTATTATAATAACATCAGCAGAGAGAACTGTGGTTGTGATGTCATCAGAGAGCATTCCAAAAAGAAAAGAATTTTCTCTGTAGTATTCAGCTGCTAATAAGTACAGGAAGGATTAAGATTTTTTAATAGAAGTAATTTACAAATATGTTTAACTTTCTGCCACAAGTTGATTTAAAAGAAAAAAGGTTTTCACCGGAGTACCCCTTTAAAATTGTCACTTTCTGGCCCCTATAACTTTTTTAATTTTTCTGCATACGGGGCTATATGAGGGCAAATTTTTTGCGCTGTGGTGTGTAGTTTTTATCGGTACCATTTTTGTTTCGATGGGAGTTTTTGATGTTTTTTTTTATAAATTTTTATATGGTATATGAAATGACGAAAAATGCACAAAATGCACATATTTTTTATGTGTACGCCATCAACTGTGTGGTTTAACCGTATACAGTATTTTAGTAGTTCGGACATTTACGCTCGCGGTGATAGCACGTTTATTTTTGATTACATAATTTTATTTAAAAAATGTGAAAGGGGGGTGATTCAAACTTTTATCAGGGGAGGCGCTTATTCATATTTATAAACTTTTTTTTTTTTTTTTTTTTTTACACATTTCACAATTATTATTATTTTTTTTTGCCCCCATAGGGGGGCTATAACATGCAATCTTGTGATTGCTTACACTGTTCAATGCTGAGCTTTGGCTCAGCATTAATCAGTGTTATGGGTGCTCTCCTGCTCCAGGCTGGAGGCAGCAAAGGACCGATCAGACGGCAAGGAGGCAGGTAAGGGCCCTCCGACCGTCCTCTCAGCTGATCTGGACATCGCGATGGTCCTGATCAGCTCCGCTGAGCTGCAGGGATCCTTTTACTTTAATTTTAGACGTCACAATCAACTTTGCCGATGCCCTGCATTAACTCTAGGTCCTGGCTGCTCATAGCAGTCGGGACCCACGGGTTTGAAGTGCGCTCAGCTTGTGAGTGTGCTTCAAACCCCAGTAAGGGGACCAGGGAGTACAGGTACGCCCTGCATCCTTAAGTACCAGGACGCATTACGTCCTGAACAGGATAAGGGAAGGGGCCAGCCTTAACGAAGCACCTTAGGCCACGTTGCTGGATCTGAGCTCTTCATATTGTGATGAGTAGCCAGTGGTTATTGCTGACGTTGCCCTTTTAGGCAGTGTTGGGAGTTGTAGTTTTGCAACAGCTGGAGGCACATTGGTTGTTAAACACTGGTCTAAGCTTAAATAATTGTCTGGATCAAGCAAGAAAGAGGATCCTTCAAGATCTTTTGTTCTGATTTGCATCACTTGTAGTCTAGAATTTGGAAGATTGAAAAGACAAGGTTTTAAGAATCCTTTCTATGTTTCAGAATGTTAGTTAAAGGACAACTGTAGTGCACGACTTTTATATATTCCTGTGCCCGGGCCTCAAAAATAAACAAAATAAACTTTAACATACCTTCCTATGTGCCCCCGTTGGTCCGGCAGTGCTAATCTCATTCAACTTCCTGGAGACGGGGACGCCGCAGAGCCTTCGGCGTATCACCGGCCGCAGCGATGTCCTGCCCCGGACGGTGATAGGCTGAGCCCACTGTCATGTAAGAAGCCGGCCAGAGCTCCTTACCTTAGTTGAATGAGGTTAGCACCGCTGGACGGTGAGGCCTGTGCCGGACCAACGGGGGCACGTAGGAAGGTGAGTTAAAGTTTATTTTTGAGGCACAGCAAAACAGAAAAGTCTTGCACTACAGTTGTCTTTTAAATTTAGCCTAGACTAAGAAATGAGGCCCCAGTGAGAATTGAACTCATGACCCCTGGTTTAAAAGCCCAGTGCTCTATCCACTGAGCAATAAGGCCAATGACCATTACCTTTATGGCCATTACCTTTATGGCCATTACCTTTATGGTAAGTTCACACTGGGTGGATATGCAGCATATTTGACGCTGCGAGAAATCTGCCGAGCAGCAGGGAATACGCTGTGTATACATTAGGAGCAGACACAGGGCTTTCCCCGCTACAGCCTTGCGTCTGCAATATTCGGAGGTTCCGAGGTTGGAGGCTTCTTATAGGCTGCGTGTCCGGCCAGTGTGACCCTAAAGAGTACCTGTAATATTCAACAAAAATATGTTACTCAGTACCTAATCCTGATCATGTACACATAATTTTTGTGTATAGCACCTATATTTCCCTCACAACTACTATCTTACTGTTGCTCACTTTGCTTTGCATATGGTTTCATACAAATGTACATAAACTATATGTATATATTATATATAACGGAACCTAGAAAGTCAACTCTGAGGGACTTCTTTATACGTGGAGCAGCTCGAGCTTGGCTAAACAGGGTTCTGCAGGTTGAAGTATAACAAAGAAGTACAAATTTATGTAATTTTATTTAGTGCATTGATCATGTCCAAAACCAAAGCCATTTAGAGGCTTATCAGTAACCAGCTGTATTTACGTATAGACATATCACTTTTCATCATGCAAGAATGCAATTTAAAGCAGCCATAACCCAATCAATAGCCTTTATAAACCTGACTTAATGGGCTTATCCAGGAATAAGACAACCTGTCCTCAGGTTTTGTGTGGTATTACAACTTGGATCCATTTACTTAAATGGATCAGTGGACGTCCGACTGGCGGAACCACCACCATTCACTAGTTTCCCTTGCTATTCCTTGTAAATAAAGCAGCAGCCTAGTATGCGCCCTGCCGCTCCATTTACCCTTTATGGGACTAACCGAGACAGCTAAGTGAACTACTCTGCTCACTTCAGCACTCGCGCAGCAATTGAATGGAGCGGCAATGGGTGAATCTGTCCGACAAGCTAAATAACAGGTCAGTTGCAAAACTTTTCATATATATATATATATATATATATATATACATACACACACACACACACACACTGCTCAAGGGAACACTTAAACAAGACAGTGTAACTCCAAGTCAATCACACAGCTTCATGGCTGAAGTTTTGGTGACTTTTGAATGCTGGCGATGCTTTCACTCTAGTGTTAACATGAGACGGAGTCTACAACCCACACAAGTTGCTCAGGTAGTGCAGCTCATCCAGGATGGCACATCAATGCGAGCTGTGGCAAGAAGGTTTGCTGCGTCTGTCAGCGTAGTGTCCAGAGCATGGAGGCGCTACCAGGAGACAGGCCAGTACATCAGGAGACGTGGAGGAGGCTTTAGGAGGGCAACAACCCAGCAGCAGGACTGCTACCTCTGCCTTTGTGCAGAGAAGCAGGAGGACCACTGCCAGAGCCCTGCAAAATGATCTCCAGTAGGCCGCAAATGTGCATGTGTCCACTCAAACGGTCAGAAACAGACTCCATGAGGGTGGTATGAGGGCCTGACATCCACAGGTGGGGGTTGTGCTTACAGCCCAACACCGTGCAGGACGTTTGGCATTTGCCAGAGAACACCAAGACTGGCAAATTTGCCACTGGCACCTTGTGCTCTTCACAGATGAATGCAGGTTCACACTGAGCACATGCCAGAGTCTGGAGACGCAGTGGAGAACATTCTGCTGCCTGCAACATCCTCCAGCATGACCAATTTGACGGTGGGTCAGTAATGGTGTGAGGTGGCATTTCTTTGGGGGGTCCGCACAGCCCTCCATGTGCTTGCCAGAGGTAGCCTGACTGCCATTAGATACCGAGATGAGATCCTCAGACCCCTTGTGAGACCATATGCTGGTGTGGTTGGCCCTAGATTCCTCCTAATGCGAGACAATACTAGATCTCATGAGGCTGGAGTGTGTCAGCAGTTCCTGCAAGAGGAAGGCATTGATGCTATGGACTGGCCCGCCCGTTCCCCAGACCTGAATCCAATTGAGCACATCTGGGACATCATGTCTCGCTCCATCCACCAACGCCACGTTGCACCACAGACTGTCCACCACCTCATCAGGAGCATGCCCAGGCGTTGTAGGGAGGTCATAGGTGGAGGACTCATTTTGATTTGTTTTAATGACATTACATAAAGTTGGATCAGCCTGTAGTGTGTCTTTCCACTTTGATGTTGAGTATGACTCCATATCCAGACCTCAATGGGTTGATAGATTTGATTTCCATTGATAATTTGTGTGTGATTTTGTTGTCAGAACATTCAACTATGTAAATACGAAAGTATTTCATACGATTAGTTCATTCAGTCAGATCTAGGCTGTATTATCTTAGTGTTCCCTTTATTTTTTTTGAGCAGAGTGTGTGTGTGTGTGTGTATATATATATATATATATATATATTTATTATTTGCCTATGTAATGTAAAATAGACTGCTATTATATAAAAATGTATGTAGATTGGTCATTTGCAGGTTGCCTGCCATCCTTACACCTTCTGCTATTGTTTCCCTAAAGCTGCCTGTGGCTTTGCAGAGAGGGGGGCGGCGTCTCATCACTGCACTTGTTCTGAGTCCTAAGTAAAACAAATCATCTGCGACACAGAATTCCTGAATGCTAACTCATACCAGAGTCTCTATGTATTCCTCTGAGATGCAGCTGTCTGGCTCCTTGTGAAAGATTTATCCCTCTTAACTCTTTAAAGCAGGAGGCCGGGATAACAGTGTCTAGCTGCATCCTACAGGACAGGCAAGAGTCTCTGAACAAAGCAGAAAGAGACAGTGTGAGTCGGGGGAGTTTTATAACTCTACAGCTAAACCTAGTATAGACTCACCTTATATATCCCTGCTCTCCTACAGAGAGGTGAGACAGTCTATCTTCAGCAACACACTATGCATAGGTGGTCATAGAGATGGGAGGGCAGGGGTCTGAGAGCTGCCAGGAGGGTATGGATACTGTATGGGTTGGGCATAATGTAATCCTGAAATTCACAGGACAGCCACACAGGAGAGACTAAATCCTGTCCACACATGATAGCACATCTACACAGAAAAAAAAAAAAATGGACAACCCCTCTAACCTAACAGAAACCAATGCAGGAATAGAAAAAAAAAATAGCATTTTTTTTTTTATGGATAAATAAAGCAACGCTGTGCTCCTTTCCTGCCATCATGATTCCTGTATTGTTATGTGTAAACATTGCATAGTCACTTACATTAGAACATGTCTGAAACCTCAAAAAAAAATATAAAAAATGAAATAATAAATGTAAGTGACGAGACCTACTTATATATTAAAAGGTTTTGCAGTAAGTTCTCCCTTTAAAGACTGGGACAGAAGACTCTATTTTAGTTTTATTAAAAAGAAAATAAATCATAACACTCAAGTGAAAGGTTGAGACTTCCATTACGGACGTTCAAAAACATATGGAACACTGAGCGAGGATGGTCAAAATGAAAGTGCTCAAAAGAAAAAAAAAATCAATATAATGTTCTTCTCTCTACAATTTGGCAGACAATAATTATTATTATTATTTTAAAAATACACTGAAATATGAATATAATTTGTGAAAGTCATAAAAATATGTTTTTTTTTTGTTTTTTTTGCTTACGTATGCATTTACACTTAACACGCAAGGCCAGAAAATTAAATCATGACAAACATAATGTGCATTAGTCCACTGTACTAAGACAGAAAACATGACATCAAACCACAGATACAAGCAGATACAGGCCGGGAAGCTTCCAGACTTAGAGCGGATGCTAAGACTGGGCAGGACTGGACAATGATGGCTGTTGAGTGAAATGTTTCTTTTTATAGGACGCCCATCGACAAACTGGGCAGCAATGTCTACCTCCTGCCAACCACATTACAATGCAATTTTGGTGGAATACGTGCCCACATGGGAGACCCATAAGCAGAGAGCCATTCTCAAAATTCTCCAGGCAAACCACACATTCTGTACAGTGCAACATATTTTCAGGCCATGTGGACCAGTCTGGTTCCAAGTTGTCCTTGGTGGAGGATCCTATTTTTCTTCCACCTTGTGCTTCTTCGCATAAGCAAGTCTGGTCAGAAGACTCTAATGTTGGCCTTCCTGTGCAACTTGAAGGAGGATTCCTCGTACATCTGCACTGTTCACTTCCAGAGCTTTCAGACTCACTGTCACTTTCTTGTGAACTTTCCGAGAAGTCTTCTCCTACGCGATGACTAGGACAACGAAAGTGCCAGGTTGGTAGATTTTTTATGTAATCTGTGGGTATCAGAGGATGAAGCCATAAATCCGGAAAAGCTAAACGCTCGAGGAAAAGTTCTGGATCTTCATCCCAATCTGAGTTGTTGGGAAAGTGATGAAAAGAAGCAATGGGGTGGAATAAGTAACTGGTGTACCAGTCCCAGAGACTGGACAACCACTCTAGATTATTGGCATTGGCTTCATCGGCGTTGTTGTTGCTTCGTCTTTTCTTTTCAAAGTAATCAATGAGCAACCCATGGCCGAGATAAGTACTAAGAAAAAGTGCGGGATGAGAAGAATAAAACATCCAGTCGGCTCTTACCCACGAAGCCAAGGTGGTGGTGTTGGAGTACCGAAGTAGTTTCAGGCTGTACTCATAAAAGCTATCAAGGTAAGGGAGCTGGAGAAACCCCAAAACTGGTAACCAGGAAATGATGAGCAAGGAATTGTAGGTCCCTAAAGTGCTGATCAGAACCACAAATCTTTTTATGGTGGCTCCTTGAGTGATAAATAAGTCCATCCAAGCCATGAGGTTCACCAGGACCAAACTGAGCACAAACAAGTCATTGACTTCTGGTTGTAACGTGCGCAGGAAGGAATCCATGGCCCTTAGGGAGACATATTCTCCCGTATTATTTCCATATTTGTATATTCCCTCGGGAGTTTTCAGAACGTAAGATGGAGTCCTCGATATGCCGATTTCAGCAGTGTAACTAGTATTATCCCAGTTTTCCACATTGACGAATATGAATTCCACTCTCCCAGTAAACTTCACACTCAACGCAGAGAAGAACGCCGGAGGCTGATCGAGGTTTGCGAACAGATATAGCTTCACCTTGTATTGGTCGCTCCTGTCCCACTCCTCCTTTAGATGTTCAGAATTGTAGATGGTCTTGATGCGTGAAGCAGCGTGTGCAGTAATCCACTTGAAGATGTGCTCGGTCTCTATTTTACGCCCGCCGTACTCTTTAAGCATCACTTTCCCCTTTGAGGTGTTCGTTTGGGGCACGGATATAATAAGGGTCGATCTCACCCATCCTCTCTTCCTGCAATATCTGGAGATTGTGAAAACAAAAGCACAGTTTAAGTTCTAGGCCTAGAATATGTGGATCAATGCAAAATCGGGGATATGGCACGTCAACAAAGCAAACTTTCACAAATGGAAAGTAGATGTAAAGATTGCTGCTGCTATTTTTCAATGACTTTACGCCAAAGTTTGATTTGCACTCAGTCTTATTCTGCTTTTTAGGATTTAATCGCAGTACCCTTACATCAAGATGTCCCTAGTTGTATTTATATTGTATTTAAAAGGGGTACTCCACTGCTCAGCGTTTGGAAAAAACTGTTCCGAATGTCGGAGTCGGGAGCTCGTGACATCATAGCCCCGCCCGTCATGATGTCACGCCTCACCCCTTCAATGCAAGTCTATGGGAGGGGGCGTGACGGCTGTCACGCCCCCTCCCATAGACTTGCATTGAAGGGGTGAAGCGTGACATCATGAGGGGGTGGGCTATGACTTCACGAGCTCCCAGGGCCGGCTCTAGCGTTTGGTCTGAGCAGTGGAGTACCCCTTTAACTGTAATTTAAAGAGCATCTGTCCCATAAACTGACCCCTGTAAAGTAGCCCCATAAGCACAAAGTCCTAAAGTACCTTTATTTTACACTGTGGTGGCCAAAAAGAAGCAAAAAAAATAATAAAAATAAATACAAATTGAAAGTTCATTACCAGTGTCCTGGAGGAGGGGCCAGCAGGTCCTGAGCTGCACTGCTCCGATATGACTCTCTCCCAGAAGTCCCCAGCCTTTGATTGACACACACAGCTACCAGGCAGGCAGCTGCCCTGTGAGTGTAGCCTACGTGTGCGCCCGTACTCTTGACCCCTGTTGGCCAGGTTTTCACAGCATGCGTAAATCAGTCACTAAAATTAGCTCTCTACCTCTAGTGACTGACCAGCAGGCCAGCAGACGGGTCACAGAGTCACTACGCGTGCGCCAGAAACCACAGTACTAGCGCACACACAGACTACACGCACAGGGCTGCTGCCAACCGGGTACGTACTATGTGTCAATCAAAGGCTGGTGACATCAGGGAGAGAGAGGTGTGTCGGATTGGCGCAGTTCTGAACCTGCTGCCCCACCTCCAGGACACTGGTAATGGACTTACAAAATCCTTTTTTTTGGCCACCACAATATACAGTAAAATAAAGCTATGTTAGGACATAGCACAGCGAGTATGTGTATGCAGGGCTACATTACAGGTGTCCTGGTTTTAAAATTAAAATATAATTTTTTTTTATATAAACATTTTTAAATGTGACTACTCATTTAAAGGAAACACAAGGTGATTCAAAAATCTATTAGAGCAGTGTTTTCTAATCTGGTTGCCTCCAGCTGTTGCAAGTCAACAACTCCCAGCCAAAGGCTGTCCAGGCTGGCTGGGAGTGGTAATTTTGCAAGAGCTGGAGGCACCTGGGTGAGGAAACACTGGGTTAAGCCATGCATTTCTGATTGGCTTTTTGTCAAAGCGGCAGCAATTTGTATGTTGTGTACTAGAGCCAGTAAAACAGTACAACCACTACACAATGTACGGACCTATTCACTGTATATCCAGGCGCCACAACCATGGCAAACAGCTGACCTGTCAGGGTGATCTCAGGATAGGCTATGAATGGAACGGTTCTGGAAGACCCTTGTAAGATGCCAAATACTACAATAAAGCACACTCACCTGGGATCACTAGAGCAGTTGAATGTTCCTGTACGGATGCCAAATTTGGTCACTTTTTTCACCATCTTCTCCCAATGGACTTTACTTACGAGAGGGCTCCGGCCATCTGCAACCACCTGCAGCCAATGAGAGAGAAGGATTTATGATAAGAGGAAAAATGAGAAAGAACTACAAAGCAACGTAACTGCATAGACACTGACTACATTTCCTGCATGCAGCTGTACATATATGTCTATGTCCTATTTGACAGCTTATTTATTTATTTATTTTAAATCAACTAATGCCAGAAAGTTATACAGATTTGTAAATTACTTCTATTAAAAAATCTTAATCCTTCCAGTACTTATTAGCGGCTTTATACTACAGAGGAAATGCTTTTCTTTTTGGATTTCTTTTCTGTCTGACCACAGTGCTCTCTGCTGACACCGCTGTCCATTTTAGGAAGTGTCCAGAGTAGGAGAAAATCCCCAAAGCAAACATGAAAGTTCCTAAAATGGACAGAGGTGTCAGCAGAGAGCACTTTGGTCGTGACAGAAAAGAAACCCAAAAAGAAAAGAATTTCCTCTGTAGTATACAACCGCTAATAAGTACTGGAAGGATTAAGATTTTTTTTTTTTAATAGAAGTAATTTACAAATCTGTTTAACTTTCTGGCACCAGTTGATTTAAAAAAAAAAAAAAAAATTAAGTTTTTCCACCAGAGTACCCCTTTGAAGGGTACCTGTTACAAGAATGCTCCAGGCTTACCCTTTAACTGGTGCTGATCATGTCCAAGTGTTTAAATCCTGGTTATCATGCTTTTATGGCTCCTAATTTCCTTTTTTATGGTGAGAAGACTGCATGCAGTTCACTGAGGAGGAGGAGGAGGGGTCATTCCCTGGCATCTCATGAGAAACGTCCTCTCTCATTTCTCAGAGCTGACAACTGGCTGCTCTGTGCACTGAGGCTCTACGACACGTCCCAACTTCACACAACAGACTGATTGACAAGCGGGAAGCCTAAACTGAGCCCTGCTTGTCTCACCCACACTTCCTATATTCTGCAAAATACAGCCAAGACACACAGGCAATAGCTGCAGGGACAAGACAGTGCTCTGGACGGTGGAAGGGCCCCTAGTGGTAAGAAGTATAAAGCATTTTTCCACCCCAATAATTTACACTTTTTTTTTTTTTTAAATCAATCAATGTATATTACAAACATGCATATAATGTTATTATCTACATTATATAAATGTTTTTGCAGAGGACAGTGCCCATTTAAGGACATGGACTATTTTGCATGGCTCAGCAATAATACTTTCCAACTTCCTACAGCACCCCTCCCATCTGCTAATAAAGGGGGGGGGGGGCTTTTATAGCATCAAGAAGGCACAAAACAGTCTACAATATGTCCAATATATATATAAAACTCATTGGGGGACATTTATCAAGGGATTTAGAGCTCTTTTTTTGATTACAAAAAGTCGCATTAGCACTTAAGCAATTTTTTGTGCGACTTTTGGCTGTAAGCAAAAAGCTACAAAAGAGCGTACGAAAGTAAATTAAATTTTTTACTTTGCAGTGGTCAGGGATTTATTGAGTCGCACAAAAAGTCGCAAGCTCTCAAAAACTGCGTAAATGGAAGCCAGCCCAGAGTTGGCTTACAAAACGGCTTTTGAGAGAAAATGTTATATTTCCCGCTGGCAGCCGTGATCACAGCTCCAGCGGGAAATATATCGCAACTGTACAATGGAACCTGGGCTGGCATCACTCCGCAGCCGCCCAGCTCTGTCTGATTCTAACCCTGCTACCTTAACATAATGACATCCCCCCCCCTTGTCTCCCACCCGCCTGCTACCTGTTGCAAGACTACAACTCCCAGCATGTCCATACAGTGAGGGTATGCTGGGAGTTGTAGTATTGTAGCTGGCGGACAATATAGATATAATTTGTGTATATATATATATATATAAAAAATATAATGTGCGGCGTGGGCGGGTGGAAGACAAGGGGGTGTGGGGGATATGTAAAGCAGTGTCCCCATCATTATATCAGGGTAGCGGGGATGCAGAGTGAGGCAAGCCCGGGCTCCTTTTAACATACCTCGGCGCCGCAGAGTTTCTATTTCCCCTAATGTCATTTCATATTTCCCGCTGGGTCCCGTGCTTGGCCAGGACCGAGCATCCAATTACGGGACCCTGCGGGAAATTTGATATTACATTAGGGACTAAAAGCTCCGCAAGATGTTAAAAGGAGCCCGAGCTGGCATCAGTCTGCAGCCGCCCGGGCTCCTCATATATCCTGCGGCGCCGTGGTAAGGAGCCCGCAGGCTAGCCTCACTTCAGCCGCCCGGGCTCCATCAACTATTATCTCCGCAGCGCTTGGTAAGGAGCCCGGGCTGACATAACTCTGCAGCCGCCCGGGACAAGTCCCACAGCAGGGCAGGGAGATGTGTAGGTGCCGTCCCTGCCATCCCCCTGCAGTACACGCCGAGAGATGGCAGGGACGGCTTCTGCACATCTCCCTGCCTGGCTGCGGGAGTCCCGGGCGGCTGCAGAGTTATGTCAGCCCGGGCTCCTTACCACAGTGCGGCGGAGTTTAGTGTAATTTCAAATTTCCCGCTGGGTCATGTGACCTGGTGGGAAATATGAAATTACAGTGATTCTCTGATTACTGCAGCCAGGGAACGGATCGCATTACCACCCACTTCCCTGGCTGGCACGACTACAACCCCCAGCATGTCCTTATAGTAAGGGCATGCTGGGAGAGTTGTAGGGGGGGTGGGGGAGGGTGACAAGCTTGTCACCTGCCCCCTGCCGCACAACTACAACTCCCAGCATGCCCTTACTGTAAGGATATACTGGGAGTTGTAGTCATGTGGTGCGGGAGATTGTCACCCCCTTATAACTCCCAGCATGCCCTTACAGTAAGGACATGCTGGTAGTTGTAATTGTGTGGCAGGGGGCAGGTGTCAGGCTTTTAACCCGCCCCCCTACAACTCCCAGCATGCCCTTACAGTAGGGATGGGAGTTGTAGTCATGTGGTGCGGGAGATTGTTACCCCCCACTACAACTCCCAGCATAGCCTTACTATAAGGGCATGTTAGGAGTTGTAGTCATGCGCCTTCGGGTGAAAATAAATGTATTAACCTATTTTTCTTTTTTCTCATTTCAGATCCGTGTATCCTGTGGACTACTTCGGATTCGGTGGACTGCTTGGATGATCAGCTTTTCTTTTTTTAAATCTGTTTAATGTTAATAAAATAGTTAACGAGGGCTTGTGGGTGTGAGTGTTTTTTTAGGAAAAATTTTTTTTGAATCTTTTTTTCTTTACTTGACAGGCTTAGTAGTGGAAGCTGTCTTATAGACGGAATCAATTACTAAGCTGAGGCTTAGCGTTAGCCCCCAAAACAGCTAGCGCAACCCCCAATTATTACCCCGGTACCCACCGCCACAGGGGTGCCGTTACCAACAGTCCGGGAACATCAAATATGGTGCTCCTGGGCCTAGGCGCTAACAGGCTGGCCTTATTTAGGCTGGGGAGGGCCAGTAACAAAGGTCCACACCCACCCTGGTAAAGTCAGGCTGTTGCTGCTTGGTTGGTATTTGGCTGAAAATAAAAATAGGGAGAACCCTATGCGTTTTGTTTTTTTAAAATAATTATTTATGCAAAAAAAAAAAAAAAAATTAAGATTCCCCCTATTTTTAGCCAAATATCAACCAAGCAACAAAAGCCTGATGTTACCAGGGTGGGCGAGGACCATTGCTACTGGCCCTCCCCAGCCTAAATAACGCCAGCCTGTTACCGCCTAGGCCCAGGAGCGCCATATTTGACGCTCTGGGCCTGTTAGTACCGGGGTAATAATTGGGGGTTAGCGCTAGCTGTTTTGGGGGGCTAATGCTAAGCCTCAGCTTAGTAATGGACTGTCTATAATACAGCTTCCACTACTAAGCCTGTCAAGTAAAAAAAACACAACACGTTTAAAAAAAAAAATTTATTCCCAAAAAAAAAAAAAAATAAAACACTCCCACAAAAGTCCTCATTAACCATTTTATTAACATTAAACCAAAAAAATGCTGATCACTGTACTCCCCTGAATCTAAAGTAATCCACAAGATACACGGATCTGAAATGAGAAGAAAAAAAAAAGGAGTTAGTACATTTAGGGGGAAAAAAAACAAGTGGTTAAAAAAAAAAAAAAATACATACATACATATATCTATATATCACACATTTTTTTCAAAGCTGCAAATTGGTGTTCTGAAGTAATTTATTGTTTTTTGCTTATGTAAGCCAAATTTATCAACCCACCATGATAGTATAATAAATGTGTCAGACATAAGCAAAACCAAAAGCAAGAAAAAAAATGCCGACAGAACTCGCTTACCAAAGCAACGATGATACATGTCCCCCTATGTGTGTGTGTATGTGTGTGTGTATGTTCCAGGATCACATCCAAACGGCTGAAGATATTAATATGAAACTTGGCCACATGTTACTTATATGTCAACAACAAACATAGGATAGGTGATTTATTTGCCAGGGTCGGGGTTTTTGTTTAAAGTCCCATACAAGTCTATGGGAAATGTATGTTCCTGCATAACTTCCAAATGGCTGGAGATATTTCGATAATACTTGGTCACATGTTACTTATATGTCCACTTAAAATATAGGATAGTTCATTTAACCCTTAATTACATTTGTGAGGGTCAGGGTATTTGTTTAAAGTCCCATGCAAATCTATGGGAAATGTATGTTCTCACATAACTTCCGTACGGCTTGAGATATTTCAATAATACCTGGTACATATATTACTTATATGTCAAATAAAAAGATATGATAGTTAAATTAACCCTTACATAGACCCTTACATAAAAGATGGGTTTTTGTTTCAAGTCCCATGCGAGTATATGGGACTTCCTGTACCTTACTCCACAAGCTCTGCACCTCCTGGTGAATGTGTCAATCCGGCTTGCAAGCCTCACCCCATCTCACAGAGAGAGGAGGTCGGGATAGGAGGTCGGGCTATGAGGACGGGATATGAAGTCAAAAGCTTCCTTCTTTGTTGATTTTCCCCCACAACAAGGATGAGGAAAGAAAAATCGGGCAACAGCGGGTACTCAGCTAGTATATATTATATTTATATATCTCAATGGCCCTTATTTACTAAGAGTGTTGGGTAGTTTTCTTTGTGGGTTTTAATTCCCTAGAATTTTTTTTTCCCACAGTATTTACTTAGGTTTCCCTAAATTATTATTTTTTTTATTATATTTTTTTTTTTTTTTTTTTTTAAACATGCTCTTATCTGTAGAGTTTTCCTCAGTTGAAATGCACCACATTTTCTGTAGAAACCTTTGTAAATATGTTGTTTTTTGTGAAAATGTCGGGAACACGCCCTTTTTCTGTGATCACGCAACCTTTTCTCGACGGCCACGCCCCTTTTCGGGTTTTCTTAGCAAAATGTAGAGTTGGTCTGTTTTTTTTCAATTCTGGCACAAATTCTGGCGCAGTTTCTGGCACAAATTCTGACGCAGACAGAATTTCTGGCGCAAACAGAATGTGGCGCACAACCTGACAAAACAGGTCGGGTTTGCAATAGTAAAGGAGGGCCAATGTGTGTGTGTGTTTGTTTATGTTCCAGCATCACTTCCAAACAGCTAAAGATATTAACATGAAACTTGGCACACGTTACTTATATGTCAACAACAAACATAGAAAAAAAAAGGAGAGACCGATACCGGCGCCTGGTGTATTACCCTTGGAGACCGGAGCAAAAGTAGTCCTGAGTTAGACAGGAACCATATAGATGGCTGCTCACCTTAAAATAGATAATACGAGCATATCACCCCAGTGATACTGGGGTACTGAAAAGGTGGAGTCGCTGCCGAGCCTTCTGGGTAACAGGAGTAGCAGTAGCACTGTCCTGGATGAGTTGTGGAGAAGATTGAAAAATACCCTTAGTAGATGGCGCTGCGGCTCTTTCAGACAAACGGAGTTGGACCAAAGCGCATAGTAGCGGCGCTATCAGCCGCTGTGATGTGTATATAAGAAGAGGCAAAAGGATAGAGGGGTGGCTGGCTGGTATAGAGGGGGAGGTGGGGGTGGACACTGTGTCATCCATTCATTTTGCCTATTCTTATATACACATCACAGCGGCTGACAGCGCCGCTACTATGCGCTTTCTCCATCATGTTGCCTCCTCTGACAGCGCCGCTGCGATGCGCTCACACAGATCGCATTGTTTACATTGCGCGATCTGTGTGAACTCCTATTTGCCATGTGCGGCCACGTGATTGCTGCGCATGGCAACGTGTCCATGACAACCACAGCCATGGCGCTCCAGGAAGCTGCCGCCTGCTAGTAGAAGCTGACAGGTTTGCACTTCCGCTCCTGCGCTCCAAACAGAGAGATATGGAGCAGTATACACATCATAACTATTGTGATTAAGCACCTTGTAAATCCACTATGTACCCACATTATATGTATATGTGATACTATGTGTTTTTTCTTTCCCCTGCAAGTTTTTGAAAATTGATGATGTCATAAGCTCCGCCCTTACCTGTAATTTGGAGGTTTTTTAATGTATTTAAGTGCTAGCATGATCACTGTATAGCATCCTGATCTGATGCGTCATCGCATGTTTATTCATTTTATTTACCAAATAAAATTTGGTCCCGCTGTGGACCTTAAAAAGGGGTATTCCAGGCAAAACATTATATTATATTAGATAGATATATATCTTACATAGATTTGTAAATTACTTCTATTAAAAAATCTTAATCCTTCCAATAGTTATTAGCTTCTGAAGTTGAGTTGTTGTTTTCTGTCTAACTGCTCTCTGATGACTCACGTCCCGGGAGCTGTGCAGTTCCTATGGGGATATTCATCATGCACAGCTCCCGGGACGTGACATCATCATTGAGCAGTTAGACAGAAAACTTCAGAAGCTAATAACTATTGGAAGGATTAAGATTTTTTAATAGAAGTAATTTACAAATCTATGTAAGATATATATATATATATATATATATATATATATATATATATATATATATATATATATATATATATATCTTACATAGATTTGTAAATTACTTCTATTAAAAAATCTTAATCCTTCCAATAGTTATTAGCTTCTGAAGTTTTCTGTCTAACTGCTCAATGATGATGTCACGTCCCGGGAGCTGTGCATGATGAATATCCCCATAGGAACTGCACAGCTCCCGGGACGTGAGTCATCAGAGAGCAGTTAGACAGAAAACAACAACTCAACTTCAGAAGCTAATAACTATTGGAAGGATTAAGATTTTTTAATAGAAGTAATTTACAAATCTGTTTAACTTTCCGGAGCCAGTTGATATATAAAAAAAAAAAAAAGTTTTGGCCTGGAATACCCCTTTAAACCAAGCTTTGGTCCAACTCCGTTTGTCTGAAAGAGCTGCTGCGCCATCTACTAAGGGTATTCTTCAATCTTCTCCGCAACAACAAACATAGGATAGGTGATTTAACCCTTACTCAGCCCCATTTGCCAGGGTCGGGGTTTTTGTTTAAAGTCCCATACAAGTCTATGGGAAATATATGTTACTGCATAACTTCCAAACGGCTGGAGATATTTCGATAATACTTGGTCACATGTTACTTATATGTCCACTTAAAATATAGGATAGTTAATTTAACCCTTAACTACCCCCATTTGTGAGGGTCAGGGTTTCTGTTTAAAGTCCTATGCAAATCTATGGGAAATGTATGTTGGAGATATTTCAATAATACCTGGTACACATATTACTTATATGTCAAATAAAAAGATATGATAGTTAAATTAACCCTTACCTACACCTTTACATAAAAGATGGGTTTTTGTTTCAAGTCCCATGCGAGTATATGGGACTTCGAGTACCTTACTCCACAAGCTCCGCTCTGCATCTCTTGGTGAATGTGTCAATCCGGCTTGCAAGCCACACCCCATCTCACAAAGACACACTCACTGTTTAAGCCCCACCCCTTTAATTATCTACCCTTTGTGTGCATCGGTCTGGCTCGCAAATCACGCCCAATCCCACAAAGCCACGTCCCCTTCTATTTTGAGATTACAATATCTTCATCACAAATCAGTCCCACCTGAGGACAGGATATGAGGATGGGACATAAGGACAGCATATGAGGTCGGGATATGAGGTCGGGATATGAGGATGGGACATAATGACGGGACATAAGGACAAAATATGAGGACAGCATACGGAGACGGGATAGGAGGACCGGATATGAAGTCAAAAGCTTCCTCCTTTGTTGATTTTCCTCCCCAACAAGGATTAGGAAGGAAAAACTGGGCAACACCGGGTACTCAGCTAGTTTGCTATATACATTGAACGCACAGAACCTTTTACCTACAAACAAAGCTTAGAAGCAAACATGACTCACGTCTAACATAAAAGGCAATGCAGACAAACAGGTTCATGGATCACCGTTTGGATATCTGTCATCCTGCCAAAACACTACCGATGCTGCATCAACTCCAATCCGGTCCTTGTTTGTTTCATACTAAGCAGGGGGTTGTCCCATCATACAGATCAGTGTTTCCCAACCAGTGTGCCTCCAGCTGTTGCAAAAACAACAACTCCCAGCATGCCTGGACAGCCGTAGAATATAGATATTCCAGAAAGAAATCCCCTGATCTGCAACCAGATATTTTAGCCAGAACAAAAAGCTGTTGCAAAGAGTGTCTCCCACCCTGGAGGACTCCGTGTGACCGTGCATTATATTCTGAGGTCTTCTTTTATAATAATTTCTAGCACCATATATGTACTCTACAGGAATTATTAGGCTAGGATAACATCGATGGGTCTTTCATTTTACTAGAACATAAATAATAATAAATAAAATGACATACAGTTTTATTTTTTCCAGTTATTTGAATGGATTCTGAAATCGAGGCCCCGGACAGATCCTCCATTGCAGATATGCCTTATATATATATATTTTCTTTCCACATTGCAACATGGAAAAGCAGTGATCTGAACTAGTTGGGAATAGTCAGTCATACGCATTTAACGTCATGCCACCATTTACAAAATTCTAGGAGCCCATTTGGTTGCCATCCAGAGACATGATTCTCTCTTTGTCATGTTAGTGTCACTGTCTGTGCTCTAGACATAACTTGTTTTCTTCCAGAAACAGCGCCAAACATTTGTCGTGAGGTGGTGTGTGGTACTGCAGCTCAGTTTCATTGAAGTGAATGAAAGTTGTTATACCACAAATAACCTGAGGATAGGGGAGATTTCTTGACACCTTTTCTGTATAAGGGAGCGTTCACACTGAGGAATAGGAGAGGAATCCTTGCGGAAAATTATGCTGCGGAATTTACCGTTTTTTTCCCCGCTTCAAATTTGTGCAAATTTTCTGCAGATTTTCTGTGCAGAATATAGGAGGAAACTTTTTTTTTTTTTTTTTTTTTTTTTGTGGGACTACAACTACCAATTGAAAATTCTATTTTTATTTATTTTTTTTTTCCTGCGGAATTTCCACGCGAATTCCCTGCAAATTCCATGCGAATTCCGTGCGGAAACAATTTCAAGCAGAAATAGACTTCAATGGACTTCTGTTCGCGTATTCCGCAAGAAGAATGAACATGTTCTTTCTTTTAGCGGAATGGAGTTCTGCGGCGGAATTCGGCGAGCGCAATTTACGCGGAGTGAACAGTGTAGAGTAAAAGTACATTGAAGTGAATGGCAAAGCAGATGTTAATTATTTCTAGGCAGAGAATTCAAGAGGAATTACTCTTTAATTACTCAGTGTGAACGCACCCTAATTATATAAAATGCCACATAGCTGTTTTAACCCCTTAAGGACTCAGGGTTTTTCCGTTTTTTGCACTTTCGTTTTTTCCTCCTTACCTTTTAAAAATCATAACCCTTTCAATTTTCCACCTAAAAATCCATATTATGGCTTATTTTTTGCGTCGCCAATTCTACTCTGCAGTGACATTAGTCCTTTTACCCAAAAATGCACGGCGAAACAGAAAAAAAAAAATCATTGTGCGACAAAATCGGAAAAAAAAATGCCATTTTGTAAATTTTGGGGGCTTCCGTTTCTACGCAGTGCATATTTTGGTAAAAATTACACCTTATTATTCTGTAGGTCCATACGGTTAAAATGATTCCCTACTTATAAAGGTTTGATTTTGTCGCACTTCTGGAAAAAATCATAACTACATGCAGGAAAATTTATACGTTTAAAAATGTCATCTTCTGACCCCTATAACTTTTTTATCTTTCCACGTACAGGGCGGTTTGAGGACTCATTTTTTGCGCCGTGATCTGAAGTTTTTATCGGTATGATTTTTGTTTTGATCGGACTTTTTGATCACTTTTTATTAATTTTTTTAATGGTATAAAAAGTGACCAAAATACGCTTTTTTTGGACTTTGGAATTTTTTTTGCGCGTACGCCATTGACTGTACGGCTTAATTAATTATATATTTTTATAGTTCGGACATTTACGCACGCGGCAATACCACATATGTTTATTTATTTATTTTTTACACTGTTTTATTTTTTTTATGGGAAAAGGGGGGTGATTCAAACTTTTATTAGGGAAGGGGTTAAATGACCTTTATTAAACACTTTTTTTTGTTACTTTTTTTTTGCAGTGTTATGGGTCCCATAGGGACCTATAACACTGCACACACTGATCTCCTATGCTGATCACTGGCGTGTATTAACATGCCTGTGATCAGTGTTATCGGCGCTTGACTGCTCCTGCCTGGATCTCAGGCACGGAGCAGTCATTCGTCGATCGGACACCGAGGAGGCAGGTAAGAGCCCTCCCGGTGTCCGGTCATCTGTTCGGGACGCTGCGATTTCACCGCGGCGGTCCCGAACAGCCCGACTGAGCAGCCGGGTCACTTTCACTTTCACTTTAGAAGCGGCGGTCAGCTAAAGGGTTAATACCGCACATCGCCGCGATCGGCGATGTGTGGTATTAGCCGCGAGTCCCGGCCGTTGATGAGCGTCGGGACCGACGCGATATGATGCAGGATCGCGGCGCGATCCCGCTTCATATCGCGGGATCCGGCGCAGGACGTAAATATACGTCCTGCGTTGTTAAGGGGTTAACCCCTTAAGGACGCAGGACGTAAATGTACTTAACGCACCAGGACGTACATTTACGTCCTAAGCATAACCGCGGGCATCGGAGCGATGCCCGTGTCATGGGCGGCTGATCCCGGCTGCTGATCGCAGACAGGGACCCGCCGGCAATGGCCGACGCCCGCGATCTCACGGGCGTCCGCCATTAACCCCTCAGGTGCCGGGATCAATACAGATCCCGGCATCTGTGGCAGTGCGCGATTTGAATGAATGATCAGATCGCCCGCAGCGCTGCTGCGGGGATCCGATCATTCATAACGCCGCACGAAGGTCCCCTCTCCTTCCTCCGTGCGGCTCCCGGCGTCTCCTGCTCTGGTCTGTGATCGAGCAGACCAGAGCAGAAGATGACCGAAAACACTGATCTGTTCTATGGGGGACTATTCAAGTGTAAAAAAAAATGTAAAAAAAATGTAAAAGTAAAAGTTAAAAAAAAGTGAAAAATCCCCTCCCCCAATAAAAAAGTAAAACGTCCGTTATTTCCTATTTTACCCCCAAAAAGCGTAAAAACATTTTTTTATAGACATATTTGGTATCGCTGCGTGCGTAAATGTCCGAACTATTAAAATAAAATGTTAATGATCCCGTACGGTTAACGGTGTGAACGAAAAATAAAAAAAAAAGTCAAAAATTCCTACTTTTTGAATACATTTTATAAAAAAAAAAAAATTATAAAAAATGTATTAAAAGTTTTTTATATGCAAATGTGGTATCAAAAAAAAAAAAAAATTCAGATCATGGTGCAAAAAATGAGCCCCCATACTGCCGCTTATACGGAAAAATAAAAAAGTTATAGTTCATCAAAATAAAGGGATTATAAACGTACTAATTTGGTTAAAAAGTTTGTGATTTTTTTTGAAGCGCAACAATAATATAAAAGTATGTAATAATGGGTATCATTTTAATCATATTGACCCTCAGAATAAAGAACACACGTCATTTTTACCGTAAATTGTACGGCGTGAAAACGAAACCTTCCAAAATTAGCAAAATTGCGTTTTTCGTTTTAATTTCCCCACAAAAATAGTGTTTTTTGGTTGCGCCATACATTTTATGATATGAGTTATGTCATTACAAAGGACAACTGGTCGCGCAAAAAACAAGCCCTCATACTAGTCTGTGGATGAAAATATAAAAGAGTTATGATTTTTAGAAGGCGAGGAGGAAAAAATGAAAACTTAAAAATTTAATTGTCTGAGTCCTTAAGGCCAAAATGGGCTGAGTCCTTAAGGGGTTAAAGGGGTATTCCAGTAAAAACATTTTTTTTTCTTCATATCAACTGGCTCTAGAAAGTTAAACAGATTTGTAAATTACTTCTATTAAAAAAATCTTAATCCTTCCAGTACTTATCAGATGCTGAAGTTGAGTTGTTCTTTTCTGTCTGACCACAGTGCTCTCTGCTGACATCTCTGTCCATGTCAGGAACTGTCTAGAGCAGGAGAGGTTTGCTATGGGGATTTGCTTCTACTCTGGGCAGCTCCTGAGACAGACAGAGGTGTCAGCAGAGAGCACTGCGGTCAGATAGAAAAGAACAACTCAACTTCAGCATCTGATAAGTACTGGAAGGATTCAGATTTTTTTTTTTATAGAAGTAATTTAAAAATCTGTTTAACTTTCTGGAGCCAGTTGATATAAAAAAAAGTTTTGTTTTTTTACTGGAATACCCCTTTAAGCTTAAGCAAAACAAACTTTGATGAAAAAAAAGAAAAAACATACTGGATGGTATAGGTTTTTATTGGATCCTGCTCTATGGAATAGCTATTCTGTCCAGCAAATAAACGGAAACACTGATGTTACCAACCTAAATAGCACAGAAAAAAAAACACCAAACAAAAAACAAACACACAAATGTTGTCTGAAAAGAATAAAAAAACAAAAACAAAAAACAAACCACCTTTAAAGGGGGTACTAAAGAGGCAAAAATATTTTCAAATCAACTGGTGCCAGAAAGTTATACAGATTTGTAAATTACTTCTATTTGAAAATCTTAATCCTTCCAGTACTTATCAGCTGCTGTATGCTCTAAAGGAAGTTGGGTAGTTCTTTCCAGTATGACCACAGTGCTCTCTGCTGCCACCTCTGTCCGTAACAGGAACTGTCCAGAGTAAAGGCAAATCCCCATAGCAAACCTCATCTGACACGGACTGAGGTGTCAGCAGAGAGCACTTCCTGTGGAACACAGCAGCTGTTGGGTGTGTCTGACTTCCAGAGAGAGAGGATTGAAGCAGTGTTTCCTACAGCCTTTTCCCCAGGAGGGTGGCAGCTTCCTTGGGAGAGCCTCCTGCTATGGAGCCCCAGACTTCCACCCCTCGAACTAGGCCGGAGGGGGGTGGGAGTGAGAGAGCTACGGCCGATTCCCAGGACAGGGTGAGAAGATCCAGCAGGCTCCGCAGTAATGTGGAGCCCACTCCCCCGTCCTTCGCTGGAAACCGCAAGGCGTCCGGTAAGAAGCTTATGGTTATGTCTTCGGGGACTGTGTCTGATACTATGGAACCCCAGCAATGGGGGGTGAAGGGTCCCAGGGAGTCGCTAGCTACTTTCGGTTCCCGCATGCAGGCAAATCTTGTAGAATATGAGCAGCTGGGGAAAAAGCTGAAAATCATAAGGGACCTGAAGTTTGCCCGCTACCAAACAGATAACTCTGCCAAGGCTATGAGGGCTAAGTTTGCTGCCAGGGTGTGTGAGCTGAAGGCAGAGGAGCAGGAGGTGGTGAGAGCCCGAATGCTGATTGTAGAGGGAGCAGGCATGTTTAAAGAAAAATTAAAGAATGAAGACCGCTATAAAACCATGCGGACCCCTGTGAAGGAGGAAGAGGATAGTCAGGGGGAGGAAGAGTGCTTGTGTGTCACGGAGGAGAAGATGGAGGAAGGTGGTGAGGGAGATGGCGGCAGTGAGGGTGATGAGAGTGAGGGGGATGTGTGTGATACCCCGTGTACCCCTAAGACCTCTGTCACCCCGAGTGCGGATTACATCAACCCTGCCCAAGTCGCCCTACCAGCCACCTCTGAGGAAAGTGACAGTAATGATGGCGGTGACAGTGGACTGGTCTGTGGGGGGCTCCTGCGGGCCATAGTGATACAGGAGTCACCCACCCGTCTGGAAAATTTCAGTTTTGGCCAGGACCTGGGCCCTGAGGAGAGTAAGGGGAAGAAAAAGAAGAAGAATAAGGCTGAGGAGCAGATAAAGTTTGCTTTCTCTCCTATCCAGCAGTCTGGGCCACCTGAAAAGTTGGTTCAGGCTGCTGGGCCCCCCACCCTGCCAGATCCCGCTTCTGCTGTGGAACGGGACCAGCACGGGGGGTACACTGCTGCATCCAACATGGCCGCGGGTGCTACAGTCACGCGTCCTGCTGGTAGGGAAGAGCAGGACAGGCTAATAGTGGGCAATAGTTATGCGGCAGTTTGCAAGGGGAGCGGTTCCCCGAGTATTGTGGGCAATGTTACTAGCCCTGCGGGGCACTTCCCTGAGAGGGGGGGGGAGTGTCCAGGCGCCTGAGGTGTGTGGTGAGATCTTTTGCTTGGGGGGCGGTCCCATGGGCGCTGCTAGTAGTGTCGGTGCTGCGGGGCACTCCCCTGAGAGGGGGGGGAGCGTCCAGGTGTCAGAACCTGCTGCTGAGCATGTGCGGTTGGGCACAGTGTGTGGCGCAGGCACTGCAGGGATCTCCCCTGTGAGAGAGGGGAGTCCCTGCACATCAGTGGCAGGAGGAGTGGTGGAGGTGCGCCTGGAGGGGCAGCCTCAGCTTCGGGAGGTGATGTCGGCGGTGACATCTCGAATGGAGGAGGAGTCAGCGTCGCCGACAATGGCAGCCGCCGGCAACCTGAGAATGTACAAAAAGGCCAAGCTAAAGCATGTCCAGGCCAGCCCAGAGGTAGTGGGTGAAGCAGCTGCTGATCCCAAAAATACTGTCAATAAAAGCAATGTTAATACAAGGTGTGTGAAAGATGGGAGTGGTAGTGCTGTGGATGAGAGGGATGTATGTGGCAGTGGTAGTGGTGCAGATGGGAGGAGTGGTAGTGGTGCAGATGGGAGGAGTGGTAGTGGTGTGAATGAGAGTGGTGATAGTGGAGTGAATGAGAGGAGTGGTAGTGGTGCACATGGGAGGAGTGGTAGTGGTGTGAATGAGAGTGGTGATAGTGGAGTGAATGAGAGGAGTGGTAGTGGTGCAGATGGGAGGAGTGGTAGTGGAGTGATCGGGAGGAGTGGCAGTGAAGTGATTAAGAGTGGTGATAGTGGAGTGAATAGGAGGGGTGGTAGTGGTGCAGATGGGAGGAGTAGTGGTGTGAATGAGAGTAGTAGTAGTAGTGGTGTGGATGGTAGGAATAAGAGTGGCTTTTGTGGCAGTACAGGTGGCCTAGGCGGGGATGTAGGGACGGTGTCTGGTCCGGCTGCCCCCCCGGTCGTCAGGAGTTATGCAAGTGTGGCGGCTGGGGGTTCAGTAGGATCTTTACCTCCTGCATCTGGTGAAGGTCAGTTGCAACGGCGTCTCCTGGAGGCACTAAAGAGAGGAGAAAGGACGCTCCAGGTAGAGGGAAAGGAGATGGACCTGTCTTTTTGGGTGGAGAGACATGGTCTAGGAGCGTTCCGAGAGAGGAATGGGGAGACCGTATGGTCCCTCCAGACACACGGGCAGGAGGTAGGTCGCAGGAATGTGGCCCGTTTGGTCTGGAAAGGCGAAGATGCGTGCCCCCAAAGGGGCAAGGTGGTGGAGCTTCTTTTCCAGATGGGTTTCAGGGCTGGGGACATCTTTGCCCTGATTCACCCCTTCGGCTCCTCCGAGTTTGACGTCAGCTTTGTTAGGCCGGAAGGACTAGATCTCTTTTGGTCTAATTATGAGCTGATGAAAAAAAGAGCCCGGATGGCGAGATTTCGCTGTAAAAGCGGTATCTCGCCAGAGTATGGTAAAGAAAGTGACCGTTTTGACCCGTAACGAGTCACTTTCTTGTTATGACATTATGACCTGGCTGGGCAGGTACGGGGAGGTGACGGACGTCCCCCGGAAGAACTTTGACGAGCACAATATATGGTCTGGGGCCTGGACGTTTTCCGTTCGTCTCAGGCGTTCAGGGAACACGGTCACCCACATCCCTTCGGCCGCCTTTCTGGGACGCGACAGGATTCAGATCTTCTACCAGGGGCAGCCGAGGCTGTGTCACAGGTGTGGTGACCCAAACCACTTTAGTGCCAACTGCACTCAGCAGATATGCGCCCTCTGCTGTGGGGTGGGTCATCTGGCGGCCACCTGTGGGCAGATTCGGTGTAACTTGTGTGGTGACTTAGGTCACCCGTTCAGCCGGTGTCCACGCTCGTTCTCCAACACTGTGACCGCCCCAGCTGGGGAGAGCCTAACGGTTGCCACAGCGGGGGAGGGGACTAGTGGAGGAGAGGGGGCACCAAAGCCAGTGAAGGAAAAACATAAGACCCCCTCTATGCGGAGGCGAGAGGAGAAGCGCAGGTTGGAGAGGGCCCTTGAGAATGCCAAGGTGTCAGGGGTAGCTCGGGGTCCCACTCCAGACACTGGCTCAGAAGGAGGTCAGAATAACTCTGAGGCTTTGGGTGGGGCCGAACTGAATGAGGAGATAGGGAGACTACGTAGGGAAGAAGGTCAAGATGCTCCTTCCTCCAGTCATGCCTCTGAATCCGAAACTGTGGATGAGGAGGAGAAGGAGGGGCAGACAGTAAATGGTGGCCAGGAAAAGAAGAAGAAGAAGAGGAGGAAGAAGGGTAAGAGTAAGGCAGCGCCGTCCTCCTCTTCAGTTGTAGCCTCAGACCATAGAAGGAACAACTCAGTCTCTGACCCTCTGATCGTCCTTTCAAATCGATATGAGGCCCTTGGGGATACCATCTCCCCTCCTCTTCTCGAGGGTCCGGAGGCAGTGCGGCCTCCAGGAGGTGCCGAGCCTCCTTCCTCTGAGGCAGTTTCCTCAGGGGGAGAGGTAACACCAGATGCTGGAGGTAAAGATCCTGGGATGGATATATCCCTGAGTTTAAAAAGAGGCAAAGGGTCTTCCTCCGATTCAGATGGGGGTGGAGGGAAGGAGAGGAAGAAGGTTTAAGGGGTGAGGCCATCTAACTCGATCACCCAGGATGGCGGCACTCACCCCACTGACACTGGCATCTATTAACTGTGCCAGCATAAAGTCTGATACGGCTAGATTCGCAGCCTTTGATTTTCTCGGCCGTGTTGAAGCCGACATTTTGTATCTGCAAGAGACCAGGTTGTCAGATCTAGCCTCCCTGGTAAAAGCCAGAAGAGAGTGGAGGCGCGGTCCCTCCCACTGGTCTCTTGCGGCTGAGCCGTATAGTGGGGTGGCGGTCCTTTTTACCGCTCCTGTTGAATGCAGACGGGTTATTGAGTTAGAAATGGGGAGGTGCCTGATCTTAGATGTCTTCATGAAGGGACAAGAGCTCCGGCTCATTAACATCTACGCCCCGCAAACTAAGCGGGGCCGTAAAGATCTCTTTATGAGGATTAAGCCCTTTCTTTTTACGAGTCGGCAAGTGATCTTTGGAGGGGACTTCAATAACGTCACGAGGTCCCAAGATAGGAGGCTCCAATGGTCCGCTGACTTGCGATAGTGTGGCACTGATTAGCATAGCTAGAGAAGCTCGCCTAGAGGACGCCCACATCCGGAGCCCCTCAGGCCACACGGGTTTCACCTATCATCAAGGTAGTCGCAGGTCTAGGATAGATAGGTTTTATTTAAAGGAGGAAGCCGTCTCTTCCGCAGTGTCCGTGGTTGAGGTGGAGTTCTCCGACCACTGTATGATTTTGTTTTCCCTGAATGTTTCAGAGACCCCCCGGATGGGAAAAGGTTATTGGAAGCTGAATTCGTCCCTCCTGGAGGAAGCGGAGATAAGACAGTCCTTTGAGGATTTTCTTCAGAGTCAGGTACCTTTACTGGGCCTATGTAGTAGTAAGTCAGAGTGGTGGGAGATATTGAAGAAGCGGGTTGCGGGGTTCTTCCGCCAGCTCTCGAGCCTCAGGTCCCTGAACAGGTATCGCCTGTATCAGGGTCTGAGGAGGAAACTCGAGCTCCTTGTCTCGACTGGAGGTAGCCGAGAGGATATCTCCAGAGTGAAATCCTTGCTGATGAGGTGTCAGTACGATAGGCACGCATCTTTGGTTTTTGAGAGGGATTTCGGGAAGTACCGCTCGCCCGACCCTTACAGAAACTGTAAGATGTCAGTGAGTAGTAAAGTCATTTCAGGACTGATTGATAGTACAGGATCTCTGAATCGGTCCAGATCAGGGATCTTGGAGGTCGTCAGATCCTTCTACTCGCACCTCTTGGGGAGGAAGGATCTAGATCGAGACAAGATGTCGGCTTTAATGGCTGAAACCATTCCTGAGCCAGGGGTAGACCCCTCTCTTGATGTTTTGGCAGAAGGAATCAGGGAAGAGGAAGTGAGACTGGCGATCGAGGGGCTCGCCCCTAAGAAGTCGCCAGGTCCGGATGGCTTAACATCCGAGTGGTACAGGACCTTTAAGGAGTCTTTAGCTCCCCTCTTGACTGAGGTATTCAATGAGTGTCTCTCCTCGGGCACTCTGCCGAAGTCAATGAGGAGGTCAGCCCTGATTCTTCTATCAAAGGGTAAAGATCCCAGCCGTATTGAGAATTGGAGGCCCATAGCTCTTCTCAATACGGACAGGAAGCTTCTGGCCAAGATACTGTTTAATCGGCTGGTGAAGTTTGCACCCCGGCTCCTTTCAGGAGCTCAGCACTGCTCTGTTCCAGGCCGAAGCACCTTAAGTGCGGTCCTTAGTGTCAGGGAGGCACTGGAGAGGAGTAGTGCGGGTTTCTGGAAGGGGTACTTGCTGTCCCTGGATCAGGCCAAAGCGTTTGATCGGGTGAACCACGAGTACCTCTGGTCCGTCCTCCTGAGATATGGCTTACCGAGTACTTTTGTGAATTGGCTTAAGATCTTGTATGCAGGGGCAGAGAGTTTCCCACTGGTGAACGGTTGGTCTGGCCACTCTTTTGAGGTGGGGTCCGGAGTCCGTCAGGGTTGTCCTTTGAGCCCGCTTTTATACGTGTTCGCAATCGATCCCTTCGTCCGGAGGGTAGATTGTGGGCCGTTGGCGGGAGTCGGGATGAACCTGGCAGAGCTGGATGTCGCCCAGAGAGTGGTGGCGTACGCTGACGATGTCACCATTTTCGTGTCCTCGCGAGAGGAGGTCGATGTGGTGATGTCGGAAGTGGACCGCTACTCGGAGGCATCCGGGTCTAAGATCAACCGGGATAAGTGTGAGAGTCTCTGGCTGGGAGGGGGAGATCCCACGTTTGATCTCCCGGACACCCTTCCAGGGCCCCAAGAGTCAGCAAAAGTGTTGGGCATCATATTCGGCCAGGATGATTATCCCACCAAAAACTGGGATGGTAAGCTCCAGGATGCCACTCAGAAGGTGGACCAGTGGAAGGGTTGGTCTATGACCCTCAGGGAAAGGGTACACCTGATCAAATCGTACCTGCTCCCCTTGTTTATCTATCTGGGCAGCGTATGTATCCTGCCAGAGGCTTACTACACTAGGGTCTACAGCCTGTTTTTCCAACTGTTATGGGGGAACAGGATGAACCTAGTCAAGAGGGAGGTTACGTATCGCACGAGGAGACTAGGGGGTTTATCTATGGTAAACCCTGTGGTGTTCTTAACCAACACCTTCTTGAAAGCTAACATCTCAAACCTCTGGTCAGAGAGGGCTCCTCCGTGGGTACTCTCCTGCAGGGAATGGTTTCGGCCTTTCTTCCAGGAATGGGAGACAGGAGGGCAAGTGAAGGACCTCCGTACGCCCCATGGATATCTTCCGGCTTACGCTACCCCGACTCTGAAGGCGATACGTCGGTGGGGTCTGGGAGTGTGGGAGATCAGGACCCAGTCAAGGCAGTTCCTTGACAAACGGGTTCTGTTGACCCACTTCCAGAAGCCTCTGGCGCTCAGGGACTGCCCAGGTCGGGATCTGAGGGTGGGGTTGTACCTTTTAAACATGAAAAGGATCCCCCAGAAGTTTTGGGACTTGGCCTGGCGCTGCTTTCAGGGGAAGCTATATGTGAGGGACAATTTGAAGTGTAGGAACTCTGATGACCGGGGATGTCCCCGAGAAGAGTGTGGGGACATGCTGGAAAGCATGGACCATTTCCTGCTTCATTGTCCCTTTAATATAGGAGTTTACAACAGGGTGGGCGCTTCCATCGGCTGGAGTCAACTTGCCGGCCTTACCTATCAGGAGTGGGCTTATGGGGCATTCAGGACCCTGGGTGGCCGAGATCGGGGCACTTTATTCTTAGTCAGTTTAGTGGTTAGGTACTACACGTGGAATGCACGGTGTTTAGTGTCGACCCAACAGAAAATCCTCTCCGAGGTGGAGGTCTGTAGGAACATCACCGGTGACCTTGGGAAGATCAGGTCTTTGGAGCATGACAGTCTTGGTACCAGTAGGGCTTCTCTCCTATGGAGAGGGTTTTCCTTTGATGTGCCCTAGGTACTAGACCTTTTAGGTAGAGTACCTTTATTTTGGTTAGGGACAGTGTCAGAGGGACAGAGATAGGATGAGAACAGGGTTAGTTTGAATGAAGGGATAGGATTAGGGAGAATTGTAGGGGGAGTTAGGGAAAGAGTGTAAAATTATTTTGAATGTATCAAGTCTGCCATCCTTCTTTCTGGTGGTGGGCTGATGCATGTGCACGCTAGTTTTTTGTTTTGTTTTTAAGCTGATATGGTATGAAGGGCTTACAGGCGACCAAACTTGGGCCTAAAGTGGGTTGTGGTTCAGTGTGTATAAGTTTGTGTATAAGTTGGTTGGGAGGAGTGCTAGGTGGGGAGGGTGTGCTTGTGGGTGGTGGTGTTCATCTTTGGGGAACCTGACATGGGTCAGTTAAGGACTGGACTTTGTGAACTGTAAGAACGGTATGGACTCTGACCCATGTACAGGAGGGGTGGTGTGGGTGAGGGTACAGTTTTAGTGTAGGGTTTTTCCTAGGGTTTTCTATTGATTTTGTAGGGGTTTTCTGTAGTGCATATATTTTGTTTATATTATATTTTATTTATATAGTATATTTAGTAATTTTGTACCTATATTGTGTTATATCTATATTGTTTCATATTGTTTCAGCGTTATGGTAGGCGGACCAGTTGCTGTGTTGATATGTGGTTTATTTAGTTTATTTCAGTTATTTGGTCTGTTTTATGTTTTCTTTGGTATTTTCATTAGTCCCGGATAGAGGATCCAGTTAATTTGGACGTTTTGTAAGTGAATGTATGTGTGATATGATTATTTTGATGATTATTATTATTATTACTATTATAGTTTTTGTTTGTATGTATGTGTATGTATATATATATATATATATATATATATATATATATATATTATATATAAAATATAATAATTTTTTTTTTTTTTGAGGTGTGCTTGCTACGTTTCTGTTTAGTTTTCTTGTTGCGTGTTCCCAAGTATGGATGGTTTTGAGTTATAGTCGGATAATGATAACTTTTATGTTTATATTTTGACAAGCCAAGTTGTGCTATTTTATTTATTTATTTATTTTTCTTATGTTCATTTTCGGTAAGTGTGTGAGTGTTTGATTAGATATTTTGGGCATATTTTAATATCTTAGTATTTTAGTATCTCAGTAAAGCTGGGCTGGCCGGTTAGGCAGGGTTTTGTTTATGAGGTTTTGTTTTTGGTTCAAGAGTATTTCTTATTTATGTTATAGCTGGTTAAGCTTGCTTTGTGTTTTGTATTTGATAAGTTTTGTATTTTTCTAATAAAAAGAGTGTCAGCAGAGAGCACCGTCGTCAGACTGGAAAGAACTACTCAACTTCCTCTGGAGCATACAGCAGTTGATAAGTACTGAAAGGATTAAGATTTTTAAATAGAAGTCATTTAAAAATCTGTATAACTTTCTGGCATCAATATGAGTTTAAAATTTCCCCTCGTCCAGAGTACTCCTTTAAAGGCGTTGTCCAAGTCAAAGCCAGCCAAGTGATCAGCTGATTGCTCTAAGTCCAGAATCTACGTATTTCCCCAACAGTGACCACTATTGGGGGAATGTAGTATTACATTATGACCATATAGATAAGGGTTTCCCAACTAGCTGTTGCAAAACTACAACTCCCAGCATGCCCAAACAGCCAAAGGCTGGAGGCACACTGGTTGGGAATTACTGATTTAACCCCTAACGACCATGGACGTAAATGTGCGTCCTGATTTGGCGGTAATTCGCGCACCAGGACGTACAATTACGTCCTGTGTATTACCGCAAGCATCGGAACGGTGCTAGCAGCAGCCGGGGACCCGCCGGTAATGGCAGACATCCGCGATCGCGCAGATGTCCGCCATTAACCCCTCAGACGCTGTGATCTATACAGATCACGGCATTTGCGGCAGTGCGGTACTTTGAATGGATGATCGGATCGCCGGCAGCGCTGCCGTCTTCCAGGGTCTTCTGCTCTGGTCTGAGATCGAGCAGACCAGAGCAGAAGATCACCGATAATACTGAGCAGTGCTGTGTCCTATGCATAGCACTGAACAGTATTAGCAATCAAGTGATTGCTACAGATAGTCCCCTATGGACATAAAAAGTGTAAAAAATAAAAATAAATAATAAAAATAAAAATAAAAGTAGAAAAATGTAAAAATAAAAAGTTTAAAAAAAGTGAAAAATCCCCTCTCCCAATAAAAATGAAAATTGTCGGTTTTTCAAATTTTACCCCCAAAAAGCGTAAATTTTTTACATTTTTTTAATAAAACATATTTGGTATTGCCGCGTGCGAAATATATAATGTCGCGTGTGAAATATATAATGTTAATGATCCCGTACTGTGAATGGTGTAAACGTAAAAAATAAAAAAAAAGGCCAAAAATGCTGCTTTTTTTTGTCACATTTTATTAAAAAATAAAATAAAATAAATAAATGATCTAAAAAGGTTTATATACAAAAATGTGGTATCAATAAAATGAGCAAAAAATGAGCCCTCATACCGCCCTATATACGGAAAAATGAAAAAGTTATAGGTGGTCAAAATAGGGTTATTTTAGATTACTGATTTTGTACAAAAAGTTTTCGATTTTTTTTTTAAGCGGTACAAAAATATAAAAGTATCTAGCCATGGGTATAATTTTAATCCTATTGACGCACAGAATAAAGAACACATGTCATTTCTACCGTAAAGTGTATAGTGTGAAAACAAAACCCTCCAAAATGTGCAAAATTGTGGTTTTCATTTAAATTTCCTCCCTAAAAATAATTTTTTGGGTTTGCTGTACATTTTATGGTAAAATGAGAGTGTTCATTACAAAGTACAATTGGTCACGCAAAAAACAAGCCCTTATATGGGTCTGTGGATGGAAATATAAAAGGAGTTATGGATTTTAGAAGGCGAGGAGGAAAAAACTAAAACGCAAAAATAAAATTGGCCTGGTCCTTAGGGTGAAAATGGGCTTGGTTCCCCCCCCCCCCCCCCCCATCATGTCTGCCACCTGACCCATGACGTACATGTATGCCATGGGTCGGGAAGGGGTTAAAGTGTACCTGTCATCAACAAAAAACATTTTCTATAATGTAGATAATACCACTAGATGTATATTTGTAATATACATTGGTTACAAAATGTGTATATTTTTGTCCCTGCAGCTATTGCCTGTGTGTCTCTATGAGGAGTCCAAATACAGGAAGTGAGGGCGGACAAGCAGGGCTCTGTACACTAAGAAAAAGCAGGACAATGTGCACTAAGGCTCTATGACACGCTCCTGGCTCATACATCAGGATGATTGACAAGCCAGGAGTCTGCACAGAGCCCTGCTTGTCCTCAGTGCACAGAGCCCTGCTTGTCCCGCCCTCACTTCTTGTATTTGGACTCCTCACAGAGACACACAGGTAATAGCTGCAGGGACAGCTTTTTTTTCACCCAAAAATAGACATTTTTTAATCAACGTATATTACAAATATACATGTAATAGAATTATCTATATTATATAAAAATAAAAAAAAAATTTGACGACAGGTACACTTTAACATTCCGTTTAATCGATTTGAATAGACATAGCGCATGCCGGAGTAAAAGCTACCTGCACCAGCCAGATGCCATCCTTTGTGTCCTCCACCAGCTCATAAAAGTGCATTTCTCCACTGAAGTTGGTGCTGGATCCGGCTTCGGAGGCCTCTTCTTCCTTTAAGGCCGAGTACAACTCCCCTTCCATAAGATCTCCTGGGAATGAGACAGTAAAGGGTCAATAATAACGATGATGACGACTCTGAACACATTACGTAGGTGAAACATTCTGTGCTGATTCAATTCATAATAAATCTTTATAGGGGTCAGAGGTCATTCTTTCCAATGCGGAGATCCCAAAAACACCCGCTTCCCATCACACACTGTTTCATATTTTTCTGCCAATACACCAAGGATTTGAGGTGAAAAGAGCTGAGAAATACCTCCAGTGTGCATGGACCTAGCCTAAAGGGTTAAAGCAGCAGAGGTCAAGTGTGCCCCATGAACAGAGGATGGTTAGCTGGCTCTACTTCAGCCACAGCTGCTAATTAACAGTGTGCCCCTTCCCAGCACCAACCATAGGACGACTCCTGCCCCATAGTTACCAACCACTATATGTTTACTGCCCTTTATGGACCAGTCACAGTAATTCCTACCCCATAAAGCACCAACTACCATATGTTCCCCTCACCATATTGCACCATGTGTCCCCTCCCCATACAGCGCCAACAACCCAGTCTACCTCCCCATACAGTGCCAACCCCCATGTGTCCCCTCCCCATACAGCGCCAACAACCCAGTCTACCTCCCCATACAGTGCCAACTCCCATGTGTCCCCTCCCCATACAGCGCCAACAACCCAGTCTACCTCCCCATACAGCGCCAACAACCCAGTCTACATCCCCATACAGCGCCAACAACCCAGTCTACCTCCCCATACAGTGCCAACAACCCAGTCTACCTTCCCATACAGCGCCAACAACCCAGTCTACCTTCCCATACAATGCCAAAAACCCAGTCTACCCCCCCATACAGCGCCAATAAACCAGTCTACCTTCCCATACATTGCAAACAACCCAGTCTACCTCCCCATACAATGCCAAAAACCCAGTCTACCCTCCCATACAGTGCCAACCCCCATGTGTCCCCTCCCCATACAGCGCCAACAACCCAGTCTACCTCCCCATACAGCGCCAACAACCCAGTCTACCTTCTCATACAGCGCCAACAACCCAGTCTACCTCCCCATACAGCGCCAACAACCCAGTCTACATCCCATACAGCACCAACAACCCAGTCTACCTCCCCATACAGCGCCAACAACCCAGTCTACCTCCTCATACAGTGTCAACAAACCAGCCTACCTTCTCATACAGCACCAACAACCCAGTCTACCTCCCCATACAGTGCGTCTCCCATACAGCACCAACCACAGTGTTTCCCATACAGTGCCAACCAGTCTTCCCTCCCCATACAATACCAACCACAGTGTGTCTCCCCCTCCCCATACAATACCATTACCAACCACAGTGTGTCTCCCCTCCCCATAATGTGCCAACCCCCATGTCTCCCCTCCCCATACAATGACAACCACCATGGGTCTCCCCTTCCCATACGGTACTCCCACTGCCAGCCACAGTATGCCCCCAGTACACTGTCATCCAAACAGTGAGTCAGGATTTTAGGAAAGACCAATAAGTGTATGTATACCTGACAGAGCTGAGCCTATTTTAGCTGTTCAGATAATACATCACCTACCTGATTTCTCCATCAGTTCCCGGACATCTCTTTTCTCTGGGAGCCCCGAGTATCCCAGTCCCCGGCATTCCAGGATGGTCTTCAGCTGGTGGAAGCTCAAGGTCACTGGGTCCACCAGCTGGCTGGCAAAAATCCCCGTCTCATACCACACTATGGTCTCAAAGAACCGGGCCAGGACAAAGAGGATGAGAAAGTAGAGGAGAAGGAGGAACAGCTTCAGCCACATCTTGCCAGTCTTCAAGGATGCAAGTCTACGTGCCCTGTGGGATGAAAAACAGGTATAGCCGGTGTCAGTGCCAAACAACCCGAGGACACAATGGTTTATACCATCTTACTCAGCGGCTCACGTGTCAGGAAGAAGCAGGTAGACGACATGATTTTATTATTGTGATATGGCGTGCCCTTGGGTGCTGTACATATGATAAAGGGTTAAAATATAAATACCAGAGTGGAGTTATACGGGGGGCTCAGATATGGAGTGGAGGTATACGGGGGCTCAGATATGGAGTGGAGGTATACGGGGGGCTCAGATATGGAGTGGAGGTATACGGGGGGCTCAGATATGGAGTGGAGGTATACGGGGCCTCAGATATGGAGTGGAGGTATACAGGGGGGCTCAGATATGGAGTAGAGGTATACGGGGGGGCTCAGATATGGAGTGGAGGTATATGGGGGGGGCTCAGATATGGAGCGGAGGTATACGGGGGGGGGCTCAGATATGGAGTGGAGGTATACGGGGGGGGCTCAGATATGGAGTGGAGGTATACGGGGGGGGCTCAGATATGGAGTGGAGGTATACGGGGGGGGGGGGCTCAGATATGGAGTGGAGGTATACGGGGGGGCTCAGATATGGAGCGGAGGTATAAGGGGGGGCTCAGATATGGAGTGGAGGTATACGGGGGGGCTCAGATATGGAGTGGAGGTATACGGGGGGGGCTCAGATATGGAGCGGAGGTATACGGGAGGCTCAGATATGGAGTGGAGGTATACGGGGGGGCTCAGATATGGAGCGGAGGTATACGGGGGGGGCTCAGATATGGAGTGGAGGTGTACGGGGGGGGAGGCTCAGATATGGAGCGGAGGTATACGGGAGGCTCAGATATGGAGCGGAGGTATACGGGGGGCTCAGATATGGAGCGGAGGTATACGGGAGGGGGCTCAGATATGGAGCGGAGGTATACGGGGGGGGGCTCAGATATGGAGCGGAGGTATACGGGGGCCTCAGATATGGAGTGGAGGTATACGGGGGCCTCAGATATGGAGTGGAGGTATACGGGGGCCTCAGATATGGAGTGGAGGTATACCGGGGGCCTCAGATATGGAGTGGAGGTATACCGGGGGGGGAGCTCAGATATGGAGTGGAGGTATACCGGGGGGGGGGGGGGGGGCTCAGATATGGAGTGGAGGTGTACGGGGGGGGGGCTCAGATATGGAGCGGAGGTATACGGGAGGCTCAGATATGGAGTGGAGGTATACGGGGGGCTCAGATATGGAGTGGAGGTATACGGGGGGCCTCAGATATGGAGTGGAGGTATACGGGGGGGGGGCTCAGATATGGAGTGGAGGTATACGGGGGGGGCTCAGATATGGAGCGGAGGTATACGGGGGGCCTCAGATATGGAGTGGAGGTATACGGGGGGGGGGGGCTCAGATATGGAGCGGAGGTATACGGGGGGGGGGGGCTCAGATATGGAGTGGAGGTATACGGGGGGGGGGGGCTCAGATATGGAGTGGAGGTATACGGGGGGGGGGGCTCAGATATGGAGCGGAGGTATACGGGAGGCTCAGATATGGAGTGGAGGTATACGGGGGGGCCTCAGATATGGAGTGGAGGTATACGGGGGGGGGGGGGGCTCAGATATGGAGCGGAGGTATACGGGAGGCTCAGATATGGAGTGGAGGTATACGGGGGGGCCTCAGATATGGAGTGGAGGTATACGGGGGGGGGGGGGGGGCTCAGATATGGAGTGGAGGTATACGGGGGGGGGGCTCAGATATGGAGCAGAGGTATACGGGAGGCTCAGATATGGAGTGGAGGTATACGGGGGGGCCTCAGATATGGAGTGGAGGTATACGGGGGGGGGGGGGGGGGGCTCAGATATGGAGCGGATTCAGGGATTTTCCTCCACTGTAAGTGTAATCGCAGTCGTCTCTTCAGCCAGGCTCTTAGGTTCTGTACGGTACAGCCACACGGCTGGTCACTCAGCTTCTCAGAGCTCCTGAACGGCAAATCTGCTTATATTCACAGCAATGGGCAATGAACCAATACATAAGTAGGGACACATTGCTCCAATCTGCTATTCCTCCTGGAAATGTATGAATCAAATAGACAAGTGGGTGTTACCATCCCTCTTCTCAATACACCGGACTGGACCACTTGTAGAACCCTCCCCCTCATGGGGAATGGTAGCACCCAGCTGTCCCTCTAGTCATACATTTCCAACAGGAATAATAGAGGAACAGCACACAATTATTCCCAATCATTATTGAGTATTAAAAGCGGCTGTATGGCAATCTCTGCATAATCGTTCTTTACTGCCTTCAACACCTCTGCTTACTGTCAGTGAATGAAGTACAAACCTTTAAAAAGAACCTGTAAAATTCTTTTGGATTTGTCTGTTTTGGTTAAAGAGGTTATCTGGCAATCTTTGTGTGTCCTACAGTCTTTATACGTCCTTTACTTATTGTTTCCAACATCTCTGCTTGCTGTCAGTGAATAAAAAAAAAATAAAAAAAATATGTACTGACTACTGATTTTGTTCCGAACGCTTGGAGCAGGCGGTGGTGGGTCGTGATGTCACGGCCACGCCCCTTGTGAGGTCACACCATGCCCCCTCAATGCAAGTCTATGGGAGGGGGCGTGGCGGTCACCACGCCCCCTCCCATAGACTTGCATTGAGGGGGCGTGGTGTGACGTCACAAGGGGGTGTGGCCGTGATGTCACGACCCACCACCGCCTGAACCCAGCGTTCTAAACAAACGCACAGAGATTGCGGAGGTCCCAGCGGTGGGACCCCCACGATCAGACATCTTATCCCCTATCCGCTGGATAGGATGGTGTTTCCCAACCAGGGTGCCTCCAGCTGTTGCAAAACTACAATTCCCAGCATGCCCGGACAGTCTTTGGCTGTCCGGGCATGCTGGGAGTTGTAGTTTTGCAACAGCAGGAGGCACCATGGGAAACTCAGGGATAGGGGATGAGATGTCTAGAGGCGGAGCACCCCTTTAATATCTCTGCTTGCTGTCAGTGAATGAAAACCTGCACAGACTAAAAAAAAGATCTGCAGAGACTTCTAAAGGAGACCCATGAGCTGTACTGACCCGCCTGTTTTCCGCAATCTTTGTACATTCACTTTTTACTGTTTTCAACATCTCTGCTTGCTGTCAGTGAACAAAAATCTGCTGAGACTAAAAAAAGACCTGTAGAGACTTCTAAAGGAGACCCATAAGCTATACTAACCTGTCTGTTTTGTACATTCACTTTTTACTGTTTACAACATCTCTGCTTGCTGTCAGCAAATAAAAAAACATGAGCAGACTACTAAAGGAGACCCATAAATTCTACTAACCTACTGTCCGGGCATGCTGGAAGTTGTAGTTTTGCAACAACAGGAGGCACCCTGGTTGGGAAACACAGGGATAGGGGATAAGATGTCTAGAGGCAGAGCATGCCTTTAATATCTCTGCTTGCTGTCAGTGAACGAAAACCTGCACAGACTAAAAAAAGATCTGTAGAGACTTTTAAAGGAGACCCATAAGCTATACTAACCTGTCTGTTTTGTATATTCACTTTTTACTGTTTCCAACATCTCTGCTTGCTGTCAACAAACAAAAAACATGAGCAGACTACTAAAGGAGACCTGTAAATTCTACTGACCTTTCTGATTTACATAAAGAGGTTATCTTTACCAGTTTCAACAAGAGACCTGTAGAGACTTCTAAAGGAAACCTGTACGCTCTTCTGACCGATCAATGGGTTGTTCGCCCATTTTTTGCACATTAATTCCTAACTGTTTGCATCATCTCTGCTTGCTGCCAGTGAATAAAAACCTGTACAGACTACTAGGGAGACCCCTAAGCTCTACTGGCCTATAAGTTTTCATAAAAAGGGGTTGTCCAACAATCTTTGTACTTTATTCTTTATCAGTTTCAGCATCTCTGCTTGCTGTCAGTGAACAAAAACCTTTTGCAGACTACTAAAAGAGACCAGTAAGCTCTACTGACCTGTCTGTTTTATATAATGTGATTACTACACAATCTTTGTATGCTATTTTTTTTTCATGTTTCCAATATCTCTGCTTTCTGTCAGTGAACGAAAACCTTTGCAGAATACTAAAAGAGACCAGTCAGCTCTACAGACCTGTCCGATTTATATACTGGGATTACAAAACAATCTTTGTATGCTCATTTAAAAAAAAAAAATGTTTTTAATGTTTCCAATAACACTGCTTGCAGTCAGTGAACGAAAACTTTTGCAGACTTCTAAATGACACCCGTTACACCGCCGCAGCCTCTCTTACGGTGCCTAGTTCCGCTGTGGGGGTAACTAAAAGAGACCAGTCAGCTCTACTGACCTGTTTGATTTATATCCTGGGATTACTATACAATTATTTTTTTAAATGTCTCCAATATCTCTGCTTGCTGTCAGTAAACGAGAACCCATGCAGACTTCTAAAGGACACCCGTTACACCGCCGCAGCCTCTCTTACCGTGCCTAGTTCCGCTGTGGGGGTAACTATAACAGACATGTCAGTAGGCTTATGGGTCTCCTATAGAAGTCAAAGCAGAATCTCATTCACTGACAGCAAGCAGGTTTTAAAAAAACAGGGAGAAATGATCGCACAACGTATATTAGAAAGTTGCCCAGCGTTTCATCATACAACAATTAACCTGTAATGTGCTGGGAAACATGTGAAAACATAATAATATGGTAATGCTAGAGTACCTGGCACTACAGCTTGAGGGGAGGGGGAGGGGGTACTAATAACACGTGACAGCTTCAGGACTTGGGGGTACAGCGCCCCCTTAAAGAGCAAGAGGGTTATATAGGGAATCGGACGGTGCCCACACCCCCTACCTCACCAGATGCAGGAAGGAGAGGCGGCTCAGGCGTTGTACCGCTGGATCCCCCCGTCCATCGCCGCTGTCACCGGGGATGTTTATCAGGTCCTGCAATCAGCTGAGCAACAAGACAGCAGTGACGTCACCACGACCTCCGACCCCGGCTGTGTATGTGTATGCTGCTGAGTCTTGTCTGTGAGTGTGTTTGGGGGCGGGGACTAACGGGCTTCAGCATAGAGATGGGAACGGTCGATAGACGACACAGAGAGACTGCAGCGCCACAGTGGCGGGATGATGTAACTGACACTGAGCAGCTGGATAGTTGAAGAAGACTTTATATTTGTGATCCCCAACCGGCTGCAAGAAAACTCCCCCAATATCAAGACAGATGCTCCTGTTGTCATTGCATGATGGGAGTTATAGTTTTGCTCAACATGGTTGAGATGCATTAATCTGTGGCCGACTACCTACTACCTACTTACCTAGCTAATACAGGGGCCTACCCACTACCTACTTACCTAGCTAATACAGGGGCCTACCCACTACCTACTTACCTACCTAATACAGGGGCCTACCCACTACCTACTTACCTACCTAATACAGGGGCCTACCCACTACCTACTTACCTAGCTAATACAGGGGCCTACCCACTACCTACTTACCTAGCTAATACAGTAGGCCACCCACTAATAGCTTCTATCTACTACCTGCATAGCTAATATGGGGGCCTGTCTACTGCCTGCATAGCTAATATGGGGGTCTATCTACTACCTACATAGCTAATATGGGGGTCTATCTACTACATACATAGCTAATATGGGGGTCTATCTACTACCAGCATAGCTAATATGGGGGCCTGTCTACTGCCTGCATAGCTAATATGGGGGTCTATCTACTACATACATAGCTAATATGGGGGTCTATCTACTACATACATAGCTAATATGGGGGTCTATCTACTACCTACATAGCTAATATGGGGGTCTATCTACTACCTACATAGCTAATATGGGGGTCTATCTACTACATACATAGCTAATATGGGGGTCTATCTACTACCAGCATAGCTAATATGGGGGTCTATCTACTACCAGCATAGCTAATATGGGGGTCTATCTACTACCTACATAGCTAATATGGGGGTCTATCTACTACCAGCATAGCTAATATGGGGGTCTATCTACTACCAGCATAGCTAATATGGGGGTCTATCTACTACCAGCATAGCTAATATGGGGGTTTATCTACTACCTACATAGCTAATATGGGGGTCTATCTACTACCTACATAGCTAATATGAGGGTCTATCTACTACCAGCATAGCTAATATGGGGGTCTATCTACTACCTACATAGCTAATATGGGGGTCTATCTACTACCAGCATAGTTAATATGGGGGTCTATCTACTACCTACATAGCTAATATGGGGGTCTATCTACTACCTACATAGCTAATATGGGGGTCTATCTACTACCTACATAGCTAATATGAGGGTCTATCTACTACCTACATAGCTAATATGAGGGTCTATCTACTACCTACATAGCTAATATGGGGGTCTATCTACTACCAGCATAGCTAATATGGGGGTCTATCTACTACCAGCATAGCTAATATGGGGGGTCTACTACCTACATAGCTAATATGGGGGTTTATCTACTACCTACATAGCTAATATGGGGGTCTATCTACTACCTACATAGGTAATATGGGGGTCTATCTACTACCAGCATAGCTAATATGGGGGTCTATCTACTACCTACATAGCTAATATGGGGGTCTATCTACTACATGCATAGCTAATATGGGGGTCTATCTACTACCTACATAGCTAATATGGGGGTCTATCTACTACCTACATAGCTAATATGGGGGTCTATCTACTACCTACATAGCTAATATGGGGGTCTACCTACTACCTACATAGCTAATATGGGGGTCTATCTACTACCTACATAGCTAATATGGGGGCCTATCTACTACCTACATAGCTAATATGGGGGTCTATCTACTACATACATAGCTAATATGGGGGTCTATCTACTACCTACATAGCTAATATGGGGGTCTATCTACTACCTACATAGCTAATATGGGGGTCTATCTACTACATACATAGCTAATATGGGGGTCTATCTACTACCTACATAGCTAATATGGGGGCCTATCTACTACCTGCATAGCTAATATGGGGGTCTATCTACTACCTGCATAGCTAATATGGGGGTCTATCTACTACCTACATAGCTAATATGGGGGTCTATCTACTACCTACATAGCTAATATGGGGGTCTATCTACTACCTACATAGCTAATATGGGGGCCTATCTACTACCTGCATAGCTAATATGGGGGTCTATCTACTACCTGCATAGCTAATATGGGGGTCTATCTACTACCTACATAGCTAATATGGGGGTCTATCTACTACCTACATAGCTAATATGGGGGTCTATCTACTACCTACATAGGTAATATGGGGGTCTATATATTACCTGCATAGCTAATATGGGGGTCTATCTACTACCTACATAGCTAATATGGGGGTCTATCTACTACCTACATAGGTAATATGGGGGTCTATCTACTACCTGCATAGCTAATATGGGGGTCTATCTACTACCTACATAGTTAATATGGGGGTCTATCTACTACCTACATAGGTAATATGGGGGTCTATCTACTGCCTGCATAGCTAATATGGGGGTCTATCTACTACCTACATAGCTAATATGGGGGTCTATCTACTACCTACATAGGTAATATGGGGGTCTATCTACTACCTACATAGCTAATATGGGGGTCTATCTACTACCAGCATAGCTAATATGGGGTCTATCTACTACCAGCATAGCTAATATGGGGGTTTATCTACTACCTACATAGCTAATATGGGGGTCTATCTACTGCCTGCATAGCTAATATGAGGGTCTATCTACTACCTACATAGCTAATATGGGGGTCTGTCTACTACCAGCATAGCTAATATGGGGGTCTATCTACTACCTACATAGGTAATATGGGGGTCTATCTACTACCTACATAGGTAATATGGGGGTCTATCTACTACCTACATAGTTAATATGGGGGTCTATCTACTACCAGCATAGCTAATATGGGGGTCTATCTACTACCTACATAGCTAATATGGGGGTCTGTTTACTACCAGCATAGCTAATATGGGGGTCTATCTACTACCTACATAGCTAATATGGGGGTCTATCTACTGCCTGCATAGCTAATATGAGGGTCTATCTACTACCTACATAGCTAATATGGGGGTCTGTCTACTACCAGCATAGCTAATATGGGGGTCTATCTACTACCTACATAGGTAATATGGGGGTCTATCTACTACCTACATAGGTAATATGGGGGTCTATCTACTACCTACATAGTTAATATGGGGGTCTATCTACTACCAGCATAGCTAATATGGGGGTCTATCTACTACCTACATAGCTAATATGGGGGTCTATCTACTACCTACATAGCTAATATGGGGGTCTATCTACTACATACATAGCTAATATGGGGGGTCTACCTACTACCTACATAGCTAATATGGGGGTCTACCTACTACCTACATAGCTAATAAGGGGGTCTGCCTACTACCTACATAGCTAATATGGGGGACTACCTACTACCTACATAGCTAATATGGAGGTCTACCTACTACCTACATAGCTAATATGGGGGTCTACCTACTACCTACATAGCTAATATGGGGGTCTTGTTACTACCTACATAGTTAATATGGGGGTCTATCTACTACCTACATAGCTAATATGGGGGTTTACCTACAGGGTGCCGCTAGTAGTCGGGTTAACCTATAGGGGCAGCTATCTGAGGTGTTTACCTACAGGGGGCAGCTACCTGAGAAGTTTACCTACATGGGGCAGCTATCTCTGGGGAGCATTACCTATTCTGGGCACCTATGTGATGGGGGACACTACCTGAAGGGACCTATCTACCTACTGGAGCAACCTAACTAATGGGGGGGGGGGGGGGGGGCGCAAGACACCTACCTTCTCCTCCCCAAAACACTTATCTCCCTACTTTACTGTGTGGGACACCAAGAGGGGATTATATTACTGTTTGGGGTTCTATAAGTGCTGGATAGTGTTGCTCGCGAATATTCGCAATTCGAATATTATTCGCGAATATCGCATATTCGCGAATTCGCGAATTTCGCGAATATAGCGCTATATATTCGTAATTACGAATATTCGTTTTTTTTTTTATTTTATTTTTTTTTCTTCACAGTACACATCACAGTGATCGCCCCTCTCTGCTTCCAGCTTGTGTGGTGTAAAGAAGGCTGTAATACTACTGTGTGAGACTGGCGTGCTAAAATTCGCATATGCGAACATTCGCATATGCTACTTTTCGCATATGCGAATGTTCACGTGTGTTAATCTTGCATATGCTAATATTCACATATGTTAATTTTCGCATACGCGAATATTCGCATATGCGAAAATAAAACGAATATAACGAATATGCGAATATTCGCGAATATAAGCCGAATATTCGTCCATATATTCGCGAATATTCGCGAATTCGAATATGGCCTATGCCGCTCAACACTAATGCTGGAGAAGTGCTGAGCCCAAAATGTTTATCTGGTTCTGCAGAGACGAGTCATGGCTGCAAGAAATCGTCATGAAGGTCTGGGGGCTAGATGGTGAAGAATAAAGAAGGTGAACAATGACTCAGATCTAATAAAAATCATCACTGGATAACTGCACTGTAATCACTTATATGGTCTGTGGTGTTAATGATATCTGTTATGACGTGGCAGTATTATATAAGCATTATGTAGGGGCACCAGTGGATATAAATGCACTGTAATCACTTGTATGGTCTGTGGTGTAAATGATATCTGTTATGATGTGGCAATATTATATAAGCATTATGTAGGGGCATCAGTGGATATAAATGCACTGTAATCACTTATATGGTCTGTCATGGTAATGGTGGTTGTTGTTCTCGGTCTGTCAGTATGAGAGGTCCTCCTAATCTCATTTGACAGGCTGACAACATTGTTGTTGCAAAAGAGGTATTCCGCTTGGACCCCCACAGATCACCAGAATGGCGAAAAAAAAAGTCTGTCTTCTGAATGGGCGCAAGGTGTTGGCCATTATGGTTTTCACCAGATAATGATAACAAAGGAAAAAATCACATTGAAGCTTTAACCAAAATTAGAGAAAAACACCTACAACACATAAAATAAATTAATATATAATAAATATATCATTAATAATATGAAAATATTAAAAAATAAAGTGGGATATGCCAACAAGTGTTTGTAGACCACACAAAAAGTACAATAATATTTGACTTTATAAGCTTGTTTATTCCTGTTCGTTTTTTTCCATTTATACTAGCACTCGCAATAAAGTGTAATTAAAACGTCGCCCCCAAACTCTGACTCCCCCCCTTTTCAGAATGGTTTTGTCCTACTTAAAATTAACAGGGTTCTTAAAGAGTTAACGAGCTTTCCCGAGCAGCCAATCAGATCGCAGCTAGGCATCAAGCGCCGTGACGTGCTGACGTCAGGGTGGCAGCTTCCGAAGCCCCGCCCAGCAACAACAGCCGAGACCCGGATGTTAAAAAAAAAAAAAAAAAAAATGTATATAACTAGAAGGATGCAATCATAACTACGGGCAGGGGGAAGTAGAGCTGACGTCATCAGATGGAATGGTCCATTAGTTGATGTCGCGGAAAGGGGGAGTTTGCGTAGGAGGTGTTTACTATTACCAAAATAAATAAGAAACGTATTATTTTTACAGTTACCGGACACGTCATGTTGACTGTTTTAATGGTGACCTGACAAAACAGGCGATATTATGTAGGATGTCTGGGAGAATTCAAGTTGACAGTTATTAAGAACCTCCCTATAGTTCGCAGTGGTTCGGTCCCGGTAAAAAACAGGTCACACGATGAGCTCCGTTAAAAAACAAAAACAAGCGGCGCTGACGTAGAGCTCCCGGGTGTGTAGGTGGTCAGCCCGGTTAAAGCGAGACGATTCGGTTGTGACTTGTCGTCATCCCGCCGGTCGGTGGCCTGATTCGGCCGGTTGTCGTCCGTCCTTCTCCCGGTCGCATTGGCGGGGGCCGCTCCGGCCCGGGCTGAGGAGCTGCTTCTGCTGCTGTCCGAGGAAGAGGAGGCCCCGGGGCCGCCCCCCCCGCCGCCCCGTTCTAGCGGGCCCCCCGGCTCCTTCCTCAGGCCTCAGCGGGGACATGGATCAGTGTGTGACGGTGGAGCGGGAGCTGGAGAAGGTGCTGCAGAAGTTCGGGGGGTACGGGCAGCACTGCGAGCGGAGCCTAGAGGAGCTGATCGAGTATGCGGGCGGCCTACGGAGGGAGATCGTACAGGCAGCCGGTAAGAGACCCACCGGCGTTCCTCCAGCTGTTGCCAAACTACAACTCCCAGCATGCCCGGACAGCCTTCGGCTGTCCGGGCATGCTGGGAGTTGTAGTTTGGCAACTGCTGGAGGCACGACACTTGATATATAGATATTAGAGATGAGCGAACTTACAGTAAATTCGATTCGTCGCGAACTTCTCGGCTCGGCAGTTGATGGCTTATCCTGCATAAATTAGTTCAGTTTTCCGGTGCTCCGGTGGGCTGGAAAAGGTGGATACAGTCCTAGGAGACTCTTTCCTAGGAATGTATCCACCTTTTCCAGCCCACGGGAGCACCGGAAAGCTGAACTAATTTACGCAGGAAAAGTCATCAACTGCCGAGCCGAGAAGTTCGTGACGAATGGAATTTACTGTAAGTTCGCTCATCTCTAATAGATATGTTCACACTGACACTAATTGGAATCCACGCCGGAAAATAACACTCAGAAATGGCGCTTTGTTTTTTGCTTTTTTGGGAAACCGCTATGGACACGACACATGTCCTAACGCCGCAATGTCAGCCCCCGGAATCCGCCGTCTGAACGTGCTCAGACTGAGGAATCTGTGGACGATATTATTAGGGAACGTTCACACTGACAAATATGTGCGAGGAATTTGCGCTGAACAAATCCGCTCAGAAATTATTATTATTTTTTTTTTCCTGCACAAAATCCGCGTGGAATTCCGCACAGAAATCAGTCTGGCGTTCAGCGCGGCATAGGAGACATTGTAAAAAAAAAAATTATTGGCGGGAATTCCTCTCCAAACCCTCAGTGTGAACATACCCTTAGGGCTACCAGCGCCGACTGATCCCGCTCGGGCGTGCGTTGCCGTCAATGGAGACAGCGCGTGTCCGAGTGCCGGCTGATTGAGTCGTAAATTCTGCCGACTGAATAGGCCGTAAGCGCTAGTTCACACTAACGGAACCCCGTTCATTTTTATGGGAGCGCCGGAGATGGCCGAAGTCAGCACTCGGCTCTCTTTGGCGCTCCCATGGAGAATGTCTGTAGCAGGAGAGAGCCGGGGCCTGTTGAAGGAGTACTATGGCCCCTTTTTTATTTATTAATTTTTTTAAATTAACCCTCCATGCCCGTGCTGCAAAATGAAACAAAACAAACTTTAACTCACCTGCCTACGGTCCCCCGTTTTCCGGTCCCTGTCTTCTTCCGCTTCCTGCGGGTCGGTGAGTCGCGCTGCTCTCAGTGTATCCCCGGCTGCAGCAATGAGCAGCGCGACTCACCGACCCGCAGGAAGCGGAAGAAGACAGGGACCGGAGAACGGGGGACACCCACATCGGAGCAACGGGGGAACGTAGGCAGGTGAGTTAAAGTTTGTTTCATTTTGCAGCCCGGGCACAGAGGGTTAAAGAAAAAATGCCATAGTACTCCTTTAAGGAAATTGCGGGGGTCCCAATTAGAGATGAGCAAACTTACAGTAAATTCGGTTCATCACGAACTTCTCGCCTCGGCAGTTGATGACTTATCCTGCATAAATTAGTTCAGCTTTCAGGTGCTCCTGTGGGCTGGAAAAGGTGGATACAGTCCTGGGAGACTCTTTCCTAGGAATGTATCCACCTTTTCCAGCCCACCAGAGCACCGGAAAGCTGAACTAATTTATGCAGGAAAAGTCAGCAACCGCCGAGCTGAGAAGTTCGTGACGAATCGAATTTACTGTAAGTTCGCTCAACTCTAGTCCCAATGTTCCCACCGCATTATCAGACACTTATCTCCTATGCGTCGGACGACCCCTTTAAATTCAGACCCCCATTGACTTTAATAGGCACTGTCACTTGAAATACTTTGCAGAGATCAATAGTTCAAGGAAATATAAGAAACATTGTAATAGATCTTATTAGACAAAAATGCTTCTTTCTCCTGTAATCCAACTTCTTACTCCCCCCCCCCCCCCCCCCCTGGGTTCACTCTCCACAGTTTTGAAACGTATACTTTTTAAAAATGTTTTAACATGGGAGTCAATGAGAACCGTATGTGCGTACGGTTCCATCCGGTTTTTGAGGCTGGGCCGCATGGGCCCCTCGCATATAATGCCCCCATCATGCACCCCCCCCCCATCATCCACCAGCAACTCCCCCTCCCCCCATTCCCCCTATCCCTCTGTGGTAATAGAATGAGCTGACGGATGATGGGGGAGCTACTGCTGGGGGGGGGGGGGGGGATGGTGTCGGGGAAGCATTAGGGTAGGCAGCATGTTCCCCACATTAGGTAGCGTTGTGTTGCCCCCCCCCCCCCCAAACACACACAGACACACACACATATACACACTTACCTGTCCTGAGCAGCGCTTCTTCTCTCCGGCGGCAGCCTGATGAGTGACATCACTGACGTCCTCCTGCGTGAGTCTGCAGAGGGATGTCACATGCGCGAAGTCCCTCATCAGATTCAGGCCGGCCGACTGGAGCCGGGGGCGTCTTAGAAAGTGAAGGTAATGGGCTCTATTGGACGGGTGGGGGTGGGGGTTTTGATCGCGGACGCAGATGAAGACTGGGTGTACTGGTGGCAGTGCGGACGCAGATGAAGACTGGGTGTACTGGTGGCAGTGCGGACACAGATGAAGACTGGGTGTACTGGTGGCAGTGCGGACGCAGATGAAGACTGGGTGTACTGGTGGCAGTGCGGACGCAGATGAAGACTGGGTGTACTGGTGGCAGTGCGGACACAGATGAAGACTGGGTGTACTGGTGGCAGTGCGGACGCAGATGAAGACTGGGTGTACTGGTGGCAGTGCGGACGCAGATGAAGACTGGGTGTACTGGTGGCAGTGCGGACGCAGATGAAGACTGGGTGTACTGGTGGCAGTGCGGGCGCAGATGAAGACTGGGTGTACTGGTGGCAGTGCGGACGCAGATGAAGACTGGGTGTACTGGTGGCAGTGCGGACGCAGATGAAGACTGGGTGTACTGGTGGCAGTGCGGACGCAGATGAAGACCGGGTGTACTGGTGGCAGTGTGGACACAGATGAAGACTGGGTGTACTGGTGGCAGTGCGGACGCAGATGAAGACTGGGTGTACTGGTGGCAGTGCGGACGCAGATGAAGACTGGGTGTACTGGTGGCAGTGCGGGCGCAGATGAAGACCGGCCAGACACACACACAGGGGACAGAGATGCGCCCCCATAAAGTCTTGCGGGAAGTCTTCCGGCATTTAGCGCTGCTTGCCCGAAGCAGTGCTAAATGCCTGAAGAAATCGCCTGCCGGGTGCCCGAAACTGCATGTTCCGGGCGTCGAGCAATACAAATTACACATCCCTGGTGCGGGCCGCCAAATTTCGTTCCGCAGGCTGGGAGTTTGGGACCCCTGATGTATGGTGTCAAAAAGTATAACAAAGTAACTTACTATTTTAATGTTATTAACCATAGTGCACAGATCTCTCCATATCAGCTGAGCTGTCTGGCTTGTAGAAATGACATCACACTCAGAGCTCCCATTCCTGCTCCATTCTTCTCAGAACCAGACAATTAATGTAAAGAGGAGTAGCTCATATTTTATTCTCAGATGTAAACTACTGTGACTGAGAGAGGCTTCCTGCTAGTGCTGGGCGATATGACCAAAAATGAGTGTCACTGTATTTTTCTAAAGTATCACGGTATTTCACGGTATTTATTTATTTTTTTTACATTGAGACTTGCACTGAGGTGGCGTAACGGAACTAAATGATCTGAACACTGGGGCAGGGGAGTACCCTTTTAAATAGATGTAACAAACAACCCTACAGCCTCCAGCTGATGCAAAACTACAACTCCCAGCATGTTGGACTATATAGTAGTGTATAGTATAGGTCAATGTTTCCCAACTAGGGGTGCCTCCAGCTGTTGCAAAACTACTACTCCCAGCATGTTGGACTATATAGTAGTGTATAGTATAGGTCAGTGTTTCCCAATTAGGGGTGCCTCCAGCTGTTGCAAAACTACTACTCCAGCATGCCCGGACAGCCGTTGGCTGTCCGTGTATGCTGGGAGTTGTAGTTTTGCAACAGCTGGAGGGCCTCAACAGCTGGAGGGCCTACTGTATAGTATATTATACAGACCCCTGACTCACCTTCCCAGTTGCTGCAGGGACCGTCTGGGGAGGGTGGTCCGGGCCATCCATCCTTCCTGTAGTGGTCCGGCGGCATTCCGGGTGGAGGGTGAACCGCTCCGGGCTGTCCTTCTTCTTCTCCGAGGGTCCTCTTCTCCACTCCGGGCAGGCTCCGGCCTAGTAACGCTGCATAGACGCCGCTACGCAGCGACGCACCTGACGTCACAGCGTAGCGGCGTCTATGCAGCGTTACTAGGCCAGAACCTGCCCGGAGTGGAGAAGAGGACCCCAGAGAAGGACAGCCCGGAGCGGTTCACCCTCCACCCGGAATGCCGCCGGACACTACAGGAAGGATGGATGGCCCAGACCACCCCCATTACGGGTAAGTTTACTTTCTTTTATTGACTCTGAGGGTGGGGGAGGGGCCCGACCCGTATAGCGGTATGGGCAAAATCCATACCATGGGAGGAAAAAAAAAAAACGGTATCCGGTTCATACCGGTATGCCGCCCAGCACTACTTCCTCCTGCCTTAAAATCTGATGAGCAGTAATATGAGCTCCTCTCTTCACATCAATGATCTGGTCCAGAGAGGAGAGGAGAGGAGGGGGGGGGACAGGGATGGAGGCTCTGAGTGTGACATGATGTCATATCTACAGCTCAGCTGATATGGAAAGATCTGTGCAGTACGACTGAAACATTATATTAGTAAGTTGCTTTATTGTACATCTTGACACCATATACAGGTTGTTTCTTTCGTAGGACAAACCTATTATACCGACAGTGAGAAACTCTCCTCTAATCCGCACACGTGAACGTACCCTAAGCGCCAGTTCACACACAGAGGAAATTGAGAAGGAATTCGTGAGGAATTTGATACAAATTCTATGTTAAATTTTTCTAAAATTCTGCCCTGGACTCAGACTCCTATTGACTTCAATGGGATTTTAGAAACTCTGTTCACACTGCAGAATTTCCAACGTGTAAACTAGAGATGAGCGAACTTACAGTAAATTCGATTCGTCACAAACTTCTCGGCTCGGCAGTTGATGACTTATCCTGCGCAAATTAGTTCAGCTTTCCGGTGCTCCGGTGGGCTGGAAAAGGTGGACACATTACTAGGAAAGAGTCTCCTAGGACTGTATCCACCTTTTCCAGCCCACGGGAGCACCGGAAAGCTGAACTAATTTATGCAGTAAAAGTCATCAACTGCCGAGCCGAGAAGTTCGTGACGAATCGAATTTACTGTAAGTTCGCTCATCTCTAGTGTAAACTGATCCGAAACATGTCCATTCTTTCAGCGCAATCTGCATGTAAGATCCCAAGAAGCCAATGGGACTTTGAATTTCAATGCCAAATTCCACTTTAAAATTCTGCGTCAAATAAATATAAAAATTCCTGATCATTTCTTGTTTCATTTTACCATGGGGGGGGGGGGGGGGAATGTTCTTAGAGGAAAATTTCCTCCGTGTGAACATTCCCTAAGATCAATGGGGGTCTGATTCAAGGCAGAATCCAGCACTGAATAATGTATGTTGTCAAATTACTTGTGTGACCCTACTAAGGTCAGGAGAATCCTATACTGTTCCTCCTAGGGGGGGCAGAAAGTTGTCAGGCTTGTCTTTATTGCTTCCTGGACATCGATGTCTGGAGGTGATGACACTGGATAGTCATACAGGGGTCCCTCAACATACGATGGTAATCCGTTCCAAATGGACCATCGTTTGTTGAAACCGTCATATTTTGAGGGATCCGTGCAATGTAAAGTATAGGACAGTGGTCTTCAACCTGCGGACCTCCAGATGTTGCAAAACTACAACACCCAGCATGCCCGGACAGCCAACGGCTGTCCGGGCATGCTGGGAGTTGTAGTTTTGCAACATCTGGAGGTCCGTAGGTTGAAGACCACTGGTATTGGAGGTTATACTCATGTGTCCCCACCGCTCTGGACCGTCACCGCTCGTCACCGCTGCACTGGATGTCGCCTTCCATCGCTGTCGCCGCGTCCCCAGGGTGTCCCCGATGCTCCGGACGTCTCTGCTTCCCCGGCATCCTCGCTCTCCGTCGCCGTCATCAAGTCACTACGCACACCGCTCCTATTGGATGACGGGACGGCGTGCGCGCGATGTGATGACGACGATGGAGAGCGCCGGCGATGGAGGGGATCGTGAAGAGGACGCGCCGGAGCCCCGAGGACAGTTAAGAGACATCACCAGAGCACATGGGGCACCGTAAACGGCTATCCGGTGGCAGCTGAAGCAGTCTGCGCTGCCGGATAGCCGTTTATGCGATGGCCCGACATACAAAAGCATCGTATGTTGATGCTGCCTTCAACATGCGATCCATCGTAGGTCGGGGGGGGGGGGGGGTCGGTTCACTGTAGTCACATGACATTAGTGGACTAGTTAAAGTGTACCTGTCGTCAACAAAAAACATTTTCTATAAGGCTGGGTTCACACCACGTTTTTGCAATACAGTTTTTTTTCAGGTTTTTGATTAAAAAAAAGTAAAAACGGATTCCTCAAAACCTGACTAAACTGTATCAAAACGTGTGTACAAAGTTTTTTATCTGTATACGGTTTGAAAAGTGATGTCCGGTTGCATCCGTTTTTTAAGAAAAAAACCGCATACGTTTTGAACTTTTCACTCCATTATGAATAAAGTTTCACTTGTTTGATTGAAATTCCAAGAAAAAAACTGTGCAAAGTCAAAAACCGTATGGTGAAAACTGGATGGAACCGTACGCACATACAGTTCTGTACGATTCCCATTGACTCCCATGTTAAAAAAAAAAAAAACGTATACAGGTCAAAAACCGTGGTAGGCTACGGTTTTCTGTCCAGAAGAAAAAAAGTAAAGAACCGTGTGGTGTGAAAAACGAAGACAACTGTATGCAATATGGTGCATACAGTTTTGAATGGAAAGTCTATGGGCACGGTTTTCTGTACAGTTGCATACGTTTTTTTTTTTTTTGTGTTTTTTTTTTTTTTTTTTTTAAACTGATCCAAAAAACTATAGAAAATCGTGGTGTGAACCCACCCTAATGTAGATAATACCATTATATGTATATTTTTGTCCCTGCAGCTATTACCTGTGTGTCTCTATGAGGAGACCAAGTACAGGAAGTGAGGGGGGACAAGAGGGGATCTGTGCAATAATAAAAAGCAGGACAATGTGCACTAAGGCTCTATGATCTATGATCTCAGCCCACACATCAGGATGATTGACAAGCCAGGAGTCTACTCAGAGCCCTGCTTGTCCCGCCCTCACTTCCTGTATTTGGACTCCTCATAGAGACACACAGGCAATAGCTGCAGGGACAGCATCTTTTCACCCAAAAATATAGACATTTTTTAATCAATGTATATTACATATACACATATAATAGTATTATCTACATTATATAAAAGGTTTTTGTTTATGACTGGTACATTTTAAACGGGTTATCCAGGGAAAAACTTTATTTAATATATATATATATTCAACTGTCTCCAGAAATTTGAATAGATTTGTAAATTACTTCTATTTAAAAATCTTAATCCTTTCAGTACTTCTGAGCTGCTGAAGTTGAGTTGTTCTTTTCTGTCTAAGTGCTCTCTGATGACACGTGTCTCGGGAACCGCCCAGTTTAGAAGCAAATCCCCATAGCAAACCTCTTCTACTCTGCGCAGTTCCTGAGACAAGCAGAGATGTCAACAGAGAGCACTGTTGCCAGACAGAAAATAACAACTCAACTTCAGCAGCTGATAATTATTGGAAAGTTTAAGATTTTTTAATAGAAGTAATTTACAAATCTGTTTAACTTTCTGGAGCCAGTTGAGATTTTATATATATATATATATATATAATATATACAAAAGTTTTTTTCCTGGACTACCCCTTTAAGCAACTGAATAGTTATTGTCATGTGAAGTTACTAATAGGTCAAAGGGGTATTCAGGCTTTTGCATGAAAATAATCTTGCTGGGTCTCATAAATAAAAAAAAAAAAAAAAAAATAAAAAAAAAAATAAGCCATACTTACCTACCCCTGGTCCCCCGCCTCCTGGTTTTTTCTCTCTTTCTGTTCCCCCAATGTTTTTCTCTTCTTCCTGCTTCTAAGATAAGCGCTCAGTAGAGGACCCGCAGGCTTGGCCGATCAATGTCAGAGATAGGATGCCGAATCGACCATTGATTGATTGATTTGGTTGGGCAGGTCCAGCACCGAGCGCTTGTCTTGAATGAAAAAAGAAGCATTGGTGGAATGGAAGGAGGCAAGTGGGTGCTGTGGGGATCAGGGATAGCTAAGGGTGGGTTCACACTACGTTTTCTCCCATTCGGGAGCGCATACGGCAGGGGGGAGCTAAAACCTCGCGCTCCCGTATGCCTTCGAATGCGCTCCCGTATGTAATTAATTTCAATGAGCCGGCCGGAGTGAAATGTTCGGTCCGGTCGGCTCAATTTTGCGCCGTATACGCTTTTACAACCGGACCTCAAACCATGGTTTACCACAGTTTTAGGTCCGGGGAAAAAGCGCATACGGTGCAAAAATGAGCCGACCGGACCGAACATTTCACTCCGGCCGGCTCATTGAAATGAATGACCTACGGGAGCGCGAGGTTTTAGCTCCCCCCTGCCGTATGGGGAAAACGTGATGTGAACCCATTCGAAGTATGGCTTATTTATTTATTTATTTTTTTTTTGAGAGTTGTATTGTTTGCCATAGCTGAAGACTAGAGATGAGCGAATTTACAGTAAATTCGATTCGTCACAAACTTCTCGGCTCGGCAGTTGATGACTTTATCCTGCATAAATTAGTTCAGTTTTCAGGTGCTCCGGTGGGCTGGAAAAGGTGGAAAGAGTCTCCTAGGACTGTATCCACCTTTTCCAGCCCACCGGAGCACCTGAAAGCTGAACGAATTTATGCAGGAAAAGTCATCAACTGCCGAGCCGAGAAGTTCGTGACGAATCGAATTTACTGTAAATTCGCTCATCTCTACTGAAGACCCAAAGAGAGAAGGTGACCTATATGTGGAGCCCAGGATTGTGCATGATTCTACAGACTGGTAATGCCAGTGCCATGCTTCAGGAAAGCGACCAATGTCCTGGATAGTAAGAATAGAGCTCAACAAGTATTAATACTAAGTCACAGACAGTCAAGATGTGTCACTGCTGCCGCCTTGATTATAATCTCTAGGGTAGTGATCCCCAACCTATGGCTCTTCAGCTGTTTCAGAACTACAGTTCCCAGAATGTCCTGACAGCCCTTAGAGCAGTGTTTTCCCAACCAGAGTGCCTCCAGCTGTTGCAAAACTACAACTCCCAGCATGCCCGGACAGCCAACGGCTGTCCGGGCATGCTGGGAGTTGTAGTTTTGCAACAGCTGGAGGCGCCCTGGTTGAGAAACACTTCCTCAGAGTGCCATAGGTTGTGGATCTGTGATCTAAATTTCCCATTCTGAATGTGTCTTCTGTTGTCCGGGCATGCTGGGAGCTTTGCAACAGCTGGAGGCACACTGGTTGGGAAACACTGCTCCGTGTATATGAGCTGCTGTAAGGTGGGCAGCATTACTATATCCTGCAGTGCCCACTTGCTGGCATCAATAAATCCTTTAAAGGGGTACTCCACTGAAAAAAAAATTATTATTATTTTAAATCAACTGGTGCCAGAAAGTTAAACAGATTTGTAAATTACTTCTATTTAGAAATCTTAATCCTTTCAGTACTTATCAACCGCTGTATGCTGCTCCGCAGGAAATTCTTTACTTTTTGAACTTCTTTTCTGTCTGCCCACATTGCTCTCTGCTGACACCTCTGTCCATTTTCGGAAGTGTCCAGAGCAGGAGAGGTTTGCTATGGGGATTTTCTCCTACTCTGGACTATTCCTGACATGGACAGAGGTGTCAGCAGAGAGCACTGTGGTCAGACAGAAAATAAATTCAAAAAGGGAAAAAAAAAACTTCCTCTGTAGTATACAGCAGCTGAGAAGTACTGGAAGGATTAAGATTTTTTTTTAATAGAAGTAATTTATAAATCTGTTTACATTTCTGGCACCAGTTGATTTAAAAAAAATAAATAATAATAAATAAATAAATAAATTTCCAGTGGAGTACCCCTTTAAGCATAAGTCCAGTGTTGATCTCCAGATCAGATTGGTGCTTAAAGATGGCGACCGTACGACGCCCAACAAGTTCTATATGCACGTTCCATTAATCCGCAACTGTACTGCCCTGTTTCTGCACCAATCTGGGCATAACAGGTGGCAACCAGATCTGGGTTTACGCTTTCTGTAGTGATTGTTGTTTTTTTTCTACACAGGCAGGGGTTGGGACAAACTATTTTGGGCTCTTGCACTTGAGTTTTATTTTGGGACAGGACGCCTGGCTGAGGTCAGGACCGGCCCCGTCATGGCTGAGAACGTCCTATTGTCTTACAGTCCATTATTTCTGGTGTGAACTGTGACAGGACAATGAGGTTATTGTACCAGAACTGATCTCCTCGTGATACAGAAAGTTTTGTTGTCCGGCCTCTTTCCATCTGTCCAGCCCCTTTTATATACTGTATATTAGACAAAAGATTCTTCTCAGGGTTATCGTGGGTCCATAATAATTGGATGTTATTCTATTAATTTTTATATGTGAGAGAAAAGCGGCTCCAGGTGTCTGGCAGCCGCTTATCTCCCATCCATACTGAAGTAAGCCTGCATGCTTGACCGGCCTGAGTTCACTGCTCCTACACAGGGTTTAAAGGGGTACTCCGGTGGGAAACAATATTTTTCCTATCAACTGGGTCCAGAGAGTTAAACAGATTTGTAAATTACTTCTATTAAAAAAATCTTAATCCTTCCAGTACTTATCAGCTGCTGTATGCTACAGAGGAAGTTGAGTTGTTCTTTTCAGTCTTACCACAGTGCTCTCTGCTTCCACCTCTGTCCATGTCAGGAACTGTACAGAGTAGGAGCAAATTCCCATAGCAAACCTCTCCTGCTCTGGACAGTTCCTGACATGGACAGAGGTGGCAGCAGAGAGCACTGTGGTCAGACAGAAAAGAACTCAACTTCCTCTGTAGTATAGAGTTGTCACTGATCCTTATTTTTCATGTTATTTTACTATCATGTTTTTATGATCATGTCTGTTCAATAAAATTTGTGATTTTACCGGCCAATCTTTTGTTTGGTGCTGCTTATTGATAGGATATAGTATTTAGTAGGGATTATCGGCCGATATTCACGATTTTGGACGTTATCGGTATCGGCAATTACCTTGCCGATAATGCCGCGCACCGCCCCGGCCAGAGACCGCCGCTGCCCCATTGCCTCCCCAATCCCCAGTTTTATAATTGCCTGTTCCCGGGGTCCGCGCTACTTCTGGCTCCTGCGGCGTGCTGCGCAATGATGAGTGATGTCCTCAACGCGACGTCGCAGTCAGTGCGCACAGTGACAGCTCAGGACGCCACAGGAGCCAGAAGTACGGGTAACTATAAAACCGGGGATGGGGAGGCAATGGGGTAGCGGCGGTGGCAGTGGTTGGACTAAGATCCGGCAGGGGGAGAGAAGCGGGCGGCAGCGGACTCTGGCCTGAGGATAGGGCGCGGGGGGGGGGGGGGGGGGGTTGGTCTCAGGAGGACCCCAGGACAGGCAGGGGGAGAGAAGCAGGTGGCGCTGGCGGTCTCTGGCCCCTCAAAAGCCGCTGCAGTTCATTGATTTAAAGCGCCCGCTTTAAATCAATGATCTGCAGCAGCATCTTCGGGGTGTGTGTGGAGAAATAGCCGGAATATCGGTATAAGTTATCGGCTATCTGCCTGAAAGGACACTGATTATCGGTATCGGCCCTAAAAAATCAATATCGGTGGATCCCTAGTATTTAGCGTGGTATGTACCAAACGCACCTAATCTTTTCTTATTGAAAAGCCACTTTGGTCGTACTTGGTTGTTTGTCCATCCCTGTGAATGTAACATGACTAAATACACATATAGCTATATTTATATAGTAACTAACACAAGCTAGAGGGCGCTGCTGTGGAGAAAGACCAATTATGTCAGCATGTACTGTGGAGGCTAGCGTTCTGTCCTGATGCCTGTGGGTCCGGAGGTGCTGGGAACCAAGAAACCCGAAGTCACTCAATAGCATACATAGAAAGACAAAAAGGTACCCGCACTCACCGCGAGGAAACAGCAGATCGACTTCTGCCGACAAAGTTTCGCGCAGATCTCGCTTCTTCCGGCCTCGTACGAGGCCGGAAGAAGCGCGATCTGCGCAAAACTTTGCCGGCAGTCGCCTCCACTCTGAGCGCCCTGCTGTCACCCTGAAGTCGGATCTGTCCGAGATGCCATAGAAGTCGGTCTGCTGTTTCCTCGCGGTGAGTGCGGGTACCTTTTTGTCTTTCTATGTATGCTATATTTTTATAGACCCACCCAATCCTACAGGAGCTGCATTGTCCATAAATAACTCTTCTCCTTTCTTCTCCCCAGTAGAACAAGATGGAGAGCTGTCGGGAACGTTGTCTCTGGTGCTGACACAGTGCAGTAAGCGGATAAAGGACACAGTGCAGAAGCTGGCCTCGGACCACAAGGATATCCACAGCAGCGTGTCCCGGGTGGGGAAGGCCATAGATAAGGTATGGTATGTGTGCACTCTGCATTGTGCGTAAGTTACTGTATGTGTGCGTTCTGTCCTATATGTACTCAATGTGGGACATGTATCAAAGATTTTACCCCTGTTTTTTGTGTTAAAATTTTTGCGCAAGCTGTTTTTTTTTTATTTATTTTTTTGTACATACATACAAATAAAATATAAATAAATAATTTAAAGATAAATAAATAAATAAAATAAATATTTTTGTTATTTAATTTATTTATAATATTTTATTTAAAATAAATAAAATATAAATAAATAAATTAAATGAAAATGCTATTTTATTTTTATTTTATTTATATTTAATTTATTTTTTTATTATACATAAATAAAATACATAAATTAAAATAAAATACATAAAGTAATAAAAAAGTTTTCTTATGTGGTGGCTCTGTGTTGTATGGTACAGAATCATAGTGATAATGCAGTGTTTCTCAATCAGGGTGCCTCCAGCTGTTGCAAAACTACAACTCCCAGCGTGCCCAGACAGCCGACGGCTGTCTGGGCATGCTGGGAGTTGTAGTTTTGCAACAGCTGGAGGCACTCTGGTTGGGAAACACTGGTGTAATCGAATGTGATAGTCCTACAGCTGAGCTGTGCTGAGCACCATGGGGAGAGCGTCCAGCTCACGAAGGAGACGTCTTTATATCTGCCCCATGTATTTGTCTTTTGGAACTTGTGGGGGGAAAAAATCCCTTATGAGTTTTTATTTTTTTTTTTGGGCAAAGTTCTTTAACCACATAAGGACCAAGGACGTACACGTACGTCCTAGCTCCCTGGTACTTAAGGAGCAAGGATGTAAGCGTACGTCATAGGGAATTTCGGTCCCTGCCGTGCGGGGACCGGGACCGGGGGGGTGGGACGGACTGCTGATATCGATCAGCAGGCACCCCACGCAAACGCCCAGGGGGGGATCATCAGACCCCCCCCCCCCCCCCCAATGTCGGCGATCGGCGCAAATCGCAGGTGAATTCACACTTGCAATTTGCGCCGATTCCGGGTCATACGGGTCTATGGTGACCCGGAATATAAGGGGGATCGCGGCTGTCTAAGACGCCTATCCCTGCTAATGGTCGTATAGACGCGACGACCAATAGCAGATCGGAGGCGGGGGGGTTAACCTTCGCTTTCCCCGTCCTGCCCACCCACAGTAGGCTGGGCAGAACGGGGGAACGACAGAGGACCGGGGACGAAGTCCACTTACCCATCGGCGGCGTCAGCGATCAGCTGTGGCAGCAGAAGAAGATGGCTATGCGACTCCCTGGATCCTATGGAAGCCGGTGAGTTGCCTAGCAACATCTGGAGGGCAACAGTCTGAGACCACTATAAAGTGGTCTCTATACTGTAGCCCTCCAGATGTTGCAAAATTACAACTCCCAGCATGCCCAGACAGCTGTTTGGGCATGCTGGGATTTGTGGTTTTGCAACAGCTGGAGGGCTACAGTTCCGAGATCACTTTGCAGTGATCTCTAAACTATGGCCCTCTAGATCTTGCAAAACTACAACTCCTAGCATGCTCACACAGCTGTTTGCTGTCTGGGCATGCTGGGATTTGTAGTTTTGCAACATCTGGAGGGCCACAGTTTGGAGATCACTGTGCAGTGGTCTCTAAAACTATAGCCCTCCAGATGTTGCAAAACTGCAAATCCCAGCATGCCTAAACAGCAAACAGCTGTGTGGGCATGCTAGGAGTTGTAGTTGAGTACCTCCAGCTGTTGCATAACTACATCTCCTAGCATGTCCTTCGGCCATCAGTACATGCTGGGAGTTGTACTTTTGCAACAGCTGGAGGCACACTGGTTGGAAAACCTTCAGTTAGGTTCTGTTACCTAACTCAGTATTTTCCAACTAAACTGAAGGTTTTCCAACCTAGCATGCATGGTCTGTCAGTAGATGCTGGGAGTTGTAGTTTTGAAACAGCTGGTGGTTTGCCCCCCCCCCCATGTGAATGTAGAGGGTACATTCACACGGGCAGGTTTACAGTAAGTTTCCTACTTCAAGTTTGGGCTGCGGCAAATTTTTCGCCGCTACGCAAGCTCCTAACGGAATACTCGCCGTAACCCGCCAGTGCGAATGTACCCTAAAAACACTACACTAACACATAATAAAGGGTAAAACACTACATATACACCCCCTTATACTGCCCCCCCCCCCCCAATTAAAATGAAAAACCTATTGTACGGCAGTGTTTCCAAAACTGAGCCTCCAGCTGTTGCAAAACGACAACTCCCAGCATTTCCGGACAGCCACTGACTGTCCAGGCATGCTGGCAGTTTAGCAACAGCTGTAGGCACCCTGTTTGGGAATCACTGGCGAAGAATACCCCTATGTCCACCCCTATGCAATCCCTAATTTAGTCCTCAAATGCGCATGGCGCTCTCTCACTTCGGAGCCCTGTCGTATTTCAAAGAAACAGTTTAGGGTCACATATGGGGTATCTCCGTACTCGGGAGAAATTGCAGTACAAATTTTGGAGGGCTTTTTCTCCTTTTACGCCTTATCAAAAAGAAAAATTGGGGTCTACACCAGCCTGTTAGTGTAAAAAAAAATTAACAATTTATTTACATTTTAAATTTTAAAATTTGAACTTTTTATTTTCACAAGCGGAAAACGCAAAAACGCAAAAAAAAAAACATAATTTGTAACGCAATTTCTCCTGAGTACGGAAATACCCCATATGTGGGCGTAAAAGGTTCGGCGGGAGCACAACAAGGCTCAGGAGTGAGAGGGCACTATGTACATTTGAGGCCTAAATAGGTGATTTGCACAGGGGTGGCTGATTTTACAGCGGTTCAGACATAAACGCAAAAAAATAAATACTCACATGTGACCCCATTTTGGAAACTACACCCATCACGGAACGTAACAAGAGGTATAGTGAGCCTTAACACCCCACATGTGTTTGACAAATTTTCATTAAAGTTGGATGGGAAAATGAAGAAAAATTTTTTTCACTAAAATGCTGGTGTTACCCTAAATTTTTCATTTTCACAAGGGAAAATAGGAAAAAAGCCCCCCAAAATTTGTAACCCCATTTCTTCTGAGTAAGAAAATACCCCATATGTGGATGTAAAGTGCTGTCCGGGTGAACTACAATGCTCAGAAGAGAGGGAGCGCCATTGGGATTTTGGAGAATGTGTCCGAAATTGAAGGCCATGTGTGTTTACAAAGCCCCCATAGAGCCAGAACAATGGACCCCCCCCCCCCCACATGTGACCCCATTTTGGAAACTACCCCCCTCACGTAATGTATTAAGGGTATAGTGAGCATTTATGCCCCACAGGTGTCTGACAGATTTTTGGAACAGTCGTCCGTGAAAAGGAAAAAAAAAATTTGGGGGGAAAGCAGCATTTTGGTGTTAAAAAAAATTAAAAGAAAAAAATTTTTTTCATTTACACATCCAAATTTAACGAAAAGTTGTCAAACACCTGTGAGTTGTTAAGGCTCACTATACCCCTTGTTACGTTCCTTGAGGGGTGAAGTTTCCAAAATAGTATGCCATGTGAGTTTTTTTTTTTGCTGTCCTGCCACCATAGGGCTTTCTAAATGGGACATGCCCCCCAAAAACCATTTCAGCAAAATTTGCTTTTGAATGTGACTCCTTCTCTTCTGAGCATTGTAGTTCGCCCGCAGTGCACTTGACATCCACACATGGGGTATTTCCATACTCAGAAGAGATGGCGGTTACAAATTTTGGGGGGCATTTTCTACTATTACCCCTTGTAAAAATTTAACATTGGGGGGGGGGGGGGAAGCAGTATTTTAGTGAAAAAAAAAATTTCATTTACACATCCACCTTTAACGAAAAGTCTTCAAACACCTGTGGGGTGTTAAGGCTCACTGTACCCCTTGTTACGTTCCTTGAGGGGTGAGGTTTCCAAAATAGTAGGCCATGTGTTTTTTATTTTTTTTATTTATTTATTTATTTTTTTTTTTTGCTGTCCTGGCACCATAGGGGCTTCCTAAATGTGACATGCCCCCAAAAAAACATTTCAGAAAAACTCTCCAAAATTCCAGTGTCGCTCCTTCCCTTCTTAGCCCTCTACTGCGCCCGCCGAACACTTTACCTACACATATGAGGTATTTCCTTACTCTAGAGAAATTGGGTTACAAATTTTAGGAAGATTTCTCTCCTTTTACCCCTAGACTGGGTCTACAAGAAATTCAAAATGAAGATTTTGAATTTTCTCCTTCACTTTGCTGCTATTCCTGTGAAACACCTAAAGGGTTAACACACTTACTGAATGTCATTTTAAATACTTTGAGGGGTGCAGTTTTTATATTGGGGTCATTTATGGGGTATTTCTAATATGAAGGCCCTTCAAATCCACTTCAAAACCGAACTGGTCCCTGAAAAATTCAGATTTAGAAAATTTTGTGAAAACTGGAAAATTGCTGCTATACTTTGAAGTCCTCTGATGTCTTGTAAAAGTAAAAACATGTCAACTTTATGATGCAAACATAAAGTAGACATATGGTATATGTGAATCAATATATAATTTATTTGGAATGTCCATTTTCCGGATAAGCAGAGAGCTTTAAAGTTATAAAAATGCGAAATTTTCAATTTTTTGATCAAATTTTGGAATTTTTCACCAAGAAATTTTGCAAGTATCGATGAAATTTTACCACTAACATAAAGTAGAATATGTCACGAAAAAAACTCTCTGAATCAGAATGAAAGGTAAAAGCATCTCAGAGTTATTAATGCTTAAAGTGACAGTGATCAGATGTGCAAAAAACGCTCTGGTCCTTAAAGGAGAACTACAGGATTTAACATTTTATCCCCTATCATAAGGATAGGGGATAAGTTTCAGATCGCGGGGGGGTCCGGCCGCTGGGGCCCCCCACGATCTCCCGTACGGGGCCGCGGCTCTCTGCATAGAGAGCGCGTGTCGACCACAGCACGAGGCGGCGGCTGACACGCGCCCTCCATTTACTGCTTTGGGAGAGCCGAAGCGCTGCCTTCTGCAATTTCCGGCTCTCCCATAGCAGTGTATGGAGGGGGCATGTTGGCCGCTGCTTCGTGCGGTGGTCAAACACGCCCTCTCTAACCAGATAGCTGGGGCCCCGTACGGGAGATTGTGGGAGGCCCCAGCGGTCGGACCCCCCGAGATCTGAAACTTACCCCCTATCCTTAGGATAGGGGATACATTTTTCAATCCCGTAGTTCTTCTTTAAGGCCAAAATGGGCCTGGTCCTTAAGGGGATAAGTTCCTTAGACTTGTATTCAAAGCCTCATAAAGTGGCAACCAAGATCTTTCATATATTTTTTTTTTTTTTTTTCCCTTTCTAGAATTTTGATGCAGACATCAGCAGTGTGGGCATTGACGGCTGCTGGCCGGCGGACAGCCAACGCATGCTGAATGAAGTCATGGTGGAACACTTCTTCAGGCAGGGAATGCTGGATGTGGCTGAGGAGCTGTGCCAGGTACCTGCTGTCAGTAGTACTCTCTAGATTTCTAGATTCTGTGCAATTTCTAGCAGTGATGAGATATAAAGATGTGCATTAGCTATATGTTCTGATTTTTATGACCACGGTCTTCATTTTCAGTGCAGCCATGGATATGCTTTCACTCACTTACTCTACATGGAATCACTCCACTTACTCTGCATTACTTATGTAGTACTGATCCTAAGTGCTGGTGGAGTCACTGTGTACATGCATTACTTATCACTTTACTGATCCTAAGCTATATCCTGTATAATTCTCCAGAGCTGCACCCACTATTCTGCTGGTGGTGTCACTGTGTACGTACATTACATTACTTATCCTGTACTGATCCTGAGTTATATCCCTTATTATATTCCAGAGCTGTACTCACTATCCTGCTAGTGGTGTCACTGTAAATATACATTTACTTTTCTGATCAGCTCCATTGGGGGGGACACAGAAACTGTGGGTATATGCTGCTTCCACTAGAAGGTGCTGACACTAGGCAACAAAGAAAAGTCGACCCCTCCCAGCAGGATATACCCCCCCCTACAAACTCTGAGCGAACAGTTTTAGCTTGGTGTCAGTAGGGAGTTCTGCCGACCTGGTTGTTTATATTTCTTATTTTTTAGTTTAGGGATGTATATTTAGAATTTTCTCTCCCTTTTTATTTCTCTATTTTTAGGTGGGGACTCAGGAGCATAGCGCTCAAAAGTCCCCCCCCCCCCCCAATTTGCGAAGAAGGGGCACAGGCATCGAGTTATGTTCTGTCAACTCCGTCTCGCCACCAGGGGTTATAACTTTGTGTCCGGGTCCCCCTATCTACCCTTCTCGTCTCGCTGTCTCAGCCCAGCATGATGCAGACGTAGAAGTAGTAATAGCTGGCTGAAGACTTCATGAAGCAAGTTTTCCAAGGGCAAGGTGAGTATATTTATCCCCTTTTTTTCAGATATCTAGCCTTCATCAGGATTCTCAACCTCTGTAGCCCCCCTGTCTCCTGCTCTGCCATTCTGAATATTGGGGACAGAGACAGTGGTGCAGGGACATTTTGCTATTTTTTTTTCACAGTATTGGGGGGCATTTTTACAGCCCTACTCTCGGCGCCTTCACTTTGCGCATGCGCCGGATCATTTTAACTCCGGCCGCCTCCACGTGCACGGAGGCTCTGTTATTCTGACGGCTGCGCTGTTCGCGCACGGCGAACAGCTTCCCTTATCCCAGCCGCACTTGCCTTTACTATTAGTCACCATACAGGAAATTTTTAATATGGCCGCGGGCTGCGGTCTCCTCACAGAGTTGAGCTCCATCCGCTCCCCGCCGGCCGGCTTTCGGCGTGGATTCCGGCCCTATAGTGCTTCAGCACGCGCACTGGGTGTTTGTCACCTGCCTATCAATGTAGTGCGCGTGCTACAGGGGTCATTTTGGACCAATGAGGACCTGGCTGGTGCTGGCCCCACCCCCCTCCTTCTTATTGGGCTAGCCCTCCTGGCTTCCCTCTCCCAGTCTATTTCCGTCTTGGCGCAGGTCTCCCGTTCCATGGTGACTGCTTTGGAGGTTGGAGAGGTCTTCTTTAGGCCTGCCCTCCAGAGAGGCTCATTCTCCTTCTCCTTATTTTAGGCGCTCTCATAAGCGCTCTAGGGGTTTCTCCTCTGGCTTATCTCCAGATTCCAGAAGTCGGGATAGACTCTCTCCTCATAGGTCTCGCTCCCCTTCCCAGGCACTCCGAAAATGCCCCTCTTCTAAGGGCTCTTCTGGTCACCGTCCTAGGTCTCCAGATCTGCATACCAGGTCCGTCTTGCCTTCATCCAAGGCTGCCTCCACCTGCTCCCACTCTCCTGGGGAGCTGAAGGTGAGGCGTCTGGTTCTTTCTGCCTGTGATCCAGAGGACCAAGCCAGCCTGGTCCGACATCGTAGACAACTTGGTCTCTGCCATCAGGGACACTTTAAACATAGAGGACCCAGGAACTTCAGACCCAGCTCCAGAAGTTTCCTTTCACCCGCTCCCGTCGCTCTCCTAAGGTTTTCAGCTTATTGACACCTGTTGAATTTGTTGAATTTGACACCTTACTAGAAACAGCACCCTCCGGTTTCCCATCATTCAAAAGCAACTACCCTACCCCTGGCGGATGCGGCATTCTTTAAGGACCTGGCAGACAAGAGAATTGAAAATCTGTCAAAGTTTGCCTTTGAAGCAGCAGGGTTATTTTTACTTCCTACTTTCGCTTCTGCTTGGGTGTCAAAAGCCCTTTGGGTCTGGGCTTCCCAACTCCGCCATAACATTTTTTTCGGGGCCCCTTCGGAAGATTTGGCTTGCACTTCAACTCCAATGCTGGAGACTATTTGTGCTCTGCTTCTATGCAGTCTGCCCGTTGTACGGCTTTTGCCACAGGTAATCTAGTGGCACTTTGTTGTTCCATGTGGCTCAAGGCCTGGGACCCTGATGCCGCTTCCAAGAAATCTCTCACTGAGCTTCCTTTCACTGGGTCCCGACTCTTCGGGAAACGCCTAGATGAGATTATCACAGAGGCTACTGGAGGTAAGAGCTCCTTATTACCGCAGAATAAGTCTCGCCGTATTGATTCCCGCAGGAAGTCTACTTCCTTTCGGTCCTATGGCTCGGTTAGGGTGACCAGACCGGCACCCTCACCGGATAAGAAAGCTCCTTCTTTCAAGGCCTGTCCCTCCTGGAAATCGGATAACTGTTCCGGCCGTTTCACGGCCAAGTCGGCACCCCCTAATCCTCCTTCTGCCTGAAGGGACGCCCCCACCCGAAGATTCTGCTCGGAATCAGGAGTTCGGCTTCTCCAGCATTCTTTTCTAGTTTCCATTCTGTTGTGTATGGAAGTCCTGGGTCGCATAGGGGCAGCCATGGAAGCCGTTCCCTTCGCCCAGTTTCATTATCGCTCTCTTCAAATTTCTTTTCTGTCCTGGTCGGACAAGTCTCCGCTATCCCTCGATTGCAGGATCATTCTTCCTCCCAGGATTCGCCAGTCCCTCCTGTGGGGGCTTTGGTCTCCTCCTCTTCTTCATCAGGGACGAGCCTTTCTGCCCCTCCACTGGCAGGTCATCACGACAGATGCCAGCCTCAGCGGTTGGGGAGGAGTCTTCAGGGACCGGACGGCCTAGGGCTTTAGGTCCTCCCGGGAAGCTCTCCTCGCCATCAATATCGTGGAACTCCGGGCAATTTACCTTTTGCCTCCTCCATTGGGAGCACCTTCTCCAGGACCGTCCTGTTCGTGTCCAGTTGGACAACTTAGCAGCTGTGGCATATGTCACTCGCCAGGGTGGCCCCGTGGCAATGGCTGAGGTCTCCAGGATTCTTCTCTTGGGGGAAGCTCAGAGTTCCCTCCATCTCAGTGATTCACATACTGGGAGTAGAAAATTGGGAGGAGGACTTCCTCAGTCGCTCCTCAGCCGACCCTGGCGTGTGGTTTCTTCATCCAGAGGCGTTTGCGGAGATCTGCAACCTGTGGGGCACCCCGGACTTGGACCTGTTTGCATCCTGCCATAACCGGAAGGTTCCTCGCTTTGTGGCAAAGTCCCGGGATCCCCTGGACCTAGCCGTGGACACCCTAGTGATTCCCTGGTTGCACTTCGCACTCCCCTATCTCTTCCCTCCTCTTTCTCTCCTTCCCAGGGTCCTGAGGAAGCTCAAAGTGGAGGGCGTCCCCGCCATTCTCGTGGCTCCGGACAGGCCCAGGCAGGCGTGGTACATCAACGTGGTTCATCTAGTGGACGACGTGCCAATGCGCGTCCCAGTTTGTCCGTACCTGCTCTCTCAGGGTCTCCATTGCCACCCCAATTTACTGTCGCTGCATTTGACAGCGTGGCGGTTGAGACCACGGTTTTGAGGGCCACGGGGTTCTCTCCCCAAGTGATATGCACTATGATCGGGGCACGCAAGCCTTCCTCTGCAAAGATTTATCACCGTACTTGGCAGTTCTGTTTTCGTTGGTGTGAATCTCCCTCCTCTCCAGTTATGTTGTCTCTCCCATGACTTCTTTCCTTTTTACAGTCTGGGCTGGAACTACGCTTGGCTCTCCGTTCCCTTAAGGGTCAGGTTTCGGCTTTCGCCATTCTCTTTCAGCGTCCCCTGGCTTCAGATCCTCACATCCGGACCTTTCTGCAGGGTGTTGCTCATGCGTCCCCCCCCCCCCCCCCCTTACAGATACCCTACTCCACCTTGGGATCTAAATTTGGTTCTCAGTGTCCTACAGGGTATTCCCTTCAAACCTCTCCCGGACGTTCCTCTTCCTATCCTTTCCTGGAAGATGGCCTTCCTCATTGTGGTCACTTCCATTAGGAGAGTTTCGGAGCTGGCAGCTCTCTCCTGCTGTTCTCCCTACCTGGTCTTACCACCAGGACAAGGTTGTTTTTTGTCCGGTCCCATCCATTTTGCCTAAGGTGGTTTCCGCCTTTCACCTGAATGAAGACCTCGTCCTTCCATTCTTTTGTCCTGCTCAATCTCATCCCAGGGAATGTTTTGCTTCATAGTCTTGATGTGGTACGGGTTGTTCGGATTTACCTTTTCAGTCACTTCTTCCTTTCGCCAGAGTGACTCCTTCTTTGTGCTTACGGAGGGTCGTTGTAAGGGCCTTCCTGCTTCAAAGGTGACCATTTCATGGTGGATCCGTTCTGCCATTTCAGAAGCTTACCTGTTCTGGTGTTCCTGGTTCGGTTATCTGTCCGAGGGTGGTTTCAGTTAATTTTTATTCAGTGGTTTCCTCGGACAGTTACTGTTTTTTTCTCTCCCGTCTGTCCTCTCCTACTGTTTTGGGACTAAACTGTTAGCTCAGAGTCTGTAGGCGGGTATATCCTGCCGGGAGGGGCCGACTTTTCTTTGTTGCCATAGTGTCAAGCCTCCTAGTGGCAGCAGCAAATACCCACGGTCTGTGTCCCCCAATGAATCAACCGAGAGAGATTTTATGGTAAGCATAAAAATCTACTTATCCTGTACTATTCCTGAGTTGTATCCTGTATTATACTCCAGAGCTGTACTCATTATTCTGCTGGTGAGGTCACTGTGTACATACATTACATTACTTATCCTGTACTGATCCTGAGTTATATCCTGTATTATACTCCAGAGCTGTACTCTCTATTCTGCTGGTGGAGGTCACTGTGTACATACATTACATTACTTATCCTGTACTGATCCTGAGTTATATCCTGTATCATACTCCAGAGCTGTACTCACTATTCTGCTGGTGAGGTCACTGTGTACATACATTACATTACTTATCCTGTACTGATCCTGATGATATCCTGTATTATACTCCAGAGCTGTACTCACTATTCTGCTGGTGGAGTCACTGTGTACATCCATTACATTACTGATCCTAAGTTACATCCTGTATTGTACGTCAGAGATGCACTTACTATTCAGCTGGTGAAAGCGTTGTGTAAATTGCTCCCGCTGCACAGACCTTGGTCTTTTGTGGAGTGTCACATCAGGCCTGTGTAATCTTCTCATTGCTGGATTGTAGTCTCTAGGGGTCAATATTCTAAAAAAGTTCCTATCAGATATTCAAAGGGTTTTACATGAGAATGATCCAAGTCACACAAGTTTTGCAAAAGTGGGTGTGGTTTAGTAAATTCCAGTTCTTACATTATATTTTAAAAGCAGTGAGTCCCTTTGTCATCAAAAATTTCACACCAGCAAATCATGGAAATGGTTATATATATATATTTTTTTTTTTTTTTTGGTGGGGGAAGGTGTTATTTATCAACTATTGAAAAATAAATAATTACTATTTGGAAAATTGTTTAAAAAATAAATAAATAAATAAATAAAATTCACGGTCACTGCACCTGCACTCACCTTCAACCCCTGGACATGTTATATTTATACAGGTATCGCTTGTATGAGCACTAGAAATCATGGAATATTATGTGAGATGATTCTGCCAGAATTTTCCGTGATTCAGAATTTGGTGCCAAATCGTCAATTTTGGTGCCAAAAAATTCATGATGGTGGCAAAAAGAAATGTTTTTTTTTTGCGCCAAAACTGGCAATTTTTGTGAGAAAAAGAAAACACAAGTACCACGAAAATGAACTCTCACAAATTTTTATATGTTCAAAGCAGAAAAAGGTGCAATGAGAAAAAAAAAAATGACTGTAGTCTTTGAATATCTCCCCCTCTGTCTTTAGGCTCACGGTCAGTTTTGTTTTCTCTCTGTTTTGCAGGAAGCTGGACTATCCATAGACCCAAGCCAAAAAGAACCATTTGTGGAGCTGAACAGGATATTAGAAGCGTTGAAGGTGCGAGTTCTGCGACCAGCTTTAGAGTGAGTATTAACCCTTTAAGGACCACAGTTTTTATTTTTGCACTTTCACTGTTTCCTCGTCACTTTCTTTCAGTTTTCCACCTACAGACCTACATGAAGACTATTTCACTTTGTAATGACGCCAATCATTTTACCACAAAATCTACCCCTAAAAAATGTTTGTGGGGCAAAATTAAAAATAACCCCCTCCCCGTCATTTTGTAAATTTTGGGGGGCTTCCACTTCTACGCAGTGCACTTTTTGGTAAAAATGACACCTCATCTATCTTCTTTACATTCATATACACAACAATACCCAAGTTATGTAGGTTTTATTTTGTTTTACTACTTAAAAAAAAAAAAATAACTTTTTGTTCGCTTATTAGTAAGTTTCAAATTGTCCTTCCGACCCCTATAACCTTTTATTTTTCCATATACGGGGATGTGTGAGGGCTCATTTTTTGCACCGTGATCTGTAGTTTTTATTGGTACCATTTTGGTTTTAATGGGACTTTTTGATTGCTTTTTATACTTTTTGTTTTATGGTGTACAAAGTGACCAAAAATACACAATTCTGGACTTCTGGTATTTTTTTACATACGTACATGCCATTGACCCTGTGGGTAAATTTATCCAGACATTTATGCATACGGTGATACCACATATGTTTGTTTATTTTTGGGTATATATATATATATAATGTGTGTGTGTGTGTACCCAAAATTAAACGAACATGTGGTATCACCGTGTGCATAAAAGTTTGAAACACCCCCCATTTTTGCATAAAAAATTTAATTATATTTATATTTGTGGGTGTGTGTCTATAATAAATATATATAAAAAAAATCAGGCAAGACTTGAACAAACAGAGATCGGCCACTGCCGTTTCTGATACAGATGTCTTAACTTTCACTATTTTCAACAGCGGCATTACACACTAACTGGCCCACTCTGATGAAATCTTCCCGTGCTCAACCCCTAATGAAAATGGAAGTTCATGCAAAGCAGACAAGAAAGGAATAGAGGGAGCACTCACTGCGTAGGGATGATATCAAGTGGTTTCTTTATTCTTTGACATCGGTGCAGTGTGTGTGCATCGTGGAGTGGGACGCCAGGAGCCCATGAGCTAGAGTGTCTAGCTCTATGGGCTCCTGGCGTCCCGCTCCACGATGCACACACACTGCACCGATGTCAAAGAATAAAGAAACCACTTGATATCATCCCTACGCAGTGAGTGCTCCCTCTATTCCTTTCTTGTCTAATATATAAACGTGTATATATATATAATTTTTTTTTTTTTATGCGAAAATGGGGTGTGGTTCAAACTTTTATTAGGGAAGGGGTTAATTTAATTTTTCATAGCATTGATCAGTGTTATCTGTGCTCCATTGCTCCAGCCTGCTATGGCCACCTTGGTGGTCCTGATCAGCTCTGCTGAGCACCTGGAAGAAGTTTATTAAGATTGATTGCGGCTTCTAAAGGGTTAAAGGGAACTAATCATCAGATTTTAGCATATATAACGCCTGGCAGTTATTATCCTCACCATCCCTGGGGGACATTGGTGCCCCCAGGGATGGTGAAGAGATTAAGCTAAGTCCCTCCCAGGCGCCCGGCAAGTAGTCCTCTGGGCGGGGAGTTCTACTTACCAGTACCCGTTGCTCCGCATTGCTCCGGCCGTGGCCTTGAATGACGGCTCGCGTCATCGCTCTGCTCCCTAAGCAGACGGAGCAGAGAGATGACGCAAGCCATCGGGGCGGGGCCATGGCCGGAGCAACGGGTGCTGATAAGTAGAAGCCCTAGCTGAGTTTTTGCTGACGTCTAGGCCAGTGTTTCCCAACCAGGGTGCATCCAGCTATTGCAAAAACTACAACTCCCAGCCAACGGCTGTCCGGGCATGCTGAGAGTTGTAGTTTTTGAAATAGTTGGAGGCACCCTGGTTGGGAAACACTGGTCTAGGCAGTGCTCTGTGAGTTTAAACATAAGTTTAGCAGCTTGGAGTCCAAGCTGTTCAGCTCATAGAGGATTTTCCAAAATAGTAGCAAATTCTCACCTCTGGGCATAAACAAGAAAGTTCCTATGCACCGTCAGCAAGGAAAGGTCTTAAAGGGGTACTCCAGTGGAAAACATTATTATTATTATTATTATAATTATCCTTTTTTTTATTTTTTTTTATTCAACTGGTGCCAAAAAGTGAAACAGATTTGTAAATTACTTCTATTAAAAAAATCTTAATCCTTCCAGTACTTATCAGCTGCTGAATACTACAGAGGAAATTCTTTTCTTTTTTAATTTCTTTCTTGTCTTGTCCACAGTGCTCTCTACTGACCCCTCTGTCAATTTTAGTAACTGTCCAGAGCAGCATATGTTTGCTATGGAGATTTTCTCCTACTCTGGACAGTTCCTGACATGGACAGAGGTGTCAGCAAGAGAGCACTGTGGTCAGATAGAAAAGAAAAACTCAACTTCCTCTGTAGTATACAGCAGCTGATAAGTACTGGAAGGATTAAGATTTTTTTAATAGAAGTAATTTACAAATCTGTTTAACTTTTTGGCACCGGAGTACGCCTTTAAATATGATGTGTTAGCGGAGAGGATATTCATTTATTTCTCTTTCTTTAGATGGGCAGTGTCAAACAGGGAGATGCTGATGGCTCAGAACAGCTCCTTGGAGTTCAAGCTGCACAGATTATACTTCATAAGTTTACTGATGGGGGGAGCCGCCAACCAGAGGGAGGCACTGCTGTACGCCAAAAACTTCCAGCCTTTTGCTTTAAATCATCAGAAAGGTGAGGGTTCAGCAGGTCCCTCTATAGCTGTGAAGAACGATCCTCTGTGTATTAATCCTTCCCTCTCATTCCTAGATATCCAGGTGCTGATGGGAAGCCTTGTGTATCTGCGGCAGGGAATCGAGAACTCTCCCTATGTCCATCTGCTAGATGCAAACCAGTGGGCAGACATCTGTGACATCTTCACCCGGGATGCCTGTGCCCTGCTGGGCCTCTCTGTTGAATCTCCTCTTAGTGTTAGGTGAGGGGCACGTGCCCACTTTTCTTCTAAAATATAGTGACGTGTTAGAGGGGAACATCCATTAATGGAGCTGCATGTATAGATCTACCGGTGTGTCTGGATCCACATGAAAGGCCCTTATATAGATGTTCATGGATATAAAAAATAAAATTGGCTTCATATGAAATCACTCTTTGTTATTAAAGGGGTACTCCGGTGGAAAACCAATTTATTTTAAATCAACTGGTGCCAGAAAGTTAAACAGATTTGTAAATTACTTCTATTAAAAAATATTTACCCTTCTGGTACTTTTTAGCAGCTGTATGCTACAGAAGAAATTCTTTTCTTTTTGAATTTCTTTTTTGTATAGTCCGAAGTGCTCTCTGCTGACACCTCTAGCTGTGTCAGGAAATGTCTTGAGCAGCATAGGTTTGCTATGGGGATTTTCTCCTACTCTGGACAGTTCATGATACGGTCATCAGGTGTCAGCAGAGAGCACTGTTGACGAGACAAAAAAAAAAAGAATTTCTCTATCAGCTCCATTGGGGCACACAGACCGTGGGTCTATGCTGCTGTCTCTAGGAGGTATGACACTATGGCAACAAAGAAGTTGGCTCCTCCCAGCAGGATATACCCGCCTCCAGGCCCTAAGCTAATCTGTTTAAGCTTAGTGTCTGAAGGAGGTGGACATGGTCTGGATTTCTCCAGACCAGGTCTTATGTTTTATTATTTTCCTAGTTAGGGAATGTGTTAGTTTTTTATTCCATTTTCTTTCATGTTTTCAGGTGGGGACTCAGGAACTGCAGCTCACTGTTTCCCCATTGCGATTGAGGGGGAACAGTCATTGCGTATATGCGCTGTTCACCCCCTCTCGCCAACGGTCAGCGCCTGGGGTTGTACCTCATGGGTCCGGGTCACCCTATCTCCTTGCTCGCCTCGCTCGCACATGGTAGCCCGGCATGATGCAGGTGATAAAAGCTGGCTGAAGACTTCATAGGAAGACCTCATGAGGTAAGCTCTTTTGACTGAGGTGAGTATATTTCCCTTTCTCCTTAGGTGCAGATTTGGGGCTGGCCTGGACAGGGAGTCCTTTATTACTGGGGTAATCAGTGGCAGTTTGGATGGGGCACAACTCTCTACACTTTATTCAAATATACTGTGTGTGTGTGTGTGTGGAACGTCTGTGTGTGTGTATTTTTACATTGAAGCGGCTGACAGACGCGGCGTTCTCTATGCGGGCGCTCTGAGTGCCGGTTTACTTTCATTTCGTCAGCGGCTGCTGCCGGCGTCGTCTAGTCCGCTCAGTTCCCCGCGAGCGCACATGCATTCCCATGTGCACTCGGGGCAAGGAGCGGGCGCCATTACAGACTTCTTGTTAATGCTTCTCTGGGCGCGAACTGTACACCAATCAGCGCTGTGCGCGCAATTGGTGGCAGGGGCCAATCAGTGGTGCCCCCTGCTCCTAACATGCCCCTCACTTGCTATTGGCCGGCATTTCTCCTCTTTGACAGCCTGCAGACCACCACGGGTTCGAGTCCCAGGGTGGGACAGAGTGTTACAGTGTTGTGGTTTAATTTTTTTAATAGGCCCATTGTGGTCTATAGGGATCTCAAGGCATGTAAAACAGTAAGATAAGCAGACTGTATCAGCAACACAGTAATATGGAACACAGTCTTGGGTGAGAGAGGCCCAGAATGGCCTCCCTCTAAACAGTTAACTGGAGTGTTAGCCACTCCTTTACTCTGTCAATACTGTAACTCTAAACTGTCTGTCTGGTTCTGCTGAACCACTTGTTCTGCCTGCTCCACTGCTCCCCCAGACCCCCTGCTACTCTCCCTGGTTGTTCTTCCCGACCCGGTGGGTTCGGCCGCCCCTCCATCCTGGGTTCCCTCCCTCTCCCAGTCTATATCCGACTTGGCTCAGGTCTCCCGTTATGTGGTGACTGCCCTGGAGAGGCCCTCCCTACACCGGCCCTCCGGAGGGTCCCACTCTCACCCTATTCTCGCAGCATCATAGGGGTGTGTCATCTGACTCATCCCCCGAGTCTTCTGGCAGGCACGGGCACTCCCCTCGCAGGCATCACCCTGTTACTCCGACCTGTAGCAAGCGTCGCTCCTCTAGAGAATGCTCCCAGGGTCACCGCTCTGGCTCTCCAGACCTGCGTACCAGGTCAGTCTCTCTCTTCCAGGGCTGCCTCACCTCATTCCCATTCACCTGGAGAACTTGTGGATGAGGTTTCTGATTCGGCCTCCGACTCAGAGGACCGCACGGATGTGCCTGATGTGGTGTACTCAGTGGTTGCAGCCATAATAGACACCTTCCATCTAAAGGACCCAGGAACTTCTGACGTGGCTCCAGAAGTCTCCTTCTCTTTGCCCGACCGGCACTCAAGACTTTCAGCTCTCACGCTGAATTTTACACCCTGCGGGTATCCGCCTGAAGTCACCCTGACAAGAAGTTTCATGAAACGAAGAAGGTTCAAGCGCGGTATTCCTTCGCCAAGGACCTCATTGCTCGGTGGACCTCCTCTCCAACTGTGGATCCACCGGTCTCCCGCCTCTCTAAGGCGCCTACCCGGCCATTGGCTGATGCGGCTGCCTTCAAGAATCCAGCGGACATGAAGGTGGATATTTTGGCAATCTCTGCCCTTGAGGCAGCAGGTTTTTCCTGCTTTTGCTTCTGCCTGGGTGTCAAAGGCCCTTTTAGTATGGTCTTCCAACTCTGCCAGGGTAGTCTTCAAAATCCTTCCGGGGGATTTATTTAATCTAGCTCTCCGATGCTCTGCAGCCGGAGATTTTTCTGTGTCCTGCTTCCATGTGCAGCCACTGTGCGGACGCCACCTTCAGGAAGTGAGGCGATGGGCGGAAAAAGAGTTCTTTATTACCTCTGGTAAGACTCACAGAACTGCTTTCTGTCGTAAGTTCTCCTTCCGGTTCTGCGGACCTTTGGTACCAACAAAGGGTCCAGCAAGGCGCCTTCAAGGGAAGAGGGCTCCTCTTTCCAATTCCATTCCTCCCGGAGGTCGGCTATCCGTTTCGGCCGTTTGGCGGCCCCATCAGGCACCCGTAGGCCTTCCTCGACCTGAAGGGTCTCCCCCACCCGCCGACCTCTCTCGGGTGGTTGGTCGCCTCTTACCCTCCGGGATGCCTGATCATGCAACTTCAGGGGAACGTTTTCGAGGTTTATTCCAACCTCTCTGTGGTCTCCAAGAAAGGAGTTTCTGTTTGCCCAGTCTTTGTTCTCAGCCAGTATCTCAGCCAGCATCTTGCGTTCCCATCCCGAATGGAGTCTCTGTTTGGTGCTGGCATCCATGGTTCAAGGGGAGTTTTCGTTCCTCGGTGGACATCAAGGATGCCTGCCTCCACTTCTCATTGTTTCCCGGTCATCAGCGGTTCCTTTGCTCTGCAGTTCCGGACGGTCATTTTCTATTGTGGCTATCCATTTCGGTCTGGCCACTTCTCCGCGGACTTTTAGCAAAGTCCTGGCGCCCGTGATAGCCTTTTTTACGGACAACAGTTGTTTCCGTGATTCCATATTTGGACTACCTCCTGATCTGAGCTCCAGCCAGGACCCAGATCCTGGAGAGTCTTAGTCTCAACCTCCAGACCATGTCTCACTTCGGTTGGATGGTCATTTGGGACAAGCCCAACCGCTCTCCTGGGGCTCCAGTTAGATGCGGCCTCTGCCCGCTTTCGACTCCGCCGACTCTCTTCAAGAGTCTGATGCCTTTGGCTCCCTGCTCCAGTTTCCATTTGCTTTTGCATGGATGTCCTGGGTCGATTCGCGGCGGCTGTGGAGGCCGTGCCATTTGCCTAGTTTCATCACCGACCTCTTCAACTGGTGATTTTCTTCCGGTGTGACAGGTCTCCATTGTCTCTCGGCCGCAAGATCATCCTCTCTCGTCAGTCTTGTTGGTCCCTTCTATGGTGGCTTTGTTTTTCCCCTCATTTTTTTCGTGGGTGTTCCTTCCTGTCCATCCCTGCCAGTCTGTCAGACTGGGGAGGTATTTTCAGGGATCGCCCGGTCTGGGGTCTTGGCTCCCCCGAGAAACTTTTTCCCCTTCAACATTTTGGGGCCTAGGGCAATTCTTTCTTCGCTTGCTTCTTGGGAATTTCCCTCCTGGGCGGAACTCAGGTTTCCGGCCATCTCAGTTATCTTCAGTCTGGCCGTCCCTGGGATGTGATCTTCTTGGCCGGTCCTCAGTCGTCCAAGGCACTGGTCCCTACATCCAGGGGTGTTTGCTGTGATCTGCAACCCCTGGGGCGCTCCAGGCGTGGACCTCTGCTTTTCCCACCACAACCGAAGCGTTCCTCTCTCTTGGTCGAGCCTTGCCCTACCTTATTTGTTTCCTCCCTTTCTTTTCTTTTCGGGGTCTTGAGGAAACTCTCAGTGGGACGTTTCCGCCATTCTAGTGGCCCAGCCTGGGCCTGGCGGGCGTGGTACGTCGTCATGGTCAGGCTCCTGAACGACTTAACATTGCGCCTTCCCTATCGTCCAGACCTCCTATCTCAGGTCTCCTGTGCCACCCCTATTACCGTCTCTGCTTTGACGACGTAGCGGTCGAGACCGCGGTTTTGAGAGCCGTGGTTTCTCTTCCCAAGTCATTCGCACCATGTTCAAGGCTCATAAGTCCTCCTCGGCAAAAATTTACCGCCGTACCTGGCGGTCTTATTTTAGTTGGTGTGAAGCTCAGGTCTTGTGTCCTGTTACCTTTTCGGTTTCCCGTCTTCTCTCCTTCTTGCAGTCGGGATTGGAACTGGGGTTGTCTCTCAGTTCCCTTAAGGGTGAGGTTTCGGCCCTTTCTTTCTTTTCCAGCGTCCTCTGGCTTCTAATTCTCATGTCCGGACCTTCCTTCAAGGAGTGGCGCATGCTGCCCCTCCTTATCGGTCACCTTCTCCCCCTTGGGACTTGAATCTGGTTCTGGGGGTACTCCATGGTGAACTTTTTGAACCCCTTGGGGAGGTGACCCTGCTCCTCCTTTCTTGGAAAGTGGCATTTTCTTGTTATCTCCTCCATTCAAAGCGTGTCTGAATTGGCAGCTCTCTCCTGCCGTTCTCCGTTTCTGGTGCTTTACCAGGACAAGGTTGTCTTCCGGCTAGATCCTTCCTTTTTGCCTAAGGTTGTTTCGGCCTTTCATCTCAATGAGGACATTGTTCTTTCGTCCTTTTATCCCGCTCCTTCTCATTCTAGGGAGCATTTACTCCACAAACTGGATGTGGTTTGGGCTGTTAGGTATACCTCTCTATCTCTTCTTCGTTTAGTCAGTGCGATTCCTTTTTCGTCCTTACGGAAGGTCGCCGTAAGGGAATACCTGCTTCCAAGGCTACCACTTCTTGGTGGATCCGGTCTGCCATTTCAGAAGCCTATCGCTGTAGGGGGAAGATTCCTCCCTTCAGGGTTGTGGCTTATTCTACCCGTTTCTGTTGGGGCATCTTGGGCTCTCCAGAACAAAGCCTCGGCCTCGCAGATTTGCAAGGCGGCTACTTGATCGTCTTTGCACACTTTCTCGAGGTTCTACCGGGTTCATACCTTCGCATCAGCTGATGCTAGTCTGGGCCGTAGTCTGCTGCAGGCGGCAGTGGTACAGCCGTCTGCCTGACTGATTATCTGCCCACCCAAGGGACGGCTTTGGTACGTCCCTCGGTCTGTGTCCTCCAATGGAGCAGATAGAGAAAAGGATATTTTTTAACACTTACCGTAAAATCTCTTTCTCGAAGGATCCATTGGGGGACACAGCTCCCACCCTTTTGGGTTTCTCTTTGGCTCTCTGTCCGAGGGAGTGTTCAGTTATATATTTTAGACTGGTTCTCGGACAGTTCGTGTTTTTTCCTTGACCTGTCGGTCCTCTCCTATTGCTCTGGTACTAAAACTGATTAACTCAGGGCCTGGAGGCGGGTGTATCCTGCTGGGAGGAGCCGACTTCTTTGTTGCCATAGTGTCATACCTCCTAGAGACAGCAGCATACACCCATGGTCTGTGTCCCCCAATGAATCCTTTTGAGAAAGAGGATTTTACGGAAAGTGTTAAAAAAATCTCCTTTTCCTCTGTAGCATACAGCTGCTAAAAAGTACTGGAAGGGTAAAGTTTTTTAAGAGAAGTAATTTACAAATCTGTTTAACTTTCTGGCACCAGTTGATTTAAAAAAATTTTTTTCCACCGGAGTACCCATTTAACCCCTTAACGACCCAGGACGTAAATGTACGTCCTGGTGAGCTGGTACTTAACGCACCAGGACGTACATTTACGTTCTATGCATAACCGCGAGCATCGGAGCGATGCTCGCGTCATGCACGGCAGGTCCCAGCTGCTGATGGCAGCCAGGGACCTGCTCGTAATGGCGGCATAGGCAGTTTTGGTGCTCTTCTGTTGGCAATTGACAGTGCTGCAGCCTCTCATTTCCACCAGGTTTTCTCTGTCACACTCCCTCGCAATAGTACTGTGCATTTCCTCCAATAAACAAGCTGCACGCAGTGTTATTGATCTTCTGTTGTCACTGACCATGCTACAGCCTTTAGTTTACAGGCTTTCTCTGTCCTGTCCCCTGCTATTTGGCTTAGGCTGCATTCATGCCACGTTTTTTGCCATACAGTTCCCGTATCAGTTTTTTGATGAAAAACGGATTCCTCAAAACCGGACTAAACTGTATCAAAAAGTGTGTACAAATTTTAACCCGTATACAGTTAAAAACTGTATACGGTTTGAAAAATTATGTCCTGTTGCATCCGTTTTTTAAGAAAAAAAAAAAGTATACACTTTCAACTTTTTACTCCATTATGAATAAAGTTTCACTTGTTTGATTGAAATTCCAAGAAAAAAAACTGTGCAAAGTCAAAAAATGTATGGTGAAAATCGAATGGAACCGTACGCACATATGGTTCTGTACGGTGCCCATTGATTCCCATGTTAATAAAAAGTATATGTTTCAATACGGTTTTTCACCTGGACAAAAAAAACGTGGTAGGCTGTGATTTTGGGTACGGGGAAAAAACTGACAAAACCGTACAGGATGCAAAACGAACACAACCGGATGCATCTTTTGGCATACGGTTTTAAATGGAGAGTCAACGCATACGGTTTTCAATACGGTTCCGTACGGTTTTCAAATTGAAAATGTATACGGGTACTGTATTGCAAAAACGTGGTGTAAACCCAGCCTAAGACGCAAAACTGGTGCAACCGGATACATCGTTCGGTTTTCAATGGACAGTCAATGCATACAGTTTTCGATACTTTTCCATACATATACGGGAACTGTATTGCAGAAACGTGGTGTGAATACATAAGTGATACAATGTGAACGCTGGCGCTCAGTCTGAATGTAATCATCACATGATTTTACGTTTGTCGTCCTGTAGCTTTTCCGCGGGATGTGTGGCGCTCCCAGCGTTAATAAACATTAAGGCGGTGATAGAACAGCGGCAGTGCACCGGGGTGTGGAATCAGAAGGACGAGTTACCGGTGAGTAGTGGTGTAATGCCTACATGGCTCCTGGTCCACATAATGGGAATATATGATGTGCTGTGTCGTGTCTATTCTACTAGTAAAAATGTACATCTCTGGCAGAGAGAAATGGTTTTAATTTCAAGTCTGTTCAACCATTGGCCTGACAAAGTACAAAGAATAACTTTAGTATAAATAAGTAAATGTATATATCTATAAAGTGGTCCCCCGACATACGATCAATTCAACATACGATGCTTCTGTGTGTCGGGGCCATCGCAAAAATCGGCTATCTGGCAGCGCAGACTCCTTCAGCTGCCGCCAGATAGCCGTTTAATGTGTCCCGCTAAATGATACTTACATATCCCTGCCGCTCCACTGCTGCCGCTGCCCTGCACCTTCGCCCTCTGTCATCACGCCGCCCCGCCGTCCAATATGGGCGACGGAGAGCGAAGTTGCAGGGCAGCAGTGACATAGTTATACGACAGCAGATGAGCGGCGAACTGAGGACCAGAGTGGCGGGGACATGTGAGTATGATCCATGGTACGCATCCCTCAACATACGATGGTTTCAACAAACAATGGTCCACCTGGAACCAAATACCATCGTATGTTGAGGGATCACTTTATATCTATCTGTGTATACCGATATACCTATCTCTCTTCTCGTCCTGTCCTGTGGAGAAGTGGTTAGGAAAACTCCTTTTACCCACTTACACATACCGTATCCACTGCAGATTTGCTGCTGCGGTCAAATATTTATATTTAACAGCATCAAATCTGATACGGTCTGTGTGAATGCTACCTCAGGGAATATCTTCTTGTATCATAGAAGAAGACTGTCCTGACAGGTTCTCTTAACAATAATGAGGTATCTTTTTAAACTCTGTTGTGCCGTTTCTGTTTTACCTTCAGTAAAAATGACAACTAGGTGTTACTGTTCCACTTAAGGGTAGGCTCACACATAACAGATCCGCATTGTATTTTACGCTGTAAATCCGCCAATGACAGACCCTAGACCGAGCCCCTGCCTGTCCCTGTGCAATCTGCTGCTATGATCACACACAGGGATCTGCGCAGCTGTAGCAAACTGCATGCACAGTTTACTCCGACATCACGGCCGCTCCTTAGCTCCCTGAGCTAGGCAGAGAGTAAACTGTGCATGTAGTTTACTACAGTGGCGCTGATCCCTGTGTGTGCTCGTAGCGGCGGGTTGCTGCTACAAGTGGACTCATGGGCACAGGTAGGGGGCTTACTCTAGAGTCGGTCATCGGTGGATCCGCAGCGTAAAATACACTGCGGATCAGTTACGTGTCACCCTTCCCTAATGGCGCTTTTGACGCTGTTCAGTCAATGCTTTGATTGTTTGACTACTGACAAGTGGAATGGTAACACCCAGGGTTAATTTTGTTCATATACAGTGGTCCCTCAACATACGATAGTAATCCGTTCCAAACGAACCATCGTTTGTTGAAACCATCGTATGTTGAGGGATCCGTGCAATGTAAAGTATAGGACGTAACACTCGCCTGTCCCCGCCGCTCCGGACCCGTCACCGCTGTCCTGGATGTCGCCCTCCATCGCTGTCGCAGTGTCCCCGCCACTCCGGACATCTCTGCTTCCCGAGGATCCTCGCTCTCCATCGCCGCCATCACATCACTACGCACGCCACTCCTATTGGATGACGGGACGGCGTGCGTGGCGACGTGATGACGACGGATGAGAGCGCCGGCGATGCAGGGGATCCTGAAGAGGACGCTCCGGAGCCCCGAGGACAGGTAGGAGACCATCACCGGAGCACAAGGGGCACCATAAACTGCTATCCGGCGGCAGCTGAAGCAGCCTGCACTGCCGGATAGCCGTTTATGTGATGGCCCCGACATACAAAAGCATCGTATGTTGAAATTATCGTATGTTGGGGCCATCGTAGGTCCGGGGGGGGCGGGGGGGGGGTCACTGTATTTCCTGAAACAGACACATTACGCATTAAAGGGGTTATCCATGAAAAAACTTTTCTCTATCGGCTCCATTGGGGGACACAGACCTAGGAGGCTTGACACTATGGTAACCAAAAAGTCGGCTCCTCCCAGCAGGATATACCTGCCTCCAGGCCACTGAGCTAATCAGTTTAAGCTTAGTGTCTAAGGAGGATAGACACTGATCTGGGATTCTCCTCAGACCAGGTCTTTTATTTTTTTTATTTTCCTAGTTAGGGAATGTGTTCTTTTATTCCTTTTTCTTTCCGTTTTCAGGTGGGGACTCGGGAACTGCGGTTCACTGTTTCCCCATTGCGGGAGGTGGCAGGCATCTTGGATGTACTGTTAACCCCCTCTCGCCAACGGTCAGCGCTTGGAGTTGTACCTCATGGGTCCGGGTCCCCCTACCTCCCTGTTTGCCTCGCTATGAGCTTGGCTTGCTGCAGGTGACAATGCTGACTGAAGACTCCATGACTGAAGACTTCATGAGGTAAGTTCTTCAGACAAGGTGAGTATATCTCCCTCTCTCTATAGGTCCTGGATGAGCCCTTGCAACCTCTGGAGACCCCTGACTTGTGACCACTCTTATGCTAGTTTTTGGGGGTCTGTCTGGAGGGTATTGTTCCCTCCTTATTCTCTATATGGAGCCCCACTTTTTTTTATGGAAAGGGACTCTCTTTATTCATTTGGGGGATGTCAGTGGTGCTTCTGTGTGGAGATTCTATGAGCGCAGCTGCCGGCTGCCGCGTGTGTGCGCTGGTCTACGTCAGCCGGGAAACTGCCGGCGGGTTATCTCCGCCCGCTCCCCGCTCCCGATTCGCATGTGTGCTTGGGGACGGGAGCGGGCGCCATTACAGGGGATTCACAGTACGTGCCATTTAGCTCCGCCCACCGTCTTGCACTGTTCTCCGGCGCGAAAACGCTCTCCTACAAGCCGTTTGCTCGCGCAGAGAGGAGTTTCTCAACCAATCAGTGTGCCCTTACTCTAGCCCGACCCCCCCTCCCCTGCTCCTTGGTCCAAGTTTTCAGCTAGCTCACAGGAGTTCTCCCCAGCAGCTGCCTGGTTAAGGGACACAGACTTGGGTGAGGCCGTTTTCTTTTTACTTATTACACTTGTAAGGCTTTTAACTCTAAAATGTCTGGTTCTGCTCAACCAACTTGCTCTGCCTGCACCACTGCTCCCTGAGACCCCCTGGTCGTTTCTGTTCAGGATGTCCCTCCAGACCCTGTTGGTTCAGCCGTCCCTCCAGCCTGGGTTTCCTCACCGGCCCTCCAGATGGACCAGTTCCCCTTCCCCCTATGCTGACCGCGCTCGTAAGAGTCTTCGGGGTGTTTCTTCAGGGTTTTCCCCAGAGTCTTCTGGCAGGCATGGACGCTCCTCTCTGAGCAATCGCTTCCTTGCTCCAGCAGGTTGCAGGCGTCTCTCTTCCAGAGGACGCTCTCATGGTCGCCGCTCTGGCTCCCCAGACCCGCGTACCAGGTCAGCCTCTCCCTCATCCAGGTCCGCCTCAACACGCTCCCATTCTCCTGGAGAAATTGCGGATGAAGTCTCCGATTCGGCATCTGATTCAGAGGACCGATCGGATATGGCTGACATGGTGAACTCATTGGTTTTGGCCATAAGAGACACCTTCCATCTAGATGACCCAGGATCTTCGGACGTAGTTCCAGAAGTATCCTTTCATCGTGCCCATCCAGCACCCAAGATGTTGGATGCTGGAATCGCCTGGAGGCATCCTGACAAGAGGTTTCAGGAAGCAAAGAAGGTTCAGGCGCGGTATCCTTTCGCCAAGGACCTCATCTCAAAGTGGACGTCCCCTCCTTCAGTGGACCCGCCAGTCTCCCGCCTCTCTAAGGCTACGCCGCTGCCGCTGGCGGATGCAGCTGTCTTCATGGATCCGGCAGACAAAAAGGGTAGAGACCCTGGCAAAGTTTGCATTCCAAGCAGCGGGTTCCTCCCTGCTTCCTGCCTTTGCTTCTGCCTGGGTGTCAGAAGGCACTCTCAGTTTGGTCCTCCCAACTCTGTCAAGGTGTTCTTTCTGGATCTCCTCCGGAGGAACTGTCTGACCTAGCGCTCCAGTGCTCCAAGGCTGGAGACTTTTTAAGTTCTGCTTCCATGCAGTCAGCCTGCTGTGCTGCCTTTGCCACTGGTAACCTAGTGGCCCTCCGTCACTCCATGTGGCTTAAGGCATGGGAGGCGGATGCCGCTTCCAAGAGGTCTCTCACTGAGCTTCCATTTGCCGGCTCCCGACTTTTTGGCAAGCGCCTTGATGAGATCATCTCTGAGGCAACGGGCGGCAAGAGTTCCTTATTACCTCAGAATAGGGCTTGCACTACTTCCCATAGGAAGTCTGCTTCTTTTCGGTCCTTTCAGACTTTGGTCCCAATAATGGGTCGGGGCGGGCGCCCTCGCGGGACAAAAAGGTTCCCTCCTTCCGGGCGCCCTTCTTGGAATTTGGAAAATCCTTCCGGCCGTTTTGCTGCCAAGCCTGGCACCCGCAAACCCACTTCCGCATGAAGGGACGCCCCCACCCACAAATTTTTCTCGGGTGGGAGGTCGTCTTTTATTGTTAGAGACGTCTGGGCGGCCCACATTCAAGACTCCTGGGTCAGGGACGTGGTGTCCAACAGATACCGGATCGAACTTGCTTCTCTTCCGGAGGGAATTTCGGGGGCGCTTCAGTCCCTTCTCATCCAGGGAGTCATTGTCCCGGTCCCTTCCAGGGAGCGCTTTCCAGGTTTCTATTCCAACCTTTTCGTGGTTCCCAAGAAGGGCGGTTCTGTGCGGCCCATCTTGGATCTCAAGCGTCTCAATCAACACCTTCTAATCTGCCATTTCCGAATGGAATCTCTCCGCTCAGTGGTGGCGTCTATGGATCAAGGGGAGTTTCTTCCTCGGTGGACATCTAGGATGCCTACCTCCACGTTCCTCTATTTCCCGGCCATCAGCGGTACCTCCGCTTGCGGTTCCAGAAGGTCATTTTCAATTTGTGGCCCTCCCCTTTGGTCTGGCCACTGCTCCGCGGGTCTTTACCAAGGTCTTGGCACCTGTCATAGCCCTACTATGGTCAAGGGGTGTCTCAGTGATTCCTTACTTAGATGACCTCCTCATCAAGGCCTCCACCAGAGCCCAGGCTCGGGAGAATGTGAGCCTCACTCTTCAGACCTTATGTCGCTTCGGATGGATGGTCAACTGAGACAAATCTCTTCTCTCCCCCACCCAGTCTCTGGTCTTCTTGGGGCTTCAGTTCGACAGCCTCTGCTCGGATTCGCCTCCCGCCGGACAAACGTCTGGCCCTCTTGTCGGTAGTCCGCTCCCTCCGGATACCATCCTCGGTCTCCATCCGTACTTGCATGGAAGTCCTGGGTCGGATGGTGGCAGCCATGGAGGCCCTACCCTTTGCCCAGTTTCATTACGTCCTCTTCAGCTGGCGATTCTTGCCCGGTGGGACAGGTCTCCTCTCTCTCTCGATCGCAAGATTGTTCTCCCTCTTCGGACCCGTCGGTCTCTGCACTGGTGGCTCCGCTCCCCCCTTCTTCTTCAGGGGCGTTCGTTCCTTCCCCTCCACTGGCAGGTTGTCACGACAGATGCCAGTCTGTCGGACTGGGGGGGTGTTTTCACGGATCAGACGGTTCAAGGCCTCTGGCCTCCCCAAGAAGCCCTTCTTTCCATAAACCTCCTGGAACTGAGGGCGATATATCTTTGTCTGAAGCATTGGGAGTCCCTGCTTCAGGGCCACCCTGTCCGCGTCCAGTCGGACAACGCTGTGGCGTACATCAATCGGCAGGGCGGCACTCGCAGCTCAGCAGCCATGTCCGAGGTGACAAAGATCCTCCTCTGGGCGAAACAAGAAGTTCCGGCCATTTTGGCGATTCACATTCCGGGAGTGCTCAACTGGGAAGCGGATTTCCTCAGTCGGTCCTCAGCCGACCCCGGAGAGTGGTCTCTTCTTCCGGAGGTGTTCGCACAGATCTGCGACCTCTGGGTGACCCCAGACGTGGATCTCTTCGCGTCTCGACACAACCGGAAAATTCCAACGTTTGTGTCGAAGTCCAGGGACCCCCTGGCTCTAGCCATGGATGCCCTAGTAATTCCATGGTCGGGCTTTGTCCTGCCCTATCTGTTCCTCCCCTCCCCCTCCTTCCCAGGGTTCTGAGGATGTTCAAGGCGGAAGGAGTTCCCGCCATTCTGGTGGCTCCAGACTGGCCCCGAAGGTCATGGTACGCCAACGTGGCCTGGCTTCTGGACGATGTTCCGTTCCGTCTTCCACTTCGTCCAGACCTACTGTCACAGGGTCCCCTTTGCCACCCCAATTTACAGTTGCTGCATTTGACGGCGTGGCGGTTGAGACCGCGGTTCTAAGGGCCCGCGGCTTCTCTTCCCAGGTAATTCGCACCATGCTCAGGGCTCGCAAGCCCTCCTCTGCGAAAATGTATCACTGTACCTGGCGGGCTTACTTTCGGGGCGGGCGAAACTCAGACCTTTTCTTCAATTACCTTTTCCGTTCCCTGTCTCCTCTCCTTTTTGCAGTCGGGGTTGGAACAAGGGCTGTCTCTCAGCTCCCTTAAGGGTCAGGTTTCGGCCCTTTCCATTCTCTTTCAGCTTCCTCTTGCTTCCGATTCGCATGTCCGGACCTTCCTTCAGGGCGTGGCACACCCTGTTCCCCCTTACCGGTCCCCTTCTCCCCCTTGGGACTTGAACTTAGTTCTAGGCGCTCTCCAAGACGCACCTTTTGAGCCTCTTAGGGAGGTTCCCCTTCGCCTCCTATCCTGGAAGGTGGCTTTTCTTATAGCTATTACTTCCATTAGGAGAGTATCTGAACTGGCAGCTCTCTCCTGCTGTTCTCCTTTCCTGATAATTCATCAGGACAAGGTTGTTTTCCGGCCAGATCCGTCCTTTTTACCAAAGGTCGTTTCGGCTTTTCATCTCACCGAGGACATCGTCCTTCCGTACTATTGTCCCGCTCCTTTTCATCCCAGGGAGTGCTTGCTCCACAAATTGAATGTGGTACGGGCTGTTCGGACTTATCTTCCTGTCACCTCTTCCTTTCATCAGTGCGATTCTTTTTTCGTCCTTACGGAAGGTTGTCGAGAGGGATAGCCTACTTCCAAGGCCACCATTTCTCGGTGGATCCGATGTGCTATTTCGAAAGCTTACCGCTGCAAGGGGAAGATCCCACCCTTCAGGGTTTTGGCTCATTCCACCCGTTCTATGGGAGCATCCTGGGCTCTCCGAAACAAGGCCTCGGCCTCGCAGATCTGTAAAGCTGCCACCTGGTCGTCTTTGCACACTTTTTCGAGATTCTACCAGGTTTATACTTTCACATCAGCTGATGCTAGTCTGGGCCGTAAAGTGTTGCAGGCGGCGGTGGTACAGCCGACTGCCTGACCTTTTTTGTCTGCCCACCCAAGGGACGGCTTTGGTACGTCCCAAGGTCTGTGTCCCCCAATGGAGCCGATAGAGAAAAGGAGATTTTTTATACTTACCGTAAAATCTCTTTCTCGAAGGATCCATTTGGGGACACAGCTCCCGCCCTTTTCTGGGGTTCCTATTCGGTTATCTGTCCGAGGGAGTGTTCAGTTAATTTTTCTTCTGGTTCTTGGACAGTTCGTGTTTTTTCCTTGACCTGTCGGTCTCCTCCTATTGCTCTGGGAATAAAACTGATTAGCTCAGTGGCCTGGAGGCGGGTATATCCTGCTGGTAGCAGCCGACTTTTTGGTTACCATAGTGTCAAGCCTCCTAGAGACAGCAGCATATACCCCCAAGGTCTGTGTCCCCCAATGGATCCTTCGAGAAAGAGATTTTACGGTAAGTATTAAAAATGTCATTATTTTTTTTTTTTTTTTTTTTTTTATAGATCAACTGGCTCCAGCAAGTTAAACAGATTTGTAAATTACTTCTATTAAAAAATCGTAATCCTTTCAGTACTTATGAACTGCTGAAGTTGAGTTGTTCTTTTCTGTCTAAGTGCTCTCTAATGACATCTGTCTCGGGAACTGTCCAGAGTAGAAGCAAATCTATTCTACTCTGTGCAGTTCCCCAGACAAGCAGAGATGTCAGCAGAGAGCACTGTTGCCAGACAGAATAGAACAACTCAACTTCAGCAGCTGATAATTATTGGAAGGATTAAGATTTTTTTTTTTTTTTTTTTTTTTATAGAAGTCATTTACAAATCTGTTTAACTTTCTGGAGCCAGTTGATATAATTTTTTTACTATGACCATGCAGCTGATGGCCGGTTGTGTCGGGAGTTTGTAGAATTTAAAGAGTGTCACCCCTCCCCCACACCATGCTGGTCATCCAGAACGGACCTTTATATACTTTATTAAAATCCTGCCCAATCTGCTGACTGTAAGCATAGTGATGAGCCAGTCTCTGCTGTAGAATGTGGATTGTCCTTTTCTAATACAGTTTCGTCCTGTGTCAGCAATGCATAATGTATGTGTCCTTCTTTTTTCTTCCCAGATTGAAGTGGACCTTGGTAAGAAGTGCTGGTACCATTCAATATTCGCCTGCCCGATCCTTCGTCAGCAAACTACAGACAATAATCCTCCAATGAAACTTGTTTGTGGACATATTATATCCAGAGATGCATTAAATAAAATGTTTAATGGTAGCAAGTAAGTGTCTGACTCCCCCCCCCCCCCCCCCCCCAATACATTAGCTCATGTTATTTGGTGTCTTATATTATTATGCCCTAACAGTATTTCTTTCAGTCTCTCCTCTTCTCCTTATTGCAGTGATTTCCAACCAGGGGGCCTCCAGCTGTTGCAAAAACTACAACTACCAGCATGCCCGGACAGCCAAAGGCTGTCCGGGCATGCTGGGAGTTGTAGTTTTTCAACAGCTGGAGGCACCCTGGTTGGGGAAACACAGCATTATTGTGTGTCCACTTTACTATCTGTTCAGAGCCGTGTCTGCCGTTATTCTGGTCTCAGCAGTGAGAAGAGATTGCGCTTTTCGTATTTAGTGGGGATCGACCGATTATCGGCCAATAATCACGATTTTGGGCATTATCGGTATCGGCAATTACCTTGCCGATAAGCCGATAATGCCCCGCCCCTCGCACCGCCGGCACCGTGACCGTACCCCCGCCCACCAACCCGCCGCACCGCGAACGCCCCGGACCCACCACACCACGACCACCCCCCTCCCCACCCCCCACCGTAGTGCTGGGCGGTATACTGGTATGGATTTTTGCCCATACCGCTATAACGGTCAGGCCCCTCCCCCACCCTCCGAGTCAATAAAAAACAAAGGGCGTCAGTGCTGCCACACTTGTAAACATAATAAGGTGCAGATTGCATAGGTAGTATATTGAAATAATAACACAGACCAAAGTCTTAACAAAGGTGAAAAAATTAACACAAAGTGCATAGATAATATACAGTACCAACCTAAATGAGGTATAAAGTGACCAGTGCAGCAGGGGTGACGCCACCCCAGCGTACTTTTCGGCGATATCCTTCGTCCTGGGGGGTGACGTCCTCTTAGTGCAAATACTCTTTATCTAAATACTGTCCAATCAGGGACCAGAATTAGTGATTTGTAGTAAATATCACATACCTGAGTGGCTGATAAAGTTGTCTGTCTCCATTGTGACGCATGACGCACGAGCCACCGAACGCCGCGCCACTTCCGGGACTCGCCTCAGCTGACTCCGTCACATATATCTCTGTGTGTGTGTGTATGTATGTATGTGTGTATGTTCCAGCATCACATTCAAACTGCTAAAGATATAAACATGAAACTTGGCACACATGTTACTTATATGTCAACAACAAACATAGGATAGGTGATTTAACCCTTACTCACCCCCATTTGCCAGGGGCGGGGTTTATGTTTAAAGTCCTATACAAGTCTATGGGAAATATGTTACTGCATAACTTCCAAACGGCTGGAGATATTTCGATAATACTTGGTCACATGTTACTTATATGTCCACGTAAAATATAGGATAGTTAATTTAACCCTTAACTACCCACATTTGTGAGGGTCGGGGTTTTGTTTAAAGTCCCATGCAAATCAATAGGAAATGTATGTTCCCACATAACTTCCATACGGCTGGAGATATTTCAATAATACCTGGTACACATATTACTTATATGCCAAATAAAAAGATATGATAGTTAAATTAACCCTTACATACACCCTTATATGAAAGATGGGGTTTTGTTTCAAGTCCCATGCGAGTATATTCCAGTACCTTACTCCACAAGCTCCGCTCTGCATCTCCTGATGAATGTGTCTGTCTGGCTTGCAAGCCACACCCCATCTCACAGAGAGGAGGTCGGGATAGGAGGTCGGGATATGAAGTTGGGATATGACAACAATATATGGGGATGGGATATGACAACAGTATATAGGGATGGGATATGATGACTGGATATGGGGTTGGGATATGACAATATATGAGGACGGGATATGAAGTTAAAAGCTTCCTCCTTTGTTGATTTTCCTCCCCAACAAGGATTAGTAAGGAAAAACCGGGCAATGCCGGGTACTCAGCTAATATATATATATATATAAATATATATATTTCGATTGATATATATAGAGAAAGAGAGAGAGAGAGATATATCTCTATGTATATGTGTATGTATTCTCTATGTCAATAAGGTTACATGTAATTGTAACAGTCGTGGAGTGCATTGCGCGCTTCACCTGAACATTACTCGTGATCGCAGTCTGTCTTGTGACTGACACACGATACGATCTAAACTTTTGACATGTCACTAAACTAACATAGGAACATAGTTCATGAGGTTGAAAAAAGACCAGAGTCCATCAAGTTCAATCTATAACCCTAATGAGTCCTTACGGAGTTGATCCAGAGGAAGGCAAAAAACCCTCAGACTAGAGGTAAAAATTCCTTCACGACTCCAAATATGGCATCAGAATAAATCCCTGGATCAACGTTCTGTCCCTATAAATCTAGAATCCATAACCTGTAATGTTATTACTCTCCAAAAATGCTTCCAGGCGCCTTTTGATCTCTTTACAGAGTTCCCCATGACCACCTCCTCTGGGAGAGAACTCCACAGTCTCACTGCTCTTACAGTAAAGAACCCTCATCTGTGCTGGTGTAGAAACCTCCTTCCCTCTAGACGTAGAGGATGCCCCCTTGTTATAGATACAGTCCTGGGTATAAATAGATCATGGGAGAGATCTCTGTACTGTCCCCTGATATATTTAGACATAGTTATTTGGTCTCCCCTAAGCCTTCTTTTTTATAAACTAAATAACCCTAATTCTGATAATCTTTCTGGGTACTGTAGTCCTCCCATTACCCGTATTACCCTGGTTGCCCGTCTTTGAACCCTCTCCAGCTCCACTATATCTTTCTTGTACTCTGGTGCCCAGTACTGTACACAGTATTCTATGTGTGGTCTGACTAGTGATCTGTACACAGTATTCTATGTGTGGTCTGACTAGTGATCTGTACACAGTATTCTATGTGTGGTCTGACCAGTACTGTACACAGTATTCTATGTGTGGTCTGACTAGTGATCTGTACACAGTATTCTATGTGTGGTCTGACCAGTACTGTACACAGTATTCTATGTGTGGTCTGACCAGTACTGTACACAGTATTCTATGTGTGGTCTGACTAGTGATCTGTACACAGTATTCTATGTGTGGTCTGACCAGTACTGTACACAGTATTCTATGTGTGGTCTGACCAGTACTGTACACAGTATTCTATGTGTGGTCTGACCAGTACTGTACACAGTATTCTATGTGTGGTCTGACCAGTACTGTACACAGTATTCTATGTGTGGTCTGACCAGTACTGTACACTGTATTCTATGTGTGGTCTGACCAGTACTGTACACAGTATTCTATGTGTGGTCTGACCAGTACTGTACACAGTATTCTATGTGTGGTCTGACCAGTACTGTACACAGTATTCTATGTGTGGTCTGACTAGTGATTTGTACTGTATGTAGCCATCTTCTGTGCTGATAACCTGTGTCTCTTCCGCAGATTAAAGTGCCCGTATTGCCCTATGGAGCAGAGTCCAGGAGACGCCAAGCAGATCTTCTTCTGAGGACGGAGGCTTCTTCCTTCGGCGGCCTCCTCTGTTTTTAGTTCATTTTGAAGAAAGCTCGGGGAGTTTCCCCCTTCATTTTCCATTTATTACAGAACTCCCAGGATCATCCAGAATTTTTTTGGTAAAGCCAATCCACACAGACACTACTACCAACAAGCATAATCCTGACTACAATAAAGTCAGCACCAAGGGTTGAAGTCTTGTTGTAAATGTGCGTCCCAAGGACCTCCGCGTAACCTCTGTATATGACCGCAGCAGTCAAACCATGCAGGTTTTTTGTACTTACAAAGCAAGAGATGATGTAAACTTTTTATTGGTAAAGCCCCAAATCAGTTCCTCTCCCTCCTCTTACTCTCCCTCCTGTCATCTTATTGCTGATTGTCAATATAGAGCAATGTCGTGAGTTACCTCCTCCTGTACGTTGTACATAACCTAAACCCATTCTTCAGAGACTCCTAGTACAGACATAGCCGATAGAAGATCTAATATGTATTTTTTTGCTAAGAAAAAATTGCCGTAATATCTTCATAGTTTCCTTTTTGATTTTTAATTTTATTTTATTTTTTCCTTTTGCTGTACTTAACAAAAAAAAAAGTGTAAATAATCCCGGCACCGTGACTATAATTTAATAAGAGCGAGGAGCTATTTGCTGCTAAGATATAACGGGGTATATTGTGCTTTTACTGAAATAAGAAAAAAAAAGGTTTGTGTGAACAGAATATTCAATAAAAAAAAAAAAAAGCTATGACTTTGACGCGTTTGTCGGGTGACTGTATAGCGGTCAGTCTTCTCAATACAAAGCTTTATTAGGCAATGATCCCTTCAGATATGTACAGGACACCAGAGATACAGCCAAGAGCTGATAACAATCATCCTCTTCTGGTATGGAGGACTCTATGGCCCACATTTATCATTAGCTGTCTACCTCCTTGTTTTTGTCGCGTCTTTTTAAACCCCGTATAGATCCCGTCCTTGCGCCTTTTTTATTAAAAAGACGCACGCATCTTGCTGATTTTGGCGCAAGCACGGTAATACCCTGAAACCTCTATCTTACACCTTTCTCTTACGCTGGTTTTTGTGGACACGTAGAAGGATTTCCTACACCACCTCGAGCTTGGTGTAAATTTTTGCCGTATTTCTGGTCTTTGCGCCTTTTTTATGCGCCTTTTTTTTAAAATAAAATACGCAATTGATAAAACACGTCCATATCATGCGTACTGCCCAAATCGGTGGATCGTAACTCAAAATCAGCAGAAACCTCTAAACAAAAAGGCGCAAAAACCATACTTTGCGCCAAATTAGCGCCAAATATAGAAGGAAAAAACGGTGTAAACATATTGATAAATGTGGGCCTATATGTTCCAGTTGTGGATAAAACTACAACTCTCAGCATGCCCGGACAGCCTTCGGCTGTCCGGGCATGCTGGGAATTGTAGTTTTGCAACAGCTTGTTTCACGCTGGTTGGGAAATGCAGCTCATTCTAGTTGCCCAAGGTCTTGGAAGTTGCTCTTATACTGTTTTTACCTGTGAGGGGACAACATGTTTAACCCTTTTACTCATGACTAAACAGCCAGTGTTTTCGACTAATAAGTTATAGTGTTATTCATGTGTTATTTGTCTTTTTTTTTATGTGTATAAGGCTGGAATTTAACAAAAAAAAAAAAAAAAAAAATGCCTCACCGAAAACACTGCAGCCAGATGTTAACTGAAGATCAAGTATGAAATGCTAGACCCACATAGTTTTTTTAATTTTATTTTGACGTGCTTTTTTTAGTTCCAAAACCCGTCCAGAGGAAACGTTACTGAGATGCCCATAGCAACCAATCAGATCGCTTCTTTCATTTTTGAAAAGGCCTCTGAAAAATGAACGAAGCGATCTGATTGGTTGTTAGGGGCAACTCACCAACTTTTCCTCTGGACAGGTTTTGATAAATCTCCCCCACACTGATTCTACATGATTTGGTTCCTGGGCATGAGAAATTACGGTAATTTATTAATTTCATTTTCTACCTTATTTTGTCCTATCATCAGGGGAAGAAATTTTGGTTACATTTCAATTCTAGAAGAGTTCTAGATTTAGTAAAACTGCAGGTAGGTAGAGATGAGCGAACTTACAGTAAATTCGATTCGTCACGAACTTCTCGGCTCGGCGGTTGACTTTTCCTGCATAAATTAGTTCAGCTTTCAGGTGCTCCCGTGGGCTGGAAAAGGTGGATACAGTCCTAGGAGACTCTTTCTTAGGACTGTATCCACCTTTTCCAGCCCACCGGAGCACCGGAAAGCTGAACTAATTTATGCAGGAAAAGTCAGCAACCCCCGAGCTGAGAAGTTCGTGACGAATCGAATTTACTGTAAGTTCGCTCATCTCTACAGGTAGGCAATACAGAATAAGGATTATGGCCCAGATTTATCAAAGAATGTCTATGGTAGAGCTATTTTCCCACGTTTATTTGGGTGGTGGGTTTGATTAGCGTCCATCTTATTTATCAAGAAGGTGCAGCAGGATGATGAATTTTGCGCAGTTCTGCTGTGGCGGGAAAAGCTCTACCACATACACTTTTTCTAGACGCTTGTGAGGGAGGGAAGTAGACACTTTCCCGGGTCCTGAATTTGGCAGGTTAGGTGTTTTTATTTACTTTCACAGAGCTGCCGGGACATTTTTACTTGCATTTTAGACGCTGCAATCAAATTTGATTGCGGTGTCTAAGGGGTTAAAGCCGGGCATCACTGTGATCGGGGATGTCTGGCATTAGAGATGGGTCCTGGTGGCAGATAGCGGCCAGGACCACCCAGCTATGACCCATGCTCAGCTCCTGAGGGCATGTCCTAGAAGGGGAGTGGGACGATGTCGTCCACAAGAGGTTAAAGGTTGAACTGTGGAAGGTAGAAGTGATTCTCTTTGCACCTAAAAAAGTACCTTTGCGCACAAAATAGCGACTTTTGACAAAAGTTGCAAATGATAAATACGTGACCACTGCATGGTCAAAAAGAAAAAGTTCTACGGGTAGGCATAAAGACTGAACCTGTCTATATCAAAAGGCGCATAAATGTCGCTAAATATGCTGCTTGCATCTGAACTGCGCCAAAACATAAACAAAAAATGCTCTAAAAGCAACGATAAATCTCCCCCTATAAATGTACATGTGACATTCCTGTCATAGCCCACAGGGTGGCGCTGGAGATGCACATAATAGAAATGAATGAGAAATGAATTCCTGTTGAACAAAACTGATCTTAAACTGATCCTGTGACACAGCCTGTTTTATAGTCTACAAATGCATTCACAATTCTACAGGCTACAAATGCACAAATGTACTATACAATAATCTGATTTCATGTAAATTATACTAGTGTAATGTGTATATACACACACTGACCCCACCAGCAGTATTGTGAGTGCAGCTCTTTAGTATAATACGGGATCAGTACAGGATAAGTAATGTATATACACAGTGACCCCACCAGCAGAATAGTAAGTGTAGCTCAGGAGTATACAGGGTGCAACTCAGTATAGCATAAGTAATGTAATTGTTAGGAGGGAAAACATCAGCCTCCCAGGTGGAGCTCTCCTCTAAATTGGAGGGGGACATGTCCCTAACTCCTGCCCCTAAAACAGGTTCGCTTGGGTCAGAGGCCTTCAGGATGGTGTTCTCCTATGAGATGTAGCAATGCAGTTCAAGCCCCCCTGAACCCATGCTGACAAAGAGTAGACGCAAGTACAATTTCTGGAGGTACAGGTATTGTGAAAACAAACCAGGGCAATGCGGGACACTCCTGGATTAAGGCTGCATGCCTATGGAGAATGATTGGAGAATGCTCCGAGCCCAGGAACCTGCATCTTTCTATGGTTTCCGGGTAGTGGAGTGCCTCCATGGGTATAATGAAGCCAGGGACTACTTGTATAGGCTTTAGAAGGAGTTACATGACGTTAAAGCATTGATGGACACTGCACCCACATGTGAAAAGGCTGAGCTGTCAGCCAGGATTAAAACAGCGGAAAAATGAAATCAAGCTGGAGAGAAAGGGAACTTTTAGAATAGTGGGCCTTTTAAAGAGAAACTGTTAAAAGATGATCGATTTACTCAAATGGAGAAAGAAAAGAAGGCTGAGGGTCCTTAAGCCATTGAGCAGGGTGGAGGGGGAAGATGACAATGCAGAGGACGGTAATGTTAAAGGGGTACTACCGTGCTGACAACTTATCCCCTATCTAAAGGATAGGGGATAAGTTGCCTGATCGCGCAGGGTCCCGCAGTTGGGTACCCCCGCAATCTCGCACGCAGCACCCCGCTCTCATCAGGCCCCGGAGTGAACATCGCTGATGACTGCCGATCACGGGGCCGGAGTATCGTGACGTCACGGCTCCGCCCCCATGTGACATCACGCTCCGCCCCTCAATGTAAGTCTAGGGCAGGGGGCGATACAGCTATCTAGCCCCCTGCCATAGACTTGCATTGAGGGGCGGAGCGTGACGTCACATGGGGGCGGAGCTGTGACGTCACGATCACCGGCCCCGTCATCAGACCTGGAGCGAATGTTTGCTCCGGGGCCTGATGAGAGCGGGGTGCTGCATGCGAGATCGCGGGGGTCCCCAGCGGTGGGACCCTGCGCGATCAGGCAACTTATCCCCTATCCTTTAGATAGGGGATAAGTTGTCAGCACGGTAGTACCCCTTTAAGCTGAATCCACCTGGGGGTCTGCAACAACTGACTCCATACAGTGGGCTCCCTGCAAGCAGCGATGTCGCCTGGTGGTTCACGGGCTATGAGCAACACCAGTTACTGGGGAGGTCGGATCAAGCACCTGGAGTCACCAGGTCGCATCAAAGACTTTACAGATGGAGATGAGTTACCAGAGGAGGAACATGGGGAGAAAAAAAAGTCAGAGAAGATGCTGCTGATCTAGATTAGCAGTGTCCAGGAGCTGGAATCTCGAGCACTGATGAAATGGAATGTACCAGTAAAAACAGGGCTGGGGCTGCTTCTAAACAGGCTAGGAAGGCTGTTGGTCCTTGCCTAATGGGCTAGTGAGCTGTCAGTGATGCTGAGATTATGACATCTGATCCAGCCAGTATGAATGAGGGAATTAATGTAGAAGTGAATGTAGGGAAAATGTATCTGGTAATAAAATTCTGGCTGGGGCTTTAAATGATGGTATTGTATGTGTTCGCAATTGATCCAGTCCAATTGATTGGGGACCGGGATTAGAATGCATCAGGCCGTACCAGATTCCACTCTGAGGGTGGTAGCAAATGTCGAGGATGTCACCATGTTTGTCTCCTTAAATGGGTGATGTCGGAGGGGGACCGCTATTCTGAGGCATCTGGGTCCAAGATAAACCAGGATAAATGCGAGAGTCTCTGACTGGGAGGGGGAGACCCTGCTTTTGATCTTCCAAATGCGCATCTCCAGTTCTTGGGATCGAATTTGGCTAAGGGGATTACCCCAAACAAAGCTGGGACAGCAGGCTTAAGATGGCCACTCAGAAGGTGGATCAGTGGAAGGGTTGGTCTTTCACCCTCCAGGAAAGTGTAAACCTGATGAAAACATTCCTGCTCCCTTTGCTGATATATCTGGGCAGTGTATGCATGTTGCCAGAACCTCTCTGGACCCGGGTCTACAGTGTGTTCTTCCAAATGTTATGGGGGGAATAGACTGAACCTAGTGAAGAGGGAGGTTACTTACCGTATGAGGAGACAAGGGTTGTGTATGGTCAACCCCGTGGTATTTCTAGTGAATACCTTTAAGACCAATATTGCAAACCTCTGGAAAAGGTCTCCTCCTGTAGGGGATGGTTTCGGCCTTTCTTCCAGGAATGGGAGACAGGAGGACAAGTGAAGGATCTTCGCACACCACACGGGCATCTCCCGGCTTATGCTACCCTGGTTCTGAAGGTTATTTGCCGGTGGGGTTTTGGGGATGTGGGAAATTATGACTGTTAAGGAAATTCTTTTGACAAGCGGGTTCTGTGGACTTTTTTTATTTTTTTAAAGGGCATTGGCACTCAAGGATCTGGAGGTTGATGTTGGGCTTTTGAATTCTTTCAGCATCTTAAAGATTTGGGACTTGGCTTATGTCCGATATGCATTGCTGTCTATAGAGAATGGTCCTAGCCTGCTGTCTATCTCTAGCAGTGTGAATGGGCCCTTAGCCTAACAGGTTGTAGACAGCAGATTGCAGGGACCTCGTAGGCAAGATTTTAGAATTTACAGCTGTTTTTCTGGGGTAAGGAGTGATTTTTGGTAAATAAAATTATTTACAAATATTAGGAATTAATTATTTAGGAATTACAACACATAGAGGGAAGCTGTTTGAAACAACTGTTACAATTCAAATCTACTTTAAACTCTTATTGTTGTTAAGCAGTTGCTGTCTCCATTCTCCGATGCTGTCTCCATTCTCCAACAGTGTGCAGACATCAGCTGTGCTGGCTTAAATAGGTGCTGTTTCTTTAAAAAGTTTTGATTGGTCGGGGTCTTGGTGTTCAGGCCCCCCCCCCCCCCCCCCCCCCCCCCCCACTGATTGCTGGAACTAGTGATTGACTCTGCACATCAATCCAGGAGGGGCTGGTAGGTGAGGACAAGCCAGGAAGTGTGCCCGACTGTGGCACTTGAGTAGCTCAGCACCGCCTTCTTGACACTTGGCTGAGAAGTAAAAAGGTGATTTTATGAGTTCGACGACCCCCATATCAGCTCCAGGAAAAGTATAGTTTACATTTATATCCTAACAGCTATCCAGTGGTGTTTACAGCTATTAGCAGCAAATATAGCTGACAGATTTCTTTTAAGTCCAAGCTGTATAAATATACCCACATTATGAGGTGATAGGTACTTATAACCGCAGGTTAACAGTTGTCTTATTTTTAGAAGCAATGTCCTTCCTTTCTGGTATACAGCATAGTTCTGTAGTTATATCAGCTTGTTCACTTCAGTGTCTTACATCAGCTTCTTACATGGTTGGATGGAAAATCAAGAAAGATACGTTTTCTTTCTTCATGGTAGAATTTTCATGTAGAATTCCAATGTAATGCTGCAGCAGAGTCCTATTGAATCTGCAAACTTCTGGTGTGGAAATTCCAATTCCGCTGTCTGTAGGAAGAATGAACATGCCCATTCTTTCTGTGCACTCCACATGAAATGCATAGCAGTCTATGAGATGGTGCATTCCCGTGCAGTCTGCAGAATGTCCACGTGGAGATTTTCCGTGCAGACATTCTGTTGTGTGAACCCGGCCTTTCTCTTACGTTGTACCTCTCTCTCTTCCACTTGTTTTTTCTGGTATTCAGTTTTGGTGTTTTTTCGTTTAGCATTTTTCAACTTTTTTTTTTTTTCATGAAAAGTCATATAATTCTTTTGTCATGTGACTCAAGGATTTTTCTTGAGGGAAATATAATATTTTTTTTTCTATGCCATTTATTCGCTTCCATAGACTTCTATAGTAGAGAAACGTCAAGATTTTGTTCAAAATAACCTGCCATAGTTTTAACATGCTGCGATTTTGGAAAGCTGCTACTGAGACCAAAACCACAGAAAAATGCCAAAAAAAAAAAAAAGGAAAAAACGCAAAGCGGGGTTGATGTTTCATAAATCCCTATTGATTTTCAGCTAACATCTAATCGCAGTTTTTGTAGCAAAAGCAAAACAAGTGGAAACTCAGCCGTAAGAAAGTAAATGAGTTTACTGGGTGGTGAATGTTACCCGCAGCCAATATTTTTAATTCTTACTCGATCTTAAAGGGGTCATGATGTCACTACCTTCTGTAACAACCTTTAAAGGGTTACCCCCTTGTTGGGGAAAACCCTTTACTAGAACCCCCCCTTAAAAACACTTTATTGATTATTATTTAAAATTTCCCCTTATACCACCTAACAGCCCCCCCGACGTTTCGCTGAGCGAAGCAGCTTTGTCAAGGGTAGCGAGGCTACCCTTGACAAAGCTGATTCGCTCAGCGAAACGTCGGGGAGGCTATTCGTTAGGTGGTTTTAACACAGTGACTATATGGGGATCGGTATAAGATAGGAGCCTACCTATGGACCAGTAGCTAAGGTGTGCTGTAAATTAAGCACGCAGTAACAAGTGTATATCTGGACCATAGAGTCTGTGGAAGGAGGCGTGGCATCACTAGGGGCGTGGCAGTGACGTCACAACGCCCGCACCCGCTTCCGAACGCTGGGGCAGTGGAGTCCCCCTTTAAGGGAGCATCAAGCCCAAAGTGTATATCATCCTTTTTTGGTGCAATTCACTACAGTCTGTTCTTTTTTACCGGAAATTTTAATGGAAAGTAAGAAAGTGAGTGAAAGAGGAAAAAAAAATTTTTTTTTTAATCAGGCTGATGAATAACAGGAAATTCTGATGTCTATATTTGGAGGTGTGAATGCAGGAAAAAGCTATAAAAAAAAGTGAGAATTGCAGGGTGACCAGTGACCTACTGACTTCAATGAATTGTTAGAACGTAGCAAGATGCGGCGCTCATCTCTAGCACTACCTTCACCGGAGACCCTTCTATTACCATAACACTGCGCATGATCATTACCAGGCACTACTCCACCTAACAATATGTATGTCCATGCCTCACTCAGAAACAAGAACAGACCATAAGGGACCTTTTAAACATCAGAATAAAGAGAATAGAATCCAAATATCAATGATATGAAGGAGAATAGACAAAGCACTCACCTAATAGCAAGTCAAACGAACATTGGCTTTAATGAATAATTCAAAGTGAACAAAACAGGACGTAAGCCCTGGGCAGGGAGAGGGAGCTATTCCTACTAGTGCATGTCCAAGGGCTTCACCTATGTAATCTGGTTGACTACATGTTTGCCAGCATTCTAGGTGCCAAAATTGGGACATTTAAACCCAGCCAGGGAATGACCAGAAATGCCCCTAAATGGTCACTTTTACAAAAATCAGGACCTAGGGACATTCACTGAAAGGGTCTGTTGAGAAAAGTTAAATTAGAGGCGGGGGTGGTGGACTTTTCAAAAATTTTCTATGGAGCCTAGCATTTTCTAGCTGCAACCCTGGCAGCCACTATTTATTTGACTTGTGTGCCAGTAGAACCCACCTTAGGCTGGGTTCACATACTTTATATATGGCAATCCGGCTCAGTGACCCCAGCCTAATACTGATCCCAAGTGATGTCACCACTGATGACAAAGGTAAATGGTGGCCTCCCGACTCACCGGAGATAACTCTGCTGCCTGCACCTACTGGGGAGGGGGGCTCTAACTCTGCTGCCTGCACCTACTGGGGAGGGGGGCTCTAACTCTGCTGCCTACACCTACTGTGGGGGAACTCTGCTGCCTACACCTACTATGGGGGAACTCTGCTGCTGCCTACACCTAATGTGAGGGAACTCTGCTGCCTACACCTTATGTGACGGACTATCTACTGTGTTCCTGCCTAGCTAATAAGGGGACAAACTACTAAACTAATAGGAGGGCTACCTACTACCTGCATAGAGGGTTTTTATAGTGCCCCTCCCGAGACTAGATTCTGGATCCCCCACTGGGTGGAGGGGGTGCTGGCTACCTACTTGACTAACACCCTTGCTACCTAACTTTGTACCTGGATGCCTAACTACTTACCTACATACCTGGCTGCCTAAATACCTACCTACATATCTTGCTACGTACCTGACTACCTAACTATGTACATACCTGGCCTTCATAAATGACTGCCTAACTACCTAGCTAGCAACCTACCTGGCTAGTCACCTACCTACATATCTGGCTTCCTGATCTACCTACCTACCTGCCCTTTTACTGTGCAGGACACCAAGGAGGGCATTATTACAGTTTGTGGGCCTATGGATGGGCAGATTTTGCAGAGGAGGGGAAGACACTGGAAAAAGTCTGACAAGTTTTTCCTGCAGATGTTAAGAGATGGACATGGCGGTCTGATCCGGACGGAGAAGAAAAGTAGGGGGCCCTACTTATTTTGGTCCGGGGGCCCTGAGTGTTGCCAGTCCGCCCCTGCCGTAGAGGAAACATGAATGTGAGGATTGTTCGTTATTTGTATGAGGACATCAGGAGAGAAAACTGTTGACCAAACAAACATTCGGCTAAAAGTGTATGGCCACCCTAAGGGAGACACTGGATTGACTGTCATCAAAAATGACACAAACTTAAAGGGGTACTCCAGTGCAAACTTTTTTTTTTAATCAACTGGTGCCAGAATGTTAAACAGATTTGTAAATGACTTCTATAAAAAAAAAATCTTTACCCTTCCAGTATTTTTTAGCAGCTGTATGCTACAGAGGAAATTCTTTTCTTTTTGAATTTCTTTTGTCTTTTCCACAATGTTCTCTGCTGACACCTGATGCCCGTATCAGGAACTGTCCAGAGCAGGAGAAAATCTCCATATCAAACCTATCCTGCTCTGGACGGTTCCTCACACTGTGGACAAGACAAAAAAGAAATTCAAAAATAAAAGAATTGCCTCTGTAGCATACAGCTGCTAAAAAGTATTGGAAGGGTAAAGATTTTTTTAATAGAAGTAATTTACAAATCTGTTTAACTTTATGGCACCAGTTGATTTCCACCAGAGTACCCCTTTAAGTGGAGAGGACCACGCTCATATAGGGTCACCTCTCCGATATGTCTCCGATCTCCGATGATGACTCCCATCAAAAGTTTTCCATGGGGCCTCCACTATCCTTAATCTGTGAACCACGTCTGTCACTTATATACATCATTTCAGCCCAGAAAAAAAAACATTAAGAAGAAGAAATAACCAACCAACAATTATAATATCAGCCATTTGGAATATGAAGTGCAGCCTGTACACACAGGTGCAATAGCATGACACAGTTTTATAAGCCACAGCAAGAGGCAGCCGTTACATACACCCGTATAGCATTGTATCACTGGCAAGAAATCTGGTCGAAATTATGTCAACTGATGCAAATGGAAATAAAAAACATAGATACTGAAGGTAAAGTGTAGTTGTTATAGGATGTTTATCATCACGCTTTTAAAACAGTAGTCTTTAAAGGGGTACTCCACTGGCCAGCGTTCAGAAGTAAATGTTCCGAACACTGGTTTAGAGCCACGGGGGGGGGTCGGACACGCCCATTGTGATGTCATGGTCACTCCCCCTCAATGCAAGTCTATGGGAGGGGGCGTGACGGCAGTCACGCCCCCTCCCATAGACTTGCATTGAGGGGGCATGACATCACAAGGGTCATGGCCGCCCCCCCCCCCCCCCGTGGCCCGGAAACTGCGTTCGGAACATTCACTTCCAAATGCTAGAGAGTGGAGTACCCCTTTAAACTGTGGCCAATAGCTGTCCATGCATGCTAGGAGCTGAATACCCCTTTTAAAGGCGTTTGCTGACACTGCATAATCCCTTATTATTAGGAGGGACCACAATGACTATCTGTAGTCTGTGAGAAAACCTCATTCTAAGGCTAGGTTCAGACTACGGAATTTCCGCCTGCAATTCTGCTTTGAAATTGTAGGCGGAAATTCCGCTTGCTAAAATGTACTGTATAGTGAATGGGTTTCCGTTCGCAAATTCACACTTCGGAATTTGTGAACGGAAAATCCTCTTGGAAATTTCCGCCTGAAGAAAGGGGTTGCTCTTTCTTCAGGCGGAAATCGGCGCGGAACACATTGTAGTCTATTAGAGACTGCAGTGTCCGTGCGGTCCTAGCGCCGACTGATTCAGTCAGCGCCGGCCCCACTCAGAATCTACGGGCAGAAATTTTCTGCCCGGAGATTCTGTAGTCTGAACCTAGCCTTAAGTGTTCAGTCTCCCTGCAGCGCCACTAGAGGAGAAACTAAGCATTACACAAGGTCCATTCAAATCAATGAGTTGTCTGTGTGAGGCTTCATTCCCATTCATCTGGAATATTTACCATCCAGCCTGCCGTTGCTGGTGTACTGAAGTTTTCTACATCCCGGCATCTGATTGGCTAAGCCAACGTCACATCAAGGCTGGCCAGGACAAAGAAATGGGCAAGGTGGATGGTCTGGCTGAGAGTGTTCTAAAGCAAGTAGGGATGGCATAGAGTGGGCAGGGAGCTGTTCTGGCCCGGGCAGAGATAATTCAGATTGGGTCAGACTGAGCCGGTAAAGGGTGTACCGCTGATACAGCCAATCAGATGCCGGTGGTCCAATGTTGTGTCCCATTTCAGCCTATGGAGCAACGGGTGGGATGTGGTATACATAAGATCCAGCTTGTGGCATCCAGCCTTGTCACCCATTCCCATTAGGTATCGCCGGACAAATGTGAACCCAGCCTTATGCAGGATAGGATGGGTCTAGTTGGAACCATTCTTAACTTTGACCGAAAGATGAAGAACTTGAACAGAAGAGTTCCCCTTTATTAACTCAGAATTCTCTCAGAGAGGATATAACATGGAGATAATCTTTAAAAAAATTAAGCCTATTTACATATCAATACTTTATGAGACCCACAGGAATACGGGGAGGACGTATTCCATTCATGTAAAAACCAGCTTTAGCCAACAGGGTTGCTGGTTGCACCATGACGGTCTACTAAAGAATAGACCGGTTGTGTCCCTTTCTATCTCAAAAATGTCACCTAGACTTCAAAGAACCCAAGAACAATTCTATAAATAAATCTTTCCATAGGTCGGTGAAATCCTAATGCACGATGCTGCATCCAGAAATAGATATTTGATGCTCTAAGCGGTTTATTCCTAGGTCATGATGTAGAGGCAGCAGTACAAGTCTGTAGAGTACAAGGAGGATCTTCTATGACGTGCTTGTGGCATCAACGGCAAGCAGAAAGTCTACAGAGAAGGCGACACGTTAAATCTGTCTTTTTTGCGCAATCAGATTACCATTATTCTCCTCCATGGACCTGTAAAAACAGAATGGTTACAAATGAGGGTTAAATATCCATCAATGGCACCAATGGGTTCTGCTGCAAATATAGAGGTAGATTGATTAATACAATGTGGTAGGGTGCATTAATTTACAGGATGGCACAAATGGGCAAATTGTGCCAAATTTATTAAAGTAGCGTCCATGATGAGGGCATGGCTGACATACTTTTACATTTATTTATTTTATTTTTTTAAATACCGCATTTTTCGGCGCATAAGGCGACTGAGCGTAGAAGACGACCCCCAACTTTTACAGTTAAAATGTAGAGTTTGGATATACTCGCTGTATAAGACTACCCCTCTACCGCAATGTACGGTACCTTACCAGTGATTGACTGGTTGTTGTATACACAGCCTACTTGGATTGGTCAGCTCTCCCTGTCTGCCCAGCCCTCCCTGTCTCCAAGACGATCAAAGCGGTACATGCCTCTTTCACCCGTCTGGCCCACCCTTGTATCCTATTACCGTACCTCCTTCTCTGCCTCTCAGATCTCACACATGCGCCACCCTTGTATCCCATTAACATACCTCCTTCTCCGCCTCTGATCTCGCAAATGCACACCAGCGCCGCCTGTCAGATTTTGCACATGAGCACCTGCGCCGCCTCTGAGATCTTACACATTCACGCCTGTGCCGCCTCAGATCTCACACATGCACACCGTTTCCCTGCAGTCCTCAGGAGCGAGATCTGAGAGGCAGAGAAAGAGGTACGGTAATAGGATACATACAAGGGCGGGACGGACAGTTGGAAAATGTGTGTTCTTCTGGGCTCAGCGCTGCTCTCTATCCCTACCCCGGGCGTCCCAGCAGACTGCAGCACCCACCCTATAAGATGACAACCAACTTTTGAGAACATTTTTCTGGGTTAAAAAGTAGTCTTATACGCCAGAAAATACAGTACATTTTTTTATTCTGACAGCTATACCTGCATGGTCCTTGTGCTGACCTATTCGGCGCCGGTAGCATTCTGAATCTCCGGACAGAATTTTTCCGTTTTACCGTCTTGATAACGCCCCTACAATGCCTGGGCATGCTCCTGATGAGGTGGTGGATGGTCTCCTGAGGGATGTCCTCCCAGACCTGGACTAAAGCATCCGCCAACTCCTGGACAGTCTGTGGTGCAATGTGGCGTTGGTGGATGGAGCGAGACATGATGTCCCAGATGTGCTCAATCGGATTCAGGTCTGGGGAACGGGCGGGCCAGTCCATAGCATCAATGCCTTCCTCTCGCAGGAACTGCTGATACACTCCAGCTACATGAGGTCTAGCATTGTCTTGCATTAGGAGGAACCCAGGGCCAACCGCACCAGCATATGGTCTCACAAGGGGTCTGAGGATCTCATCTCGGTACCTAATGGCAGCTAGGCTACCTCTGACAAGCACATGGAGGGCTGTACGGCCCCCAAAGAAATGCCACCCCACACCATTACTAACCCACCTCCAAACCGGTCAAGCTGGAGGATGTTGCAGGCAGCAGAACATTCTCCACGGCGTCTCCAGACTCTGGCACATCTGCCACATGTGCTCAGTGTGAACCTGCTTTCATCTGTGAAGAGCACAGGGCGCCAGTGGCGAATTTGCCAATCTTGGTGTTCTCTGGAAAATGCCAAACGTCCTGCACGGTGTTGGGCTGTAAGCACAACCCCCACCTGTGGATGTTGGGCCCTCATACCACCCTCATGGAGTCTGTTTCTGACTGTTTGAGTGGACACATTTGTGGCCTGCTGGAGGTTATTTTGCAGGGCTCTGGCAGTGTTCCTCCTGCTCCTCCTTGCACAAAGGTGGAGGTAACGGTCCTGCTGCTGGGTTGTTGCCCTCCTACGGCCTCCTCCATGTCTCCTGATGTACTGGCCTGTCTCCTGGTAGTGCCTCCATGCTCTGGACACTACGATGGCATCCAAATTGTCCCCATTAACATGTGGTAGCTGTACATGAGCATGACCCTACATCAGTTTATTCCAATTAGGGTACCACCGGCTGTTGCAAAACTACCAGCATGCCCGGACAGCCTTACTTATCAGCTGCTGTATGCTCCAAAGGAAGTTGAGTTGTTCTTTCCAGTCTGACCACAGTGCTCTCTGCTGACACCTCTGTCCATGTCAGGAACTGTCCTGAGCAGGAGAAGTTTGCTATGGGGATTTGTTCCTGACAGGAAAAGAGGTAGCAACAGAATGCACTGTGGTCATACTGGAAGAAAATACACAACTTCCTAGTATACAGCAGCTGGATAAGTACTGGAAGGATTAAGATTTTTATATAGAAGTAATTTACAAATCTGTTCAACTTTGTCACTAGTTGATTTAAAAAAAATAGTAATAATAATTTCTACCCGGGTACCCCTTTAAAAAAAAAAAGTCAACTTTTTTTTTTTACCATAGACGAGCCTTACAAGTTTCCCACAAACGTGACCCCTCACAATGTTGTTGTCTTACATTAAAGGGGTACTCCCGTTGTAAATTACTTCTATTAAAAAATCTTAATCCTTCCAGTACTTATTAGCTGCTGAATACTACAGAGGAAATGGTTTTCTTTTTGGAACACAGAGCTCTCTGCTGAATCACGAGCACAGTGCTCTCTGCTGACATCTCTGTCCATTTTAAGAACTGTCCAAAGTTGGAGAAAATCCCCATAGCAAACATATGCTACTCTGGACAGTTCCTAAAATGGACAGAGATGTCAGCAGAGAGCACTGTGGTCATGATGTCAGCAGAGAGCTCTGTGTTCCAAAAAGAAAACCATTTCCTTTATAGTATACGGACCCTAAAAAGTACTGGAAGGATTAATATTTTATAATAGAAGTAATTTACAAATCTGTTTAACTTTCTGGCACCAGTTGATTAAAAAAAAAAAAAAAAAGTTTTCTTCGGTAGTACCCCTTTAACCCCTTAAGGACCCAGGACGTACTAGAACGTCCTGGCACCCTGGGCTTTAAGGACCCAGGACGTACTAGTACGTCCTGGTGTTTCTCCGGTCTCTGCCGCGCCCCGGGCAGAGATCGGAAGCGGATGCCTGCTGAAATCCTTCAGCAGGCATCCAGGGCAAACGCCGAGGGGGGCCATGTAGGCCCCCCATGTCGGCGATCGCCGAAAATCGCAAGGGAAATCGCCCTTGCGATCTGCGGCGATACCGGGCTGATCGGGTCTCTGGGACCCGACCGCCCGGTAATTTCGCATGATCCCGGCTGTCACAGACAGCCAGGACCATGCTAACGTATAGGAGCGAGGTGGCAAACCTGCCACCTCCTCCTATACCCTGCGATCTGTCGGTTAACTAACCGACCAATCGCAGGAGGGGGGGGCGGTTACTTCCTCCCGTCCTGCCCGGCCCCTGAAAGTCCGGAGAGGACGGGAGGAAGACCGGAGGACGCGGCGGGGGACGGGGGAGTGCTGGGGACCGGCCCCGGTACTTACCTCGTCCCTGAAGACCCGGATCCCGGCGAGGAAGAAGGCGGCGGCGGCGACAGGTGAGTTGATCTTCAGCCGCGGTCGGGCCCTTTACAGCAATGCACGTCGCCGTAAAGCGACATGCATTGCTGTAATGGGACCCTGTAAACTACAACTCCCAGCATGCCCAGACAGCCCTTGGCGTCTGGGCATGCTGGGAGTTGCAGTTTTGCAACATCTGGAGGTCCACAGTTTGGAGACCACTGTGCCCTTCCAGATGTTGCAAAACTACACATCCTCAGCATGCCCTTACTGTCCAGGCATGCTGGGAGTTGTAGTTCTGTAACATCTGGCCCTTCAGATGTTGCAGAACTACAACTCCCAGCATGCCTGGACAGTTTTGGCATACTGGGAGTTGTAGTTTTGCAACATCTGGAGGGCTGCAGCTTGGACACCACTACACAGTGGTCCCCAAACTGTTCTCCTCCAGCTGTTACGTAACCACTACTCCCAATATGCCCTTCGGCTGCCTGGGCATGCTGGGAGTTGTGGTTTTGCAACAACTGGAGGCACACTGGTTGGGAAACATTGTCTGTTTCCTAACTCAGTGTTTCCCAACCCGTGTGCCTCCAGCTGTTGCAAAACTATAACTGCCAGCATGCACTGATAGACTGTGCATGCTGGGAGTTGTAGTTTTGCACCAGCTGGAGGTCCCCCCCCCCTGTGAATGTACAGGGTACATTCACATGGGCAGGGGGCTTACAGTGAGTATCAGGCTTCAAGTTTGCGATGCAGCAAATTTTGCGCGGCAGCTCAAACTCGCTGTAACCCCCCGCCCGCGTGACTGTCCCCTAAAAACACTACACTACACTAACACAAAATAAAATAAAAAGTAAAAAACACTACATATACACATACCCCTACACAGCCCCCCTCCCCTCCCCAATAAAAATGAAAAACGTCTGGTACGCCACTGTTTCCAAAATGGAGCCTCCAGCTGTTGCAAAACAACAACTCCCAGTATTGCCGGACAGCCGTTGACTGTCCAAGCATGCTGGGAGTTTTGCAACAGCTGGAGGCACCCTGTTTGGGAATCACTGGCGTAGAATACCCCTATGTCCACACCTATGCAAATCCCTAATTCAGGCCTCAAATGCGCATGGCGCTCTCACTTCGGAGCCCTGTCGTATTTCAAGGAAACAGTTTAGGGTCACATATGGGGTATCGCCGTACTCGGGAGAAATTGCCTAACAAATTTTGGGGGGCTTTTTCTCCTTTCACCCCTTATGAAAAGGGGAAGTTGGGGTCTACACCAGCATGTTGGTGTAAAAAAAAAAAAATTTTTTACACTAACATGCTGGTGTTGCCCTATACTTTTCATTTTGACAAGAGGTAAAGGGGAAAAAAGCCCCCCAAAATTTGTAATGCAGTTTCTCCTGACTACGGAGATACCACATAAGTGGGCGCAAAGTGCTCTGGGGGCGCACAACAAGGCCCAGAAGGGATAGTGCGCCATGTACATTTGAGGTGATTTGCACAGGGGTGGCTGATTGTTACAGCGGTTTTGACAAACGCAAAAAAGAAAAAAAAAAACACGTGACCCCATTTCGGAAACTACACCCCTCACGGAATGTAATGAGGGGTGCAGTGAGAATTTACACCCCACAGGTGTCTGACGGATCTTTGGAACAATGGGCTGTGCAAATAAAAAATTTTGTACAGCCCACTGTTCCAAAGATCTGACAGACACCAGTGGGGGGTAAATGCTCACTGTACCCCTTGTTACATTCCTCAAGGGGTCTAGTTTCCAAAATAGTATGCCATGTGGGGGTTATTTTGCTGTCCTGGCACCATAGGGGCTTCCTAAATGCGACATGCCCCCGAGCAAAATTTGCTCTCAAAAAGCCAAATATGACTCCTTCTCTTCTGAGCATTGTAGTTCGCCCGTAATGCACTTCATGCCAACTTATGGGATACCTCCATACTCAGAAGAGACGGGGTTACAAATTTTGGGGGGTATTTTCTGCTATTAACCCTTGCAAAAATGTGAAATTTGGGGGGAAACACACATTTTAGTGAAAATTTATTTTTATTTTTTTACATATGCAAAAGTCGTGAAACACCTGTGGGGTATTAAGGCTCACTTAATTCCTTGTTACGTTCCTCATGGGGTCTAGTTTCCAAAATGGTATGGCATGTGTTTTTTTTTGCTGTTCTGGCACCATAGGGGCTTCCTAAATGCAACATGCCCCCCAAAAACCATTTCAGAAAAACGTACTCTCCAAAATCCCCTTGTCGCTCCTTCGCTTCTGAGCCCTCTACTGCGCCCGCCGAACACTTTTCATGGACATATGAGGTATGTCCTTACTCGAGAGAAATTGGGTTTCAAATACAAGTATAAATTTTCTCCTTTTACCCCTTGTAAAAATTCAAAAATTGGGTCTACAAGAAAATGCAAGTGTAAAAAAATGAAGATTGTGAATTTTCTCCTTCACTTTGCTGCTATTCCTGTGAAACACCTAAAGGGTTAAAACGCTGACTGAATGTCATTTTGAATACTTTGGGGGGTGCGGTTTTTATAATGGGGTCATTTGTGGGGTATTTCTAATATGAAGACCCTTCAAATCCACTTCAAACCTGAACTGGTCCCTGAAAAATAGTGAGTTTGAAAATTTTGTGAAAAATTGGAAAATTGCTGCTGAACTTTGAAGCCCTCTGATGTCTTCCAAAAGTAAAAACTTGTCAATTTTATGATGCAAACATAAAGTAGACATATTGTATATGTGAATAAAATAAAATAAATATTTGGAATATCCATTTTCCTTACAAGCAGAGAGCTTCAAAGTTAGAAAAATGCTAAATTTTCAAATTTTTCATCAAATTTTGAGATTTTTCACCAAGAAAGGATGCAAGTTACCACAAAATTTTACCACTATGTTAAAGTAGAATATGTCACGAAAAAACAATCTCGGAATCAGATTGATAAGTAAAAGCATTCCAGAGTTATTAATGTTTAAAGTGACAGTGGTCAGATGTTCAAAAAATGGCCGGGTCCTAAGGTGTAAAATGGCTGGGTCCTTAAGGGGTTAAATTATAATAATGGAGGTCTGTAGATGACAATGGCCATTATGCTACAGTTTCATTTCTCTCCTCTTTGTGAGTCGTCAGGAGGTGCATTATGAAAAGCAATGTCCGAAAAATGTAAAAAGGGAAAAAATGAAACTTTTCTGTAGTTATGTTTTTGAAGGAAATGAAACGTATCTGTGGTTTAGTTGTTTTTTCTTACTGTCTGTGGCGCGGCTAGAATCCACAATGCACAGCGGCCGTGATACTGTACTGACCACAGTGCTCGTGTCGTCATAATGAACTTTCCACTATTGACAAGCTTGTATATTGGTGTTCCCCAACCAGAGCGCCTCCAGCTGTTGCAAAACTACAACTCCCAGCATGCCCGGACAGCCTTCGGCTGTCCGGGCATGCTGGGAGTTGTAGTTTTGCAACAGCTGGAGGCGCTCTGGTTGGGGAACACTGTTTTTATATAATCTCATGTCCCAGCATCTGTTATTTTATAGTTAAATTTTCTCTTTTTAACCTGATATTAGTCTATTACTCTATGTGGACACAATGGGGGAAGTTTATCAAAACCTGTGTTGAGTAAAAGTTGACCAGTTGCCCCTAGCAACCAATCAGATTGCTTCTTTCAGTTTTCTTTTTAAAAGTGAAAGAAGCGACCTGATTGGTTGCTATGGACAACTGGTCAGCTTTTCCTCTGCACAAATTTGATAACTCTTCCCCAATATGGCGCCAAGTTAGCGCTATGCGCCTCTATCTGAGCACTGCATTATGTGGGCAAAGACCCTTGCCGACGCTCTATGGGCATTGTATGGCACTATGTGGACACCTTTTAGCAGTATGCGGGCACAGTGGGGGAGAGTGGTACAGTTGCCCATAGCAACCAATCAGATTACTTCTTTCATTTTGTCACAGGCCTTTATAAAAATGAAAGAAGCGATCTGATTGGTTGCTATGGACAACTGCACCACCCTTCCTCTGCACAGGTTTTGATAAATCTCCCCAAATGTGTGCAATATGCGTGCACTTGCGGGGAAAGCATTGTTCCGGAACTTTCGCCGTACTATATGAAGATATAGGTTGAGTATGCAAAGCCTTAAAGGGGTACTCCGGTGGAAAACTTTTTCTTTTTTTTTAAATCAACTGGTGCCAGAAAGTTAAACAGATTTGTAAATTACTTCTATTAAAAAAAAAAATTCTGAATCCTTCCAGTACTTATTAGCTGCTGAATACTACAGAGGAAATCTCTTTCTTTTTGGAACACAGAGCTCTCTGCTGACATCATGAGCACAGTGCTCTCTGCTGACATCTCTGTCCATTTTAAGAACTGTCCAGAGTAGGAGAAAATCCCCATAGAAAAAACATATACTGCTCTGGACAGTTCCTAAAATGGACAGAGATGTCAGCAGAGAGCACTGAGCTCGTGATGTCAGCAGAGAGCACTGTGTTCCAAAAAGAAAATAATTTCCTCTGTAGTATTCAGCAGCTAATAACTACTGGAAGGATTAAGATTTTTTAATATAAGTAATTTACAAATTTGTTTAACTTTCTGGCACCAGTTGATTTAAAAAAAAAAAAAAAAAAAAAAAAAAGGTTTCCGCCGGAGTACCCCTTTAAATTTCCTTACATAAAATGTCCTGCAGATTGGAAAATGACTACAAATACTATAAGGTCTACCAATATTAACAGATAGCGGACACCCTTTACCTGATATGATAACCCTGCACCTTCATGCAACTTTGTATCAAAGTATAACTCTGTTTTTTTTTTTTTTTACAATGCATAAATGTTTGTGACCTTAATCATTCCGGGTTTTCCGGGCCAGCTCCTGCCTGTTTGCAGCAGCTGGAGGTGGTCGGGAAAGCCGAAAGCAGCTGAGGAGGAAAAGTTACGCAATTTGCGGAAACTCCCACTGACTTTAATGGAAGATACACAAACGGCGTAGCCCCTGCGCCCCACTGTTTACGTATTTTTCAGAGTTAGGTAAACAGTAGGAGTAGCCCGCTTTAAATCAAAGTAGGAGTAGCCCGCTTTAAAGTCAATGGAAGTAACACAAATTGTGTAAATTTCCCGCCTTGGCTCTGTAAAACCCGGAATGAGGTGGGGGCAACCCCTTTAATATGTTAACTAACTAGGAATACACACATACACCTCTAGGCAACTTTGCCTCAAAGTTAATGTTGGGGGGGGGGGGGGTGGACAGTTCTACGTAGGGAGCATAATAGAATTGTATCATGGTCATGTTCAGTGGTCCAGTCATGTTGGGAGGTTATAGTAATTTATGTATAGAGTAGAATAGAGTAATATTATGGTCATGTTTAGCAGTCCAATCATGTTGGGTGTTGTAGTGTTCTACGTATAGCAGTGGTGGATCCAGGGAGATTAATTTGCCCCTTCACATTCAGGACATCCCTGTGTCCCGAGAATGTCCTGGTTACCTTTCTGCGGCCCGCATTAACTTTAAAAACACAGGGGCCGCCAGGAGGTGTCGCACACAGGGACGTCACTGACGTCCCGTGCGTGCGCCCATAGGAACAGAGCAGAGCGGAGCAGCGAGTAGTAGTATAGAATTATATTATGGTCATATCCAGTGGTCCAGTCATGTCGGGTATAGTAGTGTTCTATTTATAGAGTAGTATAGAATTATATTATGGTCATGTCCAGTGGTCCAGTCATGTCGGGGGCAGTAGTGTTCTATGTATAAAGCAGTATAGAATTATATTATGGTAATTTCCAGTGGTCCAGTCATGTCGGGGGCAGTAGTGTTCTATTTATAGAGTAGTATAGAATTATATTATGGCCATGTCCAGTGGTCCAGTCATGTCGGGGGCAGTAGTGTTCTATTTATAGAGTAGTATAGAATTATATTATGGTCATGTCCAGTGGTCCAGTCATGTCGGGGGCAGTAGTGTTCTATTTATAGAGTAGTATAGAATTATATTATGGTAATTTCCAGTGGTCCAGTCATGTCGGGGGCAGTAGTGTTCTATTTATAGAGTAGTATAGAATTATATTATGGCCATGTCCAGTGGTCCAGTCATGTCGGGGGCAGTAGTGTTCTATTTATAGAGTAGTATAGAATTATATTATGGTCATGTCCAGTGGTCCAGTCATGTCGGGGGCAGTAGTGTTCTATTTATAGAGTAGTATAGAATTATATTATGGTAATTTCCAGTGGTCCAGTCATGTCGGGGGCAGTAGTGTTCTATTTATAGAGTAGTATAGAATTATATTATGGTAATTTCCAGTGGTCCAGTCATGTCGGGGGCAGTAGTGTTCTATTTATAGAGTAGTATAGAATTATATTATGGCCATGTCCAGTGGTCCAGTCATGTCGGGGGCAGTAGTGTTCTATTTATAGAGTAGTATAGAATTATATTATGGTCATGTCCAGTGGTCCAGTCATGTTGGGTGCAGTAGTGTTCTATGTATAAAGCAGTATAGAATTATATTATGGTCATGTCCAGTGGTCCAGTCATGTCGGGGGCAGTAGTGTTCTATTTATAGAGTAGTGTAGAATTATATTATGGTAATGTCCAGTGGTCCAGTCATGTTGGGTATAGTAGTGTTCTATTTATAGAGTAGTATAGAATTATATTATGGTCATGTCCAGTGGTCCAGTCATGTTGGGTGGAGTAGTGTTCTATGTAGTGTTCATAAACTAGTGTATCATAATCATGTTTACAAGTCAGGTGGCGTTGGGGTTGTAGTGCTCTATGTAAACTACATAATAGATTGTATCCTCGTTATGTTTAGAGGTCAGGTCATGTTGGGAGATGTGGTTCTTCTATGACTGTAGAATGTTTTATAAAATGAAAAAATTGCTAACAAGAAAGAGCTAACAGGAAGAACCAAAACCCTAGTCTTTCAAGTTTGTTATGTTTATTTTATACCGATTTATATTTAGAATGAATAATTCTGCTGTTGCTATGGTGGTCTGAGGAGCAGTGCCATCTTGAAGCTGAACATTGACCTGTTTATGAGATGATCTTACCTAGGTTTACACCGACATCGCCGTCTTCTTGTTCCTATAACAAAGGAAAAACAGAATATAAATACATGGGCATCTACTATTTGAATCCATGCGGAAAATGAACGATCCGGAAGTTACATGGTTTGTAGGTTCCCTAGTATCCGCAAGTGGCATGATAGAAACTGAGTTATAGGGCTTGGGATGAAGTTTGCTGTAATAGTTTTATCATGTATTATGTGTTTTAGACACTTTTATGTGTGCAGTCTACATACGTAATACTGGATTATTCATGAAGTCTATATATGAAGTCTATACTTTTATTCAAGACTTTTGACTGAGAATTCCTATGTGTTCTATAAGTAAAGTCTGGGAACCCTTAGCTAAAAAAAAAAATAATAATATTAATGAAAAAAATAAATATATGACTATATTACACAATCTGATTCACATAATTTCTCTTTGATGGCACTAGATAAAACTTTCCGAATTTCTCACCCACGGGCTTATAGATGGTCACAAATGTCATAGAAGTCACTAGTTAAAGTTACCCACTGCATGCTAGATGCAAGATTTTAAGTCTATAGAATTATCACACGTTTTCTTACACCCCATCCCGGAAATCTAGACCTATGCTTTTGACCTGATTATATATTTGAGAAGTACGCTGTGTCCTTGTAATATCTTTATCTTTAGTGTATATCTTTATTATACTATTTCTCAAATATTGTGCTTTACATATATAAACGCTTACATGGTCACTGTCATATCAAACAACTTCCCTCCATGTCACAGCCAATGTGATTCCTAACATATTTGTAAATCATTTCATTTTCCTGAAAAAATACTATTTACCCTAGAAAAAAAAAAGCCCTACAGTCTTGTCCACTAGGTGTCTCACTTCTCTGCAATCTGCTGTTCACTGTCTATTGTCAGGAGATTTCTGTCTCTATTATCAGAGAGAACACAGGAAGAAGGTATGGAAATTAGCATGTTCTCTGTGTAGGAAATAGAGAGAGTCTGAGAGAAGGTGGACTGTCTGAACCAGTCTGTCTGCTGAAGATGACCCACAAAGGTAAATAAAGACTTTCCTCTAATCTTTGACCACCCATATAAAGATCAGGGCAGCTTTCCCTTGTGTAAATGACAGGTCACCTGTCCCTGTAATACCCCCCTTTATTTCGCATCTCAGCAGCTGTAGCTTGTGTAACCCTTTCATTGCTATTACTGTTTCTTTTGTTTGTGCTCAGCACCTTGCAAACCCAATAAGTCAGTAACCTTTCTCCTGAAATGTAGAGAATGAGAAAGAGCTGTGAACCACGGAAGGGACTGTCAGGTGCTCAGTAACAGTACTGAGAGCATTAAAATCATCTTGTCACTACTCTGAAGGGTTAATCTAACAATACCAGGTAGGTTTTAAAAAATCTTTTGAAATTACAGTATTATATTACACTATGCTCTCGTGAGACAGCCCAGTTAAATGGCCTCTTATGTTCATGTTTCATTGAGGTGTTTTCAGTGTAAGGCAAATTCCCTGACTGCAAAAAAGTTCCACATTTATTATTGTTTAGCAGAGAATCGGAGGTGAAATGACTGGCCAATGAACTGTTAGCATATAGGAAGCTACAAAATTATCTATTCTAATAGTGCTAAGCAGGAACGGAAACCATAAAAATATTCATGAGCAACAATTTTGATGAAATTCAGGACAGGAGATAGATAGATATGAGATAGATATGAGATAGATAGATAGATAAATAGATAGATATGAGATGGATAAATAGGAAATATGAGATGATAGATGTAAAGAAGATAGACACATGAATAAATAAATAAATACTTAAGAAATAAATATATATCTATAAGATGGATAGGAGATGATAGATAGTTGGATAGATAGATAGAGGATACATAGATAAATACTAAATAGATAGATATAGGATAAATAAATATGAGATATATATATATATATATATATATAGATAGATAGATAGATAGATAGATAGATAGATATGTAAAATATCTTACGGCAGCAGAGCATTATGGAAGTTATCAGAAGACAGATCAGAAAAACCCCACATAGTCCTGCCAGAGGAGCCCATACATACTGGTCGCATGATAAACCCAGTGGTTCAGGGTCTTTATTTGCTAAATAAAAGAAAAAAATATATATAATTAAAAACTCCATTCATATACTAATTGAATTACAGTAGTATCTAGAAATATTTCCACAGAATCCAGAAGGTCAGGTCTGATTTACAATTTACTTAAAAGGCTAAATCAGTGTAAAGAATAGGACAATTTTAGTGACTCAACATACACTTATTGAGGCGAGCTGCATGCCATTTATAACATATGTAGCATCTGGTCTTTGACTGTACATTGTGGTTAATGTATATTTGAAGCTGTCACCTTATATTCAATAAGTTTAACATAGGCATGAAGTTATATATGAATAAACATGGTGCTTGCAGTGTTCTGTAGTCAGGTGCAGGGAGACATCCAGCCCCACAGCTGATGCAACCATACTTAAAGGGAATTATTTAGCTCTATTTTGTATCATGCTTGCATTTCAAGTGCCAATTAGCCACAGCATGCATGCCTTCTCCCTCCTCCACCCCTCTTAGCCTTGAATGATTGACATACAGGGCTCAGTGCTAAAAGCTAAGGTCTGTATCAATCATGCAGGGCAGGGAGGGATGGGGGAGGGAGGATGCTTGCATGATGCAGTTCTACAATGCCTCCTTGACACTTGAGCTCAGAGAATAATATACAGATGTCAAATTATCTTGAGAACTATTCTCATAGTAAACGAAGGGATCAGTTTTGTCACTAGTTTACCTTGTGTGTGTACTAGGCCGAAGGAGATCATAATGAGAGGGCTGAACAGACATGAACGATAACTAACATGGACAGGTCACAAGATCAACGCACTTATATCCTGTAGCTGTCATCATTTCTGTGACCTGATTGAGTTACTTTATGACATTTCTCTTGTTATGTAAGTGGACAGGTCACTGCGTCCCACAACCTCAACACACCCACCCTTGCTTCTCAGAATATCTCATCATTTTTTCCACTCGTTTTAAAGTATATAACACAGGATAAAACAAACTATAACTAAAATTACTTCGGCCTGACACAAATATATCACAAAAGAGGCAAAGTATAAACAACTTACAAAATATAGAAAAACGACTGTATACTAAAGGATTGCTATGGGTTATGCAAAGTATATAGAGCAATGCATACTGTATACAAGTATAATTCATTTTAAATATGCATAATATAGCAATCTCTAATGGAACAAATATTTGATCAGGTCCAAGACTATACTATTCGAAGACGAAAGTCTTCAATTTGCTGCTCAATTTCTTAATACCCTAACCAAGGTAAAGTGGCTTTTTTTTCCCAAACCTCTCCCATGTGCACATCACCCAGGGCACATAGGGAACAAGACCTCCCCCTCCAACCCCCAGCTATGCCCATACCAGTTATATAAAAAAACCAAGAGAACCTTGCAGCACATACCTGGGGGACAATTACAAGGATCTCCTGCATCTGTCGTTCTAGCAGGAGGCGGTTTTGTTAATTTTGGTTTGGGTGATGTCACTTTAAAAAAATAATTAAAAAGTATGTAGGCATAAATTCGCAATAATATTTTTGAAAATAAAATAAAAAGACACTATATGCTGTAAATATAAAAAATGAATGCAAATAAAACCTAAAAATATTTTGGAAAAAAAGCAAAAATATATTCATAAAAAATGTTTAATACATTTAATAATAATAATAATAATAATTATAAGACAAAAAAAACAACAACAACAATAATAATAAAAATATATTATTATTATATTAATAATATTTAATACATTAATTAAATAATTGTCAGTCTACAAAAAGATAATGTTACATTAATAAGGAACAAAAACATTCAAAGTGTCATTTCTAAAAACATTTGACATGTCATGCCGACATGTCAAAAGTTTTGATTGGTTGGGGTCCTGGTGCGGAGACCCCCTGTGATCATAAGATATAGCGGGGAGAAGTGCGTGGCAGTGTGCTTCACTTCTGGCTCGTCGGTCAATCTGTCAGGTTGCAGGTGACGGGCTCCTCAGACCGGCCATATCTAATGACCCGACCATATCTATTAACACTAACGCCTTAACCTATCTTATCTTAACTAATCTTTTTTAATGTATTCATTAGTGATAACTATGTATGTGATACCGGCAGACAAGACAAATCTATGAACTGAGCGAAGGGTCATTACTCTTATAAAAGTCATATAACTTTACCTTCAGGGTAGATGAGCTGAAGACCTGGGCTGATATAAAGCACTGAATTTTTATTGATCATACAGTAGTAAGTTCCTTGGTCCTTCTCACCGAATTTGTTTGTCGTCAGAGTAAAGTGAAATCCTGATATCTCTGCTTTGAAATCTTGGTTGGAATCTCTGTATGTTTCTCTCCCTGTGGAGCTGAGATGTACAATAGATTCTGGAGATGTGGCCCCTTTCTTGTGACGGAACCAGAAGACCCCATAATCTTTGGATTCTCCGGTATCGAGTAGACATTCTATCTTGACAGACCTTGAGCTGCCTCTTTGCAGAGGATTGCTGGTTATCCTCAGCTGATGAGTACCTAAAAAAACACATGAAAAAAAAACAAAAAAAAAAAAAAACATAAAGAATCATAGCGCAATGAAGCACGCAAAATCTATTTATTATTATTATCTGTAGGTTATTGTTTTTTTTTTTGGTTATTATTATTGGCAAGACACATGAAGAGTATGCTTGGTATGAGCGGCAGCCAGTAGCCAAACCACAGCAATGTCTATAGCTTCCTCTAATGGCACGCATGAATGGGGCACCTAAGGTAGAATGGGGGTCTCCATGGCAGCGAATTGAAGGACCACAGTGCTGTCTTAACAATTGTCTCTGTACTACATAGACCGTACGCTAATAGACCAATATAGAATATTGTGAAAAAGTTTTTACCCTCTTCCCAATTTCTTCTCTTTGTTGACCTTGAATGTTTCAGATCATCGCACTACTTTAAAATGAATGGGGTCCCTGCCAGACCTGTGTTGTACCCCATTCATTTTAATGAGCAGAACGGAGTCAGCTAGTTACTCTAGTTGGCTTATTTTTGAACAGTATCAGTTTTTGTTGCCAGATTGAAACTGCAGCAGACCATGGTTTTTAGTCCCGCAACAAAAACTGGTTCGGTCGGTCAAAAAATGAGCCAACTGGAGTCACTAGCTGACTTCATCCGGCTCATTAAAATGAAAAGGGTATGGCACTGGTCCGGCAAGGGTACGGCAGCAGCCGTTTTTTCAATTCTCTTGCCGTATAGGGCTGCCATATGCCTAAAACGTGGTGTGAATAAAGTTATATTAACAATAAGGTTCAGCCACCCCAGGATGATTTCTGCCGGAACTGTTTTATCTATATGTCCCTTATATTGAAGGTGCGTGACAATTTAAAGCAGCAGGACAGTCTCTAAAAGCAGCACATGATGCCATATTCTAAAGAGATTCACATATAAATGCCAAAGAGAGAACACAAAATAACTCAGATAAAGACCTATTAAAATTTTTTTTATTAAAGTATTGGAAATGAAGTAAAATATCATGTTATAACACAACAATTTTGGTTATCAATACAACAGATAAAAAAAAGGCTCCAGTAGAGTGACTTGGCTCAAAGGCCTTTATTGTGAACATTATGGCCAAAAATGAAGGCCTAGAGTGGACAGGGTAGGCACAAAATAAACATAAAAAACATAAGAACAAACAAAAAAGTCATAACATGCAGAAGAGACCAAAGGTCCTAAACAGAACACCATAGTGATATAAACAGTGCAGATAGTAATACAATTAAAGAGGGTTTTAGAATGTATCCCCTATCCATAGGATAGGGGATAAGTGTCTGATCACTGGGTGTCCAACTGCTGGGACCCCCTGCGATCTTCAGAACTGTGCCCTTCTTTTACCTCAAAGCAGCTGCCCGCCATCTTCCAAGACAAACTGATCTCAGGAGTGACAATCAGTCACTCCCAGTCACTAAGCAGGCTGTCACTCCCGAGACCACTGATCAGACATTTATCCCTTTTACTTTGGATAGATAATACGTTTTAATAACCGGTCAACAAAAAACAAAGACATAGCTGTCTTTTCATCTTGTTTGTTTGACAGGGACACCAGGAATCAGGGCATTAACTATTTTTCCTCCTACTACTTCGTTGAAACCTCTTTGAAATGACCACCCAAAATTACAGTGAAAACCTTTATTTTATGGGAATAGTCTTCTCAAAGACAGCCCCAATATGCAAAGTCACAGAAAACGAGGTCTGGATATGGAGTGGTTTTCACAGAGGTGATCTTCCCTGTATATGAAAAAATGGTCAGCTTTGTACAATTGTCTTGCAAAAAAACAAGGGCTCATACAGCTACAGTATGTTGACCGCATATAGTTATGGGTGCCAGAATGTAAAGAGACACAATCACTAAGCGTTGGTCTTCAAGCCAGTATGTCAGGGGTAGGAGACCAAACATATATTTGGCATCATTACTATTGTGGAGATCAGTAAAATTAGTATTACTGTACCATTCACAGAGAAGCGGTAAACCTTGTGCATTTTGCAAATTTTTCGACCAGTGAATTTCCTATTTTGAAGCTGTATTTTTCCCACAGAAGACTAGAGATGGATAACCCTTGTCTTTATGCCCTGTTTAGACATATGTATGACATAGAGGAGGAAACCTCTTCTTATGTGCCTAGATGGATGGAAAGGTGCCTGTACACCTTCAATACCTTCAATTCGTTCAGCCAAATGTTCATGTATGGTAGATGGGGGTAGGGAAAGCATGCTGCTACCAGACAGCTCTTGTGATGGCCTAACTTCCAGAAAACAGAAGGGTAGGGCAGTTGAAATCCAACATGTCTGACCATTCTCTTTCCGCATGTCTGATTCATAAGAGAGTCAGCCAGTCCCACCAAAATTAGTGGGGTCAGATGACTTTTCACTAAAGTATATGGGACATTAATAGCAGCGCCTACTCTTGCAGACCTGACCATGGCATACATAATGTAGCATAACATGACAACCACTTAAAATGTATGGCCAGATGTGAATTTTTCCTGTAATATTAGCAGATCACCATACAAAAGAGAAGTCAGACCCACCAACTCTTCTTTAAAAAGGGGTTGCAGCTCTCGTCATCGTGTCCCTGTTGGCCCTTGTAAAATGGCTTTTAGGTCAACACTGACACATGTTTTTCTTGTGCTATATTATTTCATCAGAATGACCAGATTTTTTAAAAATGTTTTTAAATTAGATTTTTTTCAAAACATTAAAAAACAAAAACAAATCTAACCACTGTGTTCTTGTTCAAAATGTTTAGCGTACAACCATTCATTGCGTACAATTTACTGTAGTTTTATTTTTTTGATTGAGATCATGCATCTCGGGTATTTGGATACCTTTTTTGACATTATATTGAATAATTCTTTATTCCTTATGTACCTGGGAAAAATGCTTCCAAATACCAGAGTTGCATAATCTCAATGGAAAAAAAAAATTGCCAGAAAACGTTTCACAGAGAAGAGAACAAACTTTGGGTTTCCTGGAAGCAATTCGAGAACAAAATAAAGAAACATACGAACTTCACCTCACAGTGCATTAAAACAAACTTTGCATACTGTTATTTTTTCCCCCATGACCTAACTAAAGAATATGATCGAAGATTTGTCAGTGACCAAAACATTTTTCAGTATTTTATCTATTAAATTGTAGTCAATAGTGGGGTGTATTTTTAAACCGTGGGAGGGAATTTCCATTGGGGGAAAGCCTATATCTAAATATCTTATAATTTGATGCACATAAAAACACAAAACTCAAAAACTTCATTATTATTGAGAGGATTTCTTTCTTCCTTTTTTTTTTTTTTTATGTCCAATATTGCCTCAGAATGGTGTAAAAAAAGATCCCAAATGGACTACTACAGACTATAGTACTTAAAGTTGTTACACCTATAATAAGCATAAAAGAAGCATCCACAGTGTCAATATTATACATTCCATAGAGATAACCCATGTAGCTGCTGGTGCTGTTAGACCCCTAGAAAGTCGGGTTGACTGCATCCCTTATAATGGTGGGTGGTGAGAACCTGTGCATGCTCTCTCCACAGTTCCTACAATTATAACATACAAGGATGTGGGGTATTAAATGGGCGCACGTTAAAAGCTTTGAACGGTCTGGGTCTGAGTGTTCAGACCTTGATCGATTGCTAGAATGGGCAAGTAGAAGAGTGTGCTAACCAGACAAATTTACATTGTTGGTCTATGGGATTGTCTCGGTCAGTGCGCGATACTCTCCATACCCATTCTAGTGATCGATGGGGATCTGAGCACCCTGACCGATCAAAACCTTTGATATGCCTCTAGGACATGCGAAAAGTTTTTTTTAAAGTGACAGGTACACTTTTACTCAAAAATCATAGAAAGAAAATTGGGGGCAAACAAACACCAAGACCTCTGGTCCCAAGGGTTTATGTTATGCATCAAAAACTGAACCCCATTATTATATTTGCTCTGGGAACCTCTTATCTTTATGTACACCCTTGACTATGCCAACAGTACCAACCAGTGGAAAGTACATTAAACTGACCATAACAGCAGTTTAGAGATATCCTAAGTAGAAATAGGTAATACTATTTATCATTATATGAGAAATTCAGTGATATACCCATATATTACCAATCCTTCATAGCCATTAACATCTCCCAAGACAACGTTTTGCTGAAGTCGGTCATATTCTTCATATAGCTGTCGGACAATTAGCTATTTGTTCATACCCCACCATTACCAAGCAGGCTTAGTTTGGTTTAGCATGAATTTCTTTTTCACGGTGGAAGGGGACCTAACATGTCTAGTCCATCTTTTCCCCCAATATTTACCATCAGGGGACAGTCATAAACATTATTTAAAGATCAACCACTTCACCTCACAAGCATGGGAATGATGGGCACTGCCAGGATCCGATAGTATATAGATATAAAATGTATTAAATAAATACGTACAACGAGTTTTGGCAGAAACATGGTACGTTTGGCTACTATCTAATGTGTATGACAAGCTTAAATTCTTCATGTAATGCTCTCTTTTGGAACCACACAGTTGTATATTTCTCATGATGAAACTTTTATATGATACATAATTGAAAAACTAATTTAAAAAACAAAGAAAAACTTAAAAAAGGTATAATTTTTTATCATGTTGAACCCTGAAACATATGTCTATAAACCCAATAGGATCAGTAAGCAGTCAAATGTTTCAAGGTTTTCTGACTGTCTCCCTAAGGTTTGTTAGTTTTTTCACTGCTCCACCATTAAGATAAGATGTGATAAAGATCACAAAGATATATCAAATAGTTATATTGACTAATATCAAATATAGAAAAAATATTCATAATCATCATCTTCACGGTTTTGTGGATCCATCGAGTAAATAAGAAATAAAATTATTAAACGATAGATTGAAAAGATGAGCCACTTTTAAAAATGTTCTTTCCTGCAGTAATAGCAATAATAATTTATGTAAATAATAAAAAATAAAAATAATTGCTAAATATTCATATAAAATACATCATTCCCAATGCTGCCTTAAAAATAAAAATAAAGTTCCCGTTGAATTATACCTCTATAATAGATAGTTGAAGGGTAGCTGTACACAGTGGCGTTTTTGGGTTGTGTCTATAACTATATAATATATTTTTTGGTAAAAATATATATAAATATAAAAAAATATATAAGATAAAAATATATATATTTTTTGATATCCACAACAATTGATGATTTTTTGAAGTATGTAATAATGATAGTAGCAATAATAATGACAACAAAATAAAAAAAAATTAGAGAAAATGAAAGTAATTAAAAAAATTTCACAATGTAAAAAAAGATTTAAAAAATGAAAATACAATTAAAAAAATTCCAAAAATAAAAACAGAACGGAACAAAAACCAATTATAAATTACTACAAAATAACTAGGGAACACGAACACTTGTGATAAGAAATAAATTGCATTTAATTATGATTATTATTTGATAATTATAACTTACATAAGAAGAGGCAGAGAAGAATCGTAAGGGAGGAGATGGTGAACATAGTGTGAGAGACCATGACGGGGCTGCAGTCCTCGCTGACTGGCAGCACAGGACGTGAATCACACTCCTGGAGTCTCAACACCAGAAAGGATGTGATGTCAGACTCATATATTAAAAATGCTGAAAAAAAAAGTATAACATAATACAGAGGGTATATAAATAGAATTGTATTAATGACGGTAGACCTGAAGATAATGCAGAGGGGTATAGGCTTCCAAAGAGATGGACCATTCTCATGATCGGTGGGGGTCCTAAAGGTTGGACCAATAACAATCATAATCTGATGGCATATCCTAGAGCAGGGCTGGGAAACCTCTTTTGTGTCGAGGGCCATTTCGAGATCTATTAAATCATTTGCGTTAGCTACTGCTATGTGCAGAGGAGGAGAGCCTGGGCTGTGTACTTGTAATCTGATAGCATGTCTTCCCTTTTCAGAGGGTCCACACTGTCCAGAAAAGGTAAATCAAGGCTTCCCACTCATCTCAGGAGCAGTTTCAGCACCTAAGTCTTTCTTCCTTTCTTTTTTTTTATGTCCAATATTGCCTCAGAATGGTGTAAAAAAAGATCCTAAATGGACTACTACAGACTATAGTAATTAAAGTTGTTACACCTATGATAAGCCATAAAAGAAGCATCCACAGTGTCAATATTATACATTCCATAGAGATAACCCATGTAGCTGCTGGTGCTGTTAGACCCCTAGAAAGTCGGGTTGACTGCATCCCTTATAATGGTGGGTGGTGAGAACCTGTGCATGCTCTCTCCACAGTTCCTACAATTATAGCATGCAAGGATGTGGGGAATTAAATGGGCACACGGTAAAAGCTTTGAACGGTCTGGGTCTGAGTGTTCAGACCCTGATTGATTGCTGGAATAAGCCGGTAGAAGAGTGTGCTAACCAGACAAATTTACATTGTTGGTCTATGGGATTGTCTCGGTCAGTGCGTGCTTCTTTCCATGTCCATTCTAGTGATCGATGGGGATCTGAGCATCCTGACCGATCAAAACCTTTGATATGCCTCTAGGACATGCGAACAGGTACACTTTTACTCAAAAATCATAAAAAGAAAATTGGGGGTAAACAACAAGACCTCTGGTCCCAAGCGTTTATGTTATGCATCAAAAAGTAAACCCCATTATTATATTTGCTCTGGGATCCTCTTATCTTTATGTACACCCTTGACCATGCCAACAGTACCAACCAGTGGAAACTACATTAAAGGGTACCTCTCATCAAATAAACTTTTGATATATTGTAAATTAATGAATGTTGAATAACTTTCCAATAGCATGTTAATGAAAAATATGCTTCTTTCTATTGTATTTTTACCGATCAGTCCTGTCAGCAAGCATTTCTGACTCATGCTGGAGTCCTAAACACTCAGAGCTGCCAGCCTGCTTTGTTCACAGCCAAACAGGCTGTGAACAAAGCAGGCTGGCAGCTCTGAGTGTTCTCCTTTGTGAACAAAGCAGACTGGCAGCTCGTAGTGTTTAGGACTCCAGCAGGAGTCTGAAATGCTTGCTGCCAGGACTGGTAGGGAGACCCCTAGTGGTCAATTCTTCAAAGTGGAAAATTAAATAGAAAGAAGCATATTTTTTAATAACATGCAATTGTAAAGTTATTCTGCATACAATAATCTATAATAAATCAAAAGTTTTTTTTGATGAAAGGTACCCTTTAAACTGACCATAACAGCAGTGTAGAGATGTCCTAAGTAGAAATAGGTAATACTATTTATCATTATACGAGAAATTCTGTGATATTCCCATATATTACCAATCCTTCATAGCCATTAACATCTCCCAGGACAACGTTTTGCTGAAGTCGGTCATATTCTTAATGTAGCTGTCGGACAATTAGCTATTTGTTCATACCTCACCATTACCAAGCAGGCTTAGTTTGGTTTAGCATGAATTTTTATTTCGCGGTGGAAGGGGACCTAGCATGTCTAGTCCATCTTTTCCCCAATATTTACCATCAGGGGACAGTCATAAACATTATTTAAAGATCAACCACTTTGGTCCCGCTGCTTCAGCTTAACGCATAAGGCAGTCAAGGCCACCAAGGCGCAGGAGACTAGCTTTAAAATTCTCTCCCGTTGGTACCGAGTGCCGTCGGTGCTTCACCGTTGGTACCTGCTGGTCCCTGATACGTGTTGGAGGTGTGGAGCCGCCGAGGGCTCGATGTCCCACATCTGGTGGAGTTGCCCGGCCCTATCCCATATCTGGTCTTCTGTCCTCTCCACTATCCGAATGGTGACAAATGTTACTGTCCCTCGTGACCCCGGGGCAGTGTTGTTGTTCATGCTTCCTATGGCCGTTTCTACGTACAAACGCTCCCTGGTGCGCCACTTGATCCAAGCGGCCAAGACAGTTATCCCCAGGCACTGGCGTTCCCCGGACGCCCCCACTGTGGGCGAATGGGTCGCTGAGGTGGCCTTGACTCAGCGTATGGAAGAACTCTTAGCAGTCACTCCGTCCGACCTAACCCGTTATACCTCCACCTGGTTAATCTGGACTAGTTTCTGCTCCTCAGATGCATACCGCTCACTCTCATAACTTTCCCTTGCTGGCCTCTGTGGTATTTCCGTCTTTCTCTACCTTATTCTCTTGTCTGTTCTCCTTGCTAGTCTCCTATTCCCTCCCCCTTCTTTCTCTACCCTTCACCTTTCTGTGTCCCCCCTCTGCCCCCCCCCTCCCCTTGTGGTTTGTCTTGTCTACTACCTGCCCGTGTCTGTCCGTCGTGAATAGTTTTTCCGCCCGTGTATTTTATTCTTTTTGTATTGCTTCCCCACTGGCTCGACTGGGCCCTCCCCTTCTCCTGCCACTACCTCCCTATGTGGCAGTTCTCCAGTCCCTCAGCTTTCTCCTTGTGCCTCCCCTGGCTCTTTCCCCTTGTTTTCCAATTTGATGACTGGTGTGCGATTTGTTTGAGCATTGTATTGGTTATTGAGACCTGACTGGTCGCTTTGTTCTCGCCATTCTCTTCATTTGGAATGCTCTTTGTACCGATTTCTGATGTTTATTTAATAAAAACGTTTGAATAAGAAAAAAAAGATCAACCACTTCACCTCACAAGCATGGGAATGATGGGCACTGCCAGGATCTGATAGTATATAGATATAAAATGTATTACATAAATACATACAACGAGTTTTGGCAGAAACCTGGTACGTTTGGCTTCTATCTAATGTGTTGACAAGCTTAAATTCTTCATGTAATGTTCTTTCTTTACGCGGAACAGTTTCAGCGGCGTAATTGTCCGCCGCTGAAATTCCGCAGTGTGAACGGGTCTCGCGGAGAGCCATTCACACTAATGTTAAGTTCACACCGCGGAATTCTGTAGGCAGTACACTGAGTAATATGACCGGCTGATAAACTGACCTCAGGAAAATATCAACTTTATGGACCACATCTCTGCCTGTATTATCTTCAGTTCTTTGTAATACCATGCTAATACCTAAACCGAAAGCTAAAGGAAGATGAGAGCCTAAATATTATCATTCAGTTCTATCACTGTATGACAAGACTTGGGATTTGGAACTCTATGGGGGAGATTTATCACAACCAGTGTAGAGAAAGAGTGGTGCAGTTTTCCATAGCAACCAATCAGATCGCTTCTTTCATTTTGCAGAGGCCTTTTTAAAAATGAAAGAAGCAATCTTATTGGTTGCTATGGGCAACTGGGCAGCTAAATCTCCCCTATATACTTTGTTAAAGGAGTAGTCCAGTGGTGAACCCAGTGGTGAACAACTTATCCCCTATCCTAAGGATAGGGGATAAGTTTGAGATCGGGGGGGTCCGACCGCTGGGGCCCCCTGCGATCTACTGTACGGAGCCCCGACAGCCCGCGGGAAGGGGGCGTGTCGACCTCCGCACGAAGCGGCGGCCGACACGCCCCCTCAATACAACTCTATGGCAGAGCCGAAGCGCTGCCTTCGGCAATCTCCGGCTCTGCCATAGCAATGTATTGAGGGGGCGTTTCGGTCGCCGCTTCGTGCGGAGGTCGACACCTGCTATCTGGCCGGAGAGCCTGGCCCCCGTACAGAGGGATCGCAGGGGGCCCCAGCGGTCGGACCCCCCCGCGATATCAAACTTATCCCCTATCCTTAGGATAGGGGATAAGTTTTTCACCACTGGACTACCCCTTTAATCTCCAATAAAGACACATACTATACTGTATTGAGCCGGTATTGCTGTGATGTGACTTCCCCAAAATATTATATTATATGATGTAGCAGACTGAGAGTAAGCGTTTTAGCAACACAAAACAATTATTAACATTAATTAATTGTTGGTACAACGAAAAGTTCTATGGGGGAGATTTATCAAAACCCGTCAGGAGGAAAAATTGGTGAGTTGCCCATAGCAACCAATCAGATCACTACTTTCATTTATCAGAGGCCTTTTCAAAAATGAAAGAAGTGATCTGATTGGTTGCTATGGGCAACTCAGTAATATTTCCTCTGGACGGGTTTTGATAAATCTTCCCCTATGACTCTTTATTTTCTGCTGTACATACATATGTGTTTAAAGAATGAATTGTACATGCATGCAAGAATGTTCTCATGTAAAAAGAGCAAAATAAGGATTATTTATACATGTAGATATTGGCCCTGATTTACTAAGAGTGTTGTGTAGGTTTCTTTGTAGGTTTTAATTCCCTACAATTTATTTTCCAGGGTATTTACTAAGGTTTCCCTACATTTTCCACTTTCCCTACATTTTCCTTTTTTTTTATCATGCTCTGATCTGTCTGGTTTTCTTCAGCTCAAATCCACCACATTTTCTGTGGAAACCTTAGTAAATATGTTGTTTTTTGTGAAAATGTCGGGAACACGGCCTTTTCAGGAGACCACACCCCCTTTCCACAGAACCACGCCCCTTTTCAGGTTTTCTTAGCAAAATGGAGAGTTAGTCGGGGTTTTTCATTTCTGGCGTAAATTCTGGCGCAAAATCTGGTGCAGACAGAATTTCTGGAGCAATGCAACAGAATCTGGCGCACAACCCGACAAAACATGTCGGGTTTGCAATAGTAAATGAGGGCCATAATATCTATATTGAATGTAATTTTTGATAAACTTTGACATTTTACTTTCTTATAATATTCTACACATATAAGTTCATTCTTTGCTACTATTTGCTTTATGATATGTTTACATGAAGTTTTCACTGAAATGGCGTATCCCGCACAACATTTTTTCTATTGGTTTCAATAGAAATGCATAAAATAGCTCCATAAAACATATTGATACGTAATTTGATTTAATAGGTAGAATGTCACTTTGTGAAGCAGATTCTGTGCAGAAACTATGATGGGTAACCACATGAAGCACGGCTCAGTTGAATGGGGCTAATTTGCATGCAAATCCACGGCATATCAAACAGCAAAATCTTTTTTTTTTTACTTAATGGGGTACTCCGGTGAAAACCTTTTTTCTTTTAAATCAACTGTTGCCAGAAAGTTAAACATATTTGTAAATTACTTCTATTAAAAAATCTTAATCCTTCCAGTACTTATTAGCTGCTGAATGCAACAGAGGAAATTCCTTTCTTTTTGGAACACTGATGACATCACGAGCACAGCGCTCTCTGCTGACATCTCTGTCCATTTTAGCAACCGTGCATAGCAGATGCATAGCAGATGTATGCTAAGGGCAGCATGGTGGCTCAGTGGTTAGCACTGCTGCCTTGCAGTGCTGGGGCCTTAAGTTCAAATCCCACTAAGGACAACAATAAATAAAGAGTTCTTATTATAATGATGTCAGCAAAGAGCACTGTGTTCGTGATGTCATCAGAGAGAATTGCAAAAAGAAAAGAATTTCCTCTGTAGTATTTAGCAGCTAATAAGTACAGGAAGGATTAAGATTTTTTTAATAGAAGTAATTTACAAATCTGTTTAACTTTCTGGCACCAGTTGATTTAAAAGAAAAAAGGTTTTCACCGGAGTACCCCTTTAACCCCTTCCCGCAGAATGTCATATATAAACGCCGGGTTGTGCAGTGCAGTGCAGTCTGGGCATGCTGGGAGTTGTAGTTTTGCAACATCTGGAGGGCCCCAGTTTGGAGACCATTGTATAATGGTCTCCAATCTGTGCTCTTCCAGCTGTTGCAAAACTACAACTCCCAGTATGCACTGACTGTCCAGGCATGCTGGGAGTTTTAGTTCAGCAACATCGGGCCCTTCAGATGTTGCCGAACTACAACTCCCAGCATGCCCTTCAGCTGTCTGGGCATGCTGGGAGTTGTAGTTTTGCAACAACTGGAGACACACTGGTTGGGAAACATTGTCTGTTTCTAACTCAGTGTTTCCTAACCTGTGTGCCTCCAGCTGTTGCAAAACTATAACTCCCAGCATGCACTAACAGACCATGCATGCTGGGAGTTGTGGTTTTGCAACAGGGTACATTCACATGGGCGAGGCTTTTACAGTGGGTTTCTCGCATTTTGAGATGCAGCAAATTTTGCGCCGGGAAACTCGCTGTAATCCCCCGCCCATGTGACTGTACCCTAAAAACACTACACTACACTACCACAAAATAAAATAAAAAGTTAAAAACATTACATATACACATACCCCTACACAGCCCCCCTCCCCCAAGAAGAACGTCCGGTACGCCACTGTTTCCAAAGCAGAGCCTCCAGCTGTTGAAAAACAACAACTCCCAGTATTGCCGGACAGCCGTTGACTGTCCACGCATGCTGGGAGTTTTGCAACAACTGGAGGCACCCTGTTTGGGAATCACTGGCGTAGAATACCCCTATGTCCACCCCTATGCAAATCCCTAATTTAGGCCTCAAATGCGCACGGCGCTCTCACTTTGGAGCCCTGTCGTATTTCAAGGCAACAGTTTAGGGCGACATATGGGGTATCGCCGTACTCGGGAGAAATTACGTTATAAGGTTTGGGGGGCTTTTTCTTTAACCCTTCATGAAAAGGAAATGTTGGGGTCTACACCAGAATGTTAGTGTAAAAATGTTTTATTTTTTACACTAACATGCTGATGTTGCCCTATACTTTACATTTTCACAAGAGGTAAAAGGGAAAAAAGCCCCCCAAAATTTGTAACGCAATTTTTCCCGACTACAGAGATACCCCATATGTGGGCGCAAAGTGCTCTGGGGGCGCACAACAAGGCCCAGAAGGGAGAGTGCACCATGTACATTTGAGGTGATTTGCACAGGGGTGGCTGATTGTTACAGCGGTTTTGACAAACGCAAAAAAAACAAAACCCCACATGTGACCCCATTTCGGAAACGACACCCCTCACGGAATGTAATGAGGGGTGCAGTGAGAATTTACCCCCCACAGGTGTCTGACGGATCTTTGGAACAGTGGTCCGTGAAAATGAAAACTTGTACAGCCCACTGTTCCAAAGATCTATCAGACACCAGTGGGGGGCAAATGCTCACTGTACCCCTTGTTACGTTCCTCAAGGGGTCTCGTTTCCAAAATGGTATGCCATGTGGAGGTTATTTTGCTGTCCTGGCACCATAGGGGCTTCCTAAATGCGATATGCCCTCCGAGCAAAATTTGCTCTCAAAAAGCCAAATATGACTCCTTCTCTTCTGAGCATTGTAGTTCGCCCATAGTGCACTTCAGGTCAACTTATGGGGTACCTCCATACTCAGAAGAGAAGGGGTTACAAATATTGGGGGTATTTCCTGCTATTAACCCTTGCAAAAATGTGAAATTTGGGGGGAAACACACATTTTAGTGAAAAAAATTTTATTTATTTTTTACATATGCAAAAGTCGTGAAACACCTGTGGGGTATTAAGGCTCACTTTATTCCTTGTTATGTTCCTCAAGGTGTCTAGTTTCCAAAATGGTATGCCATGTGAGTTTTTTTTTGCTGTTCTGGCACCATAGGGGCTTCCTAAATGCATCATGCCCCCCAAAAACCATTTCAGAAAAACTTACTCTCCAAAATCCCCTTGTCGCTCTTTCCCTTCTGAGCCCTCTACTGCGCCCGCCGAACACTTTACATAGACATATGAGGTATGTGCTTACTCAAGAGAAATTGGGCTACAAATATAAGTATGCATTTTCTCCTTTTACCCCTTGTAAAAATTCAAAAATTGGGTCTACAAGAACATGCGAGTGTAAAAAATGAAGATTGTGAATTTTCTCCTTCACTTTGCTTCTATTCCTGTGAAACACCTAAAAGGTTAAAATGATGACTGAATGTCATTTTAAATACTTTGGGGGGTGCAGTTTTTATAATGGGGTCTTTTGTGGGGTATTTCTAATATGAAGACCCTTCAAATCCACTTCAAACCTGAACTGGTCCCTGAAAAATAGTGAGTTTGAAAATTTTGTGAAAAATTGGAAAATTGCTGCTGAACTTTGAAGCCCTCTGGTGTCTTCCAAAAGTAAAAACTCGTCACTTTTATGATGCAAACATAAAGTAGACATATTGTATATGTGAATAAAATTTTTTTTTATTTGTAATATACATTTTCCTTACAAGCAGAGAGCTTCAAAGTTAGAAAAATGCTAAATTTTCAAATTTTTCATCAAATTTTAGGATTTTTCACAAGGAAAGGATGCAAGTTACCATAAAATTTTACCACTAAGTTAAAGTAGAATATGTCACGAAAAAACAGTCTCGGAATCAGAATGATAACTAAAAGCATTCCAGAGTTATTAATTTTTAAAGTGACAGTGGTCAGATGTGCAAAAAACGCTCTGGTCCTTAAGGCCAAAATGGGCTTGGTCCTGAAGGGGTTAAATGGGTATTTCACTGGAAAACATTTTATTTTAAATCAACTGGTGCCAGAAAGTTAAACAGATTTGTAAATTACTTCTATTAAAAGATATTAATACTTCCAGTACTTATCAGCTGCTGTATACTACAGAGGAAGTTATTTTCATTTTCAATTTCTTTTCTCTCTGACCACAGTGCTCTCTGACACCTCTGTCCATGTCAGGAACTATCCAGAGCAATAGAGGTTTGCTATGGGGATTTGCTCCTACTCTGGACAGTTCCTAAAATGGACAGAGGTGTCGGCAGAGAACACTGTGGTCAGACAAAAAGGAAATTCTAAAAGAAAATTACTTCCTCCGTAGTATACAGCAGCTGATAAGTACTGGAAGGATTAAGATTTTTAAATAGACGTAATTTACAAATCTAAAAAAATGCAGTGTAGCCCGGACCTTCTAGGTGAGTATAAAATGGATATACGAGGATCGTGCTTCAATAATAATTATCATTTATTTATAAAAATAAGATTTCATCACTTCTCACAGGGCCCTTGTGAGAAGAACATACATAATAAAAGGCAACCTAACAATGTATTAGGCAATAGTATTAAAATTCTACACTTGGCATAGAGTAATAGAATAAAATAGCAGAGTAAGATCTGTACCATACAAATATATTAGAAAGTTGCTCTTCTAGATGTTTAGGGTAAATATGTCCCTTTTTTTGGATACAGTAGCAAACAGTCTGTATTGATAGCAATTGTTACCGGTCTGTAGATTGTAGCTCAGGCGATGAATATTGCTCCCGCAATAGCTGAGTGTCCGTGGTGTATACAGTCCACTGTGTGGTGCCTCCAATTGTGAGCCTGGTCCAGTAGGGTCTGAGCGTGGTGGCAGTCGCTGTCGGATAAGGCGCTGGCAGGCGCCGAAGATCGTGATGGTGTCCGGGGACTGCTGGCGCTGGCGTGCGCTAGAGTTGATATTCCTCACCGCTTCATTGGTTGGTAAACAGGACCATATACTGGAAGGCTGGAAGTTCACCTCGTGGTGCCGGCGTCTGACGTCAGAGCCGGGATGGTTACAGCAGGATAATTGCACCGGGATGATTGCGCCGGGATGGATCTGAACTGCTGGACCGGGTAGATAGCAAAGCGAGAGCGCAAATGATGGTACAGTTCATAGAGTGTAACTGGCCATAGAGTTTGGGCACAGTTTAAATACTGCTATGCCAGTAGATAAAGACTAGACGCGTTTCAGGGTTGTATGATATAACCCTTTCCTCAGTAGTCATAAGCCTTATGACTACTGAGGAAAGGGTTATATCATACAACCCTGAAACGCGTCTAGTAAGTAAAAAAATCATTAACCCTTTCAATGATCCCTCCCCCTAATAAAAGTTTGAATCACCCGGCATTTCCAAGAATAAAAAAAAACAAAACAGTGTAAATAAAAATAAACATATGTGGTATCGCCGCGTGCGGAAATGTCAGAGTTATAAAAATATACCAATTTTTAAACCGCACATTCAATGGCGTACGCGCAACAAAATTCCAAAGTCCAAAATAGCGTATTTTTGGTCACTTTTTATATCATGAAAAGATGAATAAAAAGCGATCAAAAAGTCCGATCAATGCAAACATGGTACTGCCAAAAACTTCAGATCATGGCACAAAAAATGAGCCCTCAAAGCCCCCTGAACATGGAAAAATAAAAAAAATTATAGGGCTCAGAAAATGACAATTTTAAACATATACATTTTCCTGCATGTATTTGTGATTTTTTTTAAGTAGTAATACAAAATCAAACTTATACAAGTAGGGTATCATTTTAACCGTATGGACCTAGAGAATAAAGATAAGGTGTCATTTTTACTGAAAAATGTACTACGTAGAAACGGAAGCCCCCAAAAGTTCCAAAAGGGCCTTTTTTTCAGTTTTGTCGCACAATGATTTTTATTTCCGTTTCGCCGTAGATTTTTGGGTAAAATGACTGATGTCATTACAAAGTAGAATTGGTGGCGCAAAAAATAAGCCATCATATAGAATTTTAGGTGAAAATTTTAAAGAGTTATGATTTTTTAAAGTTAAGGAGGAAAAATTGAAAATGAAAAAACGAAAAAAGCCCTGGTCCGGGGGTTAAAGGGGTATTCCAGGCCAAAACTTTTTTTTATATATCAACTGGCTCCGGAAATTTAAACAGATTTGTAAATTACTTCTTTTAAAAAATCTTAATCCTTCCAATAGTTATTAGCTTCTGAAGTTGAGTTGCTGTTTTCTGTCTAACTGCTTTCTGATGACTCACGTCCTGGGAGCTGTCCAGCTCCTATGGGGATATTCTCCCACCATGCACAGCTCCTGGGACGTGACATCATCATTGAGCACTTACACAGAAAACTTTAGAAGCTAATAACTATTGGAAGGATTAAGATTTTTTAATAGAAGTAATTTACAAATCTGTTTAACTTCCCGGAGCCAGTTGATATATATAAAAAAGTTTTTGCCTGGAATACCCCTTTAAGTTAAAAAAAAAATTTGCTGTTTGATATGCAGTGAATTTGCATGCAGATTAGCCCAGCGGAGTACCCCTTTAAATACTTTTAGAATTTCTACATTTTTATTTAACAATATTAGATCACCAATCAGTGTGATCTTAAAGGGGTACTCCGGCCCTAAGACATCTTATCTCCTGAAAGGGGATAAGATGTCTGATCGTGGGAGTCCCCCGCAATCTCTCATACAGCACCCATCTGTGTGTGTTCCACGCAGTGCGACCACGGGGCTGGAGTATCATGACGTCACAACTCCGTCACGCCCCCTCCCATAGACATGCATTGAGGGGGCGGGGTGTGACGTCATGAGGGGGCAGGGCTATGACGTCAAGAACTGCCGGCGCCGGCTCCAGCGTTCGGAACAGTTTGTTCCAAACGCTGAGCAGCGGAGTACCCCTTTAAGCTCCCAGTAGCGGAAAAGGGATCAACTGAGGGCCCCACTGATTTTCCAATATAAGTATGTTAAGGGGTGTAGAGTGTTAAAGCCATGTCTAAAAGGATCAATAGAGGTATTACCACATTCTCCTGAAAGATCTCCTGAGTCATGGGCGGAGGAGGGACAGAAGCTGTGTATACAGAGCATTACACGCTACTCATTTTGTGTTCTTAGGGCGGTGAGTTAGACACATCAACTTCACTCCTTACATGTAGCCCGTACATGCAGAAAAGACATGCCCTCCCCCCACCTTGCGAATGTCCATGCACCGAATTACTGTACACATCCTAGAAAGCAAAGACAAAGCTTAATACAAATATTGAGCCCCAATGGAATTCTGGAGATTTTATTAAAATGCTGCTCTGTATATAACAGGCTGTAATTCAGGATTAAAGGAGTAGTCGAGCCCAGAATCGTATCTCCGGCTCTGCCATAGAGTTGTATTGAGCCGGCGTGTGGCCGTCGCTACATGCGGTGGTCAACACGCCCCCTTCCCACGGGCTACCGGGGCCCTGTAAAGGAGATTGTGGGGGGCCCCAGTGGTCAAACTCCCTGCAATCTGAAACTTATCCCCAATCCTTAGGATAGGGGATAGGTTTTTTCAGGACTTGACTACTCCTTTAATAAGATAAGTGATGACGTATCATGTCTGAAAAAGGGGAGGGTGAAATCGATACCGATTCTTGGAAAAAGTCATGTTTTTCTACTGTAGGAAAGATGGTATCTACATGGCATCTGTAAATCCATTGATGTTCTCCGCTCGGCATGTGTGTGCAGCAGATGTGCTCAGCCAGGTGTAGCAGAGTATTTACTTTCTTTCTGAAGAGGAAGTGGCACGCGCTCCTTGGGGGTCTTATAAAACCCACCACTGAAGTCCTGTGGTCCAAGTATCTGGTGTCTCTGCACACGCCTTACTCTGAGTGTAACCACAATTTACTTCCACCCTGCAGAAGGTACCTCATTGTGAGCACTTTAAAGCAGGATTGGTGAACTTTTTAACAAGTCTGCCTAGACCGCAGCGACACTAGAGTTACATGGGAAAAAGCTAGGTGGTCTACTTTCATACATATCCATTGCTGTGTACAGAAACCAATCCTGGGTGAATTTGTACTTTAGTACATGAATGAAACCAAAGTCGTATGAGATTAAAAAATAATATACATTATTTATTTTTAAAAACAGCACTGCTTTTGTCCACAGGCAATGTCTGGTATTGCAATTCAGTCCCATTAACATTGTCATAGATAAGAGTAGAACTGGTTCTGGAAGAAGAAAAAAAAGTAGTACCAAGTGTTGTTCTGCTTTGCTACCAAAGTGGTTGCTGCTTGAAACTCAGTTATCCTTTTTTATTGTAACCAAGAATGGGATCTAGCCAGTTCTTCCCGATTCAGATTAACTAGTTATTAACAGTCCCAACAACATCAGTGGAAATGCAGCGCCTTGTCCTGTGTTGCACATGTCCACCCACCGGCCATGTTGTCGATTAAGAGAGCTGGCCTTTCTTCAGGAGAAAATAAGTCAGAGTAGTGTAGCATTCAGGGGAGAAAGAAGTGATGAGCTGGAGTGTGTTTGACTATGGAGAAGACGTCTGGACTAGGTCAACAGCCACTGGCCTGGCTTAAAGGGGTACTCCACCCCTAGACATCTTATCCCCCATCTAAAGGATAGGAGATAAGATGTCTGATTGCTGCAGTCCCGTCCCTGGGAACCCCCGCGATCTCGGCTGCGGCACCCCAGACATCCGGTGTACGAAGCGAACTTTGCTAAGTGCCGAATGACTGGCAATGCGGGTGGAGGCTCGTGAGATCACGGTCACACCCTGCTCGTGACGTCATGGCCAAGCCCCCTCAATGCAAGTCTATGGGAGGGGGTGTGACAGCCGTCACGCCCCCTCCCATAGACTTGCATTGAGTGGGCATGCACCCGATGTTCTAAACGAACGCCGGGTGCAGCAGAGAGATCGCTGGGGTCCCCAGCGGCAGAACCCCCCACGATCAGACATTCTATCCCCTATCCTTTGGATAGGGGATAAGATGTCTAGGGGTGGAGTACCCCTTTAAAATCCCTGCAGATTACATGCTACACATGCTACATAAGAGCTGCATCTCGCAGCTGGGAACTGCAGTACCAAGGTTAGTGCATCCTGAAGAAGGGCATTGCAGTACCAAAGCTAATGGACCCCACAGTGTGGGAATACAGTATATTAAGACTCAGAAAAGAATCTGCAAACCAAGCAGTTGTCTACCTGCATCTAAGAAAACCTGACTACTGACAGCTAGAAAAAGAAACAGAGTTAGATTTGGACTTAGCAAAGCCCACTTGAAACCTTGTTAAAGGGGTATTCTGCTTTAGAAAAATGAATGGCTAGTAAATTCTAGATAGCAAAAATGCAAATGTGACAGAGGTTTGGTGCAATGTATATGCACTGGCAAGAAGTGTTTAGACATCCCGTCAAGCCCATCCTCTTAATCTCCTACTTGCTCCCCTACAGGCCCCCCCCCCACCGCAGGAAAAGAAGATCATATGTCCTCGGTTGTAAATGTGGGTCTGGCTTGCTACTCCATCTCCTTGCAATCCAGGCCCCATTGTTACATTACGCCGGCAGTCCATCCTCCATAATGTGACATAGTAGCGTCAAGTCACATGGCGAGTGGAGGAGGTGGCATAAAGTTGGGCTGGGTTTAGATTAGTAGGGACTGGCGGGTTCTCGGCAGCCTTTCTGGGTAAGCGAGGTCTGATAAGATCACATTATGGGTAAATGGGAAAAACTGACATTCCAACATTTTCTATTGGAATGTTTTTACACACTTTGCTTCATGGCGCAAATATTAATTACATTATAAGTTTATTTCGATTGCAGCAATACCAAGTGTGTACATTCTGCATTCTCCTTGAGAAAATTAGGAGGAGAACAAAGACAGGAAAGATGGATAGGAACGTTCCAAACACATGCATGCGCTGGGACCCCCGCCATCTTCTATACTGGGGCCTGGCGCTGCCACGCCTCTGCACGGCTAGTGCTTGTGTCGTCGGCCTCACTGAGGTTGTCAGACATGCCCCCTCAATTTATCTCTATGGGGGAGGCACGAACGCTGCATCTTCCTCTCTCGTATAGAGATACGTGGAGGGGTGTGTCTGCCTCGGCGTCATGCTGCGTCTGACATGCATCCTGCACGAGGAGAGTCACTCAGAGCCGGGATCCCCTGCGATCAAACACTTCTCCCCTATCCTGCAGAGAGGGGATAAGTTATATACCCCTGCAGATCTCCTTTAATAATGAGCATAACCTTCCCACCCCAGGCCTCCAGATCCATTTGTGACCTCTATGGCATTGACACCACTTTACACAGTAAAACGTTACAATGCCATCCCTCTACAGGATCATTTAAGGCTAGGTTCAGACTACGGAATCTCCAGGCAGAAAATTTCCGCCCGGAGAATCTGAGTTCCGCCTGCGCCGACTGAATAAGTCGGTGCTAGGACCACGCGGACACTGCAGTCTCCCATAGACTGCAATGTGTTCCGCGAGGAATTCCGCCTGAAGAAAGAGCAACGCCTTTCTTCAGGCGGAAATTTCTAAGCGGATTTTCCGCTTCACAAATTCCAAAGTGTGAATTTGTGAACGGAAAACCATTCACTACACTAGACATTTTAGCAAGCGGAATTTCTGACGGAAATTTTACGACTGAATTTCTGTCGGAAATTCCGTAGTCTGAACCTAGCCTAAGGGTTATTCTTCTTTCTCTTATTTATGACATCCACAGAACCCCTTAATCCTTCTCTTATCTCTAGAACAACTTGGGTGCGGTCCAAATCCTTAAAAATAAAAATAAAAAACGCCCAACTGTTTAATTTTTTTTTTTTACAGTTCTCAGATTGTGGAAACAGCATAGCACATTGAGCTACGCCATTTCAATAATTTGGGAGTTACAGAAATAGGTGCAATGTAACCAGGGCTCAAGTCCTGCAGGAACGTGTGGGAACTGAGTTCCTGCACTTTTTCCCCAGCTGGAGCACTGTTCCCATTAGCAGGAGTCCTGCAGGATCAGCCCTAGAGTAGAAATCTTGGATGAGTGCCCGCTCTTTTCTTCCCGGGACTCGACTGTGTAACTCACTGTGCATCTCTCAGACTTTTATTGAAATATATATGTGAAAATACCATAAATGATGAGAATAACTCCATAAAAGGAATCAGGATTGTTCACAGGCCCATAAGGATGTTGGGGAAGAGTGGACACATAGCTTAGGGAAGCTTGTGGGATATTAAAAAAACTAACCGCCCTGCACTTTCAATACCTAAGACACACCCTATATGTATTTTTATGTTTTACTTTTATTTAATATTTATTGATTTAATTTTTATTTAATATTTATTGATTATATATATATATATGCCAGTAATTCTTTGATAAACAACCAGCAGGAATGGCAACCCTTCATTCTAAGGGATGCCATTTGGGTGACAGAGGGAGTCACATTAGACCATTGGCCATAAGGGCATGCTGGGAGTTGTAGTTTTGCAACAGCCAAAAAGTTTAGGGACCCCTGCATTAGGCTGTCTACTCAGTTTGACACTGTACAGTATACGCCAGTAAATTCTAGTTTTAGTAAACAGAGATAATACACAATATGACAGCGCCACCTACTGATGGGTAAGCTAGTCACATTACAGCATCCAAGTCATACAAACGCCTTATAAAGGATACACAGAGAATATTAGCCACCATGTTCCTCTCAATAACATAAATAATACAACATATTAGACTTTTTCCTTTATTTTCATACCCCTTAACCCAGTGGTCCCCAAACTGTGGCACTCCAGATGTTGCAAAACTACAACTCCCAGCATGCCTGGACAGCCAACGGCTGTCCAGGCATGCTGGGAATTGTAGTTTTGCAACATCTGGAGGGCCACAGTTTGGGGACCACTGCCTTAACCCTTTAAGAATGCAGGGTTTTTCCATTTTTGCATTTTCATTTTTTCCTCATCACCTTCTAAAAATCCTAACGCTTTAAATTTTGCACATAAAATCCATATGATGGCTTATTTTTTGCACCACCAATTCTACTTTGCAGTGACATCAGTCATTTTACAAAAAAATCCACGGCGAAACTGAAAAAAAATTCATTGTGCAACAAAATTGAAGAAAAAATGCCATTTTGTAACTTTTGGGGGCTTACGTTTCTACGCAGTGCATTTTTTGGTAAAAATGACACCTTCACTTTATTCTGTAGGTCCATACGGATAAAATGATCCCCTACTTATATAGGTTGGATATTATCGTACTTCTGAAAAAAATTATAACTACATGCAGGAAAATGTATACGTTAAAAATGATCATCTTCTAACCCCTATAACTTTTTATTTTTCCACATATGGGGCGGTATGAGGACTCATTTTTTGCGCCGTGTTCTGAAGTTTTTATCGGTACCATTTTTGCAATGATCGGACTTTTTGATCGCTTTTTATTCATTTTTTCAGGATATAAAAAGTGACCAAAAGTACACTATTTAGTGAATTTGGAATTTTTTTGCGCATACGCCATTGACTGTGCGGTTTAATTAATGATATATTTTTATAGTTCGGACATTTCTGCACGCGGCGATATCACATATGTTTTTTTTATTTACACAGTTTTATTTTATGGGAAAAAGGGGGTGATTCAAACTTTTATTAGCGAAGGGGTTAAATGACCTTTGTTAACTTTTTTCACTTTTTTTTTGCAGTGTTCTAGCTCCCATAGGAGGCTATAACGCTGCACACACTGATCTTTTACCCTGATCCCTGCAAAACCATAGCTTTGCATAGATCAGCGAGATAGGGGCTCGATTGCTCAAGCCTGCTGTAGCTCAGGCTTGGAGTAATCAAACGCCGATCGGACGCGACGGAGCAAGGTAAGGGGGTCTACGATTTTATTGCGATGTCCCGATCAGCCCGACTGAGCTTCCGGGAAGCATTTACTTTCATTTTTAGACGCAGCAATCAACTTTGATCGCCGCGTCTAAAGGATTAATAGCGCGCGGCACAACAATCGGTGCTGCACGCTACTAGCCCAGGGGTCCCGGCTATAGTTAGCAGCTGGGACTGACCCGGTGTGATGAGGGGGGACGATGTGACCCCGTTTTTAACACCGGAACCAGGCGAGGGGCGTACAGGTACCTGTTGTGCAAATAAAAAAAAAACCTTTTTTGGCTGTTAAATAAAATCAGTCGTCACTGTTAGTTCACCTCACAGTTGCCATTTTTCTTGCCTGCAGGGCAAATTGTGTCACCCTACTGCAAATCATATTAGGTGTGACAGTTGCGCAAATTAAAAAAAAATACCTTTTTTGGCTGTTAAATAAAAATCAGCCGTCACTGTTAGTTCACGTCACAGTTGCCATTTTTCCTGCCTGCAGGGCAAATTGTGTCACCCTAGTGCAAATCACATTAGATGTGACAGTTGCGTAAATTTAACCAAAAAAATGACAGGCAGAGGAAGGCCACCCCGCAGGGGCCATCGTGGTGCTGGGATTCCCTTTAGAAATTCCCCATAAATTACCCCATTATAGATACTGCACCCCTCAAATTATTCAAAATTACATTCAGAAAGTTTGTTAACCATTTAGGTGTTTCACAGGAATAGCAGCAAAGTGAAGGAGAAAATTCAAAATCTTCATTTTTTTCCCGCATGTTCTTGTAGACCCAATTTTTAATTTTTACAAGGGTTAAAAGGAGAAAAAGCCCCCCAAAATTTGTAACCCAATTTTTTTGAGTAAGGAAATACCTCATATGTGGATGTAAAGTGCTCTGTGGATGCAGTAGAGGGCTCAGAAGGGAAGGAGCGACAATGGGATTTTGGAGAGTGAATTTTGCTGAAATGGTTTTTGGGGGGGCATGTCGCATTTAGGAAGCCCTTATGGTGTCAGAAAAGCCAAAAAAAAAAAAAATACATGGCATACCATTTTGGAAACCACACCCCTCAAGGCATGTAACAAAGGGTCCAGTGAGCCTTATAACCCCACAGGTGTTTGACAAATTTTGTTAAAGTCTGATGTATAAATGAAAAAAAAAATTCACTAAAGTGCATTTTTTTCCCAAATTTACAATTTTTACAAAGGGTAATGGGGGAAAATGCCCCGCAAAATTTGTAACCCCGTTTCTTCGGAGTATGGAAATATCCCATGTGTGGACGTAAAATGCTCTGCGGGCACACTACAATGCTCAGAAGAGAAGGAGTCATATTTGGCTTTTGGAAAGCAAATTTAGCTGAAATGGTTTTTGGAGGGCATGTCGCATTTTAGGAAGCCCCTATGGTGCAAGAACAGCAAAACAAACCCCACATGGCATGCTGTTTTGGAAACTACACTCCTCAAGGAATGTAACAAGGGGTACAGTGAGCCTTAACACCCCACAGGTGTTTGATGACTTTCCATTAAAGTCGGATGAGTAAATTAAACTAAAAAAAATTTCACCAAATTTTACTTTTTTTTTTTTTTACAAGGGGTAATAGAAGAAAAAGCCCCGCAAAATTTGTAACACGATTTCTTCTGAGTATAGAAATACCCCATATGTGGATGTAAAGTGCTCTGCGGGCTCATTACAATGCTCAAATGAGATTTTGGAGAAAGAATTTGTTTGGAATGGAAGTCTGGGGACATGTGCATTCACAAAGCCCCCATGGTGCCAGAACAGTGGACCCCCCACATGTGACCCCATTTTGGAAACTACACCCCTCACAGAATATAATAAGGGGTGCAGTGAGCATTTACACCCCACTGGCGTTTAACAGATCTTTGGAACAGTGGGCTGTGCAAATGAAAAATTTCAATTTTTCATTTTCACGGACCACTGTTCCAAAAATCTGTCAGACACCTGTGAGGTGTAAATACTCACTGTACCCCTTATTACATTACGTGAGGGGTGTAGTTTCCAAAATGGGGTCACATGTGGGGGGGGTCTATTGTTCTGGCACCATGGGGGCTTTGTAAACACACGTGGCCTTCAATTCTGGACAAATCTTCTCTCCAAAAGGCGCTCCTTCTCTTCTGGATAAGCGAGAAGAAGTTTAAACAACAACAAAGACGTGGTCTCAAATGGCTGGAGGTGTTCAACCCCAAATGCAGTTGTGCATTTATATTGGGGGGAGCAGATCCTGCCCTTGTGGTCTGTTGCTAGGGGCAATCCCCAGCATAAAAATGCATACAATGGAGGATGCCTGCAGCAAGACTACAAGTGCCACAATAAGATCCTACACCAGATAGACGGTGTGGATGTGTAACAATTAGAACAATACAATAATTTAGGTGCACTGCTGTGGCAGATGTAAACAATGACATTGGCTAACCCTCAACACTGATGTTAAAATTTAGACATTCGCCAGGATATCCTTGTATGAAGGACATACCTGAGCCCGCAAACCAATGCCAAGGTTTCTCAAGTGGCACGGGACCTAACACTAAACCTACCTGTGCGTGGTAAGCAAAAACAGGTGCCAGTGGGCAATTACGGCAGCATTAGGCCCAATTAACAGCCTCCTCCCAGGTACCCTCCAGTGTGGCTGAGCACACATACAATGGGAGGAGGGAGGCAGACGACAAGCCCCACCTATGTTGGCTGATATATTTGCATGGCCTCACAGGTGCACCTTAATGCTGCCTGGAAGATGTTAAAGGGGTACTTCGTTGGTAATGTGGTTTTCTCTCTGCCAGCTCTCAAGCACGTTTGCCTTGCATGATTGGTGGGGTCCTGGTCGTCCGTACTTGTCTTGTGCACCTTTTTGCTTTGTGTTATTTTGCTTTCCCTCTCATTCTTCCTGTTTTGCCCGGCAGGAGAACTACAGTTCCCAGGAGGTCTTGCGCCCGTTATCGTTGCTTATTTCCCTCCTTTTCCATGCCCTTCCTTGGCCATTAGTCTCCGCCTTTTGTGCTGCTTAGAATAGTTTGTTCCGCCCCTTGTTCGACCTTCTGGCTGCATCATTGTGTTTGAACCTTTTCTTTGAAACTTGCTAGCGTCTGATGCAGCCCTGCACTGGCCAATAGCTGACCCTGCACTGCAACCGAACTTCCCTCATTCATCCCTACGCTATTGCGTGCAGTGCAAAGAAGCATCACTCAACATGTAAGGCTTCAGCCAATACACACAGACGCTGCGAGGGCTGCACCCCTAAAAGGAGTGGCTAAACAACTAGAATGAATATTCAAGAGGAGGGTTTGACCAGAATTGGAGCACGGGGAAAGGCAAAGACAGCGTCACGCACACCCACACACATGTCATGAACACAACATGGCCGCAAAAGGAGCAAGAAATGTGGTCGCCAGCAAAGGAGAACCCAAAAAACTACAACATCCTGCCAGAACTAAAGGCAAGTTTTGCCCCAAACAGCTAGCGCTAAGCTCTGCAACACCAGGATGCTCAGATAACACATAGGATCAGGTCACATTGTCCCGAAACTTGCACAGCAGCAGAGTACCCCTTTAAAGGCGCATTACATATGGAGTTTACACACCTCCAAGTATAAAGTTTAAACAACAACAAAGATGTGGTATCAAATGGCTGGAGGTGCACAGGTGTGTCCTTCATACAAGGATATACTGGCTAATGTCTGAATTTTAACATCAGTGTTGAGGATTAGCCAATGTCATTGTTTACATCTACCACAGTAGCCCGCCTACTTTCCTGTATTCTATTCTAATTGTTACACATCCATATTGTTTATCTGGTGTAGGATCTTATTGTGGCACTTATAGTCTGCTGCAGGCATCCTCCATTGTATGCATTTTTATGCTGGGGATCGCCCTTAGCAACAGACTACAAGGGCAGGATCTGCTCCCCCAGTATAAATGCACAACTGCATTTGGGGTTGAGCGCCTCCAGCCATTTGAGACCACGTCTTTGTTGTTGTTTAAACTTTATACTTGGAGGTGTGTAAACTCCATATGTAATGCGCCTTGAACATCTTCCAGGCAGCATTAAGCTGCACCTGTGAGGCTGGCAACTTTATTAGCCAACTTAGGTGGGGATTGTAGTCTGCCTCCCTCCCGTGAGTTTGCCTAATGCTGCCATAATTGCCCACTGGCCCCTGGTTTTGCTTATCACGCACAGGTAGGTTAGTGTTAGGTCCCGTGCCACTTGAGAAACCTTGGCATTGGTGTGCAGGCTCATGTATGTCCTTCATACAAGGATATACTGGCGAATGTCTCAATTTTAACAACAGTGTTGAGGGATAGCCAATGTCATTGTTTACATCTACCACAGCAGTGCAATTAAATTCTTGTATTAAACGAGAAGATCAGCAGATCAGGTTGCTGATCTGAGGAAGGGAGGGTTCCTCCCAAAATACGTCATCTTTATTTTATTTTGGTTATTTATTTGTTATTTATTACAATAAATGATCCTACCCAGGACTGATTTTACACTACTACAGGCTCCTTTCATCCATTCCTGTAAGTCTGCAGCGCCTTGTGACTTCCAAGGGTCTTCTTCTCATTTATCTATTGCTATACAGGACCTGAAGCATATGTTCCTGAGACCCAGCGGCTTAGCAGCGATTTCACGGATTTGGGACCCCATTTATTTGGGGTATTTTGCGATGTAAACCCTTTTCTGAGGTGAGCAGCCGTCTGATAGTGCCGTGGGTTGCCCCCACACTTTTATCGTTTGGTTGACTGAGGGTAATACACGAGGCGCCAGTATCGGTCTCTTCCTTTTTTCTCATTCCTACAGATCCTTCTCTTCTGAGCATTGTAGTGCGCCCGGAGAGCACTTAACATCCACATATTGGGTATGTTTTTACTCAGAAATAATGGGGTTACAAATTTTGGGGGCTTTTTTCCTATTTTCCTTTGTGAAAATGAAAAATTTAGGGTAACACCAGCATTTTTTTCCCTTCCAACTTTAACGAAAATTCGTCAAACACCTGTGGGGTGTTAAGGCTTACTATACCCCTTGTTACGTTTTGTGAGGGGTGTACTTTCCAAAATGGGGTCACACATGGGTATTTTTTTTTTTGCGTTTATGTCAGAACCACTGTAAAATCTGCCACCCCTGTGCAAATCACCAATTTAGGCCTTAAATGTACATAGTGCACTCTCACTCCTGAGCCTTGTTGTGTGTCGGCAGAGCATTTTACTCCCACATATGGGGTATTTTTTTCCTTTTACCTCTTGGTAAACACCAGCATGTTAGTGTAAAATTTTTGGCTGGTGTAGACCCCAGCTTTTCCTTTTCATGAGGGGTAAAAGGAGAAAAAGCCCCCCCAATATTTGTAACGCAATTGCTCCCAAGTATGGAAATACCCCATATGTGGCCCTAAATTGCGCATTTGAGGCCTAAATTAGGGATTTGCATGGGGGTGACTTGGATGCAACTACACTTGCGTTACTTGCCTCCGATACCAAAAATATTCTATGCCAGTGTTTCCCAAACAGGGTCCCTCCAACTGTTGCTAAACTCCCAGCATGCCTGGACAGTCAGTGGCTGTCCGGAAAACCTTCAGTTAGGTTCTGCTACCTAACTCAGTATTTTCCAACCAGTGTGCCTCCAGCTGTTCAAAACTACAGCTCACAGTATCTACTGATCAACGAAGGGCATGCTGGGAGATGTAGTTGTGTGCCTCCAGCTGTTGCATAACTACAACTCCCAGCATGCCGAGACAGCCGTTTGTTCTTCGTGCATGCTGTGAGTTGTAGTTTTGAAAGATTTAGTGGGGCACGGTTTAGAAACCACCACACAGTAATCTCCTAACTGTGGCCCTCTAGCTGTTGCAAAACTACAAATCCCAGGATGCCCAGAGAGCAAACTGCTGTGTGGGCATGCTGGGAGTTGTAGTTTTGCAAGATCTAGAGGGCCAGAGTTTAGAGACCACTGCACAGTGATCTCCAAATGGTAGCCCTCCAAATATTGCAAAACTACAGATCCCAGCATGCCCAAACAGCTGTCTAGGCATGTTGGGAGTTTTAGTTTTGCAACATCTGGAGGGCTACAGTTTAGAGACCACTGTATGGTGGTCTCCAAACTGTAGCCCTTCAGATGTTGCAAGGCAATAACTCACTGGCTTCCGTAGTCAGCAGGATCACCGCACCAGGAAGGGGATCGCCGCCTGGCACCGGTCCCAGCACAGTTCCCTCGCTCTGCCCGGACTACCATGGGTGAACTGAACTTTAACCCGCCCACCCCCGATCGGTTATTAGTCGGTCGCTTTTGACCGACCAATAGCAGGGATAGGAGGGGTGGCACCCCTGCCAACTCACTCCTATCTCTTCAGGGGGATCCGGGGTGTTTTGGATAACCCCAAACCCCTTATTTTCCAGGTCACTGGAGACCGGTAACACCCGGATTCGCCGCAGATCGCCAGTCTGAATTGAGGACCCCCCCAGGCATTGTCACGGGATGCCTGCTGAATGATTTCAGCAGGCATCCTGGTCCGGTCCCTGCCCGGCGAGCATCGGGGACCGGAATTCCCACGGGCGTACAGGTACGCCCTGAGTCCTTAAGTCCCAGGGAGCCAGGACGTACTGGTACACCCTATGTCCTAGATGGGTTAAGCAATCGCCAATCCACCGAGCACCAGGAAGGATGGGTAAGTCCCTGTTCTTCCCCATCAACCCATTACAGCATGCGATTACATCATGGACCTGCTGATGGGTCCCCTAGACCCAGGGATTCCCAGCATTTAAGGTTTAAATGACATGATCGCTATTGATCACAGCATATAATGATTTAAATGATGGACTTCGGAGCCAGCTCCGATGTCCGTCATTTCCAGCAGATGTCACCTGTTATGGGCCGGTTATGATGCGGACCCAACCCGCGGGCCAGCGTCATATTCCCCTCACCCAACCCATTACTTATCGGTACATCATAGATCGGGAAAGGTTTAATGCTAGTTAGTTAATTGGCTGGCAAAGTTGTCAGGTTCATGATGCCAGAAGTAGGGTTGTGATCAGGATGAGTGTAAGATGGTGAGTGTTGAAGTGTCTGGTGGCTAGAGTATAGCAACCCTATAGTTAGATGGCAGCTTCAATAAAGTAGCTATCCATATCAAAGCCTCCATATATCCCATTCAAATAGTCTCTCAATATATGCCATTTAACCTCTTCAGGACACAGGACGTATGGATACGCCCTGCATTCCGAGTCCTTAAGGACCGAGGGCGTATCCACACGCCCGTGGGAAATCCGGTCCCCACCGCTAGCCGGTTGGGAACCGGAGCCGGATGCCTGCTGAAATCATTCAGCAGGACCCCCCCCCCCCCCCCATGTCGGCGAATTGACATGCGATTTTCTCCAATTCCGGGCTGATCGGGTCTCTGGTTTGAAGGTTAATAGAATCAAGGTAATTGGTGCATGGATCCATCCAGATTTAGGGGTAGACCAGGTCCGGTGGTCCCGCAGAGCGTCTGGGGATTGATACACTCTATGTTTGCTAAGGATTGGCCGTTGTTGCGAGGCTTGGACCTAACTCATGGTTTTTAGCAGCGCAGGTTCTATAGAGAGATGTTGCTCGCTTGGCAACCCAGGAACAAAGAGAACTAAAATGGCTGCCGCGTCCCTTATATGGACAGGGGGCGGAGCCTAATTTGATAGGTCCAAGGTCAGCTGTCACTCACCGTCACACAGGCTTCTGGGTGATCATCTGACTTCCTATACAGGTCCTATACACATAATAAAACCAAGAGTGAGGCCTGGAACGCATCCATAGTGAGGCTTGGAACGCACCACATGACCCGAAGGCCCTGCGACGCCATGGAAACAAGTAATTAACCATTTATTTACATATACTATCCTATTTACATTAACCTATGCATAAATTAGACATTCATACACTAGAATAGAGGCAACAAGGGGTAGACTGGCTAAGAGGGATCCCTAAGTCTTGGCTATGGGGATCCATAAATAAACAAGTACCGTATAGAATGCGGTACTGGGACACCACACATATATATGTGATGGTGCCCTTAGAGACTCTGAGCAGACGTATATGGTGATAAGAAATAAGAATCTCTTCTCAAGTTCATGTTTAATCTGCTGCATTTCAGTTATCTATTAGGCTAGGTTCACACTGCGGAATCTCCGGGCAGAACATTTCTGCCCGTAGATTTTGAGTGCAGCCAACGCCGACGGAATCAGTCGGCGCTAGGACCGTGCGGCCACTGCAGTCTCCAATAGACTGCAATGTGTTCCGCAAGGATTTCCGCCTGAAGAATGAGCAACGACATTCTTCAGGCGGAAATTTCCAAGCGGATTTTCCGTTCACAAATTTCGCCTCACAAATTCCGGAGTGTGAATTTGTGAACAGAAACCCATTCACTACACTATACATTTTAGTAAGCAGAATTTCTGCCTGCAATTTCAAAGCGGAATTACAGGTGGAAATTCCGTAGTGTGAACCTAGCCTAAGACTCAACACATTATTTACAGTGCTGTGAAAAAGTAATTGCCCCCCTTGTTAAATCATGAATTTGTTGGCAATATACATTAAGTTTACACAGTGAGATTTCCCAATACATGTGATTGTGGAACAAAGGAACGAAAGAAGAACTATCTTGAGACCAGAAAGTCAGTTTTAGAAATGAGCGAACTTACAGTAAATTCGATTCGTCACGAACTTCTCGGCTCGGCAGTTGATGGCTTTTCCTGCATGAATTAGTTCAGCCTTCAGGTGCTCCGGTGGGCTGGAAAAGGGGGATACATTCCTAGGAAAGAGTCTCCTAGGACTGTATCCACCTTTTCCAGCCCACCGGAGCACCGGAAAGCTGAACTAATTTATGCAGGATAAGTAATCAACTGCCGAGCCGAGAAGTTCGTGACAAATCGAATTTACTGTAAGTTTGCTCATCTCTAGTCAGTTTCTCCAAATCAAAGGAAACTTTCCAAAACCTTTACAGAACCTAATTCATAATAAAAAAAAAAGCTGATATATATTGAAATTAATCTCAGATAATGCTTAGTATAACACATCATTTAAGATGACTGCTATTTCATCGCTTAAAGGGGTATTCCAGTGGAAAACTTTTTTTTTTTTTTTATTAACTGGTGCCAGAAAGTTAAACAGATTTGTAAGTTACTTCTCTTAAAAAATCATTATCCTTCCAGTACTTTTTAGCAGCTGTATGCTACAGAGGAAATTCTTTTTTTTTTTAATTTCTTTTTTGTCCTGTCCACAGTGCTCTCTGCTGACACCTCTGTCCATGTCAGGAACTGTCCAGAGCTATGCTGGTTTGCTATGGGGATTTTCTCCTGCTCTGGACAGTTCCTGATAAGGGCATCGGGTGTCAGCAGAGAGCACTGTGGACAATTCAAAAAGAAAAGAATTTCCCCTGTAGAATACAGCTGCTAAAATGTACTGGAAGGGTAAAGATTTTTTAATAGAAGTAATTTACAAATCTGTTTAACTTTCTGGCACCAGTTGATTTAAAAAAAAAAATGTTTTCCATCGGAGTACCCCTTTAAATAGAATCCAACTGGCAAAGGGAAGTAGGCCAAAAGATCTCAAAACAGCAAGACATCATACCGCGGTTCAAAGAAATTAGGGAACAGATGAGAAACAAAGGAGGTAACATCCATCTTTCTGGAAAGGGTTACAAAGCCATTTCTTAAAGGGGTATTCCAGGGAAAAACTTTATATATATATATATATATATATATATATATATATATATATATATATATTTCAACTGGCTCCAGAAAGTTAAACAGATTTGTAAATTACTTCTATTATAAAAACTTAATCCTTTCAGTACTTATGAGCTTCTGAAGTTAAGGTTGTTCTTTTCTGTCTAAATCCTCTCTGATGACACCTGTCTGATGAAACGCCCAGTTCAGAAGCAAATCCCCATAGCAAACCTCTTCTAAACTGGGCGTTTCCCAAGACAGGTGTCATCAGAGAGGATTTAGACAGAAAAGAACAACCTTAACTTCAGAAGCTCATAAGTACTGAAAGGATTAAGATTTTTTAATAGAAGTAATTTACAAATCTGTTTAACTTTCTGGAGCCAGTTGATATATATAAAAAAGTTTTTTCCTGGAATACCCCTTTAAGTTTTGGGACTTTAGCAAACCATGATGAGAGCCATTATCCACAACTGGAGAAAATGTTGAACAGTGGTCAACCTTCACAGGAGTGGAAGACCTATTGCACTGAAGACTCATCCAATTTGTCAGCAATATTCAATATAAATACTGCTTTTGAAGTCATAAAAGAACCCACAACAACTAAAGAACTGCAGGCTTCATCCTAGAATAAAACCCCTGCACCCTGGAATAAAACCCTGCCACACATTATGCCCCTGAATATAATACTGCCATACACTGTACCCCTAAATAAAACCCTGCCGCACTCTGTGCCCCTAAATACAATGCTGCCATACACCGCACTAGAGGCCTGCATTGGGATTAAGACCCAACCCAAAAGGTGCAGGCGAGGGCGGTCCAGAGGCTGCTGCACCACTACGGCAGCAATCCCGCACCACCACAGCAGCCTCAATATAAGTCTGACTCTCTCAGAGTGCTCCTCCCAGTCCTGTCTCCTCCCTCTGCTGCCGCACTGCCATTTTGTGGAGACCGTGATTAGCCTGCCCTGGAGGATCATCTGTACTCCATCTTAGATGATCCATTATCTTTTCCTGCCGGCCTGGTAGATAGATATGTCCCCCAGTAGGTAAGCAGCTAGGGCTCCTCAGTAGGTAGCTAGGGCCCCTGGTGGGTATGTCCCCACAGTAAGTAGGCAGGTAGGGCTCCCCCAGTAGTTAGATAGGGCCCCTGGTAGGTATGTCCCCCTATCAGGTAGGCAGGTAGGGCTCCCCCAGTAGGTAGATAGGGTTGCTGGTAGGTATTTCCCTACCGTAGGTAGGGCTCCCGAAGAGTTAGGTATGTCCCCACAGTAGGTAGGCAGGTAGGGCTCCCCAGTAGATAGATAGAGCATCTGGTAGCTATGTCCCTACAGTAGGCAGGCAAGTAGTGCTCTCCAGTAGGTAGATAGGGCCCCTGATAGGTGTGTTCCCACAGTAGTTAGGTAGATAGGGTCGTTGGTAGGTATGTCCCCATATAAGGTAAGAAGGTAGGGCTCCCCAGTAGGTAGATATGGTCCCAGGTAGGTATGTAACCACAGTGTGTAGGAAGGTAGGGCTCCCCAGTAGGTAGATAGGGCCCTGGTAGGTATGTCTTCACAGTAGTTAGGCAGGCAGGTAGGGCGACCCTGAGTAGGTAGATAGTGGGCATGTCCCCACAATAAATAGGTATATTGGGTCGCTGGTAGGTCTTATAAAGTAGGCAGGTAGGGCTCCTTATTTAATAGTTATACCTTCTCAGTAAATAGATAAGCCCCATAAGGTAGGCAAAAAATACACTACTTACATCTTCTGCCTCACAGCATAGACTTCCACTTGCTCTGTTCTAGCTGAGACGCCTGCTGATGAGTGATGTCATCGCATGCGCCTATGCTGAGACCCTGACCTCCTGCCTAGCTCCCAACATCCTATAGGCTGCAGCATACAGCTGTAGCATTTACCCCGGAACAAATGTCAGCTGTATGTGCAGAAAGCCGCGCATGCAGCAGATAGTGGTGTCCTGCAGTCCCGGTCTAAAGTCCCATGTCCTGGATTCCCAGGGGCCCCATTGTGGATGGGGGCACCCTGGGCAATTGCCCAGGTTGTCCCCCCCCTAACGCCGGCCCTTAGGACACAACAGTTACCTCAAGCCAGACAGATTGCCTATAAAAGGAGCTCCATTACCAGGACATATGATAAGGGGACAACCCTATGATATATATATATATATATATATATATATATATACTAAAATGAAATTATAAAATAGTAAAAAAAAGTCCTGTATATTGCTGAACAGTGCTGTACGATCTATTAATATGGGAGTGCATAAGAGCTTGACTCAGTAGGTTCATATAGGAACCATTTGTAAAGAAAATAAATACCGTATGTAGATATGTAAAACAGTGCACATAATGTGCACATTAATCCATCTCCTGTGTAGACAGCAGTATAGACAAATATAGAGCCCTATGATCAGTAAAGCGTTTGTAGCGCTAAGAACTGATGCTATGGGGCTTTTCCTGTAGAGATAAAATTGGTAGCGTAAAATGTACAGTGGGAAAGCAAAACCCCTTAAAATGATCAGATTTGCTGTTTTCTTTTCATGTTTTTTCATGTGGCCACCATATACAGCCAAGGGGTTAAAAAGGACCAGTCTAGAATCTTTCAATCTGAAAAAAAGTTTCTCCTCATCTTCCCAGTAGATGTGATGTGACGCCTTCTGCAGTAAATACAAAGAAATGATGTTGCAGTTCTGGCATTCTGTCACTAGGTGGCACTGAATGGTTGGATCCAACTGGTGATACATTGCAGGCGCGCGTTGCAGATTTTGTTTTATACATAACCTCTTGAAGAAGCAGAAATGTATCCACTGTAATGAAGTTGTAGTGCAAAATATAAAAACATAAGCCATACATATCATAAGATAGAAATCAGTGTTCTTCTTTATTTATTTAATTATTTAAGAGATACATACCTTCCTTCACATCCCACATCCCCCATCCCCCCCGTGCCTCAGAAGTCCCGACTCGGCCGGCGATAGGCTGAGCGGCAGTGTGATGTTTACGAAAATAGTCTGTCTGTCTGTAACAGCACACCCCTATACCTACCCATGTGACACTTATACTTGAGTTTTCTTATATAACAAAGGGATTTCAGGCATTAGGGACAGGACTACTCTCATCTCAGCACACCCTGTAGCTCAAATAAAAATAACATAACAATTACAAAATAACACAAATGATCTAAATATAGCAAATACTTCATAAACAAATATACATATGCATAAACAAATATACATATATATATATATATATATATATATATATATATATATGTAGAGGGCATACCCTATAGTAGAAATGGAAAAGAAATGGGGTTGGGTGGGCGCACGAACGTAAGACACGCTCAGAGGAAGGGGATTGTTGGCATTATAAAGGCCCATGCCCCTCCCACAAGCACAGCCCTGCGGGCTTAATCACTTGTGCTCAGGACTTAAAACGTGACAACTTACCTGTAACCACCTTACAATAATACATAAATACCATACACATAATAAGCAGCTGAAGTGTGCCATAACCGTAACGAGGGCACACCTGTCGAGGGCAAAAAGCAAGACAAGTAGGTATAATAAACATTTGATATACCACAATTACATTGCCAAAATTAAACACCAAGCCTAAGATTTGGAACATATCTCGCATAACAAGACAAATTCCATCTACCCATTTATTTGATGATATGCGCTGGAACCTTGTGCTGTGATGCTGCTGAGGCGGAACCAAATCGGAAAGAATGCCCCGAAAGAGAAGTAGGATTATAACCCCATGCTTTAGCTAAGATACGTAAGTGTTTTACGAAATTACTGGTAGTTGGAAAAGCATTGTTAAAGGAAGATTAGAACCTGCACCACAAACCCTTATCTACCTGTGACAAGTTCTTAAGTGATACAGACATGCTCCCATGTGAACCAAAATGCAGCGGGAGCCGAAAGTATTACATCATCCGTGTATTCTGAACACATACCGTAATACTAAACTCAGAGGATTGCAGCTTGTTCCTAGGAGCAACATGACTACAGAAGGAATCTAATGACCTGTAGATGTGACAGGACTTTGCATAATCATCGTGCCTGTAGATGTGACGGTGTTTGTGTAACCGTATTATCAGGAGTCTATCGTGATTAGACAGACATAGTACAATGTGTAACTGCAATAACCTGACTGGGGACATAGAAAGGGGTGACCATAGTTTAATCTGGGTACAAAGAGCACACGCACGAAACCTACATAAACCACAAGCTACTTACTTACCGATACCTGGTCCTTACATTCCTTATGACATAGTGTTGAACATAGATGATCCAAATACCTTCTCTAGAAGTAGATGACTGCTTCACCTCAATAATGTGAAATCTAGGTAGCAAAATACAATTTAGTAGGTAGGTAACATAAAGGCTTCCATGAACACCTGGTGCCATCATGACATACCCTAATTGATAAGAGGGACAGAATGAAACAGATATACTGGGATGAATTGGTTGAGTGTATCCTGGAGGAAAGAATTCTTACACTACTCGATAGTTACTCAAACCCTGTGAAGCCATCTAGCCTGTATACCTGTATACTTAACTATGCTAACATGACCAATGGACGTTGTAGACCTGTAAAACCATTGTGCCCACAAATGCGACAAGTCTTTATGCAACCATCATGCCTGTAGTCGTGGCAGTACATAGCATAACCATTGTTACGCCGAGCGCTCCGGGTCCCCGCTCCTCCCCGGAGCGCTCGCAACATCCTCGCATTTGCAGCGCCCCGGTCAGACCTGCTGACTGGGTGCACTGCAATATCTCTCTCAGCCGGGATGCGATTCGCGATGCGGGAGGCGCCCGCTCGCGATGCACATCCCGGCTCCCGTACCTGACTCGCTCCCTGTCGGTCTTGTCCAGGCGCACGCGGCCCCGCTCCTTAGGGCGCGCGCGCGCCGGGTCTCTGCAATTTAAAGGGCCACTGCGCCACTGATTGGCGCAACAGGCTTAATTAGTGTGTTCACCTGTGCACTCCCTATTTATACCTCACTTCCCCTGCACTCCCTCGCCGGATCTTGTTGCCATTGTGCCAGTGAAAGCGTTTCCTTGTGTGTTCCTAGCCTGTGTTCCAGACCTCCTGCCGTTGCCCCTGACTACGATCCTTGCTGCCTGCCCTGACCTTCTGCTACGTCCGACCTTGCTCTTGTCTACTCCCTTGTACCGCGCCTATCTTCAGCAGTCAGAGCCGTTGCTGGTGGATACGACCTGGTTGCTACCGCCGCTGCAAGACCATCCCGCTTTGCGGCGGGCTCTGGTGAATACCAGTAGCAACTTAGAACCGGTCCACCAACACGGTCCACGCCAATCCCTCTCTGGCACAGAGGATCCACCTCCAGCCAGCCGAATCGTGACAACCATCTTGCCCGTAGTTGTGACAGGACATCGCGTAATCATCGTACCTGTAGTCATGACAGGTCTACCATATTTATCGTGCCTGTAGTCGTGAGAGGACATTGCGTAACCATCATGCCTGTAGTAATGACAGGTCTAGCATAACATCGTGCCTGTAGTTGTGACAGGACATTGCATAACCATCGTGCCTTTAGTCGTGACAGGACATTGGGTAACCATCATGTCTGTAGTCGTGATAGGTCTTGCATAACCATCCTGCCTGTAGCCGTGAGAGGACATTGTGTAACCACCGTGCCTGTAGTCGTGACAGGACATAGCGTAACCATTGCGCCTGTAGTCATCACAGGACTTTGTAAGTATCATACCCGTAGTCATGATAGGTTGCCTAAATATTGTGTAAGGTGCCTATTTACAGCAGTCATATAGTGGCAACTCTATGCATGAAAAGCATTTGTATTTGGAACATATAACTGCTATTGCGAAAGTTAAAGACATTACCTGATTATGAGCAGCGAACCGAACTGACTATGGTTACAGGTTGAAAAGCGTAACAGACCTAAAACGTGCGAAACTTACTAGTGATGATCTTCTTGTGAATCTGAAACACAACCTGTGTACATGAAAAATAGCAGACATGCTACCGTAGCAACCTGAAAAACATGGCCGACCCTAACCCTAGCAGATTCCACCAGACCAGAGTGCACAAAACGTGATAGTACTAGTATCGTGACAGCCTAAGAAAACATGACAACACTGAATACATGAGGAAACATAACCATAGTAATGACGACAGCCTAAACGTAGCAACCTAAACATATGAAATGTATCAGTACCACCTGCCCTGTGCTGCTATATAAAATAAATATATGATAATGTCATCTACCCAGCCTGCATGTGATCTAGCAACGTGTACGTAGATGGTAAAGTGTACATGGTAACTACTAGAGAAGCGTATGCATTGTGTCTCTCCTATAGTGACATATGCTTAGTATTTGAGCTTATAGCGACGTGTATATGGAATGAAGCTATAGTAAGGGAAGCAATGGTATCTATGCTATTGTAAGTATACAGTGGTCCCTCAACATACGATGGTAATCCGTTCCAAATTAACCATCGTTTGTTGAAACCATCGTATGTTGAGGGATCCATGCATTGTAAAGTATAGGAAGCTGTACTCACCTGTCCCCTCCGCTCCGGACCCGTCACCGCTGCCCTGGATGTTGCCCTCCATCTCTGTCGCCGCGTCCCCGACGCTCCGGACGTCTCTGTTTCCCCGGGATCCTCGCTCTCCGCTCTCCGTCGCCGTCATCACGTCACTACGCATGCACGCCACTCCTATTGGATGACGGGAAGGCGTGCGTGCGACGTGATGATGATGAAGGAGAGCGCTAGCGATGGAGGGGATCGTGAAGAGGACGCTCCGGAGCCCTGAGACCATCACCGGAGCACAGGGGGCACCGTAAATGGCTATCCGGTGGCAGCTGAAACAGTCAGCGCTGCCGGATAGCCGTTTATGCGATGGCCCCAACATACAAAAGCATCGTATGTTGATGCTGCCTTCAACATGCGATGGCCTCTGAGAGGCCATCGCATGTTGAAATTATCATATGTTGGGACCATCGTAGGTCGGGGGGGTCACTGTACATAGTGTATGAGCTATGATGACTATAACCAAGCTGTGTACACTCTCCACCCGCGGGCTTGGGAACCCCACTGGGGCCAGCATGAGGTTGTTCCATCAGTAATTGTATAGCTCAGCCTTCATAGCTGTTAACGCAAAAGGAATTCCCCTTCTGCGCAACTCCTGCATGATTTTAGGAATTGTCCACATGCACTATAAGGAGACACTGCCTCTGTCTGAAGCCCTTGACGGAGTCTCTGAAATCAACAAAGCCTCATCAATATCTGAAGCATGAGACATACTGACCTACAACCTGTTTCTGACTTAAGTAAACTCAAAAGCAGCATCACCAAGAGCTATGCCCTGAATGAAATGAACTGAAGATTACTAAGAAATAACAAATTATTGTTGCGTAAAGAAACTACCCTTGTCAGAAATTAGATTAAAACAGGGCTGTGACTGAAGTTGAGAAACGTATGAGTGAAACATGTAATGTTTGCCTGGAACAAGTGTCGAGTAAATATGTTTTATTTATTTTATTTTATTTTATAAATGTTTTCTTTTTTTTTTAATTTACTATGCAAAAGCAATGAACGTGTCGAAACTTGTGAGATATTGCTCTGAAGGCATGTCAGTAACAATATGATGCAAGTAGCTTCCACCTGAAGACGTGTCACGTATGATGGGCAAGTCACTCATGCTACAATTGCGTGAGCGATATTGCTCTGAAGACGTGTCAGTAACAACATGATGCAAATGTGTGAGCGTATATATATATATATATATATATATATATATATATATATATCCAAGAAAAGGCTGCAGCACTCAAGGTTATGAGTGTAAAAAAAGGTGTTTATTCCATATCAATACAAAAAGTGCACTTTTTGTATTGATATGGAATAAACACCTTTTTTTACACTCATAACCTTGAGTGCTGCAGCCTTTTCTTGGATGTGTAACCTACCTTGACCTAGGATTTTTTCATCGCTGCCTGCACCGCACCATCTACTATCTACTTGGGCGCTGCTCTACATTTTTGTTTGCTATATATATATATATATATATTCTCCACAAAAGGACAAAAGGAAGGGGCAGCACTCCAATATAAAGTCAAAGGTGCAAATTTATTCACTTCACATAAAGCAGCTGCACCTTGGACTAGCACCAGCTACAGTCATGGCCGTAAATGTTGGCACCTGAAATTTTTCTAGAAAATGAAGTATTTCTCACAGAAAAATATTGCAGTAACACATGTTTTGCTATACACGTGTTTATTCCCTTTGTGTGTATTGTAACTAAACCAAAAAAGGGAAGAAAATGTCACACCAAACTCAAAAATTGCTGGACAAAATGATTGGCATCCATTCAAAATTGTGGAAAAATAAGATTGTTTCAAGCATGTGATGCTCCTTTAAACTCACCTGGGGCAGGTAACAGGTATGGGCAATATAAAAATCACACCTGAAAGCAGATAAAAAGGAGAGAGGTTCACTTATTCTTTGCATTGTGTGTCTGTGTGTGCCACACTAAGCATGGACAACAGAAAGAGGAGAAGAGAACTGTCTGAGGACTTGAGAACCAAAATTGTGGAAAAATATCAACAATCTCAAGGTTACAAGTCCATCTCCAGGGATCTAGATTTGCCTTTGTCCACAGTGCACAACATTATGAAGAAGTTTGCTACCCATGGCACTGTAGCAAATCTCTCTGGGCGTGGACAGAAGAGAAAAATTGATGAAAGGTGTCAACGCAGGATAGTCTGGATGGTGGATAAGCAGCCCCAAACAAATTCCAAAGATATTCAAGCTGTCCTGCAGGCTCAGGGAGCATCAGTGTCAGCGCGAACTATCCGTCGACATTTAAATGAAATGAAACGCTATGGCAGGAGACCCAGGAGAACCCCACTGCTCACACAGAGACATAAAAAGCTAGACTACATTTTGCCAAAATGAACTTGAGTAAGCCAAAATCCTTCTGGGAAAACATCTTGTGGACAGAGGAGACCAAGATAGAGCTTTTTGGTAACGCACATCATTCTACTGTTTACCCAAAACAGAATGAGGCCTACAAAGAAAAGAACACAGTACCTACAGTGGAATATGGTGGAGGGTCAATGATGTTTTGAGGTTGTTTTGCTGCCTCTGGCACTGGGTGCCTTGAATGTGTACACGGCATCATGAAATCTGAGGATTACTAATGGATTTTGGGTCGCACTGTACAGCTCAGTGTCAGAAAGCCGGGTTTGCATCTGAGATCTTGGGTCTTCCAGCAAGACAATGACCCCAAACATATGTAAAAAAAGCACCCAGAAATGGATAGCAACAAAGTGCTGAAGAGTTCTGAAGTGGCAGCAATGAGTCCAGATCTAAATCCTATTGGACACCTGTGGAGAGACCTTTAAAATTGCTGTGGGGAAAAGCTCCTGGACTGCTGGCCTAGAAACCACAGATTTTTTTTTTTCAGGCACCAAAGGCACGGTATGAGGGGCAGACCTCTTCCTTTCCAGATATTCAAATCTGCTCTGAAATCCTGCCATAGAAGACACCATGGAGCTCATCTTCTGCTGTATTGTACCAATACAATATAAAGAACTTCTTGTGACAAACTGAGAGCTTGTGACTAGTGTTGAGCGCAAATATTCTAATAGCAAATTTTTATTGCGAATATCGGCACTTATTTAGAATATAGCAAAATATATTCGTTATGACTAATATTCATTTTTTTTCACAGTACACATAACAATGAGGTGTACTGTGTAAATAAAAAGGGATCATCCCTCCCTTCTTTTAGCTTGTGGACCAATAAGAAGGATGAAAATACAGTTGTCAGAGGTTAGCAACATCCCTAGCGACCAATAGGAAAGTAGCTAGTTGAAAGATATAATCTGAACTATAAAAATGTATAATTAATTAAACCGCACGGTCAATGGCGTACGCGCAAAAAAATTCCAAAGTCCAAGATAACATATTTTTGGTCACTTTTTATATCATGAAAAAATGAATAAAAGGCGATCAGAAAGTCAGATCAATACAGAAATGGTACCGCTAAAAACTTCAGATCACGGCGCAAAAAATGAGCCCTCATACTGCCCCGTACGCGGTAAAATAGAAAATTTATAGGGGTCAGAAAATGACTATTTTAAACGTATACATTTTCCTGCATGTAGTTATGATTTTTTCCAGAAGTACGACAAAATAAAACCTATATAAGTAGGGGATCATTTTAACTGTATGGACCTAAAGAATAATGATAAGGGGTCATTTTTACTGAAATATGCACTACGTAGAAACGGAAGCCCCCAAAAATTACAAAATGGCCTTTTTCTTTCTTTTCTTTTTTTTCCCCATTTCGCCGTAGATTTTTGGGTAAAATGACTGATGACACTGCAAGTAGAATTGGTTGCACAAAAAATAAGCCCTCATATGGATTTTTAGGTGCAAAATTGGAAGGGTTAGAATTTTTAAAAGGTGAGGAGGAAAAAACGAAAGTGCAAAAAACGGAAAAACCTGTGGTCCTTAAGGGGTTATAGGTACAACACTCTTATATACACTGCTCAAAAAAATAAAGGGAACACTGAGATAACTCATCCTAGATCTGAATGAATGGACTAATCGTATGAAATACTTTCGTCTTTACATAGTTGAATGTGCAGACAACAAAATCACACAAAAATTATCAATGGAAATCAAATGTATCAACCCATGGAGGTCTGGATATGGAGTCACACTCAAAATCACAGGGGAAAACCACACTACAGGCTGATCCAACTTTATGTAATGTCCTTAAAACAAGGCAAAATGCGGCTCAGTAGTGTGTGTGGCCTCCACGTGCCCGTATGACCTCCTTACAATGCCTGGGCATGCTCCTGATGAGGTGGAGGATGGTCTCCTGAGGGATGTCCTCCCAGACCTGGACTAAAGCATCCGCCAACTCCTGGACAGTCTGTGGTGCAATGTGGCGTTGGTGGATGGAGCGAGACATGATGTCCCAGATGTGCTCAATCGGATTCAGGTCTGGGGAATGGGCGGGCCAGTCCATAGCATCAAAGCCTTCCTCTTGCAGGAATTGCTGACAGACTCCAGCCACATAAGGTCTAGCATTGTCTTGTATTAGGAGGAACCCAGGGCCAACGGCACCAGCACATGGTCTCACAAGGGGTCTGAGGATCTCATCTTGGTACCTAATGGCAGTCAGGCTACCTCTCGCAAGCACATGGAGGGCTGTGCGGCGCCCAAAGAAATGCCACCCCACACCATTACTGACCCACCACCACACCGGTCATGCTGGAAGATGTTGCAGGCAGCAGAACGTTCTTCACGTCGTCTCCAGACTCTGTCATGTCTGTCACATGTGCTTAGTCTGAACCTGCTTTCATCTGTGAAGAGCACAGGGCGCCAGTGGCGAATTTGCCAATCTTGGTGTTCTCTGGCAAATGCCAAATGTCCTGCACGGTGTTGGGCTGTAAGCACAACCCCCACCTGTGGACGTTGGGCCCTCATACCACCCTCATGGAGTCTGTTTCTGACTGTTTGAGTGGACACATGCACATTTGTGGTCTGCTGGAGGTCATTTTGCAGGGCTCTGGCAGTGCTCCTCCTGCTCCTCCTTGCACAAAGGCGGAGGTAGCGGTCCTGCTGCTGGGTTGTTGCCCTCCTACGGCCTCCTCCACGATTTACTGGCCTGTCTCCTTGTAGCGCCTCCATGCTCTGGACACTATGCTGACAGACACAGCAAACCTTCTTGCCACAACTCACATTGATGTGCTATCCTGGATTAGCTGCTCTACTTGAGCCACTTGTGTGGGTTGTAGACTCCGTCTCATGCTACCACTAGAGTGAAAGCACTGCCAGCATTCAAAAGTGACCAAAACATCAGCCAGGAAGCATAGGAACTGAGAAGTGGTCTGTGGTCACCACCTGCAGAAGCAGTCCTTTATTGGGGGTGTCTTGCTAATTGCCTATAATTTCCACCTGTTGTCTGTTCCATTTGCACAACAGCATGTGAAATTGATTGTCAATCAGTGTTGCTTCCTGAGTGGACAGTGTGATTTCACAGAAGTGTCATTGACTTGGAGTTACATTGTGTTGTTTAACCCCTTAAGGACCAGGCCATTTTACACCTTAAGGACCAGAGCGTTTTTTGCAATTCTGACCACTGTCACTTTAAACATTAATAACTCTGGAATGCTTTTAGTTATCATTCTGATTCCGAGATTGTTTTTTCGTGACATATTCTACTTTAACTTAGTGGTAAAATTTTATGGTAACTTGCATCCTTTCTTGGTGAAAAATCCCAAAATTTGATGAAAAAAATGAAAATTTTGCATTTTTCTAACTTTGAAGCTCTCTGATTGTAAAGAAAATGGATATTCAAAATAAAACATTTTTGGGTTCACATATACAATATGTCTACTTTATGTTTGCATCATAAAATTTATGAGTATTTACTTTTGGAAGACACCAGAGGGCTTCAAAGTTCAGCAGCAATTTGGAAATTTTTCACAAAATTTTCAAACTCCCTATTTTTCATGGACCAGTTCAGGTTTGAAGTGGATTTGAAGGGTCTTCATATTAGAAATACCCCATAAATTACCCCATTATAAAAACTACACCCCCCAAAGTATTCAAAATGACATTCAATAAGTGTATTAACCCTTTAGGTGTTTCACAGGAATAGCAGAAAAGTGAAGGAGAAAATTCACAATCTTCATTTTTTACACTCGCATGTTCTTGTAAACCCAATTTTTGAATTTTTGCAAGGGGTAAAAAGGAGAAAATTTTTACTTGTATTTGTAGCCCAATTTCTCTCGAGTAAGCACATACCTCATATGTCTATGTTAATTGTTCAGCGGGCGCAGTAGAGGGCTCAGAAGGGAAGGAGCGACAAATGGTTTTTGGGGGGCATGTCACCTTTAGGAAGCCCCTATGGTGCCAGGACAGCAAAAAAAAAACACATGGCATACCATTTTGGAAACTAGACCCCTCGGGGAACATAACAAGGGGTAAAGTGAACCTTAATACCCCACAGGTGATTCACGACTTTTGCATATGTAAAAAATAAAAAAAAATGTTTTACCTAAAATGCTTGGTTTCCCAAAAATGTTACATTTTTAAAAAGGATAATAGCAGAAAATAGCCCCCAAAATTTGAAGCCCAATTTCTCCCGATTCAGAAAACACCCCATATGGGGGTGAAAAGTGCTCTGCTGGCGCACTACAGGTCTCAGAAGAGAAGGAGTCACATTTGGCTTTTTGAAAGCAAATTTTGCTCTGGGGGCATGCCGCATTTAGGAAGCCCCTATGGTGCCAGAACCGCAAAAAAAAACCACATGGCATACCATTTTGGAAACCAGACCCCTCGGGGAACGTAACAAGGGGTAATGTGAACCTTAATACCCTACAGGTGTTTCACGACTTTTGCATCTGTTAAAAAAAAAAAAAATTCTTACCTAAAATGCTTGGTTTCCCAAAATTTTTACATTTTTAAAAAGGGTAATAGCAGAAAATACCCCCCAAAATTTGAAGCCCAATTTCTCCCGCTTCAGAAAACACCCCATATGGGGGTGAGAAGTGCTCTGCTGGCGCACTACAGGTCTCAGAAGAGAAGGAGTCACATTTGGCTTTTTGAAAGCAAATTTTGCTCTGGGGGCATGCCGCATTTAGGAAGCCCCTATGGTGCCAGGACAGCAAAAAAAAAACACATGGCATACCATTTTGGAAACTAGACCCCTCGGGGAACGTAACAAGGGGTAATGTGAACCTTAATACCCCACAGGTGATTCACAACTTTTGCATATGTAAAAAAAAAAAAAAAAATTTTTACCTAAAATGTTGGTTTCCCAAAAATTTTAGATTTTTAAAAAGGGTAATAGCAGAAAATACCCCCCATAATTTGTAACACAATTTCTCCCGAGTACGGCGATACCCCATATGTGACCCTAAACTGTTGCCTTGAAATACGACAGGGCTCCAAAGTGAGAGCGCCATGCGCATTTGAGGCCTAAATTAGGGATTGCATAGGGGTGGACATAGGGGTATTCTACGCCAGTGATTCCCAAATAGGGTGCCTCCAGCTGTTGTAAAAGTCCCAGCATGCCTGGACAGTCAGTGGCTATCTGGCAATACTGGGAGTAGTTGTTTTGCAACAGCTGGAGGCTCCGTTTTGGAAACAGTGGCGTACCAGACGTTTTTCATTTTTATTGGGGAGGGGAGGGGGGCTGTGTAGGGGTATGTGTATATGTAGTGTTTTTTACTTTTTATTTTATTTTTTGTGGTAGTGTAGTGTTTTTAGGGTACAGTCGCACGGGCGGGGGGTTCACAGTAGTTTCTCGCTGGCAGTTTGAGCAGCGGCAGAAAATTTGCCTCAGCTCAAACTTGCAGCCGGATACTTACTGTAATCCTCCGCCCATGTGAGTGTACCCTGTACATTCACATTGGGGGGGGGGGAACATCCAGCTGTTGCAAAACTACAACTCCCAGCATGTACGGTCTATCAGTGCATGTTGGGAGTTGTAGTTTTGCAACAGCTGGAGGCTCCGTTTTGGAAACGGTGGCGTACCAGACGTTTTTCATTTTTATTGGGGAGGGGGGCTGTGTAGGGGTATGTGTATATGTAGTGTTTTTTTACTTTTTATTTTATTGTGTGTTAGTGTAGTGTTTTTAGGGTACAGTCGCACGGGCGGGGGGTTCACAGTAGTTTCTCGCTGGCAGCTTGAGCTGCAGCAGAAAATTTGCTGCAGCTCAAACTTGCAGCCGGATACTTACTGTAATCCTCCGCCCATGTGAGTGTACCCTGTACATTCACATTGGGGGGGGGGGGGAACATCCAGCTGTTGCAAAACTACAACTCCCAGCATGTACGGTCTATCAGTGCATGCTGGGAGTTGTAGTTTTGCAACAGCTGGAGACACACAGGTTGTGAAACACCGAGTTTGGCAACAAACTCAGTCTTTTGCAACCAGTGTGCCTTCAGCTGTTGCAAAAGCTACAACCCCCAGCATGTACGGACAGCGGAAGGGCATGCTGGGTGTTGTAGTTATGCAACAGCGGGAGGCATACTACTTTGGCTGGGGATGCTGGGGATTGTAGTTATGCAACAGCTGGAGACACACTGGTTTGCTACTTAACTCAGTGTGCCTTCAGCTGTTGCAAAACTACAACTCTCAGCAGTCACCGACAGCCAACGGGCATGCTGGGAGTTGTAGTTATGCAACCACCAGATGCACCACTACAACTCCCAGCATGCACTTAAGCTGTTTGTGCAAGCTGGGAGTTGTAGTTACACAACAGCTGAAGGTACATTTTTCCATAGAAAGAATGTGCCTCCAGCTGTTGCAAAACCATAAGTCCCAGCATGCCCATAAGTGCATGCTGGGAGTTGTGGTGGTCTGCCTCCTCCTGTTGCATAACTACAGCTCCCAGCATGCCCTTTTTGCATGCTGGGAGCTGTTGCTAAGCAACAGCAGGAGGCTGTCACTCACCTCCTGCTGCTGCTTGATCGCCGCACAGGTCAGTCCCGCTGCCGCCGCCGTCGTCGCTCCTGGGGCCCCGATCCCAACATTAACGCCGGGGATCGGGGTCCCCAGCACCAGGGGTGCACGTCCCGCACCCGCTCACGTTCTCCGGAAGAGGGGCGGAGCGGGTGCGGGAGTGACACCCGCAGCAGGCGCCCTGATTGGTCGGCCGGTAATCCGGCCGACGAATCAGGGCGATCGTGAGGTGGCACCAGTGCCACCTCACCCCTGCAGGCTCTGGCTGTTCGGGGCCGTCTCTGACGGCCCCGATCAGCCAGTAATTCCGGGTCACCGGGTCACTGGAGACCCGATTGACCCGGAATCGCCGCAGATCGCTGGACTGAATTGTCCAGCGATCTGCGGCCATCGCCGACATGGGGGGGCATAATGACCCCCCTGGGCGATATGCCGCGATGCCTGCTGAACGATTTCAGCAGGCATCGGGCACCGGCTCCCCTCCGGCTAGCGGCAGGGGGCCGGGAAAGGACAGGACGTACTCCTACGTCCTCGGTCCTTAAGGACTCGGAAACGGGGGCGTAGGAGTACGTCCATTGTCCTTAAGGGGTTAAAGGGGTACTCCGGTGGTTAATTTTTTTGACTATATGGCATCTTCTTTGTAAGTTTTGTTTTTTTGCAATATACATGTGTTATATGTTTTGCCAGCATGTATGTGTTTTTCTTACCTGTTTGTTGGGCAGGAAGTTCAGAGGGTTTTCTTTTACTGTTGTCCACAGTTCTGAGTCTGTTGTGGACAAGATCTCACAGCTTTTTTTTTTTTTTATTCCTCTGTCTGTATGAGAAAAATAAGCCACACCCCTTAATCTCATCCAGCTGAGTACACAGCTCCTCACCTCCCCTCCGCCCTGCTCTGTATTCTAAGGACGCAGGTCTGCACAGGAGAAGGACCTCACAGAGAAGATAAGTGTTATCTGAAGGGGAGGATGAGAAGGTGCACGGGCTGGGGGTTTATGGACTGCAGGGGAATAAATCTCATACTGGGAATGATCTCTATATGTGAAGGGGGAGGGGGGGGACTCCTGAATGACACATGCTGGGAGTTGTAGTCCCTGTTGTGTGTGCGTGTGTGTGTGTGCATGCTAGTGTTTAGAAACCAGTGTGCCTCCAGCTGTTGCAAAACTACAACTCCCAGCATGCCCTGACAGACTTTGGGCATGCTGGGAGTTGTAGATTTGCAACAGCTGGAGGTACACTGGTTGGGAAACACTGTTCTAGCCTATTCAGCATACACATCATGTTACACCAGTTTTTCCCAACCAGTGTGCCTCCAGCTGTTGCAAAACTACAACTCCTAGTATGCCCAAAAACTGTCAGGGCATGCTGGGAGTTGTAGTTTTGCAACACCTGGAGGCACCCTGGTTGGGAAACACTGGTGTATGCCCTACAGAGGTGTGGTGAACTACAACCCCCAGGAGACTACAGAGGCAGCATGCTGGTGTTATACTGAAGACTCCTGAATGACACATGCTGGGAGTTGTAGTCCCTTCTGTGTGTGTATGCCAGTGTATCCCAACCAAGGCTGATTATATTAGTGTGCTGTGTATAAGGGGGCCGACCCGGGAAAATAGTAGGGTGGGTAAAGAGCGGAAAAAACAAACAAACAAAAAAAAGGAGCCGCTCCAAACCAGCAAGGCATGTGGCATGCTGGGATTTGTAGTTTTCAGCACAGCAAGAAACAGGAAATAAAAGCAAAGATAGGAAAACAAAGTGGGGGATAAAAAGACAACAAAGAACGGAAATAGAGTAGCATAAACAACAAGAATAGAAATGAAACAAAACAAATAGGGTAAGTCAAAAATGGAAAAATACGTTGACCACCGGAGTACCCCTTTAAGTGTTCCCTTTTTTTTTTTGAGCAGTGTACAATACATAGCATAAAATCAATTGTACAAAGGGAACAGGTGCAGGGGGCCCACGGGACACTGCAGGGAGGCTGCCTGACAGGGCAGCGAGGGTACAGGGGTACAACATCCTATACTGGGCCACCACAGGTACACAGCAAGTGCAGGCTGACCTGCGCTCACAGCGTACCTGCGGCCTGACCCCCTGACGTGCAGGCGCACAACGGTGGCATTGAAACCTCCGCCCACCGCCTCTGGCACACACCAAGCTCCAAACCAACTGCAGCTCCAGTCCCGCTGCAACCCAGAACGGAGCGGAGCTGAAAGAGGGCGGACCCAGTGCCACAGTTGAAGGTAATACCGCAACAGAAGTATAAATGATAATGTAACGTTTGCCTGTGCAGTGTCTAGCCAGCGCTGAATTCCCTGTGTACAGTATACAGTAATGCCACAGTTGGCAGACAAACGCCATGGCAGGCTGAAATAAACCAAGCTGTTACCCCGTTCCTGCACTCAAGAAAGCCCTGTAGGGGACAGAATGGGACCGGAGGGGCCCCATGACAGGGGTATTATGCGGACAGGTAGGGGTTAATGCGAGGTAGGTGAGGGGAGGGGGCTAGGGAGCGCGGGCTTTTAGAAAGGAAGTAGGGAGGAGTTAGGGAAAGCTTTAAAGGCTAGTGGTCACGTGTGGGGGCCACAATCTGCGTGGCTGAAGAAGTGTCCCGTCCGCCCTATTTTATTTTGTCACAGCGGCGGGGTCAGGAGAGGAATCTGGGGAGGCACCAGTGGATGGGCATGGTATGTTGGATGGTGTGGAGGTGGGCTGGGAGCGGTTCCCAGCCCGAAGGTGGAATTCAGGTTGGTGGGCTTCACAAAATGGTGCTCCTGTGCAGGTGAGCTACGGCTAGGAGCAAGTGAAGATCCCATCACCTGTTGGTCTGGTAACGGTGCCCCTCAGGTTCTTCTCCTGCGCTAATAGACATCCTAATGTTAGGACAGGTTATATTGTTATGTATGACGTTCATACATCGGTTTACAATGTTGTAATTGATTATTTATGTTATTTAATAAATGGGCTGCTGTGGCCTTTGTTTAAACCAGTGTTTCTCAATTCCAGTCCTCAGGACCCCCTACAGGTCATGTTTTCAGGATTTCCTTAGTCTTTCACAGGTGATATAATTGTGGTGATCCCTGATTCACTGACCATAACTATGTCACCTGTGAAAGACTTAGGAAATCCTGAAAACACGACCTATAGGGGGTCCTGAGGACTGGAATTGAGGGCCCCCTACGGTCGTATGAACTAGTAGCAGAGAACACCACGAACACAAGACAGGCTCCGAGAAAGTGGATTGTGGGCATTATATAGGCCCACGTCCCTCTCACAAACACAGCCCTGCGGGCTTAATCACAATGGGGAGGATTTATCAAAACCTGTGCAGAGGAAAAGTTGCCCAGTTGCCCATAGCAACCAATCAGCTCGCTTCTTTCATTTTTAACAAGGCCTCTGCAAAATGAAAGAAGCGATCTGATTGGTTGCTATGGGCAACTGGGCAACTTTTCCTCTGCACAGGTTTTGATAAATCTCCCCCAATAAGAGTAATAATACAAGAAAATGACAATAATTACGAAAACTATAAGAAAACTTAAACTATTGTTAAATAATAATAAAAGTGGTAAGAAATGATAGAATATATCAATAATAATATTTAGAAACTCATAGAAATAATAACAAGTAATAAAAAAAAAAGTATTAACAATTATAAGGCAATGGTCACACATTTTATTTCAGGTGGTGAATAAGAACTGGAAAAAAATTTGGAAAAAATAGCAAAAAAAATCGAAGTCATAGAGCTGGTGATAGTGAACAGATGAGGACAAAAAGAAAGAAAATTGACTGGCCACATGGAAAGACGGATTATACACTATTTAGCGTCATTTTAACAACCCAAAGAATTTTAAAGTAAATAATAATTTTTTTCCATAAATATTTTCCATTTTCCCGAATTGGTATCCAAGAAATCTAACTTTGATGATAGAAGATTAATGTTCTTTGTAGAACATTGGGTGACAAAAACTCTACATAGGACAAAAAAAAAATTACAAATTAAAAAAAAATACAAAAATGCTAAAAGGTGGTTAAATTAAATATATTTAATAAAACTTAAATACAGAAGCAAAGCTAAAAAAGATAAGACCATCCTACATGGTTGTTACGCCTAGCGCTCCGGGTCCCCGCTCCTCCCCGGAGCGCTCACGGCGTCTTTCTCCCTGCAGCTCCCCGGTCAGTCCCGCTGACCGGGAGCGCTGCTCTGTCATGGCCGTTGGGGATGCGATTCGCACAGCGGGACGCGCCCGCTCGCGAATCGCATCCCAGGTCACTTACCCGTTCCCGTCCCCTGCTGTCATGTGCTGGCGCGCGCGGCTCCGCTCTCTAGGGCGCGCGCGCGCCAGCTCCCTGAGACTTAAAGGGCCAGTGCACCAATGATTGGTGCCTGGCCCAATTAGCTTAATTGGCTCCCACCTGGTCCCTGACTATATCTAACCTCCTCCCTTGCACTTCCCGGCCGGATCTTGTTGCCCTTGTGCCTAGTGAAAGCGTTTTGTGTGTTTAAACCCTGTGTACCAGAACTTCTGCTATCTCCCCTGACTACGAACCTTGCCGCCTGCCCCCGACCTTCTGCTACGTCCGACTTTGCTTCTGCCTACTCCCTTGTACCTCGCCTTTCTTCAGCAGCCAGAGAGGTGAGCCGTTGCTAGTGGATACGACCTGGTCACTACCGCCGCAGCAAGACCATCCCGCTTTGCGGCGGGCTCTGGTGAAAACCAGTAGTGTCTTAGAACCGGTCCACTAGCACGGTCCTCGCTATCCCTCTCTGGCACAGAGGATCCACCTCCTGCCAGCCGGCATCGTGACAGTAGATCCGGCCATGGATCCCGCTGAAGTTCCTCTGCCAGTTGTCGCTGACCTCCCTACGCTGGTCGCCCAGCAAGCTCGTCAGATCGCCCAGCAGTCGCAACAGATAGCGCAACAAGATCACCAGCTGTCGTACTTGACCACCATGACACAGCAACTCCAGTCACAACTACAGCAAGTACAGTCGCAGCTACAGCAGCAACAACCATCTCCCCCGCCAGCTCCAGCACCCCTTCCGCGGCGAGTGGCCGCTCCTAGCCTCCGCCTGTCCTTGCCGGACAAATTTAATGGGGACTCTAAGTTTTGCCGTGGCTTTCTTTCGCAATGTTCCTTGCACTTAGAGATGATGTCGGATCAGTTTCCTACTGAAAGGTCTAAGGTGGCTTTCGTAGTCAGCCTTCTGTCTGGAAAAGCCCTGTCATGGGCCACACCGCTCTGGGACCGCGATGACCCCGTCACTGCCTCTGTACACTCCTTCTTCTCGGAAATTCGAAGTGTCTTTGAGGAACCTGCCCGAGCCTCTTCTGCTGAGACTGCCCTGCTGAACCTGGTCCAGGGTAATTCCTCTGTTGGCGAGTACGCCATACAATTCCGTACTCTTGCTTCTGAACTATCCTGGAATAATGAGGCTCTCTGCGCGACCTTTAAAAAAGGCCTATCCAGCAACATTAAGGATGTTCTGGCCGCACGAGAGACTCCTGCTAACCTGCATGAACTCATTCATCTAGCCACTCGCATTGACATGCGTTTTTCTGAGAGGCATCAAGAGCTCCGCCAGGAAAAAGACTTAGATCTCTGGACACCTCTCCCACAGTCTCCACTGCAATCTGCGCCTAGGCCTCCCGCCGAGGAGGCCATGCAAGTGGATCGGTCTCGCCTGACCCTGGAAGAGAGGAATCGCCGTAAGGAAGAGAATCTTTGTCTGTACTGTGCCAGTACTGAACATTTTTTGGTGGATTGCCCAATCCGTCCTCCACGTCTGGGAAACGCACGCTCGCACTCAGCTCTCGTGGGTGTGGCGTCTCTTGATGCCAAGTCGGCTTCTCCACGTCTCACGGTACCTGTTCGGATTTCCACTTCAGCCAGCTCTCCCCTCTCAGCCGTGGCCTGCCTGGACTCTGGAGCTTCTGGGAATTTTATTCGGGAGTCCTTTGTGAATAAATTCCGCATTCCGGTGACCCGTCTTGTCAAGCCACTCCACATTTCCGCGGTCAACGGAGCCAGGTTGGATTGCACCGTGCGTTACCGCACGGAGCCCCTCCTAATGTGCATCGGACCTCATCACGAGGAGATTATATTTTTTGTCCTTCCTAATTGCTCTTCTGAAGTTCTCCTTGGACTACCCTGGCTTCAACACCATTCCCCAACCCTGGATTGGTCCACTGGGGAGATCAAGAGTTGGGGTCCCTCTTGTTCCAAGGACTGCCTTCAACCGGTTCCCAGTACTCCCTGCCGTGACCCTGTGGTTCCTCCTGTATCCGGTCCCCCTAAGGTCATTAAGGACTCTGCCTGCCACAGGAAATGCCCCTCCCCCCCTCCCAGTTCCATCAGGCAAGCTTCTGTGTCCCCTCATGGCCCTCGTCCTGGTGTCACACTGCCCCGTGCCAGGTCTCGCCCTCTGCCCTCTCTCCCCATTCCTACTCCTGCGGTCCTGCCTGCCGTTGAGGAATCCCTCCATCCTTTCCCGGTGTCCTCATCCCAGGGGAGGCAGTTACCCGATAAAGAGAAGGGGAGACCTAAGGGGGGGGGTACTGTTACGCCTAGCGCTCTGGGTCCCCGCTCCTCCCCGGAGCGCTCACGGCGTCTTTCTCCCTGCAGCTCCCCGGTCAGTCCCGCTGACCGGGAGCGCTGCTCTGTCATGGCCGTTGGGGATGCGATTCGCACAGCGGGACGCGCCCGCTCGCGAATCGCATCCCAGGTCACTTACCCGTTCCCGTCCCCTGCTGTCATGTGCTGGCGCGCACGCCTCCGCTCTCTAGGGCGCGCGCGTGCCAGCTCCCTGAGACTTAAAGGGCCAGTGCACCAATGATTGGTGCCTGGCCCAATTAGCTTAATTGGCTCCCACCTGGTCCCTGACTATATCTAACCTCCTCCCTTGCACTTCCCGGCCGGATCTTGTTGCCCTTGTGCCTAGTGAAAGCGTTTTGTGTGTTTAAACCCTGTGTACCAGAACTTCTGCTATCTCCCCTGACTACGAACCTTGCCGCCTGCCCCCGACCTTCTGCTACGTCCGACTTTGCTTCTGCCTACTCCCTTGTACCTCGCCTTTCTTCAGCAGCCAGAGAGGTGAGCCGTTGCTAGTGGATACGACCTGGTCACTACCGCCGCAGCAAGACCATCCCGCTTTGCGGCGGGCTCTGGTGAAAACCAGTAGTGTCTTAGAACCGGTCCACTAGCACGGTCCACGCCAATCCCTCTCTGGCACAGAGGATCCACTACCTGCCAGCCGGCATCGTGACAATGGTAACACTGTGTGTGTGGGGGGGGGGGGGGGAGTCAAAGAGCTTTGTGTTAGACTTCTACCTATACATTGACAGAAACCGCATCAAAGAAAAAAAACAAAAACTGGAATGCTGAGATGCAAAAACACAAAAAAAGTTGTATGATACTGAAGCCAAAAAAAATTCTCGACCTCATAGAGATTAATATGAAGATTTGTAAAAATAAATATAAAAGATAAAAAAAACTGATAAAAACATACATATAAGAGATAATAACTAAAATATAAGAGATAAAAACAAATGATACATTACAAGTCTATACAAAAGCATTAACTCTGTACCTATTCCTCAAACCTTACATCTGCAGCCCCCTGAACTCCCAGACCACCAAGCAGCACAGATGATACCCGCCGCGCGCAGTCCCCACCACATCACAGCACCCAGCGCAGGTGTTCAGCACATTCACAGCAGCTGGAGAAAAACTTTCATATTAACTTGGGTTTTTTTTTGCGTAGGATTAAAGAGATCAAGAAACCAAATTGCTTGCCTGGAAGCTGCCCCAGATATCCATCCACAGAAGAAGATCGGGGCCTGAAAAAAGACAATTTCTCCCATGTTGAAAAAAAGTTACAATGTACTAAATAATGCAATAGTCATACACTATCTATCTCATATCTATCTATCTATCTATCTCATATCTATCTATCTATCTCATATCTATCTATCTATCTCATATCTATCTATCTATCTCATATCTATCTATCTATCTCATATCTATTTATCTATCTCATATCTATCTATCTTATATCTATCTATCTCATATCTATCTATCTATATCATATCTATCTATCTATCTCATATCTATCTATCTATCTCATATCTATCTATCTATCTATCTATCTCATATCTATCTATCTATCTCATATCTATCTATCTATCTCATATCTATCTATCTATCTATCTCATATATATCTATCTATCTCATATCTATCTCATATCTATCTATCTATCTATCTCATATCTATCTATCTATCTCATATCTATCTATCTTATATCTATCTATCTATCTATCTATCTATATATCTCATATCTATCTATCTATCTCATATCTATCTATCTATCTTATATATATGTATTTATCATCTATCTATCATCTTTTTATCTCATATCTATCTATCTATCTCATATCTATCTATCTCATATCTATCTATCTATCTATCTTACATATTAATCTATCTATTTACAGTGGGGCAAAAAAGTATTTAGTCAGCCGCCAATTGTGCAAGTTCTCCCACTTAAAAAGATGAGAGGCTGTAATTTTCATCATAGGTTATAACCTCAACTATAAGAGACATAATGAGAAAAAATGTCCATAAAATTCCATTGTCTGATTTTGAATGAATTTATTTACAAACTATGGTGGAAAATAAGTATTTGGTCACCTATAAATAAGAAAGATTTCTGGCTCTCACAGACCTGTAACTTCTTCTTTAAGAGTCTCCTCTGTCCTCCACTCGTTACCTGTATTAATGGCACCTGTTTGAACTTGTTATCAGTATAAAAGACACCTGTCCACAACCTCAAACAGTCACACTCCAAACTCCACTATGGCCAAGACCAAAGAGCTGTCGAAGGACACCAGAAACAAAATTGGAGACCTGCACCAGGCTGGGAAGACTGAATCTGCAATAGGCCAGCAGCTTGGTGTGAAGAAATCAACTGTATATCAACTGTATTAGAAAATGGAAGACAAGACCACTGGTAATCTCCCTCGATCTGGGGCTCCACGCAAGATCTCACCGTGTGGTGTCAAAATGATCACAAGAACGGGGCTGGAGTAACCCTTAATAAAGTTAATGGCCCCGATACAGAAACTGGCAAGGTGAAGAGAAAATCCCCTGATCAGGATAGGATATTATTAGAAAGAAGATAAACCCTGTTATGGCATATGGTCAGATTGGGATAAATAATCAAAATGTTTCATGTTATCTGATGGTGAAATTGTGCAGCGGAAAATAAGGGCAAAGGTGACTCCATAAGACTTATATAAAAGATACAGAGAACTCCAAGGTTTATGTCAGGTAAGGAAAATGGGCATTTGCAGTGGTGTCCAAATGTGAAGGCAAGGTGGGGGGGGGGGGGGGGGCGGCGAAGAGGAAGATGGGTAAATAGTCTTTTAGATGAATAATTTAACTCTGTTGTTAATTGGTAAAGGAGACCTATGGGCCCTAATACATTGGGGCCTTTATGATATTACATGTAGGTTGAAATTTAACAAAAGCATTAGAACCTCTAGAAAAAGGGTTTAGGTGGGAAATTTATCAAAATCTGTGCATAGGAAATGTGGTGCAGATGCCCAAAGAACCAGTTTCTGTATCAGGGCCATTAACTTTATTAAGGGGTACTCCAGCCCACAAACACTTCTCCATAAGATAGAGGATAAGCGTATGGGGGCAGAAATAGCCCTTTAACATAAAGCCGCCATCATGAACTCAATTTCAAAACCCCCTATTTGTTTGGCTCGTCCATTACACTGCAGTTAGTTCTTCTACTACCCGTGTTTCTCCGAAAATAAGACCGGGTCTTATATAAATTTTAGTCACAAAAAACACACTAGGGCTTATTTTCAGGGTAGGGCTTATTTATTTATGGGGGGGGGGGGGGCTGCAGGAGTGTGGAGGATGGGGGTCTGTGGGAGTGTGGAGGATGGGGGGCTGTTCTGGTCTGCATTACTGTCGGCCACGGTCCGGATCTGGACCGTGGGCTGCCAGTTGAGTACCCCTGGCCTAGGTCTTATTTTCGGGGTAGGGCTTATATTGGGGAAACAGGGTATCTCTCTCTCTTTCCTTGCGGCCAGTATTACAATGCTGCATTTTCAGAAACTTGTGCAATAAACCAAATCGGTTGTCTACTCGACATTAATCTAAGTGGAGCTCATGGTTGTGGTAATCGACCTAAATATACCACATATTGCATTGTATCCACACCGGTGCCCATGGCTTTTTTTTTTTTTTTACATTTATATTTTATTGAATTTTATGTAGATAACATATAAACAACAAAAAAACTGGACATACTGTATTTTTCACCATATAAGACGCACTTTTTCTTCCCCAAAACTGGGGGGGGAAAGTTGGTGCGTCTTATACGGCAAATACCTGTCCTATCGTGGCAGTCCCTGCGGCCATCAACGGCCGGGACCCGCGGCTAATACAGGACATCACTGATCGCGGTGATGCCCTGTATTAACCCTTCAGACGCGGCGATCAAAGCTGACCACCGCGTCTGAAGCGAAAATAACACTAACCCGGCTGTTCAGTCGGGCTGTTCGGGACCGCCGCGTCCCGAACAGCTTACAGGACACCGGGAGGGACCCTACCTGCCTCCTCGTTGTCTGCTCCGTGCCGGGATCCCCTGCATGGCCAGCGCTCTCCTTCGTCGTCATCACATTGTTGCACACGCCGTCACGTCATCCAATGGGAGCGGCGTGCGTAGCGACGTGATGGCGGTGACGGAGAGCGAGGATACTGTGCAGCAGAGACGTTCCGGAGCGATGGGGACACCACGGGGACACGGCGACAGCGATGGAGGGCGACATCCAGGGCAGCGGTGACGAGCGATGACGGGTCCGGAGCGGCGGGGACACGAGTGTACTACCTCCTATACCAGTGGTCTTTAACCTGCGGACCTCCAGATGTTGCAAAACTACAACTCCCAGCATGCCCGGACAGCCAACGGCTGTCCGCGCATGCTGGGAGTTGTAGTTTTGCAACATCTGAAGGTCCGCAGGTTGAAGATCACTGTCCTATACTTTACATTGTATTTGGTTCAGAATCTTTATTTTCTAGATTTTTATTCTCTAAAATTAGGGGCGTCTTATATGCCGGAGTGTCTTATATGACGAAAAATACGGTATTATAAAAGGCATTTGTCTAGTTACAGGCAATAACAGGTAGCAAATATTCAATTGAAGAGCATAAAATCAACCTGTAGCTACATTACCAACGGCTACTGCTAGACTGGTAATATAGCTGTAGCTAGCATCCTCAATACCTTACTTTACTAATCTCCTGTCACCATATCAGCACACTTGCTTTGACTTATAAAATTGGACCAAATGGCAACTGTCCCCAACTACACAAAAATACAAAAGCAAAGCAAAACAGATATAGAACAAAGAGTCGCCACCTTCTCTTGGCAGAGCTGGATGATGACCGCTCGTATATATCCCCCAGTTCCAGACAGCAGTGATCCTGAAGAGAAGAAAGCACCATCATGCCCAAAAAAAATAAAATAAAAGGGTCTAAAAAACGTAAAGTGAAAATTAAAAAAAATAATGATTTAGAACGCAAACATGCTGGGAGCTGTAGTACCTGCATTAATAGACAAATCGCAGCAGGTGTCACTTCTGAACGAAAACAAAAAAAAAAAAATTATGAAATGCATTCCTCATTCCACATTAATTTTTAATATTGAGCGCTGAATTTTCTGGTCGCTGCCCACTCCCGAAATTTGAAAGACAAAAATTTAAATAAAAAAAATGAAAAATTTGAATCTTAATTTTTAAACAGGGATTAATTTATGTGGGCGGGCAGGGACCTAAAAATGTAGCCGACAATAATAAAAATCTAGAAAGGGGCCATTTAAATGTAAAAATAATATATTTTTTATAATTAATTTTTTACATTTTTTATTAGTAATGTTCCAGCCACTCACAGCTCTCTGTGGGAAATATGAATAATAGGTATATATACGGCATATACTCATACTACAGTGGGACCAGAGAAGAGCGGCCGCCCGCATCTATACATTATACAGGACGATCGCATCGGGTGTCAGAAGTAACACTCGCTGCGATCTGTCTATGAATGCCGATACTACAGCTCCATGCAGAGTGTGCTCCATGTTGGGAGCAGTAGTACCTGCAGTTGAGGACAGATCACAGCAGGTGTCACTCCTGACACCCAATGCGATCGTCCTATCTATTGCAGAGATGCGAGCGCAGGAGAAAGCCGCCCGCATCTATACACTATACAAGACGATCGCAGACGGTGTCGCTAATGAAGAAATTCTGGATCAAATTTTGGATGAAATTCAGAACAAATTCCACTTCGTCCGATTCGATTCGCTCATCTCTAATCATGGCATCTAAAGCAGCGGCTGTATCGGCTTTGGCTACACTCATCGGATCATCTGCAGTACAATTGCAAGGGTCCAGTGAGTGAAGATGGTGTCTCTGTGGTCTCCTCATCGGCTCTGTGCCACTCTCAGGGGATTTTCTTGTATGGTCTGCTGTCTGGCAGGCTATACATGTAAAATTTGTGCTATGCCAGTGCATAGCACTGAACAGTAATAGCAAGCAAAAGATTTTTATAGTCCCCTATAGGGACTATAAAAAATGTAATACAAACAAGTAATAAAAAGTTTTAAACCCTTCTCTCCCCATGGCGTATGGGTATGTCCGTGGAAGGGCAGAGCAGCTACGGAGTGGGATTATGACATCATTTTTTTGTTTTCAATTTTGCCCCACAAAAAAAAATTTTTTTGGGGGGGGTTTACCATACATTTTGTGGTAAACTGAGTGGTGTCATTACACAATCTATAGGGTTTACGCAAACATGCCCTATAGATGATAAATGGCTGAAAAGTAGGAAGAGTTATGGATTTTAAAAGAAGGAGAAAAAAAATCAAAACGCAAAAAATGAAAAATCGCTGTGTCAAGGCGTTAACATTTTTAAATAAGCCCCTACTACAATAACATTTAATGACCCCCTTTTCCTATTTAACAAATCAGAAAAATAAAATAAATAAAGATATTTGGTACGGACTTGTCTGAAGTATTAAGATATAATGTTAATGACCCATATGGTGAATGGTGTAAAGGAAAATAAAATTAGCCCAATATATATAACATTCAGGAAAAAGTGAAATAAAAAGTGATCAAAAAGTCACATATACGCAAAAGTGATAGCGATGAAAACTGTAGATACAGTCCTGTAAACACAAAAATAAAAAAGCTATAGGGGTCAGAAGAGGGCAATTTTAAGTATACTCACTTTCTTACAAAAAGTAGTACAGTAACAGACAAGAAAACATGGGTATCGTTTCAATCGTATTGACCCACAGATTAAGGAGAACAGTTTGGTTTTCCTGTAAAGGGCTTTGCGTAAAAAGAAAGACAAAAAAAACAATAAGCTGCAAATTTGCGTTTTTTTGTTTAATTTCCACTTACAAATAATTTTTTTTTTTTTGTTGTGCCATAACTTTTTTTTGGGGGGTAAAATGAAAGATGTCATTACAAAGTACACTTGGTCTCGCAAAAAAAAAAAAAAAAAAAAAACCCTCATATGGGTCTGTGGGTGGAAAAAAAAAAAAAAATCATGGTTTTTAAAAGGCGAGGAGGAAAAAACAAAAATGCTAAAATTTTAATTGGCTGTGTCCTCAAGACCTAAACCTGTCGGGTGCTTAAGGAGTTAATTTTGCTGTATACACAAACTTAGTCAAATATTGTGTACAGCACAAACAACATATACAAACAAATTCTATTCCCTGGCCTACAACAGCAGCCATTTTTTGGAACTGTTAACGGATACAATATAAAACGTGTATGTTAAAGTGAAACAAAAATGCAGTGTAATCTCACCCTAGGGTGTTTTTTTTTTGTTTTTTTAAAAAAAATTTCAAAATGAAAGTAATTTTGAAAAAAAAAATTAAATACAAGTAACAAACCTTTCCAATAAGGCTATGTGCACACATCATTTTAGGGCCATTTTTTTTATTTGTTTTTGAATAAAACATCACAAAAAGGACATTTTTTTTTTATACATGTACTTCCATTGAATTTAAAGGTAAACCGCCTGTTTATTCACAATTAGGTGAATTTTAAATTTGTAATTTTTAGGGCAAGGATTTTTAACTGTTTATGTGTTCTTACACATCCCTTTTCAGAACATATATTGGCAAATACAGAATTTGTCTGCTTTACAAATAGCGTTATAGCTTTAGTTGTAGCCGTAAAACATCCAAAAATAAAATAATAATAAAAAAAAGGCGAGAAAACAGTCCAACTAACATAGAGAAAAACTATAATGGACGGAGTTACACCTTAATCTGTGTTTTAGACTTCGAGTTCTCCGAGTTCAGGCTAAATATACTGAACAAAAGATTACATGTGAACCCAGCCTTACCGCATATAATAGTCATAATTCTGGGTATTTCAACATATGACACTTGTTGTCCACAACACCACTTACCTTCGAGCCGGTTAAAGCCAGTGCAGATTCTGCTATGTTATTTTCCAAAATTATAATTTTTTTTCAAAAACATTAAAAAGTGTTTTATTTCTGTGTCCAGCCTGGCAGAGTGTCCTCGGTGATTCCTGCTGATATACTGACCCTAGCCCCCTCATCTGAGACACCTCGTAACTAAACAACATGATTTAGGGTTTACCCTTATGCACAACATTTTCACAATGAATCATGTTCAATGTAGAGAAAATACATTTTACCACAGAAAGGAAAATTCTTAATAATAGTAAATCCTGACACCTTCAGATATCTAACACCCTCAGGACTGCCAGAAGAACAGTGCTGTAGCCCAGGGATCAAGTTCTGCAGGGACGTGTGGGAACTGAGTTCCGGCACTTTTTACAAAGCAGGAACACCGTTTTCATTAGCAGGAGTCCATCAGGACCAGCACTTAATTAGAAATCATGGGTGAGTTCCCCCACTTTTTTCCCCAGGACTTGACCCCTGTTGTAACCTGCAAAGACATTTGGAAATGGTCACGTTTTCACAATAGCCAAATACAGGTTATGTGATGTCGGTATCCAGTGGTTTATTCTAGGTTTTCCAGACTTTAGTGTCCAATGGTTTAGTCTATGTCCTCCAATTCCTGATGATCAGTAGTTTAGTCCTCATTTTCTATTCCTTGGTGTCCATTAGTTTAGTCCACATTCTCCAGTCCATGGTGTCCAATGGTTTAGTCCATGTCCTCTAGTTCCTGGTGACCAATTGTTCAGCCCATGTTCTCTAATCCCTTGTGTAAAGTTGTTTAGTCTATGTTTTCCAGTCCCTGGTATCCAATTGTTTAGTTCATGTTCTTGGTGTCCAGTTGTTTAGTCCATGTTCACCAGTCCCTGGTTTTCACTGGTTTACTATATGTTCTACAGTCCCTGGTGTTCAGTGGGGCTAGGTTTCAGTAGACTAGATCCAATTGTGTCTAGTGGATTAGTTCTTTACTTTCTGGTGCCCGGAGATGCCACAGTCCATTGGATTATTGACCCAGTCATTGATGTCCAATGATAACCACAATCCAGTAGAGCAGTCAACCAGTTCCTTGTAACCAGTAGTTCCATGACACAATCCCTGGTTTCTAGTGGTTTATTACCACAGTCCCTGACATCCAGTAAAGCCATAGCTGAGTAGATTTTTCATTTAACATGTGGTCTCCAATGATGTCCAGTAGTTTCATGCGCCTCTTCTTAACCCCTTAAGGACCGAGGGTTTTTCCGTTTTTGCATTTTCATTTGTTCCTCCTTGCCTTTACAAAATCATAACTCTTTCACTTTTGCACCTAAAAATCCATATGATGGCTTATTTATTGCGCCACCTATTCTACTTTGTAATGACGTCAGTCATTTTGCCCAAAAATTGACGGCGAAACGGAAAAAAAAAATCGTTGTGAGACAAAATCGAAAAAACCCCGCTGTTTTGTAAGTTTTGGGGGCTTCCGTTTCTACATAGTACATTTTTCAGTAAAAATGACACCTTATCTTTATTCTGTAGGTCCATACGATTAAAATGATACTTATATAGGTTTGATTTTGTCGTACTTCTGGAAAAAATCACAACTACATGCAGGAAAATTAATACGTTTAAAATTGTCATCTTCTGACCCCTATAACTTTTTTTATTTTTCCGTGTATGGGGCGGTATGAGGGCTCATTTTTTGTGCCGTGATCTGAAGTTTTTAGAGGTACCATTTTTGCATTGATAGGACTTATTGATCGCTTTTTATTCATTTTTTCATGATATAAAAAGTGACCAAAAATGCACTATTTTGGACTTTGGAATTTTTTTGCGCGTACGCCATTGACCATGCGGTTTAATTAACGATATATTTATAATCCGGACATTTCCGCACGCGGTGATACCATATATGTTTATTTTTATTTACACTATGTTTTTTTTTTATGGGAAAAGGGGGGTGATTCAAACTTTTAATAGGGAAGGGGTTAAATGATCTTTATTCACTTTTTTTTTCCACTTTTTTTTTTTTGCAGTGTTCTAGCTCCCATAGGGACCTATAACACTGCACACACTGATCTTTCACATTGATCACTGGTTTCTCATAGGAAACCAGTGATCGATGATTCCGCCGCTTGACTGCTCATGCCTGGATCTCAGGCACTGAGCAGTCAGTCAGCGATCGGACAGCATGGAGGCAGGTAGGGATCCTCCAGCTGTCCTGTAAGCTGTTCGGGATGCCGCGATTTCGCCGCGGCTATCCCAAACAGCTCCCTGAGCTAATCGGCATGCTTTCACTTTAGACGCGCCGTTAAACTTTGAACGCCGCGTCTAAAGGGTTAATAGCGTGCGGCACCGCGATCAATGCCGCGCTATTAGCCACGGGTCCCGGCCGTTGTTAGAGGCCGTGGCCCCGCGTTATAGATCGGGAGCGGACTCATGACGTACCGGTACGTCATGGGTCCTTAAGGAGTTAAAAGGGTACTCTGCTCCCCAGTCATCTAGTGCATGGAGCGAACTCTTCTCTGTGCCGGATGACTAGCGATCACAGCTGCCACTTCCCCTCCATGGGAAGAGACGTGACGGCTGTGTACTAGATGTCACGCCCCTTCCCATAGACATGAATGGAGGGGGCTTGCGTGACTCTAACGCTGCAGTGCCAGCCCAGGATCGTGGAGGTCCCAGCAGCCTGGCCCCCCGTGATCAGACATGTTATTTCCTATCCTTTGGATAGGGGATAACATGTCTAGGGGCAGAGTACCCTTTTGAATAGGAACTCTTGTTAAAACAAATTTTTGCTATTGCACTCCTTATGGTAAATAAAAAAATCTTTCTAATGTACTTTGTTTTAAAAATAGGAAGTTTTCTATGTTTTATTTGTGTTTAAAAAAGCTGCCACTAGGTGTCTCCCTACTTGTCCAGAGCACATTTTCCCCCATCTTTTGCACAGACTTTGGACTCCTGCTGGCCTGGCAGAAGTCCAAAATCAGGAAATGCTGAGGAGTGTGTGTGCAGCCTTATCCAATCATAGCTCATCTCACACTGAACTGCTCTGGGCTGTGTGTAGCAGAGTGAGTGTAACGCCAAGCGCTCCGGGTCCCGCTTCTCCCCCGGAGCGCTCGCAGCATTACACTCCTGCTTGCAGCGCCCCGGTCAGACTCGCTGACCAGGAGCGCTGCTCTGTGTCTCTCGGCGGGGAGTCGCATCCCGTGTCACTCACCGGCCCCGTCCTCCTGCTCAGTCCCGGCGCACGCGGCCCCGCTCTCTAGGGCGCGCGCGCCGGGTCTCTCAGATTTAAAGGGCCAGTGCACCATTAATTGGTGCCCGGCCCAATTAGTTCCAATCACTCCCTACACTATAAAAACCCCCTTCCCCTTCCTGTCCCTGCCGGATCTTGTTGCCTTGTGCCCTGAGAAAGCGTTATAGTGTGTTCCCTAGCCTGTTGCCCCTGACTACGAACCTTGCCGCCTGCCCTGACCTTCTGCCAGGTCTGACCTCGCCTCTGTCTAGTCCTTGTGTACCGCGCCAGTCTCAGCTGCCAGAGAGGTCGAGTCGCTACTGGGGAACACGACTTGGTAGATACCGCCGCAGCAAGTCCATCCCGCTTTGCGGCGGGCTCTGGTGAACACCAGTAACTACTTAGAACCGATTCCCCAGTATGACCCGCGCCATTGCCTCTCTGGCACAGAGGATCCACCTCCTGTGTCCTCACCAGCGCCAGTCCGGACCCTGACAGTAGATCCGGCCATGGATCCCGCTGAGGTGCCGAGTATTGCTGATCTGACTACCGTTGTTGCCCAGCTGTCCCAGCAGATCGCCCAACAAGGACAACAGCTGACGCAGTTGACCGCCATGCTCCAGTAGCTTCTGCCTGCCCAGCGTCAACCATCTCCTCCACCAGCTCCAGCTTCTCCTCCCCACCGAGTTGCTGCAACCACCCCTAGAGTCCGCTTGTCTCTTTGAAATTTGATGGGGACTCTAAGATGTGCCGGGGATTCCTGTCCCAATGTTCCCTGCACCTTGAATTGATGTCGGACCAGTTCCCCACAGAACGGTCGAAGGTGGCTTTCGTGGTCAGTTTGTTATCTGGAAAGGCCTTGTCCTGGGCCACACCGTTGTGGGACCGCAACGATCCTGCCACTGCTTCAGTCCAGTCCTTCTTTTCCGAAGTACGCAGCGTCTTTGAGGAGCCAGCCAGGGCTTCCTCTGCCGAGACGGCTCTTCTGAATCTCGTCCAAGGGAGCTCTTCAGTGGGCGAATATGCTATCCAGTTCCGCACCCTCACCTCTGAGCTAGCTTGGAACAATGAGGCCCTCTGCGCGACCTTCAAGAAAGGTTTATCCAGCCACATCAAAGATGTTCTGGCGCACAAGGAATTCCTGCTACCTTGCCTGAACTCATCCAGTTGGCCACACGCATAGATATGCTTTTCATGGAAAGACGCCAGGAGCTCCGCCAAGAAAAGGATCTTGTTCACACCAGACGGTTTCCTCGCTTGGGACCTCTCTTCCAGAGTCCTCTGCAACCTACCCCTGTGCCTCCCGCCGAGGAGGCTATTCAAGTGGACTGGTCTCGCCTGACCCAAGAAGAGAGGACTCGCTGCAGAAATGGAAATCTGTGCTTGTATTGTGCCAGTACTGAACATTTCCTTAAAGACTGTCCTATTCGCCCTTCGCGTCAGTGGAAACGCATGCACCTAGTTAACGTGGGAGAGGCGTTACTAGGTGTGAATTCCTCCTCTCCACGCCTGACTATTCCGGTGCGGATTTCTCCATCTGCTAACTCCTCCTTCTCTGTGGTGGCCTTGATCGTAAATAGGGCTTCTATTTGTGGCGTGCGTATTGTCTGCATTAACTTTTATTTCTGACATCTTGGCAATTAATGTTAATATATGTTTTTTTATATTTTGTTCATATATGTAGCTTTTGTTAAGTGTCTGCACTAATGCTTCATAAAGCAAGTGACTGTGCTGTATTCAGTGTTATCATGCATGATTGGCATCTTGCCCTTATCTTTATTATGCATGACTGACATTTTGTTTTTATTAACATCTGTCTGGAAGCTGTGACTCTAACTAAATATCGTTTTTGGGTCTGCTTTATATGTTTATTTTTTTATGTTCTGCATATTTAGTCTTGCATCCTGTCTTTAATATTTATTGTGCATGGCTGAAATTTTTGTCTTTAAAGGGGTACTCCTGTGGAAAACTTTTTTTTTAAATCAACTGGTGCTAGAATGTAAAACAGATTTGTAAATTAATATATAACTATAAAAGAATGCAGCATTCACTCACCGCAACCATGGCATCAACGTTCCCGGCTGAAGGGGATCGCGGATCGGTGTCTTCAGGACTTCAGGAGCGCTCAGAGGCTACAACCGGTTTGTTTCACGCGCTGCTGCGCGCTTCGTCCGGCCTATCCATTGTATAGGCCGGATGAAGCACGCAGCAGCGCGTGAAACAAACCGGTTGTAGCCTCTGAGCACTCCTGAAGTCCCCTCCAGCCGGGAACTTTGATGCCGTTGTTGCGGTGAGTGAATGCTGCATTCTTTTACTGTTATATAATGATACTTTATCTAGTCGCATGCACCCCGCAGGTATTACGGAGTAACTGGACCCTGACAACTGCCGCAGACCCCTAATACTGGTACCACCATTATACAGAGTTGCTCTCCTTCTTTTCCTTTTTCGTTATTGTGTGAGATTTGTAAATTACTTCTATAAAAAAAATCTTAATCCTTCCAGTACTTATTAGCTGCTGAATACTACAGAGGAAATGGTTTTCTTTTTGGAACACAGAGCTCTCTGCTGACATCACGTGCACAGTGCTCTCTGCTGACATCTCTGTCCATTTTAGGAACTGTCCAGAACAGCATATGTTTGCTAGGGGGATTTTCTCCTACTCTGGACAGCACTTAAAATGGACAGAGAGGTCAGCAGAGAGCACTGTGGTCATGACGTCAGCAGAGAGCTCTGTGTTGCAAAAAGAAAATAATTTCCTCTGTAGTATTCAGCAACTAATAAGTACTGGAAGGATTAAGATTTTTAACAGAAGTAATTTACAAATCTGTTTAACTTTCTGGCACCAGTTGATAAAAAAAAAAAAGTGTTTAGACTTTAAGTCTATTCTGCATGGCTGACATCAATACCTGTTTATAGGGTGTGACTATAATTTATATAGCTATATTGAGTCTGCATTACCTGTTTATATATGTTATGTTTTACACATACTGTGTAGTCTCTAATATCTCTTGTATATGGATGCTATATAAATTTGTTGCACCTGTCTGCATGTGCATATTTAGCTTCTAACTGTATCTGTATGCATGTCCTATATTTAGCTCTAACCCTCCTAACACATAGGTGAAGACCCACTGTGTATATACTATATCTAATACATTGTGGGGTGTTTACACTCCTTTCTTAGCCACTATCAATATATCTAGTTGTGGTATTAATATCTCTTTATGATAATTATCGACACCTTTAACTGTGTATTTATCACACTTAGCTTTAGGGATATGCCCGGTTAGATAGTTAGTTGTATGCCTGATGAAGTAGCTCTAAACTACGAAACAGCTGTTGCACCTTCCCGGAGAGAGGTCCCGGCGTCACCGCCCGCTGCGGATTTAGCTGCATAATGCACTTTGTACAGTTTCACGAATAAACCCACGTTTATACAGCAGAAGCCTGGTGAGTGCCATCCTTATTTTACTCTTGGAAGGATTATAATATATGTTTAGTGCTACCCCTCGTTTTATGGGCTCGTATTAAAAAGTTATATTTTAAATTAGTCTATTATTCTGTGATTGATATTTTGGTCGATAGACTCTATACCTGAATCTGTGATATGATTAAAACAATACCCAATTTATAAAGTTTTTCTATTATTACACTACTTTGGGGAAAAAAGTAAAACTTTTCTAACAAAATCAGTTTCAAATTGCCCTATTCTGATCCCTATAACTTTTTTTTTATCTCTGTATATGATGCTTCATGAGGCTCATACATACGCCTTGATCTGTAGTTTTAAGATGATAGGACTTTTTGATCACTTTTTTACGCATGCAGTGATGCCAAATATGTTTATTATTAAAAATGTTGGTGTAAAATGGAAAAGGGGTGGGGAAAGGTATTTGCATTTTTATTAGGAAAGGGGCTTTTAAAAAAAAAATATAAATGTAACTTTTTTTTCATTTTTTATTTTACACTTTTTAAATCCCCATAGGGGACTGTTATATGCAATCATTTGATTGCATTCACTGTACAAATCTATGCTACTGCATAACATTGAACAGTGTGATCGGCGCTCTACTAATACAGCCTGATTCTGCCAGGGTTCATCATTGAAGCAATGATCCGACAGCAGGAGGCTGGTAAAGGTAAGCCGACATTTTAACTCATCAAACGTCATGCTCCAGAGTTGATTGGCACTTGTATAAACAAGGCAATCCAATAAGGCGCTAATCCATTAAAAATATAAATAAAGTGTCTTTGTCAATCCAACACCTCTAAGATTTTTTTTTATACACAGTTCAAAAAAGTGGTCAGAACATAGAATACAACTCCAAAAAAGTACATACAAAGATTGTGCACATGTAGGGCTCTGCAGGGCCCAGCATCCAAGTAGTGCAACACCAATGATATGCTCAAAAAATATCACCAACACTATTATGATTTGAGCATATCATTGGTGTTGCACATATGTTGCAGACAGTGAGGAGCCTAGGAGCGGGCAGTGAGGAGCAGAGGTGCGGGCAGTGAGGAGCAGAGGTGCGGGCAGTGAGGAGCAGAGGTACGGGCAGTGAGGAGCTGCGATGTTAGAGCAGAAAAGTGTGTGAGAGACTTTTGGTAGTCTGCATTTATCAATCACTGACAAAATGGCTCTGGCTAGTGGACTACAGATTCCCATCCCCCGCTCTACTTGCATACAGACACAAGAGCGAGTTGCAGGAAAGCAAGGCCACATTTTACAGCAATTCCTTTCTATTCATCCAATCCCTCATGTTAGCTCCCTCTGCTGGTCAAGAGTGGGAAATATGACAAGTTATTTTTACATTTTTCATATTTTGTCACAAATAAAAACATAAAAAAATATTTGCAAAAATATTTTAAAAATGTGAAAAATGTATTAAACCTCAAAAATTTTTTTACTAAATTTGGTGACACATTCCCTTTAAATAATTAGAAGGCTAGGAGTTGTTTAAAAAATAAGAATAGCAGCCTCCATCATCACTGCGAGCCCTATAGTGAATTTGTAACTTATCATACACAGGATAAACATTTCCATCCAGTGACTCACAGTGACGTCTTCTTGCAGTTATTCTCCTTCCATTCCTTCTCCAGCTGTGTCAGCCAGCCATGAAGACCGGGCCGGGGCTTACTGCAGCATTTACCCCTCAGCCATTTTCATCTCCTCACTTTTGCACAATCTTATGCTCTACATGAAGACAAATATCTTATGATGCTACATACTGTGCCAATAAATAAAAATAATAGTATCCCACACTCCTGAAATAGATAGTGGAGCATGCCTTCCCCTAATTTTTTTTTGCTTTGGAATGGGTTAACTAACATAAAAGCAACACATAGACCATTACATGTAAGTACCCCATAGTATGTCCCCTGAAAAGTGACACACATAGTTTTTTGAAAAATAATACAGCCGCTACATGGTGGGTTGTTGTATGATTTCTTACTCTAACATCCTCATCCATGTGTCAACCAGAACTGTCATTAAATGGGCACTCTCATTAAAGGGGTATTCCAGGCAAAAACTTTTTTATATATATATATATATATATATATATATATCAACTGGCTCCGGAAAGTTAAACAGATTTGTAAATTGCTTCTATTAAAAAATCTTAATCCTTCCAATAGTTATTAGCTCCTGAAGTTTTCGGTCTAACTGCTCAATGATGATGTCACGTCCCGGGAGCTGTGCATGATGGGAGAATATCCCCATAGGAACTGCACAGCTCCCGGGACGTGAGTCATCAGAAAGCAGTTAGACAGAAAACAGCAACTCAACTTCAGAAGCTAATAACTATTGGAAGGATTACGATTTTTTAATAGAAGTAATTTACAAATCTGTTTAACTTTCCGGAGCCAGTTGATATATAAAAAAAAGTTTTTGCCTGGAATACCCCTTTAAAACACATTTTTGCTATTGCACTCCTTATGGTAAATAAAACATATTTCTAATATATTTTGTTTAAAAAAATTGTTTTCTGTTTTATTTGTGCTTAAAAAATCTCAAGAGCACATTTCCCCCCATCTCATACACAGACTTAGGACCGAAGCCCAAACACAGGAAGTGCAGCCTGGAGTGCTGAGGGGGGGGGGGGGTGTCCAACCAACAGCGTATGGCAGTTAAGTGTGAGAGGAGCTATGATTGGATGAGGCTGGACACACCCCCCTCAGCACTCCAGGCTGCACTTCCTGTGTTTGGACCTTGGTCCTAAGTCTGTGTATATGATGGGGGAAAATGTGCTCTTGAGCTTTTTTAGGCACAAATAAAACAGAAAATTTCATAAAAAAATAAAAAAAAAAAGTATATTAGAAATATTTTTTATTTACCATAAGGAGTGCAATAGCAAAAATGTGTTTTAATGAGTGTGACCATTTAACCCCTAAAGAAGAAATACTAAAGACAAAGTTAATATAACACATTGGGGGAGACACCTGTTAGGATCTCTCCTGAAAGAGAAAGAGTCAGGAGACAGGGCTTACCCAGAGGCTTCTCTTAAGTCATATGAATCATCTTGTCTAATAACACAATGCGAGAATGACCACAGAACGGAAAAGTCAGAGACTCAAGACCCTTCGGGGGATCGGCGAGGAAGAAACTGAGTCAGACTAAGAGCTAGAAGTACGTTATATTTACAGCAATGGATGAAATGTGAAACCTGCTACTCCCACCTCTGCCTTCAGTCTTACAGGAGACGCGTTAGAAAAAGTTAATGTCACTTATCGAATTAAGGAGGTGAGATGGAAATTGTGCAATGTTCTTGAGATGTGATGGAATGAAATGGAAAGATATCATTGTTTTCTGCAAGACGGTAACAAAACATGTTCTAGGTAAGTTATTCCAAGGAGCGGAATTCCAGGTTAGTGTGAACATTGTCAAGCTTAGGATGGGTAGACAGGGGGCGCTATGCGACTTTGAAGCCCTATGGCCCCTCATACAGAGCTATGCCTGTCTTAGATCCTGGGGAATATTAGTGTTAATATATTTCATGCTCAAGATAAATAAACTCGGCACTCATATGAATTTGAATAGTGTGAATGTTATTCCGCATCGATAGCAATCTATAGATTTTTTTGACGTTTCGACCCATATAAGGGTCTTCATCAGATATCTTGGATTGCTGCGGGGGCTGGTGCAAAGAAGGACGGCCTTACGATGGGAAAAGTGGAAGGCCGTGTTGCGGTCTGTGACCGCAACACAGCCTTCCACTTTTCCCATCGTAAGGCCGTCCTTCTTTGCTACAAGCATGAGGAGAGCACACTAATAGGTAGGAAAAAACGAGCAACGTATGGCAGGCACTAACTTGTAGACCGTTCCGCAGCTCTGGAGTACCAGGGAGTTCAAAGTGAAGCCGATCTGCGGGGTGCAGAAAACCCATGGCAGAATCATAGAATCAACAACAGAAGAAAAGAACATCTGCACTCACCGCTCAGTATCGGCCGTCGCGTCCGGAGATCCGGGGTTACAGGCGCTGCATGTAGCAGGAAGCGCTCAGAGACTATACCAGTATTTCGCACAACAGTGTGCTTCGTCCAGTCTCCTTATTAGGACCGGACGAAGCACACTGTTGTGCGAAAAACCGGTATAGTCTCTTAGCGCTTCCTGCTACATGCAGCGCCTGTAACCCCGGATCTCCGGACGCGACGGCCGATACTGAGCGGTGAGTGCAGATGTTCTTTTCTTCTGTTGCCGTCCTTCTTTGCACCAGCCCCCGCAAGATACTGATGAAGACCCTTATATGGGTCGAAACGTCAAAAAAAATCTGTCTGGATTGCTATAGATGCGGAATAAAATTCACATTATTCAAATTTATATGAGTGCCGAGTTTATTCATCTTGTACATTGAGGAGTGGGATCCTACTCGAGCACCTTCCATATACCAGAGAGTGCCATATCATTTTCTTACTAATATATTTCATGCTGTCATACTTTAGGTCACAAAGTTCATTAGAAAAAAATTTAGTTTTCTTTTTTCTTTTTTTTGTAGATGGTTTTGAGACTATGACTCTTTGCTTGTTTGCAGAACATTTCTAGGACTACTCTTATTGGTGTACTTTAGTATATACAAGTGTCATTTCCTTACTGTATTGGAAATCACCTCCACGTTTACTAAAGAAGTTTGAAGCGCGAGGTGATAAAGAAGCAACTACAACTAAGTGGCATAAAAGGGTTAATTTCTATCACAGCAAGTTATCAATAAACGTATTAACTTATTCTAGATGACATATCATCATCTGTGTCCAAGTGCACAAAAAAACCTTTGAAATCCTGGCGCTGCCCGTGTGGTCATCAGAATCGGAGAAAGAAGGCTACTAGTAGACCTCAGATGAATATAAAACTTTATTTCTTCAAAATACACATAATAAAAGTGTGGATGACGCGTTTCGAGGGGCGTTCCCCTCTTCCTCAGATGATCTGAGGAAGAGGGGAGCCCCCCTCAAAATGCGTCATCCACACTTTTATTATTTTTATTTTGAAGAAATAAAGTTTTATATTCATCTGAGGTCTACTAGTAGCCTTCTTTCTCCGATTCTGATGACCACACGGGCAGCGCCAGGATTTCAAAGGTTTTTTTCTGCACTTGGACACTTTCTTCTGGACAAGCATCCTGCTTGTTTCCTGGGACCTCCCGACACAGCAGTTCCATGGATTTCAGTGAGTACCCCATTACGGAGTGATATGCGCTTATTTTTATACTATCTGGTGAGCGCCCACCTATATGACCTGTAGGTATCCTCCACATTATTTATCTCCTCATATATAAAGGGTATTACGCAAGGCGCCGCTTTCGACTTTTTGCCCCGCCCCCTTGTGACATCACACCCCACCCCCTCAATGCAAGTTTATGGGAGGGGGTGTGACGGCTGTCACGCCCCCTCCCATAGACTTGCATTGGGGGGGGGGGCGTGATGTTATGAGGGGGCGGGGCTATGACGTCACGAGCTCCCGGCTCCAGCGTATGGAACAGTTTGTTACAAACACTGAGCAGCGGAGTACCTCTTTAAACGGAAACGGTCTCGCGGAAGACCCGTTCAAACTGATGCTAATGTTTACTGTTTTCCACTCGCAGAATTCTGCTCCCGGAATTCTGAGGGAATTACACAGTGTGAACGTACCCTTGGGGTACGTTCACACGAGCGGATTTATTTGCGGGTTTCCCGCTGCGCATTCTAAAGGGGGCGGGATCTTCTCGGCTGTCTGCAGCAGATTTTCCGCGGTGGAATTTACGCTGCGGAAAAAACGCCGCAGACCCTACTGACTTCAATGGGGCTTGCGGCGGATGTTTATGCATGTTTTTGTTATGGAATAAAATATTGTGATATAATTGTAATTTAGTGGTGTGCACTTTATATTCAGTGATTGCTTTTCTGGGATGTGGTTGTACATATTTCGCTGAAAGTAGCACCCCGTTTCAATGTTATGGTTGAGCCACCTATTTCTGTGTATGGTATATTATTAAAAAGTGCAACTCTATTTCCTTGTACCATTATTGTCATATAATGGCAATATAATATATGTCACATGATGTACACGGTAAGTGATGATCCAGTCCACCACAGACCTGTAAACTCAGACCATGAGGTAGAATAATGTAATATATACGTCAGAAAACTCAAGAACTCAGTATGGGTAAAATCATTTAATGCCTATGGATCATGGAAAGAGCACATAAAGGGGTGCCAGTGTGATCTCGGTGGGATAGGAACAGGTAAGTATAACTTTGTGAGATAGGAACAGGTAAGTATAACTTTGTGGGATAGGAACAGGTAAGTATAACTTTGTGGGATAGGAACAGGTAAGTATAACTTTGTGGGATAGGAACAGGTAAGTATAACTTTGTGGGATAGGAACAGGTAAGTATAACTTTGTGGCATAGGAACAGGTAAGTATAATTTTGTGGCATAGGAACAGGTAAGTATAACTTTGTGAGATAGGAACAGGTAAGTATAACTTTGTGGCATAGGAACAGGTAAGTATGACTTTGTGGGATAGGAACAGGTAAGTATACCTTTGTGGCATAGGAACAGGTTAGTATGACTTTGTGGGATAGGAACAGGTAAGTATAACTTTGTGGCATAGGAACAGGTAAGTATAACTTTGTGGGATAGTTACAGGTAAGTATTACTCTGTGGGATAGGAACAGGTAAGTATAACTTTGTGATAATAACTTGGAGGTAAGGACCTGTCCAGAAAAAAAGTTGCTGAGTTGCCCATAGCAACCAATCAGATTGCTGCTTTCATTTATCAGAGGCCTTAAAAAAAATGAAAGAAGCGATCTGATTGGTTGCTATGGACAACTCAGCAACTTTTCCTCTGGACAGGTTTTGATAATTCTCCCCCTACATCGGTACATCTTCTGTACATTTCATTCCCCACCTGTCTAGATCCATATATATGGCAGCGGGTGCTATTTGCAGAAGTATACCAAGGCTGGTTTAGTAAATATCTTCTGCTTCTTCTTATGTTTTAGTTTTGCAGACTGAATGGTAAAAACCACATTTTACTTCCTTTGCAGCTCATACAAAGTGCATTAAATATAAAGTCGGCCTTAGAGGTGTGTGAGCTGGGTGGTGGCATAGGGCGCGCCAGGCATGTCTGAGCTATACAGACACTGTGGGGGAGATTTATCGTTGCTTTTAGAGCATTTTTTTGTCTATGTTTTGGCGCAGTTCAGGCGCAAGCAGCATATTTAGCGACATTTATGCGCCTTTTGATATAGACAGTTTCACTCTTTTTGCCTACCCGTAGAACTTTTTCTTTTTGACCATGCAGTGGTCACGTATTTATTATTTGCGACCTTTGTCAAAAGTCGCTAATTTGTGCGCAAAGGTAGTTTTTTTAGGCACAAAGCTACAGTAGGCGTGAGAATCACTTCTACCTTCCGCAATTCAACCTTTAACCTCTTGTGGACAACAGCGTCCCACTCCCCTTCTAGGACATGCCCTCAGGAGCTGAGCATGGGTCATAGCTGGGTGGTCCTGGCCGCTATCTGCCACCAGGACCCATCTCTAATGCCAGACATCACCGATCACGGTGATGCCCGGCTTTAACCCCTTAGACACCGCAATCAAATTTGATTGTAGCGTCTAAAATGCAAGTAAAAATGTCCCGGCAGCTCTGTGAAAGTAAATAAAAACACCTAACCTGCCAAATTCAGGACCCAGGAAAGTGTCTACTTCCCTCCCTCACAAGTGTATGTGGTAGAGCTTTTCCCACCACAGCAGAACTGCGCAAAATTCATCATCCTGCTGCACCTTCTTGATAAATAAGATGGACGCTAATCAAACCCACCACCCAAATAAACGTGGGAAAATAGCTGTACCGTAGACATTCTTTGATAAATCTGGGCCTGTGTGTCGGCATTATTTGATCACTATATGATAGTTAGCACATTGTATGGCACAGTACAATGTATTATTTATACTATTTATGATGGTGGTGGTGGCACTGTACACCATTGTTTTTTTTTAGAAAAAATGCATGAAAGTGTTAGGCTGGGTTCACACCACGTTTTTGCAATACAGTCAACTTTAAAACCGTACGGAATCATATTGAAAACCGTATGCATTGACTCTCCATTAAAAATGCATCCGGTTGCATCCATTTTGCGTCTTGTACGGTTTTTCAGTTTTTTCCCGTACCCAAAACCGTAGCCTACCACAGTTTTTGGTCTGGGTGAAGAACCGTATAGAAACATATATATATATATTTTTTTTAACATAGGTGTCAATGAGAACCGTATGTGCGTATGGTTCCATCTGGTTTTCCCCATACAGTTTTTTTTCTTGGAATTTCAATCAAACAAGTGAAACTTTATTCATAATGGAGTGAAAAGTTGAAAACCGATGCAACCGGACATAATTTTTCAAACCACATATGGATGAAAATTTGTACACATGTTTTGATACAGTTGGGGAATACGTTTTTTTTTATCAAAAATCGGATACGGGAACTGTATTGCAAAAGCGTGGTGTGAACCCAGCCTTATTTGGCTAATGTATGCTACTATTATTTAGCACTTATAATTATGCTCTGTATGGTTATTTCCCATTATATGACATATGTTTACTCTACGTAATTCCATAGGTGGCGGGGGCCCACAGAAGAAACCGCACAAGGCATCACCCAAGGAGGGAGTGAAATTCAGAATACAGACACAGTATATTGGGCCATTATTTGATTATTGAGTTCTGCGGAGTCCGATGGTAAATCTTCTGGTAAATCACATGTGTTCTATGTTTCCACATTCTTTTTTGAGCCATAAACAGCTGGGGAAAAAACAAACAAACCAAAAGCAAAAAAATGCAGTTTTTAAGGCAGATTTTTTAATTTTATTTTGTGTTTGTGTTTTAGAATTTGTTGGGACCAAAGCTCTAGTAGGCAAGCAAGGTGTAAGGGTATGTTCACACTGCGGAATTCCATCTGGAGGCCGCCGCCGAAAACATTTCGGCGGTAGGACAGCGCGGCACTGCGCCGTCACCATTGGAGGCTATGCAGTGCTCATGGACATCTGCGCAATGTTCTCTCTTTAAAGGGGTACTCAGCGTTTGGAACAAACTGTTCCGAATTCTGTAGCTGGCGCCGGGAGCTCATGATGTCATAGCCCCGCCCCCTTGTGATGTCACAACCCCCCCCTCAATGCAAGTCTATGGGAGGGGGCGTGACGGCCGTCACGCCCCCTCCCATAGACATGCATTGAGGGGGGCAGGGGGTGACATCATGAGGGGGCGGGGCTATGACATCAAGAGCTCCCGGCATCGGCTCCAGCGTACGGCACAGTTTGTTACAAATGCTGAGCAGCGGAGTACCCCTTTAAACGAAACAATTTCAGTGGTGGGTCTCGCGGAAGACCTGTTCACACTGATGCTAATGTTCACTGTGTTCCACTCGCAGAATTCGGCTCCTGGAATTCTGAGGGAATTATGCAGTGTGAACGTACCCTTGGGGTACGTTCACACGGGCGGATTTATCTGCGGATTTCCCGCTGTGCATTTGAAAGTGGGCGGGCTCTTCTCGGCTGTCCACAGCAGATTTTCCGTGGCGGAATTTACGCTGCCGAAAATCCGCCGCAAGCCCCATTGAAGTCAGTAGGGTCTGCGGCGGATTTTCGGCAGCGTAAATTCCGCCGCGGAAAATCTGCTGCGGACAGCCGAGAAGAGCCCGCCCCCTTTCAAATACGCAGCGGGAAACCAACAAATAAATCCGCCTGTAAGGGTACGTTCAGATGAGCGAATTTACAGCATATTTTACGCTGCGGATCCGCCGCCTAAGGACCTCTGTATGCTGCCTTTACATGTGCCTGCTCGGAGCCGCAATACGCTGCTACGTGCAGACACACTGCAGTGATGTGTGCGTCACTGGGCATGCACGTACGTAGTACTCGCACACATCGTGGCAGCTCCCCCTGCTCTGAGCTAGGGTGAAAGCTGCTGTGATGTGGGAGTATCATGCGCATGCGCACAGCGACTCGCACATCGCAGTGTGTCTGCTTGTAGCGGCGTATTGCCGCTCCGAGCAGGCACATGTAAAGGCAGCATACAGTGGTCCTTCAGCGGCGGATCCGCAGTGAAATATGCGCTGTAAATCCGCTTGTCTGAACGTACCCAGAGAGTCAGGGAGGAGGCGTGTCACGACCCAGTGAATTTAAATCACCGGCTCACAGTCCTGTGCTTAAAGGGGTACTACCGTGCTGACAACTTATCTCCCATCTAAAGGATAGGGGATAAGTTGCCTGATCGAGCGGGGTCCCGCCGCAGCACCCCGCTCTCATCAGGCCCCATCCGCTCCGGGTCTGATGACGGGGCCGGTGATTGTGACGTCACAGCTCCGCCCCCTTGTGACGTCACGCTCCGCCCCTCAATGCAAGTCTATGGCAGTCTCTGCCATAGACTTACATTGAGGGGCGGAGCCTTGACTTCCCGCCGTGATCGGCAGTCATCAGACCCGGAGTGGAAGTTCGCTCCGGGGCCTGATGAGAGCCGGGTGCTGCGTGCGAGATCACGGGGGACCCCGCTTGATCAGGCATCTTATCCCCTATCCTTTAGATAGGGGATAAGTTGTCAGCACGGTAGTTCCCCTTTAAAGAGGCTTATAGAGTAAAGGCTGCAGGTCCTTGCAAGTGTGTAGAACAGGGGCAAAAGCTGTGCACTGGAATGTACACAATGTGATCTCTGTATTGCCTGGACCTGAGAATAATTTGTGGTGTAAAGGTCCTGGCTAGAGATGAGTGAACTTACAGTAAATTCGATTCGTCACGAACTTCTCGGCTCGGCAGTTGATGAATTATCCTGCATAAATTAGTTCAGCTTTCAGATGCTCCGGTGGGCTGGAAAAGGTGGATACAGTCCTAGGAGACTCTTTCCTAGGACTGTATCCACCTTTCCCAGCCCACCGGAAAGCTGAACTAATTTATGCAGGAAAAGTCATCAACTGCCGAGCCGAGAAGTTCGTGACAAATCGAATTTACTGTAAGTTCGCTCATCTCTAGTCCTGGCAGTACAGAGCTCATATTTGGTACATTCTGTGCTGTACTCACTCATCTCTGGGAAGCTGAAAAAACATGAGGGATCGAAGAGAATAAGCAGGTACTACTACCCCATCATCCCCTACCCTTGCAGGATGGTATGATAGAGAGCTTATACAATCCTTCTGCCTGAGATCACACAGCCGGCTCCTGCACCCCCCTCACTGACAGTCAGATGGGGTACACAAACTTTTATATTTTAGAAATAAGATAAAAACACCCCAGGGAACAGGGCAGCCTAATCTTTTAGGGGGTATTAAAAAATCATAATGTCGGGAGTCCACAGGTCCTAATGAGCCTCAAAAAATATGTGTGAACAAAGTCTATATATGGCTGAAAAAAGTCTATTTTTTTAAACATTTTATTGGCAGTTTTTGTCCCCCAAAAAATCCAGTTTGCAATTGCATAACAGCATTTGCTGATGAAAAAGTCTTCCTGATGACACCGCTGCTGTTTGCTAGGATCGGGACCCTATCTATTTATCTATCTATCTATCTATTTATCTATCTATCTATCTATCTATCTATCTATCTATCTATCTATTTATCTATCTATCTATCTATCTATCTCATATCTATCTATCTATTTATCTATCTATCTATCTATCTATTTATCTATCTATCTATCTATCTATCTATCTATATGTCTATCTATCTATCTATTTGATATCCCCATATACTGCAGAATAAACTGTGTTAAAAAAAAACAAAAACTACAAAAACTACATGGCAGAATAGTTTCTTTTTCTTTTTTTCTTGCATTACCTCCCAAAAAGTCCTGCTCAAGTGAAATTACTTAGCTCTGAGGTTCTAGGTTATGGAAATCCCTAAAGGGGTACTCCGGTGGCAAACTTTTTTTTTTTTTTTTTTTAAATGAACTGGTGCCAGAAAGTTAAACAGATTTGTATATTACTTCTATTAAACATTCTTAATCCTTCCAGTACTTATTAGCTGCTGAATACTACAGAGGAAATTCTTTTCTTTTTGGAACACAGAGCTCTCTGCTGACATCATGAGCACAGTGCTCTCTGCTGACATCTCTGTCCATTTTAAGAACTGTCCAGAGTAGAAGAAAACCCCCATAGAAAACATCTGCCGCTCTGTACAGTTCCTAAAATGGACAGAGATGTCAGCAGAGAGCACTGTGGTCATGATGTCAGCAGAGAGCTCTGTGTTCCAAAAAGAAAATAATAACTTTCTGGTACCAGTTGATTTAAAAAAAAAAAAAGTTTTCCACCGGAGTACCCCTTTAAAGAGGTAATCCGCCCCCTAGACATCTTATCCCCCATTCAAAAGATAGGGGATAAGATGTCTGATCGCGGTGGTCCGGCCGCTGGGATCCCTGCGATCTCGGAGCCGGCACCCTGGCGTTCTGAACATTTATGTATCGGCCTTGGGTGGCTGTGGTCCTGATGTCACGCCTCCTCCATTCATGTCTATGGGAGGGGGCAAGATGAGGACCATAGCCGCCCGAGATCAATTGATCTAAGCTATGGCATTATAGGACATTATAGGTTATGGACCTTCAAAGATATCTTCTGATACCCAGGGAAAGATCTAGAAGATGAACTTGCTTTAAAGGGGTACTCCACTGCCCCAGTGTTCGGAACATTTTGTTCCAAACGCTGGGTACAGGCGGTGGAGGTCGTGATGTCACAGCCACGCTCCCTCAATGCAAGTCTATGGTCTCCCATAGACTTGCATTGAGGGGGTGTGGTGTGACGTCACAAGGGGCGTGGCCATGACATCACGACCCCCGCCGCCAGCACCCAGCCTTCTAAATGAACGTTGGGTGCTGCACAGAGATAGTGGCGGTCCCAGCGGCGGGACCCCCGCAATCAGACATCTTATCCCCTGTCCTTTGGATAGGGGATAAAATGTCTAGGCGCGGAGTACCCCTTTAATCTTGCTATGCAGAGACATCCTCTCCATGAGTTGTGCGCGAAAAGATATAAACACTACATTGATAAAGAAAACATTTGGATGTATCATTTTATTTTGTATTTACTTTAAATAAAAGCCATAGTAGCGAATATACAATATCGTTTTATATCGTTGGTCTGTAAATGATTAACAGAACTGAGTGTTTATGAGGAACTATTCTTGCAGAAACTTAAAGGGGTACTCCGCCCCTAGACATCTTATCCCCTATCCAACGGATAGGGGATAAGATGTTAGATCGCCACGGTCCTGCTGCTGGGGACCCCGGGGATCCCCGCTGCGGCACTGCGCCATCATTACAGCACAGGGCGAGTTCGCTCTGCACGTAATGACGGGCGATACAGGGGCCAGAGCATCGTTACGTCACGGCTCCGCCCCTCGTGATGTCACGTACCGCCCCTTTCAATACAAGTCTATGGGAGGGGGCGCGGCGGTCGTCACGCCCCCTGCCATAGACTTGCATTAAGGGGACGGGCCGTGATGTCATGAGGGGCGGGGCCATGACGTCACGCTGCTCCGTCCCCTGTATCGCCCGTCATTACGCACAGAGCAAACTCGCTCTGTGCTGTAATGATAGCGCAGTGCCGCAGCGGGGATCCCGGGACTCCCCAGCAGCGGGACGGTGGCGATCTAACATTTTATCCCCTATCCTTTGGATAGGGGATAAAATGTCTAGGGGCGGAGTACCACTTTAACTTGAGATTTTTTTAAAATGTTGAAAGTGTCTCCCAATGTTACATTTAACAATTCTGATATACTTATTCATTAAAGGGGTACTCCGGTGGAAACTTTTTTTTTTTTTTATCAACTGGTGCCAGAAAGTTAAACAGATTTGTAAATTACTTCTTTAAAAAAAAAATCTTAATCCTTCCAGTACTTATTAGCTGCTGAATACTACAGAGGAAATTCTTTTCTTTTTGGAACACAGAACTCTCTGCTGACATCATGGCCACAGTGCTCTCTGCTGACATCTCTGTCCATTTTAAGTACTGTCCAGAGTAGGAGAAAATCCCCATAGCAAACATATGCTGCTCTGGACAGTTCCTAAAATGGACAGAGATGTCAGCAGAGAGCACTGTGGTCATGATGTCAACAGAGAGCTCTGTGTTCCAAAAAGAAAAGAATTTCCTCTGTAGTATTCAACAGCAAATAAGTACTGGAAGGATTAAGATTTTTTTAATAGAAGTAATTTACAAATCTGTTTAACTTTCTGGCACCAGTTGATTTAAAAAAAAAAAAAAAAAAGGTTTTCCACCGGAGTACCCCTTTAAAGTAGTTCAGTTTTGGAAAACCCCTACTTGTAATGTATCCTACTATTTATGTGATGCTGTTTTCTCTTGTCCAGAGGAAATATTGTACAAGGCAATGGACGTTTTAAAGAGAATCTGTCATAATTTTCATGCTGCCCGAACCATGAGTCATTGCATTAAAATATCTCTCTGTTTGGTTGCAGCAGTGTTTCCCAACCGGGGTTACTCCCGCTGTTACAAAACTACAATTCCCAGCATGCCCGGACAGCCAAAGACTGTCCGGGCATCCGGGGAGTTGTAGTTTTGTAACAGCAGGAGGCACACTGGTTGGGAAAGACTGGGTTACAGGGAGAACTCTATCAATCAAGGCTGGAGGGGTGGGGAGAACGTACCCTAACCGTCCAATGACTCATGGTTCAGGCAGCATGAAAGTGATGACAGATTCTCCTTAAAGGGGTACTCCCGAGGAAACCTTTTTTTTTTTATCAACTGGTGCCAGAAAGTTAAACAGATTTGTAAATCACTTCTATTAAAAAATCTTAATCCTTCCAGTACTTTTTAGGGGCTGTATACTACAGAGAATTCCAAAAAAGAAATGCATTTCCTCTGATGTCATGATCACAGTGCTCTCTGCTGACCTCTGCTGTCCATTTTAGGAACTGTCCAGAGCTGGAGAAAATCCCCATAGCAAACATATGCTGCTCTTGACAGTTCCTAAAATGGACAGCAGAGGTCAGCAGAGAGCACTGTGATCATGAAATCAGAGGAAATGCATTTCTTTTTTGGATTTCTCTTTAGTATACAGCCCCTAAAAAGTACTGGAAGGATTAAGATTTTTTAATAGAAGTGATTTACAAATCTGTTTAACTTTCTGGCACCAGTTGATTAAAAAAAAAAAGTTTTCCACGGGAGTACCCCTTTAAACAGACACCTCTCGTCTTAGACGATTCTGTCATATTCGCAGGATATAAATGACAGATGTTGGTCCTACCTCTGGGACCCACACTTATCTTCAGAATGGGAGTACCCTGACCAGAGGCGCAACTTGTAGTAGTATAATTCTCACATGGGGTCCTGTTGCCGATTTTGCATCAGAGCCCCATGTGCCAATTATAATACTGGTCTCTTATGGGGTAGATGGGCTTTGGAGCCCCCTTAGGCACCAGGGCCCCTGTGCAACTGCTACCTCTGCACCCTCTATGGCTACGCCCCTGACCTTGACTCAGGTCCTACTTGGTGTAATGGAGAATAACTGAACAGATGGTTTGGGATGTGTTTGGTTCTCTCTTTTCCATTGTCCATTTGGTTCCATTGTCTATGTGCACCGAGGAGACGGCTCGGCATCATCCTGGCTTCCAAATCACAAGAGTGCCCGAAAATCAATTCAACACGAGAGGTGAGCTGGCTACCATTATTTCTTTGACTATATTCTCTCTTTTCCCTTCTATGAAATTTAATTTGTAAGGCTGGAATACCCTTTTAAGTTGTGCACCATACCTGCACTTAGTCAGTGGTTTTCCTCGCTACTTCTAGTTGTCATTGCACAGTGAATAAGGGTTGTCCATACTGTAACGTGAACAATATTTGGCACTCTTCAAGTAAGGGCTGGTATCCTACTTGAGCCTCATCTTATGGGAGTACTGTAATTCTACTACTAGTGTTGGCAGAGGTATAACTTGTAGCTTTTGGGTCTCGATGCAAAGTTTGCAGCAGACTCATGTGCCAATTATAATACTGGAAAAACCAGAGGAACCTTATCTGTAGGCGCTGTTCATAGTTCCAGGAATTTCAAACCAGAGTTTGTAGGAAAGTGCCTATTTTCACTATATTTATTGATATGAATTCCAATGATGCGTTTCGGAGGCTCAATCCTCCTTCATCAGGTTGCCAATCTGATGAAGGAGGATTGAGCCTCCGAAACGCATCATTGGAATTCATATCGATAAATATAGTGCTAATAGGCACTTTGCTACAAACTCTGGTTTGAAATTCCTGGAACTATGAACAGCGCCTACAGATAAGGTTCCTCTTTTTTTTCTGTCACTTTCTTCTCTACTACATAGGAGAAGATTCTGTCCTCTCCCATTGGACCTTTGGGCTTGGCAGTTCGTTCCTTCCTGATGTTTAGTACCCCTGTGGGGTGATATGCATGTTTCATTTTCTACCAGGTGAGCGGCCATCTTGAAGAGCCATCTCTTTTTTAGTCCCTGCTGGGATACTGGTGTCTTGGGTAATACACAAGGCGCTATCCTCCTTTTTTCAGTTTTTTTCACAGGTTTTCCAATTATAATACTGGTCTCTTATGGGGCAGATGTGCTTGTGGGCCCCCTTTAGACACCAGGGTCCAGGGGCGACTGTTACCCTTGCACCACCAATAGCTACGCCCCTTAGTGTTGTCCATACTGACATTACTGGTGTGGCCAGCCATGGACAACCACAGTCATGTGCTGGTTCCTGAAGCCTATTGGTGATGAAAGTAAAATTCGGAGACACTTACTTTTTAGGAGAACAAATTATAAAAAAAAGTATAAATAAATAAAAGAAACGGCATTGATGCCAAATACAACATCACACTTGGAGAAAAATATTGTAGATGGTTTCAGTGGCACAGATCAAGCATATTTTAAGGGAATCTGTATCAAACTTGAATTATGAAGCTGATCAATCATCTGAAGGTTTTTGGAGGTTTTTGAGTCCTGGTCTTCATTGTTGTCATTGCCAATGTCAAGGGTTGTAGTTCTGCATATGTGTCTGTGAGAGGATTACCATACTAAAATGTATCAGCCCTGCAAAGTCCATGAGTCCATCTGAAGACATAGCTGGCAAGATGAGAAGATTAGAAAAGCGTTGGGTGGATCTTCTCCGAATTACAAAAAGTTCCATATATTTACATATATATATATATACACAAATAATAAACATCTCTGGCATCCGTGCTGTGTGAATTGTCTTCTATACATCTTTAGGGTCATGGAGCATTGATGGTTCTTCACTTTGGAGAGCTGGAAAGAAATAAGGAATCAATCAACCGACAACTTGTGATGTCATTTTTGTTTTTAATGGGGCTTATACATTGGCCAGAACAAGGCCCCATGGAACGGGGATGAAACATAAAAAATACAGATGAAACATTTTGTAAATAAATAAATAAAATTACAGCCTGCAAAACTATATTTTGACTCTTATTTTGCCTCTTAAAGGGGTATTCCAGGAAAAAACGTTTTTTATATATATCAACTGGCTCCAGAAAGTTAAACAGCTTTGTAAATTACTTCTATTAAAAAATCTTAATCCTTTCAGTACTTATGAGCTTCAGAAGTTAAGGTTGGTCTTTTCTATCTAAATCTTCTCTGATGACACCTGTCTCGGGAAACGCCCAGTTTAGAAGAGGTTTGCTATGGGGATTTGCTTCTAAACTGGGTGTTTCCCGAGACAGGTGTCACCAGAGAGGATTTAGACAGAAAAGAACAACCTTAACTTCAGAAGCTCATAAGTACTGAAAGGATTAAGATTTTTTAATAGAAGTAATTTACAAATCTGTTTAACTTTCTGGAGCCAGTTGATATATAAAAAAAAGTTTTTTCCTGGAATACCCCTTTAACTATTCCTTAAATCTAGGTGCAGGAAAAAAGCAGAGCAGAGCTTTCCATAGGATAGTAAGCTTATTCAGCGTTGAAATGGTGATGTGCAACGAGTGAGTGTTTGCTCACCTTTTTGATTTGTGTTAGATACACAACTACCATAAGCGCATGGGATGCAAATGACACGGAAATCCAGAGCATGGATAGCCACGTCGGTCTGGAAACTGCAGATGCTGGTACAACGACCAAGGAAAAAATCCAGGACCAAAGGCGCAATCCGTGTATGGACGACAAAGGATTCGATAATTAAAATCTATTTCATTTATACGCCAGCTCAGACACGTTTCAAGACCTCATCTCTTTCTCTATGAACAATGGTTTACATAAGCCATTGTTCATTGAGAAAGAGACAAGGTCTCGAAATGCGTCTGAGCTGGCGAATAAATGAAATAGATTCTAATTATCGAATCCTTTGTCGTCCATACATGGATTGTGCCTTTGGTCCTGGATTTTTTTCCTTGATCGTTGTACCAGCATCTGCAACTATTCTTTAAAAGAAGAAATTATTATTATTTTTTTTGTGTGTGGCATGGAAGTCTGCATTCTGGGTTCAGGGCAGGTCCCTCTCATGGTAGGTATCAATGGCACAGCGAGTGCCAGCAATCTTATGTGGTTACTTTATTCTATATGATGTCTCAGAAAAAGCTTCTAGGAAAGAATCCAAAGCAGTACAGGATGCAATAAACAATGTTAATTTCCTTTATGGCTGAGTTCATAGTTCATACAGGGTTCTGGATATGTGGATTTTATCTGGAAGCAAAATATTTGGGAATGGGGTGTCCTGGTGCCAGGTTGATGCCTTGGCACTTGTCCTGGAAGGGGCAGAACACTTTTTTTTTTTTTTTCAAAAGGCATTCTGTGTGTTTTTAACTAAATGCTCATGGGCACTGATAGGCCAAGTACCACGATGATGATGGATGTCACATGACCATAACCAGGGGTCAAGTCCTGGGAAAGAAAGTGTGGGAACTCACCCAAGATTTCCACTAAAGGGCTGGTCCTGCAGGATTCCTACTAATAGGAATGGTGTTCCTGCTGTGGAAAAGTGCAGGAACTTAGTTCCCACGAGTTCCAGCAGGACTTGAGCCCTGACCATAACCCTGGTGACACTAGTGTTGCAGATATTTGGCCGCCCATGTGTAATGGCTATGGTCAGTTTATGATCATGATCATGTGACTTGGATATCCCGCTCATGGTGGCAAATATTATCTATGCTATTACGCAGCTGTGGTGCAATGATCCAGGTCATAATATTAACATATTGGGTTTATTTTTTCCCACAGTGAATGGTGTAAAAAAAAAAAAGGCAAAAAGCAACGTCTGCTTGCTCTATTTCATTACGTTAATAACTAATATCTATTATTATTAATATCGTTTAAATAACAATTAATATCTACTTCAGAATTTCTTCTAGTAAAAAATAGGATTTGTCCCACAAAAAACAAGCCCACCTATGGATACATCAATAGAAGAGAAAAAAAAACCTCATGGCTCTTGGAATGCGGCAACATCAGAAAACATTTTCATAAATTGTGCTTAAAAAAAAATAAATAAATAAAAAGATTCCCAAAAAAGCGAAATTTAAATCAATCAGCATCAAACAGAAAAATAAAAAAGGTAAAAATTAGAATATGGTAACATAAATATTTTCTTTAATGGTGAAGAAGTAGCAAAACATCAATAAACTATATATATATATATATATATATATATATATATATATATATATATATATAAAGGAAAAACAAAGAAGAAGCACCGTGATACAGGATTCTAGATCCGTCTGGGTGCTCAGCTTCAGGGGCAGACCGACCCCCAACGTAATATCCTCAAAGAAGTGGAAGCGGCACTCCAAGATCACATCAAAGTAGTGGTTTATTCACTCATCTGTGTAAGCGACGTTTCGGCTTATCAATAATCATGCTTGAAAAAGGCTTTATTGATAAGCCGAAACGTCGCTTACACAGATGAGTGAATACACCACTACTTTGATGTGATCTTGGAGTGCCGCTTCCACTTCTTTGAGGATATATATATATATATATATGTATGTGTGTGTTATTGCTTGACTGTCAGAATATACTTCACATGCCATTTATACTGCATGGTCAACACTGCAAAAAAAAAAACAACAAAAAAACAACTGAGAAACGCACAAAACTGGCAATTGCTGTTTTTTTCCCATATATGAATCTAAAATGGGTGCCATTAAAAAATACAACTTATTACCCTTTAAACAAGCCCCAATACAACTGCATTGATACAAAATATAAAAGTAACGGCTCTCAGGGGGCAGGGATGAAAAAAACAAAATAATAATTCATTGTGTCATGAAGTCCAGAATGGGCAGTGTTTACAATTCCTGACTGCCCTAATAATTTAGTAGTTATTAACCTAATAATAAAGTCAAGGACCATCAAAGCATCTAAAAAACCTTTTTGGCTATTTTTAGGCTGTGTTTACACTTGGCATTTAGTTAGCCACTGCTATTTTTCAAAAACACAGTAAAGATATTTTTTGCACAATTTGCATCCGTGTTGTGCACTGAACTGCCGCGTCAGATCGACTATTTCAGGTAGTAATAGGAGATACAACACCTATACCAAAAAAGGCTGTGAGCAGACACTAAAGTAATGCAAAAAAGTAACAATCTTTATTTTGTAAATGCACAGAACACATATATAAAAAATTTCATATATAAAAAAAAAAACAGAGGTAGGCTGCATTCACACCACGCTTTTGCAGTACAGTTCCCGTATCAGGTTTTTGATGAACAACTGATTCCCCAAAACCGGACTAAACTGTATCAAAACGTGTGTACAAATTTAAACCCGTATACGGTTAAAAACCGTATACGGTCTGAAAAATTATATCCGGATAAATCCGTTTTTTAAGAAAAAAATGTATACGTTTTTAACGTTTCACTCCATTTTGAATAAAGTTTCACTTGTTTGATTGAAATTCCAAGAAAAAAAAAAAATTCAAAAACCGTATGGTGAAAACCGGATGGAACCGTACACACATACAGTTCTGTACGGTTCCCATTGACTCCCGTGTTAAAAAAAACCACGTATACTGTTTAATACAGTTTTTCACCCGGACCAAAAACCGTAGCAGACTACGGTTTTGGGTACGGGAAAAGAAACCTGACAAAACCGTACAGGATGCAAAACGGACACAAACTGATGCATCTTTTGGCATACGGTTTTCAATGGAGAGTCAATGCATATGGTTTTAAATATGGTTCTGTGCGGTTTTCATATTGAAAACGTATACGGGAACTGTATTGCAAAATCGTGGTGTGAATGCACCCGTAGGCTAAGTTTCCACTTTTTTTTCTGCCAGTTTTTGGAAATCTGCCACTGCAGTTTTTGAGCCAAAGCCAGAAATGTATTCAATAGGAATAGGACATATAAAGGAAGGAATTACACTTCTCCTCCCTCATGGATTCACTTCTGACTTTGGCTCAAAAACTGCCAGAAAAAAAACCAAGTGGAAACTTAGCTGTATGGCAACTGAGAATTAGGGCGTCTCCAAGGCTATAGATGTTACACAATGGTGCTATGTAATAGGAATATAGTAATGGGAGATGAAAAGATAATTCACTGCAATACCAGTATTGCAGTTTACTGTTTAAAGGGGTACTCCGCACCTAGACAAAGGATAAGGGATAAGATGTCAGATCGCCGCGGTCCCACTGCTGGGGAGCCCTGGGATCCCCCAATGTGGCACCGCGCTCTCATTACAGTACAGAGCGAGTTCGCTCTGCACGTAATGATGGGCAGTACAGGGGCCGGAGCATTGTTACATCACAGCTCCGCCCCTCATGACGTCACGGCCCGCCCCTTTCAATACAAGTCTATGGGAGGGGGCGCGGCGGTCGTCACGCCCCCTTCTATAGACTTACATTAAGGGGACGGGCCGTGATGTCACGAGGGGCGGAGCCATGACGTCACGCTGCTCCGTCCCCTGTATCGCCCGTCATTACGCACAGAGTGAACTCGCTCTGTGCTGTAATGAGAGCGCGGTGCCGCATTGGGGATCCCGGGGCTCCCCAGCAGCGGGACCGTGGCGATCTGACATCTTATCCCCTATCCTTTGGATAGGGGATAAGATGTCCAGGGGTGGAGTACCCCTTTAAGTGATCAGAATATTCTTTGCTTTCCCTTGTTCCCCTGGGAGAACTAAAAAAGTGAAAAGAGTTCAAAAAGTTTTTAAAATTGGTAGCAATACCAAATATGTAAAATAAAATGTGCTTCATATACATTTATTTATGTATTTATTTCGTAAGTTACAAAATGGCAAGGGGGGGGGCTGCTATTTTGTAACTAACTAAATAAATACATAAATAAATGTATATGAAGCACATTTTATTTTACATATTTGGTATCGCTGTGTGCAAACTATTACAATATAACATTATTTACCCAGAATTGTGAACTCTTACGTAAATGAGAAAAAAATAGGCAATGCCAGAATTGTGTTTTTTATCATCTCAAAAAGTCTACCTCAAAATATGCCAGAATGAACTAGAGCTCACTGTGCAAAAAATAAAATAAAATAAAACATACACATAGGAAAATGTAAAAAAAAGTTGTAGGGGGTCAGGATATGACGATGCACAGCAATTTTTATATATATATATATATATATATTTTTTTTTTTGTTAAGTAGTAAAATAAAAAAAAATAGAGAAAAAAATGAATTTGGCACTGAATAAAATTAACTTGTCATTTTTACTATACAGTGAACCTTTTTCTGGTATCTCACAACATAAAATATAATAAAATGAAAGGTGTCAATGTAAAGAATGACATAAGGCAAAGAATTGAAATTCGTGAGGCTGAAAGGGGTTAAAGGAAGCTCCTGACATCATAGCCCCGCCCCTCCGGGAGCTCATGATGTTGCAGCCCTGCCCACTCATGATGTCATGCCCCGCCCCTCAATGCAAGTCTATGGGAGGGGGCGTGACAGCCATCACGCCCCCTCCCATAGACTTGCATTGAGGGGGGCCGGGCGTGATGTCAGGAGGAGGCGGGGCTATGACGTTGCGAGCTCCCGACACCTGCTCCATTGTTCGGAACAGTTTGTTCCAATCACTGAGCAGCGGAGTACCCCTTTAAAGATCATGCTTCTCTGCTCTTTTTTCCTCCTCCTTTCCTTTAGAGATGAGCGAATTTACAGTAAATTCGATTCGTCACAAACTTCTCGGCTCGGCAGTTGATGACTTATCCTGCATAAATTAGTTCAGCTTTCAGGTGCTCCGGTGGGCTGGAAAAGGTGGATACAGTCCTAGGAAAGAGTCTTCTAGGACTGTATCCACCTTTTCCAGCCCACGGGAGCACCTGAAAGCTGAACTTATTTATGCAGGAAAAGTCATCAACTGCCGAGCCGAGAAGTTCGTGACGAATCGAATTTACTGTAAGTTCACTCATCTCTACTTTCCTTCTGAAATTCTCCTTCAAACTAAAAAAAACTGAAACGATGTACAGAATGGAATACCCCTTTAATTCCTGGGTGTTCTCCCCGACCGCAGAGAAATAAGAGGATTGGATCATGTATCTGATATATACCAGAGAGCAGATGATATCAGGTTCGTGTCTCGCAGTAGGTTGTATACAAAGTGTTTGTCGTGCGCTCTTATGTGGTTTCTGCGCGGTTATCAGATCGAGCTCACAACACGGTGTTACCACAAACAAACACGGACACACTTACTACTTTCTGAAGTACACGTGTGTTCTCCTGTACACGCCTGCAACACACAACAACACAGGTGTTAATAAATAGACAAGCAGAATGGTGCACATATATTATTACCGCCAAGCTGTACACCAGAATATCAAAAAATCAAAATATCAAAATCCTAGCTGTGAGGCCTAAGTCCTGCAAAGAACTCATTATTATACTGACGACTCCCCCGATCCTAACAGATTGTACGAAGACCCCAGACATTGCACAATGTGGTCATCGTGCGGAGGGGATTTATCAAAACCTGTGCAGAGGAAAAGTTGTCCAGTTGCCCATAGCAACCAATCAGATCGCTTCTTTCATTTTGCAGAGGCCTTGTGAAAAATGAAAGAAGCAATCTGATTGGTTGCTATGGGCAACTGGACAACTTTTCCTTTGCACATGTTTTGATAAATCTCCCCCATGTATGTACAGTGACCCCCCCCGACCTACGATGGCCCCGACATACGATCATTTCAACATATGATGGCCTCTCAGAGGCCATTGCATGTTGAAGGCCGCATCAACATACGATGCTTTTGTATGTCGGGGCCATCACATAAACGGCTATCCCGCAGCGCAGACTGCTTCAGCTACCACCGGATAACCGTTTACGGTGCCCCGTAAGCTCCAGTGATGGTCACTCACCTGTCCGCGCCGCTCCAGGACGTCATCTTCGGGATCCCCTGCATGGCCGCCGCTCTCCATCGTCGTCATCACGTCGCCGCGCACGCCGTCCCGTCATCCAATAGGAGCGGCGTGCGTAGTGACGTGATAGCGGCGATGAGGAACGATGATCCCGGGCAACAGAGACGTTCCGGAGCGGCGGGGACATCCCTAGGATGCGGCGGCAGCGATGGACGGCGACATCCAGGGCAGCGGTGACAGGTGAGTACAACGTCCTATATTTAACATATCACGGATCCCTCAACATACGATGGTTTCAACAAACGATGGTTCATTTGGAACGGTTTACCGTCGTATTTTGAGGGACCACTGTATACAAAATCTATATGTCATTCTGGATGTATTGATCGTGGCATTTTACTCGTTTTTTTCTTACGTGCGCTACGTGCAGTTTAGAGAATCCGTTTTCAGTAATATACATTGGAGGTTTTCATGGCCGATGGGCCATAGACAAGTAATACTTATAACTAGGCCTTTCTCCAGGGGCACCCAGAGGTTCCTAATGGGGGTCTTCCATACTGTTTACAGATGTATGTGATCAGTAGTGATGAGCAGCAGGGGCCATATTTGAATTTGTGATATTTCGCGAATATATTGATGATTAATCGTCCTATGTTCGTGAAATTTGCATATTCGCTATGTTCATTAACTTTTTTTTCCATGCGAAAATGCGCATAAAAATTCCTATAAAAATGCGTATGCAAAAAAAAACAACGGAAATTTGCATGGGAAATTTGCATAACATTTGCATAAAAATTTGCATGTGAAGAAAACAACAACAAAAAAAGAATATTCGTCTTTACGAATACAGTGATCCCTCAACATATGATGGTAATCCGTTCCATCGTTTGTTGAAACCATCGTATGTTGAGGGATCCGTGCAATGTAAAGTATAGGACAGTGGTCTAAACCTGCGGACCTCCAGATGTTGCAAAACTACAACACTCAGCATGCCCGGACAGCCGTTGGCTGTCCGGGCATGCTGGGAGTTGTAGTTTTGCAACATCTGGAGGTCTGCAGGTTGAAGACCATTGGTATTGGAGGTTATACTCACGTGTCCCCGCCACTCCGGACCGTCACCGCTCGTCACCGCTGCCCTGGATGTCGCCCTCCATCGCTGTCGCTGCGTCCCCGAGGTGTCCCCGATGCTCCGGTAAGGCCTCTACGTCCCCGGCATCCGCGCTCTCCGTTGCCGCCATCACGTTGCTACGCACGCCGCTCCTATTGGATGACAGGACGGCGTGCGCAGCGACGTGATGACGACCATGGAGAGCGCCGACGATACAGGGGATCCCGAAGAGGACGCGCCGGAGCCCCGAGGACAGGTAAGTGATCGTCAGCGGACCACACGGGGCACCGTAAACGGCTATCCGGTGGCAGCTGAAGCAGTCTGCGCTGCCGGATAGCCGTTTATGCGATGGCCCCGACATACAAAAGCATCGTATGTTGATGCTGCCTTCGACATGCGATGGTCTCTGAGAGCCCATCATATGTTGAAATGATCGTATGTTGCGGCCATCGTAGGTTGGGGGGGGGGGGGGGTCACTGTATATAGGACTATATTCTAAATATTCGCGCAGTCGCGAAGTGTCGATATTCACGATAAAATTTCCCATTATGAATATTCGTGCTAAACACTAGTGATCAGTTATATATATATATATATATATATATATATATATATATTCTATAGCTATGGAGAGAGCATACTTACGGTACGTATGAGAGGCCAGCAAGTATTGGCCTATCAGGAGCATTAGAGCCAATCCTGCCAGAGGGGCCCAGATCACAACGCTGCAGCTCACACCTAAACATAATGTAAGAGCATTTCTGAATTACATTGCAGGAAGAGAGTATTTGGAAGTCATTGTTCGCCTCTGGACGCCCTTTTATTTCTTTATCGAAATTAGTTCAACATTCTGCAACGATTCATTTCTTAAAGGGACTCGGACGGCTTGTTCACCCGCACTAAATCCCATACACAATGTTTTACTCAGTCAAATCGGTGGTCCCATTTATGAGACAGAGCCCCCCCCCCCCCCCCCGTTGCTAATATGCAAATGAGCTCCTTCACGCAATACGCTCTTGCCTTATACAGACATGTTTTACTGCTGTTAGGTGCTCAAGGATTAAGATTTTTAAATAGAATTAATTTAGAAATCTGTTTAACTCTCTGGCACCAGTTGATTTAAAAAAAAAAAAAAAAATGTTTTCCACTGGAGTACCCCTTCAAGCTATGATGAATGACTCCATTTTAGCTATGCTTTACACTGCAGCCCTGTTGTTTTTTTGTTTTTTTTTAATCTCTTGGCACCATACTTGCCAGATTGGTCTTGTCCACATGACTTCAACCTTAAAGGTGTTCAGATTTAGATAAATAGTCTGTTTTTTTTTCTTTTCTAGAAACAGCGCCCACTTATCTATAGGCTGTGCCTGGTATTGCAGTTCACCCCCATTTAAAGGGGTACTCCGGCCAAAACCTTTTTTCTTTTAAATCAACTGGTGGCAGAAAGTTAAACATATTTGTAAATTACTTCTATTAAAAAATCTTAATCCTTCCTGTACTTATTAGCTGCTGAATACTACAGAGGAAATTCTTTTCTTTTTGGAAAGCTCTCTGATGACATCACGAGCACAGTTCTCTCTGCTGACGTTATTATAATAATAATAATGCTTTATTTATTGTTGTCCTTAGTGGGATTTGAACCCAAGCCCCCAGCACTGCAAGGCAGCAGTGCTAACCACTGAGCCACCATGCTGCCCTTAGCATACATCTGCTATGCACGGTTGCTAAAATAGACAGAGATGTCAGCAGAGAGCACTGTGCTCGTGATGTCATCAGTGTTCCAAAAAGAAAGGAATTTCCTCTGTAGCATTCAGCAGCTAATCAGTACTGGAAGGGTGAAGATTTTTTAATAGAAGTAATTTACAAATATGTTTAACTTTCTACCACCAGTTGATTTAAAAGAAAAAAGGTTTTCACCGGAGCAACCCTTTAAGTCAATGGGGCTGCGTTTCAATACAGACACAACCCTATAGTCAAAGGATCTATTTTCCTAACACATCCCCCTTTATTGCAATGTTGCATGATGGTGCATTGGGATAAAAGCACTAGCGGCAGGGATAACACCAGAAACACTAAGATGGTGCTGAAAGGATACCAAGAATGGGGAGGCAATAAAGACAAGGATAGGTGTATTCCATTACTACTGGGTTTCTCAACCAGGGTGTCTCCAGCTGTTGCAAAACTACAACTCCCAGCATGGCCGGACAGCCAAAGGCTGTCCGGCCATGCTGGGAGTTGTAGTTTTGCAACAGCTGGAGACACCCGGCATTACTATTATTTACCAGGCGGAGAGGTCTTAGCAGTTTTCTGTTTCTTGCATTTACACGGGGGCTTCTTTGTCGCTGGCTTCGCGGTTGTCGGTAGAAAATCAACTGCACAATAAAACAAGACACAGTTTACATATACAGTGAAACCTCTCCAATAGACCCACCCCTCCTTGAGAAGACCCCCTCTTTATTTAGACCAAATTTTGTGTGGCGGCTTTTCAGTCCACCATACACTATGCATAAAATGTTTTTGTTTTTTTGGGTCCTTGAAGACCACTCTTTACACTGAATTGTAAATTTTATATCTAAATATCTGATGACCCCTATAATGCTGACCCCTAAGACAGAGAGGGATCCCCAAGTCACTCCATTGGCAAAAAAAAAAAAATGGTACAGGCACACATTCCGTAACTGTGGCGGTTTTATTGCTGTGTTATGTATTTATTTGTATTGATTTAAAGAAGCACTCCGGGTCCCCCCCCCCCCCATATCATGCACACACTCACCATCGCTAGTCCCCCAGAGCCATCTGTTTTATTCCAGCACAGCTACATCTATGTGTTTTTATTACTGTCACTCGGTCATGTGATCACCAGTCTAACTATCACAAAGTTATTGTGCATAAAGTGTCTCACAGGATGTCAGTCCTGAGTCTGACTTTCTGGGAACTACAGGATGTCATCATCACGGACCAGATTCCCGCTACTGGCTCTCATACCCCTCCCCACCCAGATCTGTATACTGCTGCTATGTCTATGGGATCAGGATATATAGTAGTTATACACCTCCCCTCCAACTTTATCTGTATACTGCTGCTATCTCTATAGGATGAGGATATACAGAAGTTATACACCTCCCCTCCAACTTTATCTGTATACTGCTGCTATCTCTATAGGTTGAGGATATACAGAAGTTATACACCTCCCCTTAAGGCTGTGTTTCCACATTGCGTTTCTTGATGCTTTTTTTCTTTTATTGCCATTTCAAGAATGGAGACATTGTACCGCAAATGTGCAAAATATGGTAAAAATTTGCAATTTTAGAAAATCCCTGTAAAAACAGACACAATTCTGTAAAAAAATGTGTGGAAAATGTAGTAAAAACTCAATGTGTGAACACAGCCTAAAGACGTCAAAACTTTATTAAAGGGGTACTCCCCTGGAAAACATTTTTACTTTAATCAACTGGTGCCAGAAAGTTAAACAGATTTGTAAATTACTTCTATAAAAAAATCTTAATCCTTCCAGTACTTATCAGTTGTTGTTTGCTCCACAGGAAGTTCCTTTCTTTTTGAATTTCCATTCTGTCTGACCACAGTGCTCTCTGCTGACACCTCTGTCCATTTTAGGAACTGTCCGGAGCAGGAGAGGTTTTCTATGGGGATTTGCTCCTGCTCCGGGCAGTTCCTAAAATGGACAGAGGTTTCAGCAGAGAGCACTGTGATGAGACAGAAAGGAAATTTAAAAAGAAAAGAACTTCCTGTGGAGCATACAGCAGCTAATAAGTACTGGAAGGATCAAGATTTTTTAATAGAAGTTATTTACAAATCTGTTTAACATTCCAGCACCAGTTGATTTAAAAAACAAAATGTTTTCCAGGGGAGTACCCCTTTAAACATCTCAATTGTGATAATAAGTCAAATAATTTTTGCCTCATGGTGTTATGCACTGCGCTCAGGCAGGATATATCGTCAGTGAGCGCACCTCCCCGTGTGTGACTGCCGCCGGCGGGGCTGGGATTCGCATGGCGGGACGCGCCCGCATGCGAGTCCCAGCCCGTCTCTCACCTCTGTCACCGGTCTCTGCTCCTCAGCTCCGGCGCGCGTGCCCCCGCCTCCTAGGGCGCACGCGTGCCGGAGCGTTGAAAATTAAAGGGCCAGTGCACCCGTAATTAGTTACCCACCTGTACCTCTATTATAAGTTCTAGCTCCTCCCTATTGCCCTTGCTGGATCTGTGTTTGCACTAGCGTCTAAGAGAAAGCAGTAGGTTTGTGTTCCTTGCCGTGTACCAGACCTTGCATTCCGTGACCTGACTGTGTTCCTCGCCGCCTGCCTATTGACCTTCTGCTACCCTACTGACTGCACTCCTGTGCCGCCTGCCCAGACCTCTTGCTAGCTTGACTACGTTCTATTTCCTTTGGTGCCACGCTTCACCTCAGCCGCCTGTGTGGTCGAGCCGTGCCAGGGGTAGCGACCTGGGTTCCGCCTGCCGCAGCAAGTCCATCCCGCTTTGCGGCGGGCTCTGGTGAAAACCGGCGGCACCTTAGACTCCGCTCCCTGGCATGGCCCGCATCATCTGCCACACAGGTCCAGCGGATCCACTACATTTCCTGCTCCAGCCTACCGGGGTATTGCTGATCTACTACCTCCTGAGTTCCAGTCGAATGCGGTGATTCTTACACATGGGAATATTTCTCTAACAAATACACTGTGAATAAGAAAATGCACCTGGTGTAGAGTGACACCAACCCTCTTAGGAGTCTAATGAGTTGACCTGGGTGATCCCAAGCACTAGAAATCACCAGCTGCAGTGATCAAACGCCCCAGCCAAAGCCAGAGGATTTATGGGAAATGTAAGTTGCATTATCAAGTCATTTCAGAGATTCTGTGTGCACACAACATGGAGCCTATCCCATGCTTGCCACATCAGCTAAAACAGGTAAGCACAAGGCATACACAAGAACCTCTATGTTATTATCTAATAAAAGCCTATGCTCCACCATAGAAGTGAGAAAAAACATAATAATGTCCAGAATGCTGTCCGGGCATGCTGGGAGTTGTAAATTTGCAACAGCTGGAGGCACCCTGGTTGGGAAACACTGCTTTAAACAGACTCCATACACCACAGAAGACTCACTCACCCACAGTTAGTATTGTCCCATCTCCAAATGTGTACTTCATGGATGTTCCTGCCATACAGTAGTAGGTCCCGGTGTCGGAATAACCCAGGTTTTTTATGCCCAGGGTAGACTTACTTTGCAAGTCGTCGTTTTTTACTGTGAACTTTCCCGGATTAATCTTTGTGCCGTAAAATTTTTTACCAATTGAACCTTTGGCGCTTATGATAAACTCCATGCTTCCATTCTTCTCAGTCTTCCTATACCAGAACAGCTCGAGCCTTTCCATGGATTGACCCTTCACAACACAAGAGATTGTTATCGATTGACCAACCAACTGGTCTACACATGTGGGATTCTGGGCTAATGTTGCCGACAATGAATTGAGCCCTGTATGAAGAAAGAAGACAAGGACATGAAGGACAGGGCCAAAGTAATGGTGCACATGCAGCTCATGGCATTGGCATTAAAGGGGTACTCCGGTGGGAAACTTTTTTAAATTTTTTTTTTTTAAATCAACTGGTGCCAGAAAGTTAAACAGAATTGTAAATGACTTCTATTAAAAGAAATCTCAATCTTTCCAGTACTTATTAGCTGCTCAATACTACAGAGGAAATTATTTTCTTTTTGGAACACAGAGCTCTCTGTTGACATCACGAGCACAGTGCTCTCTGCTGACACCTCTGTCCATTTTAGGAACTGTCCAGAGCAGCATATGTTTGCTATGGGGATTTTCTCCTACTCTGGACAGTTCTGAAAATGGAAAGAGATGTCAGCAGAGAGCGCTGTGCTCGTGATGTCAGCAGAGAGCTCTGTTTTCCAAAAAGAAAAGAATTCCTTCTCTAGTATTCATCAGCTAATAAGTACTGGAAGGATTAAGTTATTTTTTTTTTATAGAAGTCATTTACAAATCTGTTTAACTTTCTGGCACTAGTTGATTTAAAAAAAAAAAAAAGTTTGCCACCGGAGTACCCCTTTAAGACTGGCAGATATCTGACACCTCTAGATGTTGAAGCTATTCACCCATTCTTTAAGCTTACGAGGCACTGGCATGACCTTGTAGTTCTAGCTGGGGGCATATGAGCAATAAGCTCATAGACCCAAAACTGAGGCCCAAGGAGGACCTTCGAGAAGACATATGAATCCATTACCAAGGGGCTTAAAGGGGAACTCTGGTGGAAAACATTTTTTTTTTTTTAAATCAACTGGTGCCAGAAATTTAAACAGATTTGTAAATGACTTCTACTAAAAAATCTTAACCCTTCCAGTACTTTTTAGCAGCTGTATGCTACAAAGGAAATTATTTTCTTTTTGAATTTCTTTTTTGTCTTCTCCACAGTGCTGACATTTCTATCTATGTCAGGAACTGTCCAGAGCAGCATAGGTTTGCTAAGGGGATTTTCTCCTCCTCTGGGCAGTTCCTGATACGGGCATCAGGTGTCAGCAGAGAGCACTGTGGACAAGACAAAAAAGAAATTCAAAAAGAAAAGAATTTCCTCTGTAGCATACAGCTGCTAAAAAGTACTGGAAGGGTAAAGATTTTTTTAATAGAAGTCATTCACAAATCTGTTTAACTTTCTTGCACCAGTTGATTTAAAAAAAAAAAAAAAAATAATAATAATAATAATTTTCACTGGAGTACCACGATAAATTAATACCACATGGTCCGGCTGAAACCATGACCAGTGACTGGGTCGGCATTTGAACGTATTCAGTTCCTCTAAACAGCCTTGTGAACCCGGCCTAATCTGTAAAATATAGTTCAAAAGTGCGAACGTTTAAATGTGTTTTACCTTGTTTACCTTAGTTTAACTTTGTTGTACCGCAATTTTGGATGGTGATCTCTACAGGATTTTACTTTCTATCATCTATCTTTACAGTAGTCCAAAAAAAATAAAAAGATAAGGGTTAGATAAATGGTTCCAATGTCAAACTCTGTCCTTTTCATATACAATATATATATATATATATATATATATATATATATATATATATATATATATATATATAGAAAAAAAAGACAAGGTCTGGCACTAGGTTGCAGGTAAAAACTTCTTGTTCCTTTATTTGAAGGTTCTGCAGTACAGGGTAGAAAGTCTGACGCGTTTCGCTAAAAAGCTTAATCGTATCGATTAAGCTTTTTAGCGAAACGCGTCAGACTTTCTACCCTGTACTGCAGAATCTTCAAATAAAGGAGCAAGAAGTTTTTACCTGCAACCTAGTGCCAGACCTTGTCTTTTTTTCTACAAGTGAGTAGCCGGAGGCGGTACCGGCCGGTCTACGGCACAGGTGGCGAGGTGGGCGTGCACGGGGTGAGCGACTCACAAATCAGTCTTTGATATATATATATATATATATATATATATATATATATATATATATATAGGAAGGATGAATCCAGCACAGAACTCGTGCAATCCACTTCTTTATTAAAGCACCAACAGATACAGGATAAAAAAAGTAATAGTTACTAAATTCTTTTAAGGCCATGTTCACACAATGTTTATTTATTTTCAGCTGTATAAAGATGGGTCTTGTTCACACCCAGTTAAAAAAAAAGACATTTGTTATTTATGCTCGGTTTTTAGCCAATTACGAAAATGAACAGCCAAGTTTTTATTTAATAGAGCAAATTATACTCGGTTTTACAGTCTTAAAAAGGGGCAAAAATACATTGAGGGAAACTTATCAAACCTTGGGCAAAAGAAAAGTGGAGCAGTTGCCCATAGCAACCAACCGGATTGCAGCTTTCATTATACAGAGGCCTTTTAAAAAATGAAAGTTGGAATCTGATCGGTTGCTATGGGCAACTGCTCCACTGATCCTTATCGCAAAGCTTGATAAATCAGATCAGGCCATTAGACCGTCGGCAGGCTACAACTTATGTCTGGAATTATATATATATATATATATATATATATATATATATCTTCTGATTTTGCTGTGTATATGAAGCTACTGCAGCCACTTCTCTGAGGTGTCATAAAAAAAACAAAAAAATAAAACTGAAAGTAAAGGAACACGATTGAGCCTCATTGAGCCTCCATTATTAACATTGCATTTGTAATGTTGTTAAAGGGTTAATGTAATGTCATTGACATGAACCTCGGTTACTATGAGTCTATGACAGAAAGTGAGAGCTGGGTGCTCGGTGTTAGTCATCCCCCGCAGGGAGATCTGTTTTCCCTCCGACTCCCACATGGATGGAAGCCCCCCGTTCTACAGCACATACGTAATATGATTTATGGTGAGGAGGGTTCCCTATAACACCCAGCGAGGGGATACCTGTCATCATCCATCAGCATAGCGCAAAAAAAAGTATATACAGTATATATGTATTTTATTTATACAGTGAAACCGCACTACCCCATTCATAAAACCACCCCCTTTTTGTATGACAGATTTTTAGTCCACCATCGTGGTCATTTTCTTTGAGAAGACCCCCTCCGTAGAAGACCATCTTTTCAATGCAATTTGGGTGGTCTTTTCAAAGAGGTTTCACTGTCTGTGCATAAAACAATAATAATAATAATTTTATGTTTTTTAAAAATGAAAGGGGTATTCCGGGCAAAAGCATTTTATCCCCTATCCAAAGGATAGGGGATAAGATGTCTGATCGCGGGGGGCCCGCTGCTGCAGGGGAGTCTCAGCAGCGGGCCCCCCACGATCAGACATATAATACACCGACCCTTTAAGTTTGAAATAAATCAACCCCTGTTTGACGACAGAATGCAACTTTTTGTGGTAAAACTTGAAAAGTCGCATTAAATTCTGCACATAATATAGACCCTGTCAAAAAGCAAGAGTCAATGTGAGTGCTGGACGTCTCTAACAAATTGCACATTTTTGTGAAGTTTGTGGGTCGTAGAAAATTTTCAATTAAAAGTAAAATAAACAGCATATATCATTAATATGTGGTGAGGGTGTGATGGAGGGCAGATGTTATTACCCTAGGGGCAGATGGCATTAACCCCTTGTGTTCGTGACACTAGGGTGTGGTTTAACCTCCTCCCCACCTGAACGTATACCGCTTTATTCTGGGCTAGGCACGGGGGCAATAATGACTCCAACGCCAAGTTACGGTACAACTGTAGCTTTACTGAGATAGACAGGTGTAACAGTCTTAACAGCTTAGCCAGGCCCAAGGAGGTGACCTTTGACTTCAGAGACTTTAGAGCTCACTGGGACTTGTAGTGGATTGGGCAATGTGATGCAGGACCGAGCTGACTTGACACAGATAAATTTTGACTGACTTGACTGGGACTGACTAGACAGTCTTCACCCCGTTTGTAGCTTACCAGGTTTTAATGTTCACCTGTGGGGCATTAGACTGGTGGACACGTGGCTGTGTGGTAGGCTTTGGGCCTCCTCAGGACACCAGACACTCTCTCTCAGGACTTGACCTCACTGTACTCAGTAGAGCAGAGAGTAAGACAAGAGAGTGAACTAACTCCACCCAGGGTTTGTATGGGGGAGAATCTGGAGGGGTCCCATAGGTTACCCTGTAGGTCACATGGTCACTGGTACCTTTCTTGGTTACAACACATAACAACATTACTTAAAGGTATATAACAATATATGCACATTACATTGAATAGATGTGCGGCTGTGTTCCTCTTTTTGTGTTGCACATTGTAGTCTCTCCCTCCTTCCATAGCCAGCACTCCGCTCCACCCATTTGGCCCAGGCGTTTTTAATCAGCAGGGAACTGCACAAGGGTTTCCTCCTACCATTCTCCCAGCCCTCTGGCAGTGATCACATGGTAGGTTTCATGCTGGTGTGGTTCTCTGTGGCGGCCATTGTTTCTGTGATGCTTTGTCTGTGGGGTGGTGTGGCCCAGAGCCAGGGGCTTGGTCGGGCAGTAGTGGGGCTGCCTGGCCACTGGGTCATTCCCCCCCATTGGGCATGGGGTCTCGGAGGCAGTGGTCGCCGCCGGGCGGTACACCAGTGTCAGGTTAGGGACCCACTCTAACGAGGTGGCCTTGACGTGGCGAGTGGGCTTGTACTTTTTGATCAAAATGTATAATAACAACCTGTTAGTTTTTGAAATTATGCTGAGAAGCAAGTAGATCAAATTACAAATGGTGGATGTGCGGGACAATCGCAGCGGGTGTCAGGAGTGACACCCGGGTCGATCTGTCTATTTGCATAGCATGTTCCATGCTAGGAGTAGTAGTACTACCTAAAAAAATTAAAAAATAGAGAAAAAAAAATGTGAAGCACACACACTTTAGTAAACACATTATTGAAATACATTATTAATAAAAAATTCACCGCAACTTTATCCGTTTCAAATTTTTTAGAAAAAATCAGCGAATTGGCCGAATCGAATTTTTAAAAAATTCGCTCATCTCTACTTTGTTCCATCAGATGCTGTGGTATAGAAGTATTGTGTCTTGAAAGCTTTTCTTCCGGAGGAGAATACCTCCATTATATGGTGCACCTTATAGCAGCACACGCAATGTCTATGGAATGGAACTGCATGACGTCATATAGCAGTGTTTTCCAATCGGGCCCTCCAGCTGTTGCAAAACTGTGACTCCCACCATGCCCGAACATGTGATTTTACAACACCTGGAAGCACCCCGGTTAAGAACACACTGGCTTATAGCAAGAAAAATATCTACATTCCATCTGTGGATTGTAGCTGTTATTAATAGTATAATAAAATAATACTTCATAATAAATAATAATAATTATTATTATTATAATCTTTTACAGATATCTATCGCATAGATCAGTGTTTCCCAACCAGGGTGCCTCCAGCTGCTGCAAAACTACAGCTCCCAGCATGCTCCAAAGTACTCCCCTATAGTATTAACATGAGCGGTAGAGACTGTTACATGGAATTGAAGAAATATCTTTAAATCTAGTGGTACTATCTCTGTATGGTATGGTGCTAAAGTATAGGGTCAAGATTTAAGTGAGTTTTCAGAAAATGCAGCTTAAAGGGGTACTCCGGTGGAATTATTATTTTTTTTTAAATCAACTGGTGCCAGAAAGTTAAACAGATTTGTAAATTACTTCTATTAAAAAATCTTAATCCTTCCTGTACTTATTAGCAGCTGAATACTACAAAGGAAATTATTTTCTTTTTGGAACACAGAGCTCTCTGCTGACATCACGAGCACAGTGCTCTCTGCTGACATCTTTGTCCATTTTAAGAACTGTCCAGAGTAGGAGAAAATCCCCATAGCAAACATATGCTGCTCTGGACAGTTCCTAAGATGGACAGAGCTGTCAGCAGAGAGCACTGTGCTCGTGATGTCAGCAGAGAGCTCTGTGTTCCAAAAAGAAAATAACTTCCTCTGTAGTATTCAGCAGCTAATAAATACTGGAAGGATTAAGATTTTGAAATAGAAGTAATTTACAAATCTGTTTAACTTTCTGGCACCAGTTGATTTAAAAAAAATAGTTTTCCACCGGAGTACCTCTTTAAAGGGGCACTCCACTGCAAAACATTTTTTTTTTAAATAAACTGGTTCCAGAAAGTTAAACAGATTTATAACTTACTTCTATTTCAAAATCTTAACCCTTCCAGTACTTCTCAGCTGCTGTATGAGGAAGTTCTTTTCTTTTTGAATTTCCTTTCTGTCTGACGTGCTCTCTGCTGACACCTCTGTCCATTTTAGGAACTGTCCAGCATAAGAGCAAATCCCCATAGAAAACCTATACTGCTCTGGACAGTTCCTAAAATGGAGAGAGGTTTCAGCAGAGAGCACTGTGGTCAGGCAGAAAATAAATTAAAAAATAAAATAACTTCCTGTGTAGCATACATGAGCTGATAAGTACTGGAAGGATTAAAACATTTTAATAGAAGTAATTGAATAATCTGTTTAACTTTCTGGCTCCAGTTGATTTAAAAAAAAAAAAAAGGTTTTCAGGAAAGTATCCCTTTAAGGCCATGTTCACGTAGACGAAATTGTGCGGAATCTCCGCCTGGAAAACACAGATGGACATTCTGCACATTTTAAATGTTCCGGCAGGTGCTAGGACCGCACAGAAATGTGTTGTCTCATAGATGGCAATGCATTTCCAAGCAAAATTCGCAGAAAGAATTGACATTTCTATTCTTTCTGGGAACGACAGAATCTGGATTTTTGCGGCAGAAACACTTGCCGCGAATATTCCGACGCATGCACAGTGCAGCAGAATCCCTTTAAAATCAATGGGACTGCAGCGGAATGTCCAAACTGAATATTCGCGCAGAATTCTGCTCGGAAATTCCGCCGTGTGAACATAGCCTGAAGGTACATTTACACATTTGGTGCAACTTTGCTGCAGATTTTTTATTTTTGACCGCAGCAAATTTGCCATGTGTAAAATTTTACTAAGCGACATTGATACATGTCCCATGGCAGACAAAATGCAATGTCGATAAATGTTGCTGAAAAATACATGCCAGAAATCCAAGACCTACCCATTTGAAGAGGATTTTGGGTCATTATTTGATGCAATTTAGCAGATTTTTTTTCACACTAAAAACGCATCAATAAAACACATATTCCCATTGAAATTTTTTTTTATGTGTTTTAAACATTATTATTATTTTTTTTTTTTACAAGTATTCCTAGAAAATGTGTGAACATAACCTAAAGTTGTACACCTGGGCCACCGGAATAGTATTACTGCAAATATAAAAGATCGGGATATTCTGACCACATGTAGCAGAACTCAATGTCAAGCAGCAGCTGCAAAAGTATCCACATGTACAGGATCCTACGCATATTTAATGAACAAAATTTTAAGTTGCAGATTTTACGCTTCAGCTTTCAAACAGCATCAAATCTGCAGCTTCAAATCCTGCACACCAAATATGCGCAGCATGCTGTATGTGTGAATACATCCTTAGGATGTTTAAAAAAATAAGAGAGGTAGAAATATTATAGTTCCCTAATAAGGGAACATTTACATCACATTTGTGGCTCTGTGGCACGGATCCATCGTGAGAAGCTCAAAATCGGCTGGTGACATATTCGAATTAACACGAACCCCAATCAATCCAATGACCCGAACGTAGTCACCTAGTCACTGTGTTCAGGGCATTTTCTGACTGTTTCCGGCTTTAGGTTCGGTCTGAAAAATGCGGCAGACTGTGTTTTTTTCAGTCTGAGAGAAAAGTCTGATATGGTCAGAAAAATGATCCTACTCCATTCGAGTCATTGTATTAAAGGGGTCAACTGGTGCCAGAAAGTTAAACAGATTTGTAAATTATCTTCTATTAAAAAATCTTAATCCTTCCAGTACTAAGCTGCTGTTATGATCCACAGGAAGTTCTTTTCTTTTTGAATTTCCTTTCTGCCTGACCTCAGTGCTCTCTGCTGACACCTCTGTCCATTGTAGGAACTGTCCAGAGCAGGACAGGTTTTCTATGGAGATTTGCTCTTACTCTGGACAGTTCCTAAAATGGACAGAGGTGTCAGCAGAGATCACTGTGGTCAGGCAGAAAGGAAATTCAAAAAGAAAATAACTTCCTGTGGATCATAACAGCAGCAGATAAGTACTGGAAGGATTAAGATTTTTTTAATGGAAGTAATTTACAAATCTGTTTAACGTTCTGGTACCAGTTGATTTAAAAAAAAAGATATTTTCCAGTGGAGTACCCATTTATATAGGGGCCCATGCCGATCCGAGCACAGATACCTCACCAGTCGATTTTGAGCTTCTCCTGACGGATCCGTGCCATGGAGGCACAAATGTAATGTGAATGCTCCCTAAAACAGCCCAAATGTGGAAATTAGATTTAAGCCCCACATTGTAAATGGAGCTATTGTAAGGGATTGTAAGGGAGCTAAGAAGGGTGCAAAAGTGGGAGACTGGGTTTCGGGATTGGAGATACTTTGGTGGAACTGGCCAACTGTCTAATGTATATGGGGGCCTCCGGAGAGTGAGGACAAAGGTCATGCATGTTGGATGACTGATACTTTTGTAATATGTCACTGCCAGAGCTGTCTGGAAGTGTCTATTCCTATTCTATCCTATCTCTATGGCAAACCATTAAACATCGGACAAGTGAAGAGGAGATATTGGTTCCAAACCCACAGCACCCCACCCCAATAACATCTTCTAAGATATTTCAGTGAACCTTTGCTTTAAGTCTTCCCAACCAGGGTGCCCCCAGCTTTTACAAAACGACAACTACCAGCATGCCCTGGGAAATGTCGTTTTGCAACAGCTGGAAGCACCCTGGTTGGGAAAAAATACTTTAAGTGATATGTGTTGACTTCATGAATGACCAACTAATACAAGTTGACAATTTCGAAACAATGCAATAATCTACAGAGCGAATAGTTTACCGAATAGTGTCCTTTTTAGCATCCATTTAGCAAATAAACATTTGCTGACATTTTCTATACAGTCAGACACCTCCATGGTGTCTATAGGTGATGGGTGCCGCTCTATGGGATAATGGCATACATTGGGCTCTACGTTGGCCGCATACACAAGAAGATTTCCCCAGTGTTCACACCAAACATAGCCCCATAACAAGATGTTATAAGAGCCTTAACCCTTTACTGGGCTTGGAGTTATGAAGTCTGGAAAAGGGTAGAGAACTGGATGATGTACCATGTATGGCTATTGGTCATCTTTTCAAAATTCTTTACTCCTTCCCAATCTCTGCCTATTCCCTTTGTCATTTGAATTCTAATATTTCTAAATGTCATCAATATTCAGTCAATAGATTATTGTAATTCTGTTTTTCTATATCCTGACTGAACCTTATGGTTGTTTGGTCCCACAGGTCTCTTTGACCTGTGATACTGTACTTGTAAGACTCCTTTCCCACTGACGTTGGGACCCGTCAGGCTCTATTTTTTTTTTCAGATGAAAACGGGCCCATTACCTGACGGGTCCCGATGGATGTCCTATGCTTTTTCTCCTCTCAATTTCTCGATGCACCCCAATGAAGTCAATACGATCTGATGGTACCCGGCGGTATCAGTCGTGCTCCAACCCGTTCAAGATTTGTTCGGTGCAAAAAAAAAAAAATAACAACAACACCCAATTGAGTGTAGCACAATGTCCATGTGAACTTTGTCTGTAGTACAAATTCCGTGTGATCCCATTGACTTCAATGGGGTCCATTGGGACCCAGCGGTGTCCGTTGTGCTGCAACCCGTTTGGTGCAGAAAAAAAAAGAGCCGAATGGGTGTAACACAACATAGCCTTTCTTGAACTGTAATTTATTAAGTCTTAAATTGAACATAAAATAAATAAATACATAAAAATAAAAAAAACTAAACATAAAGGAAAGAAATATTAAAAATAGATATAAAATAAAAATGTATAATAACACATACAAATTATAACAAATAGATAAAAGATAATAAAAGAATGACCTTGTTTTACTGATTCAGATTGTATTATTAGAATATTTTGTTGTGGGTTGTGATCAGATTGGCAGTGGGCAAAGAATTGACAAGTGCTTCTGTTGTTTATGTTTCTTGCCAAAAAACACAAGGCTGGGAATATGTGGCAACAGGGTTTTATAACATTTGCAAGGTGACTTGTGTTTTCTTTCCCAATAGGTAGTGGCCAGTTTAACAACAATTTACCTCAATTTTTCGTCATTCTTCGCTGAGGCTACATGGAGAACTTTTATAGCCCAACTTTCTATTTTTGACTATTGATCTACACTTGTAGGCATATAAGTTACTTGCAAGCAAGTCAGTGGAGTTAAGGATGATTGTGATTATTCTGATTGTTGATCAATATATTAATCCATAATATATACTATTGCTAATCAATTGCTGCAGAAAAACATTATTACCATATAAAACTGTTGTCTTCCCTAAATAAAGGCATTCTTGCCATTGTGCGCTCCGACCTCGGTTGGGTGAGGAGTTTACACCAACCCTGTGTCTGGTGTCAATTCCTCTTGCTGGCACTCAGCTATTTATCTCTAATTTGGACAGAGCCAACCAGCGAGGAGCGATACATCCTAATCAACTCCTCAACACTCATCACTCATCGAGAAAATCGAGAATTTACCCTTCAAAAAGCCTCCATCCACCCTCAAATTTATGACGTGAAAATTTTAGGACCCTTACTCATTGTTCTTAAAACCATATTCAGTTTTTTCAGGGTAGAACTGCCCTTTAAATCCTTTAAATTGGCACCAAAAGTGGTTGGTAGGGCAGGGGTTGGTGAATAAATAGAACTGTGGTCCCAAATTTCCAGTACCTTAAAAAAGGCATTAAAGGGTGTTTTGTCTTATTTATCATATTTACATATGAATTATATTTTACATCCAAGTAAACATTATTCCTGGGTGGAAATAACTTTTAAATAGTAAAAACTAAAATCTAAAACTGTCCCAATACCAACCCCCAGGGTATAAAATGACCAACAGAGAACGGGGGTGCATGGCAGTTGTATTGATGCCCCCAGAAAGATGATGTTCTATATTGATAACCTAAATGTTATTGATGTTAATGCTCTCTGTCCCGGTATCCTACTTTTCTTTACAGCTGTTGCTTTGCGCCTTTGTGTTTGTGTTTACTGTAGTTTCCTTTCGATTTTTTTACTTTAATCTTTTGCTAGAAGGTAACTGCTGACCCACATTGATAGTCACCTGACAACATAGAGAGCATCTGCTCTGCTTTCCCATTGACTTAAGAAAACGTTATTATTGAACTCATATCTTATTACCTTCTCATGCACACAACCATATTTTGTATCCATGCTCTATGGATCTGTAGTGTAGCACCCATAGTCCGCTATGGGCCAATATGAAATTTGTTACCAAATGTTGGTGCCGGTACATATGGGGGGGGGGGTTACAATTCTCTCTGTAGAGTGACAAAATTATGATTTTTACCTGGTCCTTGCGCAAAAATGTTGTGCAAACTTACAACTTTGTACAAAAAATGCACATAAACTAAATTTACAGAAACATTTGCCATAATTTTTCTCTAATCTGGATAACACAGGGAATGATTAATTCCCCCCAATAATGCTTATCATAGTCCCATAGGGATTTTGGGTATGACTGCACAAAGTCCTTGTAAATGGCTTTGCGGTATGGATAACCCTGGAAGCTGTACTCCCACGTGCAATTCTTGTTGTAACTTAGCCAACTTTTAAGCAAACTGTGGCCAAACAGCATGGGTCAGTACAGCCTAAAATCACACATTCGGGCCATGTTAAATCAGTATAAATGGAGTCCAACCTAAAAACCTTTCCTTCTGTCCCCAGTTGGGTTTTACTCCCATTTTGGCAATACTGTTACACAGTTAGAATGGTTGAAATGATATACAGGCTTATCCCTGCCACAAAAAAAAATACAGCTAAAGATTTACTGAATATAAGTGTGGCCCAAAACTATAAAAAAATATTTTCCAAGCCTTGAGCAATAAAATTTCCAATGTGTCTTTGCTTTCCTTGTCACTATTTTTGAGGCCTTTGCACATTGCAACGTCATCTACACACAACCTGTACGGCACCACACGGCGTCCTACAGATTTGTACTATGGAGCCATAAGCACCCCCATCTATTGTCATACAGTGCCAATGTACACCACCAGGGAGAAAGCCCCCAAATTAAGGTTTGCATCAAGCAAATTACATATGTATAAAATCAGAGCCCTACCGGATGGGTTACATGGCTGTGTGCATGAGCCCTTTAACAAAGTGGTGGCCAAATATTCGACAATCTATTCTTCATTATAAGTGCATGAATATTAGTACAAGCCATTTGGCATAAGATGGAATTTTTTTCATTGTAAAAAGAAATCGGCAATGATGGATTTACACCCAAGTTGGCAAACATACCGGATGTAAATTATAGTTACATAGTTAGTACGGTCGAAAAAAGACATATGTCCATCAAGTTCAACCAGGGAATTAAGGGGTAGGGGTGTGGCGCGATATTGGGGAAGGGATGAGATTTTATATTTCTTCATAAGCATTAATCTTATTTTGTTCCAGGAATGTATCTAATCCTGTTTTAAAGCTGTTAATTGTTCCTGCTGTGACCAGTTCCTGAGGTAGACCGTTCCATAAATTCACAGTCCTCACGGTAAAGAAGGCGTGTCGCCCCTTGAGACTAAACTTTTTTTTCTCCAGACGGAGGGAGTGCCCCCTCGTCCTTTGGGGGGGTTTAACCTGGAACAGTTTTTCTCCATATTTTTTGTATGGGCCATTAATATACTTATATACGTTTATCATATCCCCCCTTAAACGTCTCTTCTCAAGACTAAACAATTGTAACTCCTTTAATCGCTCCTCATAGCTAAGATGTTCCATGCCCCATATTAGTTTAGTCGCGCGTCTCTGCACCCTTTCCAACTCCGCAGTGTCCCTTTTATGGACAGGTGACCAAAACTGAACAGCATATTCCAGGTGAGGCCGTACCAATGCTTTATAAAGGGGGAGTATTATGTCCCTGTCCCTTGAGTCCATGCCTCTTTTTATACATGACAATATCCTGCCGGCTTTGGAAGCAGCAGCCTGACATTGCATGCTATTCTGTAGTCTGTGATCTACAAGTACACCCAGATCCTTCTCTACCAGTGACTCTGACAGTTTAATCCCCCCTAAGACATACGACGCATGCAGGTTATTAGTACCCAGATGCATAACTTTACATTTATCCACATTGAACCTCATTTGTCAAGTGGATGCCCAGACACTTAGTCTATCCAAGTCATCTTGTAACTTATGCACATCCTCTATAGACTGTACCGTGCTACAAAGCTTGGTGTCATATAGCTTTACCATCATAATATAAATAATGATCGCTTCAAGCGCTTGTTTTTGGTCATTACCATTGAAGAGGCCTAAAAAAAAATGTGCACAGTATAATCATCCCAGCCCCGGTAAACTGTCAAGCTCCTACTATGACTTTGTAGCAGGCAAAAAAATAAATTAAAAAGACAAAAATCCAAACAAAAAAATTAAATAAAAAACTGTCCACCCTAAAAAAGTTACAATATTATTAGGTCAAAACAAAAATTTTTTTTCGTTCTACTACATATTTGCCCCGGCTTTTCCCAAATACACAAATAGCAATGTAGGGATTTGAAGGCTTGAATATGTAGAGCGCTTTATTATTCCTTTTTTTTTTTTTTTTTTATATGTTTTATTATAAATTTTTACCTTTTTTAAAATTTCATAAATTTTTAGTCTACTATTAATGAATAGCGTTAAACAAGCGAGGACAATATAGTAATAGGTTAAATATTTCACTCAAGAACACATAAAATACCTAAAAGAGCTGATATTTGAGTTAAAGTTTAATTGAAACCTAAAGTTAAATAAAAATTTTTCTTGCAGATCTTTAGACATCGCTGCTGTTTATATGAGACGACGGTGTTTTGTTTTCACTCTCTAGATGAGAGTTGCTCAATTTTGTTATGAAGGCCTAGTGTTGGCGGCCAGAGGCTTTAATAATAATAATGATAAAAAATATATGGTGTCAAATGTTTTTGAAAATTTTTTTTTTTTTTGCTTGAAAATTATTAAAGAAAGATTTCTTTCTACTGAAATATAAAATACAGATTTTTTTTTTCCTGATTAATTCAAGACAGAACATCCGTAACATTTCATTTCTGTTTCACTTTGGCAATGGATGTTTAAAACATGAACAAATAAAAAAATTTTAAAAAAAGTTTTAAATTTCCTTCCTCATTACTTGACCCAGTTCTGAAATCTTCTGTGCAGTTACATATGTTTTCTAAAATTAAATTAAAATTTGAAACAAAATTCGGTATCTTACTCCTTTCAGTAATAAAATACGTTTTAAATGAAAAAATATTTGTGTCACAATGTTTAGGGAACAACGAATGCCCCCCTGAGATTCATGTGGGTAAATGGTGTTAACAGGTTTACGATCTTCTCTGATGTATGTATATTTATTGGTGTGATCCACATGTATCTGATATGATATGATTTCGATATGTTCCAAGTTACATAATTAATTCTTCTGGGGGTAAAACAAAGCAAGTGACAGCGACATCATTCAATATTATACGTCTGGTGACGACAAAACATAAGAAATGTATCACCAAAATGATCATCTCCGAGTCTGATCACAAGACCATGGCCTAAGGTTATGGCAGAAACTGACAGTGTAGTTTTCATTTCAGAAAAACAGCATGTAACCTTCTAGATTAAAAGTGTATACAAAGGACGGAGTCGGATATTTACACAAAGGACGGAGTCGGATATTTACGCTATTTATATAACTTAATTCTATGTTTTTTTTTCTGGACAACTATATAGATAGATGATAGAAAGTGAAATCCTGTAGAGATACTGAGTCCTGACCTATATAAACACAATATGGAGAAATGGAAATGTTGTAGAGGTTTCACTGTAGATAGATAGATATGAGAGATAGATATGAGATAGATAGATAGATATGAGAGATAGATATGAGAGATAGATATGAGATAGATAGATAGATAGAGATGAGATAGATAGATATGAGAGATAGATAGATAAGATATAGATAGATATGAGATAGATAGATATGATACAGATAGATATAGATAGATAGGAGATAGATATAAGATAGATAGATAGATATGAGTTAGATATGAGATAGATATGAAATCGATAGATAGATAGATATGAGATAGATAGATATGAGATAGATAGATAGATATGAGATAGATAGATATAGATAGATAGGAGATAGATATAAGATAGATAGATAGATAGATAGATAGATATGAGAGAGATAGATATGAGATAGATATGAAATCGATAGATAGATATGAGATAGATAGATAGATAGATATGAGATAGATAGATAGATATGAGATAGATAGATATAGATAGATAGGAGATAGATATAAGATAGATAGATAGATATGAGTTAGATATGAGATAGATATGAAATCGATAGATAGATAGATAGATATGAGATAGATAGATAGATAGATAGATATGAGATAGATAGATAGATATGAGATAGATATATAGATAGATATGAGATAGATAGATAGATATGAGATAGATAGATAGATATGAGATAGATAGATAGATAGATATGAGATAGATATGAGATAGATAGATAGATAGATATGAGATAGATATGAGATAGATAGATAGATAGATATGAGATAGATAGATAGATATGAGATAGATCAGTGGTCTCCAAACTGTGGCCCTCCAGATGTTGCAAAACTACAACTCCCAGATAGATAGATAGATAGATATGAGATAGATAGATAGATATGAGATAGATAGATAGATAGATATGAGATAGATAGATATGAGATAGATAGATATGAGATAGATAGATAGATATGAGATAGATAGATAGATAGATAGATGAGATAGATCAGTGGTCTCCAAACTGTGGCTCTCCAGATGTTGCAAAACTACAACTCCCAGCATGCCCGGACAGCCGTTGGCTGTCCGGGCATGCTGGAAGTTGTAGTTTTGCAACAACTGGAGGGCCACAGTTTGATGACCACTGGGATAGATAGATAGATAGATATGAGATATATAGATAGATAGATATGAGATAGATATGAGATAGATATGAGATAGATATGAGATAGATAGATATGAGATAGATAGATATGAGATAGATAGATAGATATGAGATAGATAGATAGGAGATAGATAGATAGATGTGAGATAGATAGATAGATATGAGAGAGATAGATAAATAAATAGATATGAGATAGATAGATATGAGATAGATAGATAGATATGAGATAGATAGATATGAGATAGATAGATATGAGATAGATATGAGATAGATAGATAGATATGAGATAGATATGAGATATATATATATATATAGATAGATAGATAGATAGATAGATAAATAAATAGATATTAGATAGATAGCTATGAGATACATCATTTAAAATGACATGTCCATTGAGACAGTTTTCCGTCTTTAGGCCACCATAGTTCCGCAGGTCTCGTCCGCACCCCATAATATATGCCTTGGCCCGGGCCCAAGCTACACTCACCGTGACCCCATTAAAGATAACAAAGCATTATTCTTATCATATGGAGACTATATGGCAATAACATTTAATCCCATAAAGAATGATAAGACAAGATTACGGACATACGGAGTAAATGATCATTATGGACTGTCTCAGAAGACAGCTTTGACTCCTTTTCATGGGCCGTCTCTTGCTGTTATTACAATAGAACTGGTATATTGTTGGGTATTTTGCATTAACATATTTAGAATTACTTTAAATGAAGCTTTACAGGAGTCAGTAGAATATAAAACATGACACTTGGCTTATGTCCTAGATCTCTTATCCTCTCATCTCCCCGTCACCTTCTTACCTGTGACACAGAAAGCCATAAGTATGAGGCACTGTGTGACGCCGGGCCCCCCCAGTCCAGGCTGCTTCATCTTTGCAGTAAGATACTTGCAGCTGATTCCATGTAAGTCATGTAGAGCATCCTCCTACAGAGCCGCGTGGACAGCCGCCAGCCAATCACATGCTTCACATCTTCTTACCAGAAACCTGCCAGACCTCCTGTATGGGTGTAGTGGATGTATGGACACTTGTAATGCTCCAATATATGTGATGACATTCTAGAACATGATGAAGATGTATTAAAACCTGTGGACATAGAAACCGCTGCAGTTTAAAATACATTTGGAAAAATAAATCCAGCAATCTGATTGGTTGCTATGGGCAACTGCACCATTTTTCCTCTGCACAGGTTTTGATAAATCTCCCCCTTTATCTCTAATGTTTTACGTGTCAACCTGCATATTACCAGCTCTATGGTGTTGTGTGGCTACAAACCCCCCCCCCCCCCCCCCCCACACACACACACACACTACTTATCAGCTGCTATTGCCCTGAGAAAGTTTATGCTGCATGAGCAAAGAGACATGTTGAATATTACAGTAGACTTTCTACTACAGATAATACATCATATCTATCTCATATCTATCTATCTTATATCTGTCTATCATATATATATATATTATCTATGTATCTCATATCTATCTGTCTATCTCATATATATTATCTATGTATCTCATATCTATATTCATCTATCTCATATGTATCTTTCTATCTATCTATCTCATATGTATCTATCATCTCATATCTATATTCATCTATCTCATATGTATCTATCTATCTCATATGTATCTATCTATCATCTCATATCTAGCCATATCCTATTTATCTCATATCCATCTCATATCTATCTACGTATCTTTTATCTATCTATCTATCTATCTATCTATCTATCTCATATCTATTTATTTATCTATCTACCTCTCATATCTATATATCTCATATCTATCTATCTATCTATCTATCTATCTCTCTATCTCATATCTATCTAACATATCTACCTATTTAATTATCTATCCTCTCAACTATCTATCTACCATTAGATCTCACATTATCCGCCGACCAAACAAGGAAGCAGTTAATTAGCGTAGCTGAGCAGCGCTAGTTAACTTCTTCCTGAGTTGAACTTCCTTAGCTGTATTCGCGGCTGCCTAGCTGCAACTGGGAACGTTTCAAAATTCAGCGAACCGCAAACCCCCCAGAACGTTAGATCGAATTCAGGTTAGTGGGGGGGGCGCTCAGTCTGGTTATAATAACCCTGTGCATCATATGTGGTAGCATGCTTAACTGCCTGGTCAGCCACCCTGTTCAAATAATTCACTCCATTAGTGTCTATGTGAAAGAGTGACCGCCGGGGAGTAAGACGCGCGCTGCTGCACACTTCACCCATTTGTAACTTGCTAACACACCGGTTCTCAGGACTGAGACCTGGTGCGACATAAACTTTTGACCTGTAAAAAGTTTTTACAAATGACATGAATGATTTAAGTGTTGTTTATATTCTAGGATTCTAGGATATACAGCAGGATTTGCCATAGCAGTGTATAGTATACAGTATATCACATATACTATATATACAGTGTATTTTGTGTACTATTGTTGGTGTGTGGATCATTTTTGTTTATGTTTGATCTTTTTGACTAAGTGTTTTTGCAGAAACCTGGTGGCTTCCAGCTGCCCACAATGGTCTGTCTATGTGAGAGTCGCCCTTGTATCTTTGTTTTTTGTTCTCAATTTTTATGGACTAGCATCATTTTTGTATTATTATGTAGTATGTATTACATAGTGTGCAACATCTTGATCATTTTCACAATTTTCCCCCTAATTCAATCACTCGCTATATGTTTGTAGAGTGTCCATCTTGGCATATATGTGTTATAAAACAATGGAGGAGATTTATCACGTATTTATTTTGTATGTCCTTTTTAATGTCACTTTTGTTGTGATTTTTATTTGGCGGACACGCGCATAATTTATCATATGTGTGATGTGATGGCCCTCGTTTACTATTGCAAACCCGACATGTTTTGTCGGGTTGTGCGCCAGAAATTCTGTCTGCGCCAGAATTTGTGCCAGAATAGAGAAAAAAATCGACTAACTCTCCATATTACGGAGAAAACCGGAACAAGGGGCGTGGCCATCAGGGAAAGGGGGCGTGGTCATAGAAAAGGGTCATGATCCCGACATTTTAACAAAAATTCAACATATTTACTAAGGTTTCCACAGAAAATGTGGTGGATTTGAGCTGAGAAAAACCAGACAGATCAGAACATGTATAAAAAAAGGAAAATGTAGGGAAACCTTAGTAAATACCGTGAAAATATATTGTAGGGAATTAAAACCCACAAAGAAACCGACACAACACTCTTAGTAAATCAGGGCCATAAAGCCCACCAAAACTTACAAAAATGTCATTCTGTGTATTTTTTTTATCGCAAATAATAAATTAATGACCACTTCATGAAAAGTGGCCTATATAGACAAGTCTTTAGAAATCACTTATATTGTAAGTAAAAAAATAAATAAAAAGTAAATAAAAATGATGTAAATTTCCCCCCCAAAAATTGCAAAAAAATGCTAATTAGACCAATAACAAGTAAAAAAAGATTAATAAATCTCCCCCCAATAAAAAGTTACAATATCATGTCTTGTGTCTCCACTGACTCTGTTATGGAGAAAATATTCTAGATTACTAATGTTTTGTATTGTGGCTGAGTTTCTAAAAGAAGAAAGCAGCAAAGAGGGCTTATAGCATAATTCTTTCAGCTTTATTAAAAAAAAATATATATATATATATATATATATATAAATAATAATAAAAAATATATATATATATATAAACAAAATAATAATAATAATAATATATATATATATATATATATATATATAGAAAATAATAATAATAATAAAAAAAGATATATATAAACAAAATAATAATAATTAAAAAAAGATATATATATATATATATAAACAAAATAATAATAATAAAAAAAATATACACATATATATATAAAAAAATGTTAAATATATATATAAACAAAATAATAATAAAAAATATATATATGAACAAAATAAAAATAAAAATATATATAAGCAAAATAATAATAAAAAAAATATATATAAACAAAATAATAATAAATAAATATATATATAAACAAAATAATAATAATAAAAAAAATGTATATATATATATATATATATATATATATAAAAACAAAATAATAAAAATAAATATTGCAAATAACAATAATATAAGATGCTATTGCTGGTTTTGCGCTCATTGCCCATAAATACGTGACACACATACAGTAGTTCTGTCTTAAGACATACAACATCTGGGACACAACCTATCGCACAGCTGTAGGCACTCGAAAACCTCTCCATCAACATTCTCTCATTTAACACACACAAAATGTAATTGCAACAAAAAAATGTACGGTAGTTACTTGCGCAAGGATTTTTGGAATTTACACAATGGGTTTAGGGGTTATAACTATAAGGGGTGCAGAGGTAGAAGTGGCATCGGTTCCCTGGTGTCTGAGCGTACATTTCTTATCTTAAATAGGCATTTAGGTAACTCAGTGTTTCCCAACAAGGGTGCCTTCAGCTGTTGCAAAACGACAACTCCCAGCATGCCCGGACAGCCGAAGGCTGTCTGGGCATGCTGGGAGTTGTCGTTTTGCAACAGCTGGAGGAACCCTGGTTGGAAAACACTAATGTAACTTAAAGGGGTACTCCGGTAGAAAACTGGTGCCAGAAAGTTAAACAGGTTTGTAAATGACTTCTATTAAAAAATCTTAATTCTTCCAGTACAGTACTTATTAGCTGCTGAATACTACAAAGGAAATTATTTTCTTTTTGGAACACAGAGCTCTCTGCTGACATCATGACCACAGTGCTCTCTGCTGACAGCTCTGTCCATTTTAGGAACTGTCCAGAGCAGCATATGTTTGCTATGGGGATTTTCTCCTACTCTGGACAGTTCTTAAAATGGACAGAAATGTCAGCAGAGAGCACTGTGCTCGTGATGTCAGCAGAGAGCTCTGTGTTCCAAAAAGAAAAGAATTTCCCCTATAGTATTCAGCAGCTAATAAGTACTGGAAGGATTAAGAAGTAATTTGCAAATCTGTTTAACTTTCTGGCACCAGTTGATTAAAAAAAAAAAGTTTTCCACCAGAGTACCCCTTTAAGGGTAAAGATAAGAATTTTTCGGCATTTATGTAAGGACTTCTGTAACTTATACAAGGATTTTTGTAATTTATATGCTGGAAACACTTAGGGCTTTTTTTTTTGTAAAGCCCCCAATAAGTCAATAACTCTGCGGCCAGTCAGCTATTGGTTAATAAAAACACCATACCTGAATAGCGTTTTTTTTGTGTGTCTTTTTTTCACCCTTAAATTACATTTTTAGGTTTAGTTGCAGCTTTTCAAAATCACAGCGTTCTCTGGGTATGGTGTTTTTCCTCCCATAGCTAGGGAATGCCAGAAAAAGTGCAATCTGTATTTAAAGGGGTACTCCGGTGGAAAACTTTTTTTTATTTTTTTTTATTTTTTTTTAAATCAACTGGTGCCAGAAAGTTAAACAGATTTGTAAATTACTTCTATTAAAAAATCTTAATCCTTTCTTTTTGGATTTCTCTTCTGTCACGACCACAGTGCTCTCTGCTGACCTCTGCTGTCCATTTTAGGAACTGTCCAGAGCAGGAAAAAATCTCCATAGCAAACATATGCTGCTCTGGACAGTTACTAAAATGGACAGCAGAGGTCAGCAGAGAGCACTGTGCTCGTGACAGAAGAGAAATCCAAAAAGAAAAGCATTTCCTCTTTAGTATACAGCCCCTAAAATGTACTGGAAGGACTAAGATTTTTTAATAGAAGTAATTTATAAATCTGTTTAACTTTCTGGCACCAGTTGATGGCACCAGTTGATTTAAAAAAAAAAAAAAGTTTCCCACCGGAGTACCCTTTTAATATTGGCGACTTTTCTGGTGTTTTCCTCCTCCAACTGTTTAATAGAAATCCTTGAGTCACATGATAAAAGACACATGAAAAGATGAAAAAATTATTCTTAGGCTGCGTAAAATTTTTGGTGCTTACCGTATTTTATGAGTGGGTGGGTATTCCACGAAAATGCGGGCACATTTTATTTTGCGGGCACATTTTATTCTGCGGGCACATTTTATTTTGCGGGCTGCATTTTTACAGATTACGGCAAATTGGTGAATAAATTCAAATATGCATCGAATTTTACACTACTAGATGCTACTAGACATTGTTTTTTTGGGGGAAAAACAGCATTTTAGGAGTGAAAAATGAGGGGGAAGTTTTTTTTGTGATTTTTTTCAGGCCAAAAAGAAGCCATACAAAAGTGGTATGTAATTTCGGCCATATAAGAACTTTTGTAACTTACACCAAAACATTTGTGATGTAACTTATATATGGACTTCTGTAACTGTAAGATAAACACTATGGGGGGAGATTTATCAAAACCAGTGCAGAGGAAGAGTGAAACAGTTGCCCATAGCAACCAATCAGATCGCTTCTTTCATTTTTAAAAAGGCCTCTGAAAACTGAAAGAAGCGATATGATTGGTTGCTATGGGCAACTGTGTCACTCTTCCTCTATACAGGTTTTGATAAATCTCCCCCTATGTCCAGATTCTCTGTCTATAATTATCTATCATCTAATAACATGAAGCTTTTGTTAATAAAAAGAAAGAGTAACAAAAAAATTATATATATATATATATATATATATATATATATATATATGTGTGTGTGTGTATATATACTTCACACAAAGATGAGTGTATATATATATATATATATATATATATATATATATATATATCTTTGTGTGAAGTATGTATACGCTCACACACACACACACACACACACACATATATATATATATATAAATATATATATATATATATATATATATATATATAAATATATATGTAAATATATATATATAAGAAAAGACCCTAGTGGGCCATTCTCTGACCCACAACTAATGATCCCCGTAGCATCTATCTATGAAAGCATCTATTGCAGTGTTTCCCAGCCAGGGTGCATCCAGCTGTTGCAAAACTTCAACTTCCAGCATGCCCAGACAGCCAAAGGCTGGGAGTTGCAGTTTTGCAACAGCTGGAGGCACAAAGGTTGGGAGACACTGGTCTGCTGTCTAACCACTGACCTAGAGCCAATCTATCTATACTTTGTCTTCTATTAAAATCCATGGGATTCATCAAAGAAATATTTTGTATAAAGGGGGGGGGGGGTTATCTGTCAGATTGTTCCCCCAAAACTGTCCTGCTGCTGTGAACCCCAGTGATCAGCTGTAAAATATTTTCACAACGTAGGCTTTGTCGGTGGCCCAGAGGAACTTTACATCATCTAGGTATTAGAAAGACAGATAAATAAATACAAAGATTTAAAAAAAAAAAAAAGTTTTTTTCACATTTTTTTTTAATTATTTTAGATTCATAGTTTTTGGATTCTGTCCTGAACTGACTTTGATACATATTGACATAAACTTTGTTGATACCAGTATGATCTTAATCTGTATTTTTACACAACGTTACACAAAACGGCAAAGTATTCTTATATAAATTTACATTATTGAGGCAATTTTATAGATTACTGTTGTTTCTGTGTAACATTTTCATGTAAAATCCCAATTTAAATAACATTTTATATATATATATATATATAATATGTATTTATTTCTATATAACGATATAATTTGCTATAATCATCTATGAGGACTCCCATTGTAGAGCTCCATATTACAAGTTCCTCCCCCGCTCTATATGTTTTCACGCTTTTACTAACCAGGAAACCTCCCAATACTTCTGACTTATTCTAGTGTATTTTATCTTTTAGATTTCTTGCTAGGTGTAAAGTTGTAGGATTCCCAATAGAAGAAAAAATTACGGTAATAAAATAAAAATACTGTTTTATTCACATAAGCATAGCTCATAAGTGATCATATACTCAGTAAGTTAGTAATTGAAAGTATTATATACTATTATTTATACTAGCAACTAGTTAGTAATATTCTCTGGGCCACAAATGTACTAACCCCCTTCAGATACATCAAGCCTATTGTCAATGTAAAGGAAATACTCGTTTTATATCTTCTGTACTAGTGATCTGTAAGACAACATTAAGGAATACAATAAAAACAACTAGATTCACTGAATAATCAATAAATGATTAGGTCTCCCAGAATTAGATACAAGATTGTATCAGATAGATATAAGGTAGATAGATAGATAGATAGATGGAAGGTTAGATAAAAAGATAGATATGAGAAACAGAAAGAAACAGAAATACGAGAGAGAAAAGAAAGAAATAGAAAGGGAGAAAGAAAGAAAATTGCCTAATATATATATACGCATATATACATAAAATGATAATAGATAGATATGAGATAAATAGATATGAGATAGATGATAAATATGAGATAGATAGATATTAGATAGATAGATAAATAGACAGAGAGTGGAAAATGATAGAGAAATAGAAAGGAAAAGAGTGGAAAAAGGGAAACTGAAAAAAGAAAGAAAAACAAAAAGACAATTATATAAAACAGAGTGGTTCAGTGGTTATGGGATACTGGAGTTAAATTCAATAATGATAGAAAGATATGAGATAGATATGAGATAGATAGATATGAGATAGATAGATATGAGATAGATAGATATGAGATAGATACAAGATAGATAGATAAGAGATAGATAGATAGATAGATATGAGATAGATAGATATGAGATAGATAGATATGAGATAGATAGATATGAGATAGATAGATATGAGATAGATAGATATGAGATAGATACAAGATAGATAGATAAGAGATAGATAGATATGAGATAGATAGATATGAGATAGATAGATATGAGATAGATAGATAGGTAGATAGATAGATATGAGATAGATAGATATGAGATAGATAGATATGAGATAGATAGATATGAGATAGATAGATACGAGATAGATAGATATGAGATAGATAGATAGATATGAGATAGATAGATATGAGATAGATAGATATGAGATAGATAGATATGAGATAGATAGATAGATATGAGATAGATAGATAAGAGATAGATATGAGAAAAATATGAGATAGATATGATATAAGACTGATAGATAGATTTAAGAAAGATAGATAGATAAATATGAAATAGATAGATAAGCGATAAACAGATATGAGAAAGATAAATAAATAGATAGCTGCATAGATATGAGATAGATGCTAGATAAGAAAAAGATGATACACATAAATAGATATGAAATAGATAAATAGATTGAACATAAATGCAGTCCATATCCAGCCACAGCTTGCTGCAATCTCACTATGGCAGAAGACTCGATATATCTGGACTGATGTCTGCTGTACGGTCTGGGGTTCTCTACGGTCACAGTTGATACAGTATTCATGCAGTGGTGCAAATAGAAATGAATGGACGGGTCACTCACCAGATGTCCGATAAAAGCAGAATTCTGTACTCTCAAGCTTGTTACATCACGATAACATGGATAGTGCAGATGATTTTTATGTCCTCTGTTTCTGGTAGTTGGATTCTAGTGTATTAATCCCTTTAAATCTTATATATTGGCTGTACGGTAACCCTTTTTGTGTGTGGAATGGGTGGGAACTTTTATAGCGCAGGAGCGTGTTCCTAGCTATTGATTTTCTATACCCAGTGATCACTATTTGTTGGTCTTGTATAGAAATTAATGTGTCCAAAAATTCTATCTGATTCTGCTGTGAATAACATATTGCTAGTGTTAGTGGTATTAGATTAACAAATGCATGGAGCTGATCCTGTGTACCCCCCCATATGACTAAAATGTCAACCACCTATCATTAAATAACAGATGTGTGCAAAATAGGGATTGGACTCTGGAAAAATATAAGTTTCTTCAAATGCAGCTAAGAACAAATTAGCAAATGTGCATGAGACCGGAGTACCCATAACAGTACCGGTCAATTGCCAGTACCACTGGGTCCCATGCATAAAGGTGTTATTAGCTAGAACAAAACAGAGTGATTCACATATGAAATCAATAAAGTGGAGGGATTTACCAGATTTTTGGAAGAATTGACGGATAGCCTGTACACCCGGATCCATGGGGATGTGGGTGTACAGGCTCTCCACGTCAATAGATTTTAAACTGCAATTGGAGAAAAACATTGAATAGATTTTATTAATTCAGTGGTATCCTTGAGATACGTTCTTGTACTAGTCAACAGAAGGCATAATACCCAGTCAAGGTATTGTGACAAATATTCAGTCACTGTCCCTGTCCCCGCAACTATTGATTGGCTGGGGGGATGGGTCAGGGTTTTGTGTACCTTGGGTATCGTGCACCATTTAGAGGGAAAAGGATTAAGTGGTAAAAGTTTCTCGCCCATTTTGGTGGTTAATATTCCCTTTTCTACTTGTTTTCTTAACAGAGTTCTTAGAGAATTCATGATTCTTGGTGTGGGGTCTGTTTTAAGAAGCTCATATGTAGATGGATCGCTTAATTGCCTTTTGGCTTCTTTCTGACAATCTGTGGTGTGAATCACGACCACCGAGCCCTCTTTGTCTGCTCGGGTGATCGTGATGCCATCTATAGAGGTCAGATTATCCAGTGCTGTGTGTTCAGCCGGGCTGAGATTGCTCTGTGTCTTGGGATATAAAATACTTTTAACATCATCCACCACAGCTTTTCTAAAAATGTCCAAACTACTTTCTGAGCTAATGGGGGGATTAAAACTTGAGGGGTTAACACCTTTAAATGGGATAGGTATTATATCCTCTGTACATTGGGGTATCTCATCACTGCTTATCCCTGCTAGTAACTGTATGTTAGCTATATCTTTTGTAGTACATTGTGGTGTAGGGCAAAAACCTAGAGGACCTATGAAGCACTGTATACTGTAACACATATACTAATACTTTTATAAGAAGATAGGTAGCTAGATGGATAGTTAACACAGAAAAAATATCATGTTTAAGAAATTTCCAGAGATGTTTAGGTATATCATTAGGGTGTATGGGAGTGCTGTACGTGGTAGTAGATGCAGTCATGCTAAACCAATATGCTCATGTCCTAACCACAGAATCTACCACATGAACATCCTATCTAGGATACAGGTGAAAGAACAGTCTTCACAGCCCCCCATGAAGCCGCTTTAGATGTGCGTTCAGCAGGTTGCCTGTACATTTGCACCACTTACATTTACCATGTTGCTTCCATTGTTCATTAAAGCTGAATGACCCACACCCTCCCAGCCGAGGTTTATTACTAGGTATCTCATCCAGGAGTGGGACTGACATGAATAGGTTCCCTACTTGACGTGACATCCGCCAGCAGTGTAGCGTGTTATAGAAAATAATTTCTAATCCAATAAGAAAATCTAATAGCCAGGTAACATACTAAAGAGGTTTTTACCATGTGAAACTACAGATCCCAGTATGATCAAAATAGTACTAAGGTTATGCTGGGAGTTGTTGTTTTGCCCATTATCATTGAAGATCTAACAAGTGACTACAGTACTAACAGGACAGAGATATCACAATGAAAACACAATGATATCAGTGACTCACAGGTGACGTCTTCTCTGCAGTCTGTCATTTCTTCTCCATCTGGCCAAACGCTGTGACTTCTTCCAGCTACATCTTCCCTCTGCAGGGTTTGATGGCCGGACATCATTGGATCCTCACGTTTATAGCTGATATAATACTCCCACACACTGTGTCCACTAAATATGTAGCCACACATTGTACCCCCTGAATATTATACTACCACACTCTGTACCCCCTGAATATAACGTTGTCACACACTGTGTCCTCTGAATATAGCCCTGCCATACACTATTTCCCCTAAATATATTACTGCCATACACTGTATCCCCTGAATATAATACTGCCAAACTGTGCCTCCTGACTAATATGTTGCTTACCATTGTACCCCCTACATCAGTGGTCTTGTCACGATGCCGGCTGGCAGGAGGTGGATCCTCTGTGCCAGAGAGGGATTGGCGTGGACCGTGCTAGTGGACCGGTTCTAAGTCACTACTGGTGTTCACCAGAGCCCGCCGCAAAGCGGGATGGTTTTGCTGCGGCGGTAGTGACCAGGTCGTATCCACTAGCAACGGCTCAACCTCTCTGACTGCTGAAGATAGGCGCGGTACAAGGGAGTAGACAGAAGCAAGGTCGGACGTAGCAGAAGGTCGGGGCAGGCAGCAAGGATCGTAGTCAGGGGCAACGGCAGGAGGTCTGGAACACAGGCTAGGAACAAACAAGGGAACGCTTTCACTGGCACAATGGCAACAAAATCCGGCGAGGGAGTGCAGGGGAAGTGAGGTATACATAGGGAGTGCACAGGTGAACACACTGATTAGAACCACTGCGCCAATCAGCGGCGCAGTGGCCCTTTAAATCGCAGAGACCCGGCGCGCGCGCGCCCTAGGGAGCGGGGCCGCGCGCGCCGGGACAGGACCGACGGAGAGCGAGTCAGGTACGGGAGCCGGGGTGCGCATCGCGAGCGGGCGCCACCCGCATCGCGAATCGCATCCCGGCTGGAGGCGGTATCGCAGCGCACCCGGTCAGTGGATCTGACCGGGGCGCTGCGGGAGCGAGAGTGTAGCGAGCGCTCCGGGGAGGAGCGGGAACCCGGAGCGCTCGGCGTAACAGTACCCCCCCCCTTGGGTCTCCCCCTCTTCTTGGAGCCTGAGAACCTGAGGACCAGATTTTTATCTAGGATATTGTCCTCAGGTTCCCAGGATCTCTCTTCAGGACCACAGCCCTCCCAGTCAACCAAAAAGAAGGTTTTTCCTCTGACCTTTTTGGAGGCCAGTATCTCCTTTACAGGAAAGATGTCTGAAGAACCGGAGACAGGAGTGGGAGAGATAAGTTTAGGAGAGAAACGGTTGATGATGAGTGGTTTAAGAAGAGAAACGTGAAAGGCATTAGGAATACGAAGAGAAGGAGGGAGAAGAAGTTTATTAGAGACAGGATTAATCTGGCACAAAATTTTGAAAGGACCAAGATAGCGTGGTCCCAATTTGTAGCTGGGAACACGGAAGCGGACATATTTAGCGGAGAGCCATACCTTGTCTCCGGGAGAAAAAATGGGGGGAGCTCTTCTTTTCTTATCAGCAAACTTCTTCATGCGTGATGAAGCCTGTAAGAGAGAATTTTGGGTCTCTTTCCATATGGTGGAAAGATCACGAGATATTTCATCCACAGCGGGTACACCAGAGGGCAAGGGAGTAGGGAGGGGGGGAAGAGGGTGACGGCCGTACACCACGAAAAATCGGGATTTGGAAGAAGATTCAGAAACTCTGAAGTTATACGAGAATTCGGCCCATGGTAGAAGATCTGCCCAGTCATCCTGGCGGGAGGAAACAAAATGCCGTAAATAATCACCCAGGACCTGGTTAATTCTTTCTACTTGCCCATTGGATTGAGGATGATAAGCAGAAGAAAAGTTTAATTTAATCTTGAGTTGTTTACAGAGAGCCCTCCAGAATTTAGACACGAATTGGACGCCTCTATCCGAGACGATCTGCGTGGGCAACCCGTGAAGACGAAAAATGTGTACAAAAAATTGTTTTGCCAACTGAGGCGCAGAAGGAAGACCAGGAAGAGGGATGAAATGTGCCATCTTGGAGAATCGATCAACGACCACCCACATCATCCGTCGCCAGAGTCGGCCACCAATAGAAACGAGAGATGAGTTGCACGGATTTCTTGATGCCCGCATGACCTGCGAGATGGGAGGAGTGACCCCATTTGAGGATTCCGAGGCGTTGGTGTGGGGAGACGAAGGTCTTCCCTGGAGGAGTTTGCCTGATGGAGGCTGGAGAAGTGGAGATCAGGCAGTCAGGAGGAATGATGTGTTGCGGAGAGAGCTCTACTTCCGAGGCATCCGAGGAACGAGAGAGAGCATCGGCCCTAATGTTCTTATCGGCAGGCCGAAAGTGAATTTCAAAATTAAATCGGGCAAAGAACAGAGACCACCTGGCCTGGCGAGGATTCAGCCGTTGGGCAGACTGGAGATAGGAGAGGTTCTTGTGATCGGTGTAAATAATAACTGGAAATCTTGATCCCTCCAGCAGATGCCTCCATTCCTCAAGTGCTAATTTAATGGCTAGTAGCTCTCGATCCCCGATGGAGTAGTTCCTCTCCGCCGGAGAGAAGGTCTTAGAAAAAAACCCACAAGTAACAGCATGCCCGGAAGAATTTTTTTGTAGAAGGACCGCTCCAGCTCCTACTGAGGAGGCATCAACCTCCAATAGGAAGGGTTTAGATGGGTCAGGTCTGGAGAGCACGGGAGCTGAAGAAAAGGCAGACTTGAGCTGTTTAAAGGCGTCTTCCGCTTGAGGAGGCCATGACTTAGGATTGGCATTCTTTTTGGTTAAAGCCACGATAGGAGCCACAATGGTGGAAAAATGTGGAATAAATTGTCTGTAATAATTGGCGAACCCCAAAAAACGTTGGATAGCACGGAGTCCGGAGGGGCGTGGCCAATCTAAGACGGCAGAGAGTTTGTCTGGATCCATTTGTAGTCCCTGGCCAGAGACCAAGTATCCTAGGAAAGGAAGAGATTGACATTCAAACAGACATTTCTCCATTTTGGCATAAAGTTGATTGTCACGAAGTCTCTGAAGAACCATGCGGACATGCTGGCGGTGTTCTTCTAGGTTGGCAGAAAAAATCAGGATATCGTCCAGATACACAACAACACAGGAATATAAGAGATCACGAAAAATTTCATTAACAAAGTCTTGGAAGACGGCAGGGGCGTTGCACAGGCCAAAGGGCATGACCAGATACTCAAAGTGTCCATCTCTAGTGTTAAATGCCGTTTTCCATTCATCCCCCTCTCTGATGCGGATGAGATTATAAGCACCTCTTAAGTCCAGTTTGGTAAAGATGTGGGCACCTTGGAGGCGATCAAAGAGTTCAGAGATGAGAGGTAGAGGGTAGCGGTTCTTTACCGTGATTTTATTAAGACCGCGGTAGTCAATGCAAGGACGTAGGGAGCCATCTTTTTTGGACACAAAGAAAAATCCGGCTCCGGCAGGAGAGGAGGATTTGCGGATAAAGCCCTTTTTTAAATTTTCCTGGATGTACTCAGACATAGCAAGAGTCTCTGGGGCAGAGAGAGGATAAATTCTGCCCCGGGGTGGAGTAGTGCCCGGGAGGAGGTCAATAGGACAGTCATAAGGCCTGTGAGGAGGTAGAGTCTCAGCTTGTTTTTTGCAAAAAACATCCGCAAAGTCCATATAGGCCTTAGGGAGACCGGTTACAGGGGGAACCACAGGGTCACGGCAAGGAGTACTGGTAACCGGTTTAAGGCAGTCCTTGAAACAAGAGGGACCCCAACTCTTGATCTCCCCTGTGGACCAATCCAGGGTTGGGGAATGGTGTTGAAGCCAGGGTAGTCCAAGGAGAATTTCGGAAGTGCAATTGGAGAGGACCAAAAACTCAATTTTTTCGTGGTGAGGTCCGATGCACATTAGGAGGGGTTCCGTGCGGTAACGCACGGCACAGTCCAATCTTTCATTGTTAACGCAATTGATGTAGAGAGGTCTGGCGAGACTGGTCACTGGGATGTTGAACCTGTTGATGAGAGAGGCCAAAATAAAGTTTCCTGCAGATCCGGAGTCCAAGAAGGCCTTAGTGGAGAAGGAGAAGGTAGAGGCAGATATCCGCACAGGCACAGTAAGACGTGGAGAAGCAGAGTTGACATCAAGAACTGTTTCACCTTTGTGCGGAGTCAGCGTACGTCTTTCCAGGCGGGGAGGACGGATAGGACAATCCTTCAGGAAGTGTTCGGTACCGGCACAGTACAGGCAGAGATTCTCCATGCGGCGTCGTGTCCTCTCTTGAGGTGTCAGGCGAGACCGGTCAACTTGCATAGCCTCCACGGCGGAAGGCACAGGAACGGATTGCAGAGGAACAGAGGAGAGAGGAGCCGGGGAGAAAAAACGCCTCGTGCGAACAAAGTCCATATCCTGGCGGAGCTCCTGACGCCTTCCGGAAAAACGCATGTCAATGCGAGTGGCTAGATGAATGAGTTCATGTAGGTTAGCAGGAATTTCTCGTGCGGCCAGAACATCTTTAATGTTGCTGGATAGGCCTTTTTTAAAGGTTGCGCAGTGGGCCTCATTATTCCAGGAAAGTTCTGAAGCAAGAGTACGGAATTGCACGGCGTACTCGCCAACGGAAGAATTACCCTGGACCAGGTTCAGCAGGGCAGTCTCAGCAGAAGAGGCTCGGGCAGGTTCCTCAAAGACACTTCGAATTTCCGAGAAGAAGGAGTGTACAGAGGCAGTGACGGGGTCATTGCGGTCCCAGAGCGGTGTGGCCCATGACAGAGCTTTTCCAGACAGAAGGCTGACTACGAAAGCCACCTTAGACCTTTCAGTAGGAAACTGGTCCGACATCATCTCCAAGTGCAGGGAACATTGTGAAATAAAGCCACGGCAAAACTTAGAGTCCCCATCAAATTTATCCGGCAAGGATAGTCGTAGGCCTGAGGCGGCCACTCGCTGCGGAGAAGGTGCAGGAGCTGGCTGAGGAGATGATTGTTGAAGCTGTGGTAGTAGCTGCTGTAGCATCACGGTCAGTTGAGACAGCTGGTGGCCTTGTTGCGCTATCTGTTGTGACTGCTGGGCGACCACCGTGGTGAGGTCGGCGACAACTGGCAGAGGAACTTCAGCGGGATCCATGGCCGGATCTACTGTCACGATGCCGGCTGGCAGGAGGTGGATCCTCTGTGCCAGAGAGGGATTGGCGTGGACCGTGCTAGTGGACCGGTTCTAAGTCACTACTGGTATTCACCAGAGCCCGCCGCAAAGCGGGATGGTCTTGCTGCGGCGGTAGTGACCAGGTCGTATCCACTAGCAACGGCTCAACCTCTCTGACTGCTGAAGATAGGCGCGGTACAAGGGAGTAGACAGAAGCAAGGTCGGACGTAGCAGAAGGTCGGGGCAGGCAGCAAGGATCGTAGTCAGGGGCAACGGCAGGAGGTCTGGAACACAGGCTAGGAACAAACAAGGGAACGCTTTCACTGGCACAATGGCAACAAGATCCGGCGAGGGAGTGCAGGGGAAGTGAGGTATACATAGGGAGTGCACAGGTGAACACACTGATTAGAACCACTGCGCCAATCAGCGGCGCAGTGGCCCTTTAAATCGCAGAGACCCGGCGCGCGCGCGCCCTAGGGAGCGGGGCCGCGCGCGCCGGGACAGGACCGACGGAGAGCGAGTCAGGTACGGGAGCCGGGGTGCGCATCGCGAGCGGGCGCCACCCGCATCGCGAATCGCATCCCGGCTGGAGGCGGTATCGCAGCGCACCCGGTCAGTGGATCTGACCGGGGCGCTGCGGGAGCGAGAGTGTAGCGAGCGCTCCGGGGAGGAGCGGGAACCCGGAGCGCTCGGCGTAACAGGTCTCCTAACTGTGGAGATCCAAATGTTGCAAAACTTCACACGGGAAACGCAGCGCAGCGTCGCACATCATTATGACACGACGTGGTTTTCATAAAAATTTCCTCCCTAAAAAAACAATTTTTTGGGTTCGCCGTAAATCTTATGGTAAATGGAGAGGTGTCTTTACAAAGTTCAATTGGTCACACAAAAAACAAGCCCTTATATGGGTCTGTAGATGGAAATATAAAAGAGTTATGAATTTTAGAAGGCGAGGAGGAAAAAACTAAATTGGCCTGGTCCTTAAGGGGTTAAATGACAGGTTCATGTTTAAGGTAATGTATCATTAAAAAATTACTTTTTGTTTAAAGGGAATCTGACAGCTGGTTCACCTGCACTATCTAGCAAAGTTGGAATAGACTCTCATGTCATAAAGACTAAAGGGTCTATTCACACGGCAGAATTTCTCGATGGGATTCCGAACTTCCATTCACATTTCAGAATTTTCGCTTGCAGAATTCCACTAGCGGAAATTCAGAAGTGTGAATGAGAGTACGGAATCCCATAGAAGTCTACGGGCGTTCATTTGTGGCTGAATTCCACAAGTGGAAGATGATATGCATATTTTAGAGGTGGGACAGATTTTGGCAACAGAGAGGATGGAGGCAGGGAAGCTCGGAAATCAGCTTTACATATTAGTCTCAGCGGTCAACCCCCGGCTATCAAGTAGTTCAATGGGCACTGTCAGATACAAAAACTTTTGATATGTTGTAAAGCATGTATAACCAATAGGTTTTGCAATTGCTTTCGTTAGAAAATTTTCAGTATTTAATTCTGAAAAAGCCAGTCAAACAACTGTCCACCCCTGCCTGCTTGGACACATACTAGTCCTGCTGTGTCCATGCATCATCACCTATGTCATGGACACACTTCCTTGATTGACAGCTGTGAGCGCAGGGCTCACACCTGGAGGAAAAATCCTCCCACTGACAGCTTGTGTCCCGCTACTGTCACTGAGGACAAGCTGGGAGTTGTAGTTTTGCTAATGCTAGGGGAGATGTGAGCAGACAGCATACTGATGGAGGGGGCGGAGACCTGCACAGTAAGGCCACGCCCCCTCCCTTTGAGAGGAATTCAGACTAGTGAGCTAAATTAAAAGTGTAATAAGAAAAAAAAATAAAGGTGCTAGATACATAAAAATTAGATGTACATGGTGAGAATTAGGTACTGAGTGATATATATAAAAAAATAAATAAAAAAAGTTTTGTTGGATCTGACGGATATGCTTTAAGTAGCACAGTTCCCCATTAAAGTCTCCATTCATATTAGAAAAAAAAAGTCAGTCAAACCTGCACCATATTTTCTCCTAAAAATATTGAACAGTTTACAATATGTACATGGGCACCCAGATACCTAGTATGGAGGAATGAAAGGGCCCTAATATATGTATAATATAAAGTGTAAAGGGGGTCCACATTATACATTTTGTGAAACTTTTAAGTCTTCTTCCTTAAATGATTCTTAAAGTTTCATCGATGAGCAGAGGCGTAGCGTGGGGGGTGCCGACCGCACCGGGCGCAACATCTGGGGGGGCGTGCTCGCACTTGCAGCTCTCTGCCTCTGCCTGGCTCACACTCTCTCTGCAGTGCTGACTGTGCGAATCCGATCCGAGCCGCCGGGTCGCCGCCCACTGTGGAGGGGGGGGGGTGACGCCAGACGTGTGGTGCGGTGGGTGCGAAGAAAGAGCGAGGGACTATCTGGGTCTGGGGGAGGGACAGTGCAGCGGCCGCCCAGCGCAGCGCTGAGCGCGGGAGAGAAGCACACCAGACCAGCCCAGGCAGCAGCAAGAAGAAGCTGGCAGCGGCGGCAGGCAGGTGACACAGGCCGGAGAGGAGAGAGGGAGCCAGTGGTGACAGGCGCTGCAGGAGGAAAACCTAGGAGGACCTGGAGGAGAAAACCTAGCCTGCTGACTGCTGTGATCGGGTCCGGACAGCCGGTGAAAAAAAAGGTAGGAGTCAGGACTGACTGGAGTAGTACTGGGCTCAGTGGGCTGGCTGTGTAGTGCTAGCAGAGCATCTCCAAAACTGAAGCTTCTTTGGGATGTTCCCGGTCTGCAGGTCAAGACTGGCATGTTGAGCTGACCAGATGGATTGAAGTTTGGTTGGTTCAACAGTGACAAGACAGATTTCGTTCCATATGTAGCTGCTGCAGGTCAACATAAGTTGATGTAAGCCAGTGGGTCTAGCAACCTTTAATTTATTAAAATTTTTTGCTGAAAGAGTAAGGCAATAGCCCTAAAGGTGAATAAACATTATGTTAAGAGTAAAGAAATGGTTATACAATGAAGGGGTGCTAAAATCCACGGGTTAGGGGGCGCAAATTACTTGCCTTGCCCCCGGGTGCTGACAACCCATGCTTGCGCCACTGTCGATGAGTATACTGAAAGATAGACATCGGAAAGGAGAGAAGACACATAGGGGGAGATTTATCAAAACCTGTGCAAAGTAAAACTTGCCCAGTTGCCCATATCAACCAATCAGCTCGCTTGTTTCATTTTTAGGAAGGCCTGTGAAAAATGAAAGAAGCAATTGATTGGTTGCTATGGGCAACTGGACAACTTTACCTCTGCACAGGTTTTGATAAATTACCCTCATAGCCCTTACCATTTGTAGTATTACTATACCCAAACTCCTAGACTTATTTCTATGCAATGGTGAAAGTAGGGAATGTCCATTTTGAATTATTTCTGTTTGTTAGAAGGCTGATCACAAGTGTCTGGGATCTAATAACAAAGAGGGTTTAACTCCTTAAGGACCAAGCCCATTTTGGACCAGGCCAATTTTATTTTTGCATTTTTGTTTTTTCCTCCCCGTCTTCTAAAAATCGTAACTCTTTTATATTTTCATCCACAGACCAGTATGAGGGCTTGTTTTTTGCGCGACCAGTTGTACTACATAATGACATCACTAATTTTACCATAAAATGTATGGTGCAACCAAAAAAATACAATTTGTGTGGGGAAATTAAAAAGAAAACTGCAATTTTGCTAATTTTGGAAGGTTTCCTTTTCACGCTGTACAATTTACAGTAAAAATTACATGCATTCTTTAATCTGTGGTCAATACGATTAAAATTATACCCATGATTACATACTTTTCTATTATTGTTGCGCAATCGCAAACTTTTAAATTTTTTTGACGACCTATAACTTTTTCAATTTTCCATATAAACGGCTGTATGAGGGCTCATTTTTTTGCGCCATGATCTGTACTTTTTATTGATACTACATTTGTGTATATAAAACTTAATTTTTTAATAATTTGTTTTATAAAATGTGACAAAAAAAGCATCAATTTTGCGCTTTTTTTATGTTCATCGTACGGGATCAATAACATTATGTTTTTTTTTTATATATTTTTATTAAACATTTTCTGAAAATAACAAACCATAGAAAATAGTCAACATAACATTTTAGGCGCTGCGCAGAGCATCATTATAGATCAGAAATTCTCCTCCATGCCATAATGGCCGAGAAGCCCACGTCTCCGACTAACACCTCATCCCGCCCCGCCCTAGTCCATAGAGTCCAATGCTAGAAAACATGCCGGTATAGTGCAAGATATAGGGGGACATTTACTAATCTAGTCTATTCTTGGTATGCTTATAGACCAGCGTATGTGGTAGTCTCCTGTCTATTGTGCTCCTAATTTATCAAAGGTCTCACAGCCCTTGATAAATTCTGTGCTCAGACTTCAGGGTCTACAGCTTAAACTGCATTTAGACCTGCTCCAACATGGTCTGACATTTCAGCATATTTTGGGCAGATGCGACTTGTCGCACAAAAGTCGCACTTGATAAATTCAGCACCAATGCATTTTCCAATGCATTTCCGTCTAAAATAGACTTGCATGCATCATGTTCTAAAAATCCTCTACAGCAAAAGTCGCAGAAAAGTCGCACATATTTAGACTGCGACTTTCTGTGCGACAAATTTAGACAGGAAAAATCAGTCTAAATCCTTTGATAAATCTCCCCCATAGAGTCCACAATTCATCTGATATTGATAGCATGAATTAAGTATCCCACAATCACTCGAGAGAAGGAAACAGTAGCGGTAGGCTAATCGGGGAGGCGCAGAGCACCCAGGGTGTTATGTAGTGACTCCAAGTGGTACCATTCCGTCAAGCGGAACGGCCTGACAAGATCCCTGATTTCAAGCTCAGAATAGTGTGTGATTATAAAAGACTTCCATTTTGCAAAGAATTTCTTAGTGCCTGTAGTCTTATAGCGTTCCGTATCAAGTCTGTCTATCCCCACAATAAACTTTCAGCTGAGAAATTACAAATGAAATGTCAGGAGGAGCAGGGGATATCCAGGAATGAAACAGGCATCTAAGTGCTACATGCAGAACAATGTGAATGATGGTTGGAACCCTGGGTGGGACCGGGCCTCCCGAATCAGCCTCCGGAGGTCTCAGCTGGTGGAATAGGACAGCCTGGGGTGTCAGCGGAATGTCTATTTCCCAATGTGTCCTTATATGGTCCAGAACAGATGCCCAATAAGTATTCATCATCGGGCATATCCAGACGCCATGCCACAAATCATTTAAAGGTTGGGAGCATTTCGGGCAGGCCGTAATCCTATCTGGAATTGTGGGAAGGGTAAGATATTGAAACCATATAAAGTTTTGTGGACCAATTTAAAGTAGGTTTCACACCAACGTTCATTTATGATGCATTTTCGTATGGTGAGCAAGCCCTGGAGGATGCATTGTGAGATGTTCTCGTCCGGTATCCATTTCCGCCATGCATCGAAGAGAGAGTCCGGATCCACTTTCAAGAAGCGGTCCCTCAACACCCGATACAGATCGGAGATGGATGCTTTATGGGGTGTCGGGCCTATGACGTTATCGAGGCTGTGCGTGGGAGCTTCCTTGCTGATATTTTGTAAGCGCACGTGGCAAAAGGAGAGAATCTGGTTAACCGCTAGTGTGTGGGAGGGGGTAGGTCAAAGCGATCCAAGATCGTCCTGACCGAGTGCCATCTTCTAGTGGATACATCCATAAGATCTCCCGCTACCAGAAGGCCTTTGTCACGCCACAAAAAGTGCCCGGGAAATACTGTGTCCCTAGGGAGTTTCAGTTGATCAGCTAGGGGCATATGTTTGGAAAGGAGAAAGGGTAAGTGGAATAGCTTACGAATTTCCTTCCATGTGACGATCGTGTCACGGAGCAAGACTGAGTGTTTGACCTGGGGTGGTAAGAGTGAGTATGATGTGTGTAATAAAGCCATCAGGTTCCACGGGGCCGCCAGTGCCCTATCTAAGGGGACATTGGCATAATAAGAGGTACCATGGATCCAATCTATGACATAACGAAATAAACAGACTAAATTGTACCCCCTAACATTTGGGAAATTCAGACCTCCCACCAATTTTCCCAATGTTAATTTGTGCAATGCGATGCGAGGCCGTTAACCCTCCCAAATAAAAGAGGTAAATGTTGAATTCAGAGAGCGCACATCAGTATGTTTTAACAATAGTGGAAGAGTTTGTAGGGGGTAGAGTAAGCGGGCAAAGCTCACCATTTTTACGAGATGACAGCACCCCATGAACGTTATCGGGAGATGATACCACCTACAAAGTTCAGTACATATTTTAGAAAATAAAGGGGGTAATTTAAAGTGTATAAGGAGTCTGAGGTCTTGCCTATTTTTATGCCTAGATAAGTGATCGCTGTGTTTGCAATCTTAAGTCCTAAATGAGCAATGTCAGGAAGCCACCGTGGGGGGGACCTGCCTATAGGTAGCAATTCGGTTTTATCCACATTAATGGTATAACCCGAGAAGGTACCGTAGGAATAGAATACGTCTATAAGGGCGGGCGGGCGGGCAACGCTGCTGATGGGTTGCTGAGAAGATGAGCACATAGTCAGCAAACATTGCCAACTTGACCGAATCCATTCCCACACGTATGCCACAATATGCTGGGGAACACAAAAGATGTTGGGGCAAAGGCTCTAACGCCAAATCGAATAGGAGTGGTGAGAGGGAACAACCTTGCCTGGTCCCTTTGAAAAGAGTGAAGGGAGAAGACAAGATTCCCGGTGTGTGTATCTGCGCCCTAGGTGAAGAGGATAAACCTGAAGGTCCCGGTGATACCAAACCTGTCCAGCACCAAGTCAAGCCACGCCCAATGAACGTGGCCAAAAGCCTTTTCGGCATCCAATGAAAAGAGGGCTGGTTGAGTCATGGGCGTGGGTTGATGCTGCACAGAATCAAGCACAGCCAGGAAATTAGAGGTGGCTGAGCGGTTACGGATGAAACCATCCTGGTGTGATCCCACAAGTCCCGGTAGAAATCTTGCTAAGCGATTGTCTAAGATTTTGGAGAACAGTGTCACATCTTGATCAATAAGTGATATTGGTCTATAGGAGCTAGAACTCAGAGGTTCCTTGCCCGGTTTTGGTAACACTTTGATGTAGGCCATAGATGCCGTATCTGGGAGTCTACTCGTGTGTAGAAAGCCATTAAAGACTTCCATTAAACAAGGGACCACTTGGTCTACTAGGGACTTGTAGAAATCGCCAGGATACCCATCCGAACCTGAGGCCTTACCATTGTGGAAATCTTTGATAGTGGAGCGAACTTCCTCCTCAGTGACATCAGCGTTCAGCTCAGATAGTTGAGTGTCAGTAAGTGACGGAAGAGACAGGCGGTTCAAGAAGTCTGTACCTGCAGATATATCCGTAGGGGGAGTGAGCATATAATGATTCATAAAATTCAGCTAATTTACCATTTATGCTATGAGGGTCCGTTTGCACCACTCCAGAACCATCCCGTAGTGCTGAGATTGTAGGGGGCAGTGAGCGACCCTTGGCCAAACAGGCCAACAGCCTTCCCGCTTTGTTACCGTCCCGGAAAAGGTCTGTGACAAAATGCGAGCGGTGCAAATGTTCTCTCCTGTCTAGCCACAATTCAAATGTGGTCCTAGCTGCCGACCAATCTAATCTATGTGTTTCTGTGGGAGTGTCCAAATAAGTGGCATATGTGGCGTGTAAATCAGCACTAGCTCGCATAAAGTTGGTCTGGGCCGTTCGTTTCAGGGACGAAACGTGAGCCAAAATACTGCCCATGACCGCCTCGGCAGTATTCCAGTAGAATTGCGGATTTGTTCTATGGGCATGATTATCTGCGTCGAACTCCAGCCACCATGCCCGAAGCAATTCAAGAAAGGCCTCATCCTTAACCAGGAAGGAGGGAAAGCGCCAGATATAATCAGTGCCTGTAGGACACGATGGCTGGATCTCGAGGAGAACCGGGGCATGATCCATAATTTCCACTCTGGATACTCTACGGGCTAGGGAAGGGCTAAGGAGAATATAGTCTATACGTGACCACGCCCGGTGGACAATGAAATAATGTGTAAATTCACGGGAATCCGGATTCCTCATGCGCCAGCTATCCTGTAATCCCGTTTCTTCCAGAAATGTCGGAAGGACCCTGTCATGGGATCTGACTAATGGTGTTCGGTTAGTGGAGCTCTGTCAACTAGAGGGTCATACACTGTATTAAGGTCGCCACCCACGATCATGTAGTTCACTCTTACCCCCTGAGGAAACAGTGACAGGGATTGGAAGAACTCCATATTCGTTCCATTAGGGGCATAGATATTGTGAATAGTTTAGTGTTCCCCCAGATGGTCTATGAGTAGGTGTGAGACCCGCCCTTCCTCGTCAGCAGTATGCGAGAGTAGACTATGAGAAAACGATTTATGCACAAGGGTATCACCCCCGCTTTACCCTCCAGAGCTGGCGAACCATATACCTGACCCACCCATTGATGTTGCATTCTAGCCAAATCTCCCAGAGTTAAGTGGGTTTCCTGTAATAATACTATAAGAAAGCACAATCGAAATTCAGGGAAGTAATCCCGCACTGCCAAAACTCCAGGACCAGGTAGATGAATATGGAGTGATAAGATTTTATTTAAACATACAACGCGTTTCAAAGCCGGTATGGCTTTTTCATCAGACATGTCATACAACTACAAATGTCAGTTTATATAGAACATGAAAAGGGAAGGGAGGAGGTGCAAAAAACGGACATAAACGGAAATGACGAGTAACAAGGAGGAGTATAACCCACAGTGAGCTACATAATACAATTACATAAAACGTACCATTTGTTATAATAAAAAGAGCTGACAATCTAAGATAAAAACTAAAATTATCTTGTGGTCCTCTTGATCATCTCATTAAGCCCTTCTGGGTTTAAATTTTTATATAAAGAACTGCGAATATTGTTGGTGCAATGATTATAATTAGTGATAAAATAAAAATTTCTATCCAAAATGCCTTTTATGTTTTTATTCTTGTCACAAATATTTTCTGTTTTTGGGTCCAGTAAATTTCGCTGTTGTAATTTTTTCACCTTATTGAAAGAATCATTTAAAACTTTTTTTGGGTACCCTTTTTCATAAAAACGTTCCCACAATAAATTAGACTGAACCTTAAAATCTGTATTAGAACTACATATAGATTTTAAGGTTCAGTCTAATTTATTGCGGGAACGTTTTTATGAAAAAGGGTACCGGAAAAAGTTTTAAATGATGCTTTCAATAAGGTGAAAAAATTACAACAGCGAAATGTAATGGGTCCAAAAACAGAAAATTTTTGTGACAAGAATAAAAACATAAAAGGCATTTTGGATAGAAAATTTTATTTTATCACTAATTATAATTCTTGCACCAACAATATTCGCAGTTCTTTATATTAACATTGGCCCATTTTACTTTCCAATCCTATTTTAAAATCAATATTACTGAAAAAACCTATTTTAATATTTCGACGAGCGTAAACTTTACAAAATCATCTCGCTCCTAGTCGAATGAAAAAACTACATAATAATGAGGAAGATAACTTAACGAATTGCTCCGTTAAAAATCATACTAGCCCAGGCACTTTTGCATGCAATAACCCGAGATGCTTATGTTGCTCCTGGATACAGAAAGGTGGAACAACCAGCTTGATCTCTAAATCCACAAGCGAGACTTTCAGAATAAAAATACATGCTGACTGCTCATCCATTTATGTGGTACAGTGACCCCCCGACCTACGATGGCCCCGACATATGCTCAAATCGACATACGATGGCCTCTCAGAGGCCATCACATGTTGATGTCAGCATCGACATAAGATGCTTTTTTATGTCGGGGCCATCGCATTAAGTGCTCTACGGCAGCGCAAAATGCTTAAGCTGCTGCCGGATAGCAGCTTAATGTTCCCCGTGTGGTGCGTAAGTATTACTTACCCCTCCACCATGCTTCGGGGTGCCCACTGGGTCCAGCGCTGGTCTTCCGGTGTCTTCTCGGCCCTCTCCGATGACGTCAATACGCTGCTGCGCATGTCATCCAATAGGAATGGCGTACGCAGCGGCATAATGACGTCGCTACGCAGGCCCAGTAAGACCTTGCGGAAGATAGCAGAGGACCAAAGAAGACAGCGGAGGACCGGAGAAGACCAGGAGAGCCCAGCGGAGGCCCGGGGTCACCAACGGGAGCGGCGGGGACACGTGAGTACAGCTTCCTATACTTTACATTGCACGAATCCCTCAACATACGATGGATTAAACAAACGATGGCTCGTTTGGAACGAATTACCATCGTATGTTGAGGGACCACTGTATATTTAATAACATGCAAATGCGGCATCTAACATGTCGGCCGCACAATACAAACTTTACGTGCCAGAATTAAACATGGGTATAATATAAATAATACATTTATGCTGCATAGTCTATATGACTCTCTATATGACATATGACTCTCAGTCATGGTGGTGATATGAATGGCCTCTCTGTGTGTAATCGATTCTATTCCTGCAGAATCTGCTAATCGATTTCAACAACTAATAAACCGTGAGTCCTTCTGTATTTTTAAAATTAATACTTTAAACCCAGAAGGGCTTAATGAGATGATCGAGAGGACCACAAGATAAAAACTAAAATTATCTTCGATTGTCTGCTCTTTTTATTATAACAAATGGTACGTTTTATGTAATTGCATTACGTAGCTCACTGTGGGTTATACTCCTCCTTGTTACTCATCATTTCCATTTGTGTCCGATTTTTGCACCTCCTCCCTTCCCTTTTCATGTTCTATATAAACTGACATTTGTATTACATGCCTGATGAAAGCGCCATACCGGCTTTGAAACGCGTTGTATGTTTAAATAAAATCTTATCACTCCATAATTATCTACCTTTTCCTGGAGTTTTGGCAGTGCAGGATTACTTCCCTGAATTTCGATTGTGCTTTCTTCCTGTATCCATTACCCGTCAGCCCGGCATGGGAAGCCTGCAGCAGCCTTGAAGCAACACACGCTATCTCCATCTTTTGCTGCTTTGAGCATTGTGCCTCGGAATTGCACAACCTCATAAGGTGAGTGAAAAACTCACCGTTTTATTTCCACTTATATATTGATGATCCCACACATGGAAGCGCCCCTGTCTTTTCTTGTTTCTGTAATAATACTATATCAGGTTAAAGGCGTTTGAGATTGCGTAACACCAGGCGTCGTTTGTGGGGGGGATCTAAGACCCTTTACATTCCAGGTAAGTACATTTATCATAATTTATAGAGGTATGCTGGGTAGATGTGCTGGAAAAGGTGAGTATGAATGCGTGTGGAGAGAGACAGTAGGCGGAATATGTGGACCAACATTGGATGTGGTGTGGACGAGGACAGAGAAATAAAGCAGGACAGGGTGTGGAGACCGGGGAGGGAAGTATAAGTGACCAATGTGGCATGGCGACGTCATTTAACAAAACCAGATAAAATGACTAAGATGGCAAGGGTATATAACACATCAATAAATCGAAAAAAAAACAGAAAAAAACAACAGAAATGAGGTGCCTCGGGTGGTAATAGGCGGCTAGCCTCCCCCGAGACATGGGAATGTAGCTCTCTTTTTTCACACATATGAAGTGTTCAAGGCTAAGGCCCCCCCCTTTTCGCCCCCGGCTAAAGGAAGAACTTACAGATAACAGAGGGAGTGAGAGGGAAAGTATGAAATAACAACGGTTGCAGAAGTTGAGTACCCAACTAAAAAGAGCAATACCCCCTAGGATATGCCAATTACAAGTCGGCAAACAAGTAAACAAACAGAAATTATACGACCGTAGTGTCACTAGAGAGGAATCAGTCTGGTGAAGGAGATCTGTCATAGCTGTTTCTCCTTCTGGGTGAACGCTGCCTCTTGCGGCGATCCCTCTGCGGTGACCCGTGGCGCGCTTGATTGAAGTTTGGAGAACGCCAGTCTAGGAGTGGTGAGTGGGAACGCATTGTCGTATTGCCTCTGCGACGTGGGGTACACCGAGATGATGGTTCAAGGGATTCCAAAGCAGTCGCGGCCGCCGCCGGGGTAGATTACATGGTAATCGTGCCGTCTTCTTCATAGACTTTCAGCGTCGCCGGATACTGAAGCTGGAATTTGCAATTCGCTTGATACAGGGACATGCAAATTGAACTGAAGGCACGTCGACGTTTTGCCACCTCCACAGAATAATCTTCAAACAGCAGGATCTTCATGCCGTGGATGACAAGGGGTTGAGAGCATCTCCTGTAGACCCTTCTCAAGTCCACTTTGTCACTAAAGTCCAGGAGTTTAAATATAACTTGGCACGGTCTTTCCGCCAAAGCTTGGGAGGAACCACGTTGCCTTTCAGAAGCAGGGCCAATGCGATGAGCCTGCTCCACCTGGACTGGATGTGATAAGGCAAGGGACCGTGGTAAATCTCGTTCAAAGAAGGACTGCAGCTGCGGAGAAGCAATGTCCTCTTTCACCCCAACCATGCGCAAATTATTGCGGCGAGAACGATTTTCAAGGTCTTGCAATTTTTCACTCATTTTGATCAAGTCCACTTCAGCACTGCGCACTTTAGATTCCAGAGCAGCATCTGCTACTTCTCTTGCCAAGACTCTATGTTCCACCTCATCAAGCCATTCTGTATGAAACGCCAGATCAAGCTGTAATTGCTGAAGAGAATTGCGCACTATTTCTTCCAAGATTTTCTGTACATTAGGACCTATGCGCTTGGACACTGCCATATAATCCATGGAGGCAGCTGATAGAGAGCACAGCTATAGCTGTGATAAAGAGGCATCAGGCTGTGTAGTTGGGGGCTGAGAAGCCTGTATGGAGGAGGTGGGGGCTGGAGCTGAGGCTGCAGGCTATAGGGGCTGAGGGGACAGCTCCCTTATGCAGTGGGGAGGTAGCTGTGTGAGGAGTTTTGCTGGTCCCCACTGTGGGTGGAGCGAGCCCCCCCCTCTATTGTATGCTGGCTGCCAGGGTGAGCAGGGGCCTCTGGGAGCTCATCTAGATCTTCCTGGAGTGCCGCAGCGGATTTAGACAGGAGAGGTGCGGGCACCATCTTGGAGGCTGCGGGCATCTGCGCCGGCCGGGGCTGTGAGGAGCAGCGGTTGTGCGGTCCGTTGCAGGTAGCGATCCATTCACCGGCACTTCACCCGGAGTCTGCAGGTGAAGCGGACACTATCCGGCCCCTCTGTGCAGGTAAGGTTGCTGGTAAGTGCCAACAGCAGGGAGGAGGTCCGCCTCAGCCCTGCTCACATGTGCGAAGCCAATAACATTAGGTTTTAATAGTTCAGACATTTACACACGCAGCGATACCAGATGTGTAGTAATATATATATTATTTTTTTACACTTTATGGGGGTAAAATGAGGAAAAAAGGACATTTTAAATTTTTATTGAGGAGGGGGATTTTCAAATTTATTTTTCCTACTGTAATTTTTACACTTTAATAGTCCCCACAGGGGACTATTTATAGCAATCATTTGATTGCTAATACTGTTCAGTGCTATGCATAGGGCATAGCACTGATCAGTGTTATCGCTCATCATCTGCTCAATCTCAGAGCAGAAGACTCATGGAAGGCGGTGGAGGCAGGTGAGGGGACCTCCGTGCGCCGTTCTGGATGGCCGGATCGCCGCGGCAGCACTGCGAGCGATCCGATCATCCATATTTCCGACCGCACTGCCGTGATCTGTATTGATGACGGCATCTGAGGGGTTAATGGCACACATCCACTCGGTCCCGGATGCCGGCCATTACCGGCAGGTCCCTGGCTGCAATGCTCGTGGTCATGTACAGGACGTAAATATACGTCCTGGTGCGCTAAGTACTGCAGCACCAGGACGAAAATTTACGTCCTTGGTCATTAAGGGGTTTAAAACAAACTGTTCCGAATGCTGGAGACTGTGCTGGGAGCTCATGACGTCACGCCCCGCCCCCTCAATGCAAGTCTATGGGAGGGGGCGTGATGGGCGTCACGCCCCCTCCCATAGACTTGCATTTAGTGGGCGGGGCTATGATGTCAAGCTCCCGGTGCCGGCTCCAGAGTACTGAACAGTTTGTTTTAAAAGCTGAGCAGCGGAGTACCCCTTTAACTGACAAAAAATCCCTGTATTATCTGTGTACTGTTGGGTTCTCTTTGTAGCCATTTTCTGATCCAGATAAGAAACGAGGGTCTTGAAATTTGGAACTCCCTAATACGGTATTCGAAAAAGGATTTCTGCAATCAATCAATCTCTTTAAAGAGTAACCAGGGTAAAAAATTGAAACAGATTGGCGGTGCTTTATTGAGGTGCAGTATGTGTTGAAAGTTATTTCTTTTGGTAACCAACAAACTAAAAATGGTAACCCCACACAAAGATGGATGCAACAAACCAGAGAGTAAGGAAAAAGAAAAATAACTCCATTCAAAAGAAATAAAATAACTTTATATAGTTTAGGAAAATTTCCCATTCAGGCCAATTTTTTTCCAATAATTTTTTCACAGGGATTGAAATTCAAAATCCACCTGAATTAAAAAGCCATTTAAACCATTTAACCCTAACCTCAATGAAAAATTTGTAATGTGCAACACAAAATAAAATCCAACCCAATAAAGTGACATAAACTGTAGGCGGCTCTGGGTTTACTCGTAGAAAAAGTTGCTCACGTAATCACATGTATAAATCCCCTTTGTAGTAGCAGCAGCAGCAAAAGATAGGATTGAGCCTAAACAATGTATATTGGAAATATAATTTCTTGGAAAAAGAATCGAGCCCTTAAAGTTGGACTATGCTTGTTAAACCAAAAAAGAAATTAAAAAATAAATTAGAATAGTAACTCTATGTGAGACACAATTCGGCAAAATACTCTATAGATGCCAGGCCTCTGGCTACTTCTCAGTGGTCTCCTCCACAGTTCGAGAATTACGATGGGGTCTTACACCCTAATCTCGCCCCATCGTCCTGGACCCATGATTCTCTGAAGGACGTTTAGCATAGAAAGTTTTTTTTAGTAACATTTTTAACTACTATTTATTGTACAAGTTCTCAGAATCCCAGTATGGACTCATCCCACAACAGCTCTTCTTCCGTTCTTTGGTCCACAATCTTTTTAGTCTTTTTGTGTTTCTTGCTGTCTTTGTCTGCAGACGACTCTTCCTTCTTCTTCTTGTCTTTACGGTGTTTGGACTTGTCCGCTGACCCCTCTTCGTTTTTCTTTTCTCGCTCGCCGTCGTCTTTCCCAGAGTCGGAATCTTCTGTTTTCCGTTTTTTCCTCTCGCTGCTCCCATTTTCTCGTCTGGATTTGCTGTGGTGTTTCCGCTCTTTGCTTCTGTGTTCTCTTTTGTGTCTTTTCTCCTTCTTGTAGGAGCTGCTGCTTTCGTCTGAGGAGGAGGAGGATTCGCTGCTGGAGTCTGGGCTGGAACGAGGGTGTTTTCTGTGCGGGATAGCTTTGCTGGGTAATTTTGGCATCGGTTTTTGAGGCCAGTAAGGCTTATCCCAGCCAGCCAATCTTGGATGAGGTGGATGATGTGGACCGTATGCAGGATATGGCATGGGATGGGGGGGAGGGGGAGGAGGAGGAGGAGGGGGAGGATACTTGTATGAGACCACAGGATTAGCTTTAGGATGAGTAGGTGCAGGCACAGGTTCTTCTTCCTCACAGCTATCAGATTGATCCTTGTTTTGCCTAAGCTGGGTTTTGGGCTCCAGCCCCCTTGCTTTCTGTACTTTTATATAATCTGCTAATTCATCTTGAAAAGAGTCATATGACTTCTTTGCCGTTCTCATTACATTAGCCACCATATTCTCTCTGAGAAAACAAAATAATACAAATAAATGTATGTATGTATGTATGTATTTATATATATATATATATATATAGATGTTCATATGGTATGTAATCTCTAGAACAGTGGAGAACACTGCATCGATTGCATAACCATCAGCCGTGATGACCGTGTTGGAGAGGGCCGCCTATTCGCGGTTAAAAGAAGTCTTACCTGTTCAGCTCCCAGGTGCTCACTTAGTCATCGCATGCAGGGGTGGTTTCTCCCACACACAATGACCAAAAGCTGCAGGATGTTTCAGCGACAACCAGCAGCTACTGGTCTCGTGTGCAGATGTGGTCTCCCTCATATCGTGACTTGCACCAGTCCCCTCTCTTCTCAAAAGGTGTATTTCGGAGACATCAGAGAGGTTGGAAGTGAGTACCAGGGAGCAGAATAGGCAAGACCTTTCCAGCTCCCAGACAACCCCTTTAAAGGGGTACTCAGGCCCCAAGACATCTTATCCCCTATCCAAAGGATAGGGGATAAGATGTCTGATCGCGGGGGTGCCCCGCAATCTAGCATGCAGCACCCACCTGTTAGCCCTGCAGGAAGCGCTGGAGGCTCTCAGTGTTATGCCTCTCGACCACGGGGATGGAGTATCATGATGTCACGCCCCGCCCCCTCAATGCAAGTCTATGGGAGGGGGCGTGACGCAGTCACGCCCCCTCCCATAGACTTGCATTGAGGGGGCGGAGCGTGACGTCACACAGGGGCTTCACGTCACGATACTCCGTCCCCGTGGTCGGGAGGCATAACACTGATAGCCTCCAGCGCTTCCTGCTGTGCTTACAAGTGGGTGCTGCATGCTAGATTGCAAGGGTCCCCAGCTGCAGTACCCCCGCGATCAGACATCTTATCCCCTATCCTTTGGATAGGGGATAAGATGTCTTGGGGCCGGAGTACCCCTTTAGGGTTGAGGGCAAATTGTAAGATCCTATCCTTTGCACAGGCACCAAAGGAACTCAATATCCACAAGCTCATCTACGCACAGTTATGTTCAAGTATTGTGCTCCACCTAGTGGTTTATTACAGCATACACAACACAAAAACATAAAGCAAAGGCACTACAGCCAGGGAGACAACTACGGGAGCCAGATGCAGCTTATGGGCGGCCTCTCTTGTGAGGATCCATGCATGTACTACATTTGTAGTGGCTTGCACTGCTTTATTGTCACTGCTCGTAGAAAATCTGGTATCACACGATGGGAATGACTATTTGGTACAATGTCAGTTTTGTCATCTTTTTGGGAACTGGCAAAATATTGTCTTTAGATAACAACCAGGGGAAACAGAAACGTTAGCTTTGGCATCTGCTTCTAGCCAATAACTTTTGCTACTTCAGTTGAGAGAACGGTGGTGGTCGTAGTCGTATGAAACAGTTGTCAACATTGTATAATCTGACATCACTATGGACAGTGTATCATTAGGTACACTCTGTAAGACTAATAAAAATAGCTAGCCATAAATGTGGCTCACAAAAGGCAGTTTGTCGGCCACATTGCACTGCGCCAAAGGCCTGCACTTTGTAATCAAATAGGTCTCGCTGTTCCCGGATCACATGTGTAATCCACCTCTTCTTTAGTGGCTAGTCTAACTAAGCTGTCTGGTAGTAACAAAGTACAGTGATCCCTCAACTTACAATGGCCTCAACATACAATAGTTTCAACATACAATGGTCTTTTCTGGACCATTGTAACTTGACACCAGACTCAACATAAAATGTTACATTACAGTCCATATCTGTGAAACGTGTCAATAGCTGGAAGATCCGACCAATCAGAATGGGCATTCACTGGTAACACACTGTATTACTGAAGTGCATGCACTGACTGGTGTCTGGTAGTGCCCCCTACAGTACAGGGAGGTATTACATGTTCTGTACTACTCTTTACCTGTGCCAGGGTTAGCTTCTCCTTTGGACACCAGGTGAGGGCGGCTCCATGTTACTTTTTTAGGACACTAAGCGCGATGCACAGGACCCTCATGAAGCTGTCCATAGACAGTGATTTTCAGCTCCAAGCAGATCTTTATTACATTTATATGGAAGGACTTGTTTTATCTATATTAATCATCTATTTATTATTCTTTAATTCTCACTTTTCCCTATTTTTGAATAACATTTTGGGGCTTCAGAACCAATTATCAGGTGTCCATAGAGTTATGGTCTCAACACACAATGGTCGTCCTGGAACCGATTAATATTGTAACTTGAGGGACCACAGTAATAAACTTATAGGGGGAGATTTATCAAAACCTGTGCAAAGGAAAAGTTGACCAGTTGCCCATAGCAACCAATCAGATCGCTCTTTAAATTTTTAAAAAGGCCTCTGAAATAAAGAGAAAAAAAAAGGAAACAATCTGATTGGTTGCTATGGGCAACTGGTCAACTTTTCCTCTGCAAAAGTTTTGATAACGCTCCCCCGTAGTCTGTCAGCCCCATGTGCATTGATTGTCAGATGTTTTTATCTAGTTATATGTGGCATTTACTGAATAAGATGAGTAATTGCTGCAATAATAATGATCTAGTCCGCTGTGTGCAGGCCAATCCTATAACTTACTTGATTTGGTGTTTGTTCCCTTGCATATGGGACTGGTACATCTCTATTGAGGTCAGGGTGATGTTGCAGATTGGACACACAAATATTCCTTCACCTGGCGAGAGAAAAGATTATAAGTTTATTATTAAGTTAGAAAAAAAAAGCATTGCCAGAGGATGCCCTTATAATTGAAACTACAAGTGCTCATATTTCCAAATAGCCCTCAATACCTGCCAAATACCAAATGCACTCACGCTGACATAGAGGAACACTCCGAGCAAAACTGATCAACTCTGGTGATGGGAGCATGGCACAAGGGTTCAAAAGGAGCCAAAGAGAAGTCCTCTCCTTGGCCCATGCACTAGACATTACACAGAATATCAGTTTTGCTTGAACTGTTCCTTTGAAAGCTATATCAATAACAGTGGCTCTTCTGGAGAACCTAGACTGTTTAAAGGGGTATTCCAGGAAAAAACTTTTTCTTATATATATCAACTGGCTCCGGAAAGTTAAACAGATTTGTAAATTACTTCTTTTAAAAAATCTTAATCCTTTCAGTACTTATGAGCTGCTGAAGTTGAGTTGTTCTTTTCTGTCTAAGTGCTCTCTGATGACACGTGTCTCGGGAAACGCCCAGTTTAGAAGAGGTTTGCTATGGGGATTTTCTTTTAAACTGGGCGGTTCCCGAGACACTTAGAGAGCACTAAGAGAGCACTTAGACAGAAAAGAACAACCTTAACTTCAGAAGCTCATAAGTACTGAAAGGATTAAGATTTTTTAATAGAAGTAATTTACAAATCTGTTTAACTTTCTGCAGCCAGTTGAGTTGAAGTTTTTTTTCCTGGATAACCCCTTTAAAGTGCACCTGTCAGCGCAGACTTCTCCCGGCTCAATCTCCTGATCAGTGGAGGTCTGAACACCCCTGTGGGTCAAAACTTTTAACATTTCTCTAGGACAGGTCTAAAGTTTTTCATAATGACAGCGGCCATTTAAAGGGGTACGCCACTGCCCCAGCATTCAGGACATTTTGATCCGAAAGCTGGGTGCAGGCTGCGGGTATCGTGACGGCATGGCCCTTGCCTCCTCGGGATGTCACGCCACACACCCTCAATGCAAGTCTATGGGAGGGGGTGTGGCAACAAGACGTCACGATCCCCATACCAGCGTTTGGAACAAAATGATCCGAGCGCTAGGGCAGAGGAGTACCCCTTTAAAGGGGTTACCCCGGTGGAAAACTTTTTTTTTTTTTTTTTAAATCAACTGGAGACAAAGTTAAACGGATTTGTAAATGACTTCTATAAAAAAATTAATCCTTTCAGTACTTATTAGCTGCTGAATACTACAAAGGAAATTCTTTTCTTTTTGGAACACAGAGCTCTCTGCTGACATCATGACCACAGTGCTCTCTGCTGACACCTCTGTCCATTTTAAGAACTGTCCAGAGTAGGAAAAAATCCCCATAGAAAACATATGCTGCTCTGGATAGTTCCTAAAATGGACAGAGATGTCAGCAGAGAGCACTGTGCTTGTGATGTCAGCAGAGAGCTCTGTGTATATGATGTCAGCAGAGAGCTCTGTGTTCCAAAAAGAAAATAATTTCCTCTGTAGTATTCAGAGAAAACCTATGCTGCTCTGGACAGTTCCTAAAATGGACAGAGATGTCAGCAGAGAGCACTGTGCTTGTGATGTCAGCAGAGAGCTCTGTGTTCCAAAAAGAAAATAATTTCCTCTGTAGTATTCAGCAGCTAATAAGTACTGGAAGGATTAAGATTTTTTTAATAGAAGTAATTTACAAATCTGTTTAACTTTCTGGCACCAGTTAATAAATAAATAAATAAATAATAATAATAATTCCACCGGAGTACCCCTTTAAGTCAATGCATGTAATGAAATAAATAGTGCACAGGTCACACTATTCATATGTAGTGTGAAGATACTCATGAACAATTCTACTGATGGCAGTCTACTGTCTGTGCTTCACATTTCCTTACCCCCAGAGTCCATCGGGACCCCAGTATCCCCCATCTCTTCCATCATTTTCCTGCGGGCTTCGTTGCGAGCATGCTTTTTTCCATTGTAGTGCTGCTGGGCCACCAGAGGCTTGTTGAAGGAGGCACAGCAGAGCTTGCAGTACTTGTTTGGGTCACTCAGGTCAATTGCATTATCACCACAGGGCAGATCTTCACTGGTGTCCTGCTGGTTGGATTTCTCAGTCAGAGGAGACAATGTGTCATTGGACTCGGTGACAGCTGCAAAAAGAGAGAAAGCACAGCAGCTGAGACCAGATGACACCACAGCTGTGAAGACAAGACAGGTTGTGTGCCCTAGTAATTACATAGATAGTAACATCATGTACACAGTGAATATTCAGATTCAGGTGCCCGACAGTACATCCATTTCCTCACTAATAAATGCCCTACACAAAATGATCAGACTCCCCACGATACATAAGAAGTGTTGTCCAATCTCCCCTCGTCTGAGCGCCTTCACTGTTTGCAATTGCGGCATTTTCCATCTTCCACAACTGGCTCCCCAGTGGTATCCCTGCCCCTTGGCTTTGAAAGGTTGGGCCGTGGTGGGCCTCAGACGAGGGGCCTTCTCTCCGATATTTATTCCTTGCTTCTCTACCTCCCCCCTAATGTCGACCCTCCATCGCACCATTATATGGAACGCTGGGAAGATTACCTCAATACCACTATTACCCTGCCTCAGTGGCGGATTATCTGGGAGAGGGCTTCAAAGGCCTCCATTTGTACTGCCTACAAGGAAACCCAATATGAACTGATTATGGGCTGGTATCACACTCCGGAACTATTGAATAGACTAAACCCGGTTATCCCTCCTCAATGCTGGCGTTGTGGGGTGGGGCTGGGTACAGTATTTCATATTTTCTGGTCCTGTCCTCTCCTGGTGGATTATTGGAAGAAAGTGCAGTGCCTAATCTCTGTCCCTTTGGATCCCTTGGTCTAACGTCTACACCTCTCTCATCCTACTCTATCTAAGAAGCTGTTTAAGCTTTTTATGCATATTGTCTTGTCTTAGCTGCTAAAAACCCTTATAGCCAAATGTTGGAAAAGGACTCTTCCTCCCTCTGAGTCTGACTTGTTAACCCGAAAATGTGAGATCCATTCCATGGAATTTTTCACGGCCTCTTTGAATAACTCTATCCCCTCATTCCTATCTATATGGGAACCCTGGGACTGTTTTTCTGATCACCAACCACCTTGATTCATTTGCTTTCTTCTCCCTCCCTCTACTCTCCTTGGGGCGTGTGGTTTGTTTGTGTTTGTCTTTGTGGTCCATTTTTGTTCTTCCCCCTGCCCTCTCCCTTCCTTTCACGTTCCTGTTGTCCCTGGGCCCCGCTGCCTACGTTTGTTGGCGTTTAGGATTATGATAATTCATGCATCTACACGGTTTATATTAGGCCTTTGGTTTTATTTCAATTTCTTATCCATGATAACCTGACAGCTACAGGGTTCCGACCCTTCTGATGTTATTTGTATAATTTTTTCCATTACTTGGAATGTTTATTTGACAAAACCTTTAATAAAAATTACAGTTGAAAAAAATAAAAATAAATTAAAAGCGTTGTCCAGGCTCAGCTTACTTTCCATAAAGAGATAAAAATTGGATTCCCTGGATCGATAGATGCCTGATAAAGATCTCAGTTCCGGAGAATCATATTCATTCAATTGGGAGAAGCGCCTTCGTCCAGGGAATCCATTTTCATTTTTATCTCTTTATGCAAGTTTACCAGACTGACTGCCGTTCATCCGGAACCACCCTGGGGCGACTCCCCTATCTTTATTGTCCACTCGCAATTGTAGGTGGTGTGCTCAAAGCCCAACACCTAAGGGTAAGCAGCCCATTTGCCTTTTATTTTTACAATATTCCATGGCAATCTTCACGAGGGGCGCACCCTGGCGGTTTTCTTTTTCTTTTCTATACAGCTTACTTTCCAGGAACAGTACCACCTTTATCCATGGATTGTGTCTGCTGTTTCAACATATTCCCATTTAAGTGTATGGGACGCGACTGCAATACCAGACAGAGCTTATAAAAAGGAGTGGATTTTGTACAACACATTTATTTTATATATTATATATTTATTAAATATTGTTTTTATTTATATATTTTAGATTCACTCTTCCCCTTCAGTGCATAAAAAATAACTAACTGTGGACTCTAGTGCCCTTGGTGTATTTAATTGTGCCACAAGCAAAAGTGTTTTGGGGGCGGTGAATTGTGGAGTGGGGTAATAAAAGGCGTACTCCGCCCCTAGACAGCTTATCCCCTATCCAAAGGATAGGGGATAAGATGTCTAATCGCAGGGGTCCCACCGCTGGGAACCCACGCAATCTCCGTTTCGGCACCCCAGACATCCGGTGCGCCACGGCCCACTCGGGATGTCACGGTCACGCCCCCTCAATGCAAGTCTATGGGAGGGGGCGTGACGGCCGCCACGCCCCCTCCCATAGACTTGCATTGAGGGGGCGTGACCGTGACATCACAAGTCTTCAGTGCTCTAAACGAACGCCAGGTGCAACAGGGAGATCGTGGGGATCCACAGCGGCAGGAGCCCCATAATCAGACATCTTATCCCATATCCTTTGCATAGGGGATAAGATGTCTAGGGGTGGAGTACCCCTTTAAACTACTAAAAATATTGGAAAGCTTCTTATGTTATAAGTAGAGATGAGCGAACTTACAGTAAATTCGATTCGTCACAAACTTCTCGGCTCGGCAGTTGATGACTTATCCTGCGTAAATTAGTTCAGCTTTCAGGTGCTCCGGTGGGCTGGAAAAGGTGGATACATTCCTAGGAAAGAGTCTCCTAGGACTGTATCCACCTTTTCCAGCCCACCGGAGCACCGGAAAGCTGAACTAATTTATACAGGAAAAGTCATCAACTGCCGAGCAGAGAAGTTCGTGACGAATCGAATTTACTGTAAGTTCGCTCATCTCTAGTTATAAGGTAAAGCATTTAAGAGTAAAAAAAAAAAAACAACAAAAAAACACTTTTTTTTGCACTCTTGGACAATGTCTGATTAGTGGGGTCCAACCTCTGGGACAGTATTTCCCAACAGGGGTCCACCAGCTGTTGTTAACTACAACTCCCAACAGTCTTTTAAATAATACACACACATATATATATATATATATATACATATATATATATATATATATATATATATATATATATATATATATATATATATACGTTTTGATCAAAAAGTGCGCTAAGAGCCTCAATTTTTTTGACCAATGTGTGCTGCTGCAATCCTCTTTTTTTGTATACTCTGATGCCATGGCAGTGTGCACCCGTGTATTAGGCTGTTGTGCCAGCTATCTTTCTTTTTTCTTGTGTACAATTCAGGGGGTAATGGCACCCTGTTTAGCTGTGCACCCCTCCCCCTTTCTCACAGGTGGAGTTTTAAATGGATCCAGCATGTCACCCAGTCAGAGGCTATATGCCCAGCAGAGGTGAGTGGATAGTTGAGTGTTAGGCTCAGAATTTGTGCTAGGTTCCCATCCTAAATGAGGCCACCTCCCCGTGGTGGATGGGGGACACGTTTTGATCAAAAAGTGCGCTAAGAGCCTCAATTTTTTTGACCAATGTGTGCTGCTGCAATCCTCTTTTTATATATATATATATATATATATATATATATATATATATATATATATACACACACACACACACATTCTAGGTGCATCAAGCATCTGGAATTTTTTCAGCAGGATGGACAGACTGGACTTACTGGTTCGCCTCCTATATAGGTTAGTATTAGGGTCAGTGCTGTTTCAGTAATTCCATTATACACTGGAAACTCCAAAGTGGAGCTATTTATTATGATGTTAGAGCAAACAAAGATCAAGGTCTGTCCCTCTATTAGCTTCTTTGGCAAATATCCATGGTTCTTGCTGCACTGAAGTTACAGCAACCAAACACACGTGCTCACCTGTCTCTGACTGGGCATTCTCTTCTTGGCTCAATGACCAATCGGTCTGTTCTCCAGTTGTCTGCTTTAGCTTCTTGGTATGAATCTTCCCAATGTAATGTGACTGGGCGACCACTGGAGAGCTGAACACCATGTTGCAGAGGCTGCAGAACTTGTTCTTGTCTAGAGATAAGCCTTTATCCACCTAAAATGATGTTAACAGGGTTATATGCCAAGTAAAATTCACCCTAAGGCTCAGGTCACATGTCCTGTTTTGCTGCAGATCTGTTGCAGCAGAGTTTGCTGCCAATTGACTTCAATGTGTAGCACAATAAGCACATGTGAACTGACCCTAAAGTTGTTTGGGTGATAAGCGTTAGAGCAGTAGGGGTCTAGACACGAATCCCAATCTCGGCCGCATTGAGGTGAAGCTGTGGCGATGCTCGAGGGATGAACACTGCCGTCCTCATTGAAACTCTTCTTAGGATTGATTTCAGTAGTCAGATCCCCACTGATCTGACATTCATATAGTTAATAGGTGATGTTTATCGCTGGAATACATCTTTAACCCTTTCACTGCAAGGCCAATTTTTTTCTTAATACTTAAGCTCTGCCATAGAGTTGTATTGAGGGGGTGTCAGCCGCCACTTCGTGCGGTAGTCAACATGACCCCTTCCCGTGGGCTGCCAGGGCCCCGTACAGGAGATCGCGGGGGGGCCCAGAGGTTGGACCCCCTGCGATCTGAAGCTTAGGATAAGGGATACATTTTTCAGGACTGGACTACCCCTTTAACATCACAAAATCACCTCCCCTCCCCCCATATATTTACTGAAAGAAGAGACCTGCCACATTATAAATATGCTACCCAGCACTTAAAAGTCATGGTCACCTTATTGCAATTTTTAAAGTGTAACGTTTTGTGAGAAATGCATAAAAATTCATGTTTGTGGTTAATAGTGATATATATCTGTCCCCTGCAGCGCTTCTATACACATATGTCCCTTGCAGCACTATCTGTGAATAGCATGCTATCAGTAGCGCATCTGATGGCCGGGAAGCGGGAGGCATTGCGCTGCCTTCCCCGGCCAGCAGCATGATGTGCTGCTGATAGTATACTATTCACAGATAGCGCTTCAAGGGATTTATGTATGCGCACACTGGGGGGACATATGTAAGCCATGCGGGGGCAATATACATAGCTAGCACAGCGGGGGGCATTATACATAGCTAGCGCAGCGGGGGGGCATTATACATAGCTAGCGGAGCGGGGGGTCAGACATATATAGCGCTATATGTCTGACCCCCCCCCCCCCCCCCCCCCCGCTAGCTATGTATATTGCCCACTGCTGCGCTACCTTTAGATCTTGCCCTCCTGCAGCACATCAGGGCAGCCGGGGAACGCAGCGCAATGCTTCCCCGGCCGCCAATATAGTGCAACATTACAATCTTAGCTAATGACTTTAAAAACCCCACCGGGAGCCCTGAATGGCCCCTCGTTGCCGGCCATTCAGGGCTCCCTGTGGGGTATTTAAAAAAGAAAGTAAACACACACACAATCTACATCGCAGGCTTGAAGCCCGCTCCCCTGGTTAATAACTCCTGATCACATGGGGGTCTCAGAAGTGAGACACTGTGCGATCAATCCCTCTTCCCTTGTACTACCACCCCCAACATGTAACAGACTTTGTTCCAAGATGGGGGTAGTAGTACAGGAATTAATCTAGCCTCCCAGCTGCCTGCAGACTCCCGCAGCCGGGTGAACTACTACTCCCATTATGAAAAGAAGTCTGTTCCATGATAGGAGAAGTAGTAGTCTCTCAGCACTGCAGGAGTCTGTAGACGGCTGATACTAACGTATGAAAAACTGATGCAAACGGATGCCACTAAATAACATCCCTTTGCACCCGTTAATAGAATGGCCATGTGAACGTAGCCTAAGATGATAAGATTTATGTAAACATACAATAAGATCTGTTGATCCTGAATCTAATGTTTCGGCTGTTGATTCATTTAGTCTTGTAAATGAACTGTTTTTCAAGTGTTCCAATGACAGGGGAACTGTGGAATGAGACTCTGGACTGTCTTGTACCAGGGAAGTCTGAGAAGTCAGAACACTTGGAAAGAGGAACGACTTTTACACCAATAAATAAATTGATGGCCGATTCATCAGATTCTGGTTCAACGAAACTTACTGTAGATTTACTCAACTCTAGTGAAAAGAAATAAAAGAAAGTTCCAACCCCCCCCCCCCCCCCACCCCAACTCCTATTATAACAAAGCAGAACCAAGGACTTGACAAATCCATATGTAAACGCAGCCTGACGCCTAGATACAATGCCAAGTTGTTAGTAAACACCTAAAGGAAAACTTACATGAAACTCAACATGATCCACTTTCTGTTTTTTCTTGTAAGTCAATTCTTCCAGCTCTTGTTTTAGGAAATACAGGCGTACTTTCTGAGCGTGCCTTTTACCCTGTGGAGAGAGGAGAGGGGGGGGGTCACTTTATCAGAACTGAAAAGTGAATTCATCATGTTTTCAGTCTCACGCCTTGGGCTCTGTTCACATTCGAGTTCCAAATTTGCAATATACGAAACTTTATCATTTATGCCTACTGGAGAAGTGGCCAGGCAAATGGGGAACACAATCTATACTTTTAGAGAACAAACAAAAAGGTACTGCAAGGTAAGTTCTAGTCTGATATCTGGGGAGGGGGGGCAAAACTTAAATGGTAACTCATCAAAACTAAATTTTGCTATTGCACTCCTTATGGTAAATAAAAAATATTTCTAATATACTTTATATAAAAAAATGAAGTTTTCTATGTTTTATTTGTGCTTGAAAAAGCACCCCATTATAAAAACTGCACCCCTCAAAATATTCAAAATGACATTTAGAAAGTTTTTTAACCCTTTAGGTGTTTCACAGGAATAGCAGCAAAGTGAAGGAGAAAATTCAACATCTTCATTTTTTACACTCGCATGTTCTTGTAAACCTAGTTTTTGAATTTTTACATGTGGTAATAGGAGAAAAAGCCCCCCAAAAATTTGTAACCCGATTTCTCTCGAGTAAGAAAATACCTCATATGTGTATGTCAAGTGTTCGGCGGGCGCAGTAAAAGGCTCAGAAGGGAAGGAGCAACAATGGGATTTTGGAGAGGGAGTTTTTCTTAAATGTTTTTTGAGGGGCATGTCACATTTAGGAAGCCCCTATGGTGCCAAAACAGCAAAAAATAAAAATAAGAATAAAACAACACATGGCATACTATTTTGGAAACTACACCCCTCAAGGCACGTAAAAAGGGGTCCAGAGAGCCTTAACACCCCACAGGTGTTTGACGACTTTTTGTTAAAGTCTGATGTAAGTGGAAAAAAATATGTTTTCACTAAAGTGCAGTTTCCCCCCCCCCCCCCCCCCCGAATTTACCGTTTTTTTTACAAAGGGTAATGGGAGAAAATGCCCCCCAAAATTTGTAACCCCATCTCTTCTGAGTACGGAAATATTCCATGTTAGGACGTAAAATGCTCTGCGGGCGCACTACAATGCTCAGAAGAGAAGGAGTCACATTTGGCTTTTGGAAAGCAAATTTTTCTGAAATGGTTTTTCTAGGGCATGTAGCATTTAGGAAGCCCCTATGGTGCCAGAACAGCAAAAAAACAAAAAACAAACAACACATAGCATACTATTTTGGAAACTACATCCCTCAAGGAACGTAACAAGGGGTACAGTGAGCCTTAACACCCCACAGGTGGTTGATGACTTGTTAAAGTTGGACGTGTAAATGAAAAAAAAAACATTTTTTTTTCACTTAAATGCAGATTTTCCCCCAAATTTTAAATTTTTTACAAGGGGAAATAGGAGAAAATGCCCCCGGGCGGGGCATTGTTGGATTATCGGCAAGGTAATTGCCGATACCGGTAACATCCAAAATCGTGAATATCGGCCGATAATATCGGCCAAACCGATAATCGGTCGATCCCTACTCAGAAGAGGAGGAGCGCCATTGGGTTTTTAGAGAGAGAATTTGTTTGGAATGGAAGTCAGGGGCCATGTGCGTTTACATAGCCCCCGTGGTGCCAGAACAGTGAACCCCCCCACATGTGACCCCATTTTGGAAACTACACCCCTCACAGGATTTAATAAGTGAGCTTTTACACCCCACTGGCGTTTGACAGACCTTTGGAACAGTGGGCTGTGCAAATGAAAAATTAAATTTTTCACTTTCAAGGTGAAAACCTCCAGCTGTTTTAAAACTACAACTTCCAGCATGTACTGATCGCCGAAGGGCATGCTGGGAGATGTAGTTATGCAACAGCTGGAAGTACACAACTACAACTCCCAGCATGCCGAGACAGCTGTCTGGGCATGCTGGGAGTTGTAGTTTTCCAACATCTGGAGGGCTACAGTTTAGAGATCACTGTATAGTGGTCTCAATCTGTAGCCCTCCAGATGTTGCTGGCAACCTACGGGCTTCCATAGTCTGCACCAGGGAGCAAGCCGCACATCATCGCCACCCGCTGCCGCCGATGGTAAGTTAACTCCGGCGCCGGTCACCTACAGTTGCCCTGCTCTACCCGGATTACCGTGGGTGGGCAGAGCGGGGGAACCAAACTTTAACCCCCCCGCCCTGATCTGCTATTGGTTGTTCGCTCCTACCACCTCACTCCTAACCCTTCAAGGGGGGTCGTGGGTGTCTTGGACAGCCCCGACCCCCTTATTTTCCCAGTCACTGGAGACCAGTATGACCCTGAATCGCCGCGGATCGGCGGTCTGAATTGACTGGCGTTTTGCGGTGATCGCCGATATTGAGGGGGGGGGTTTGCATTGTCATGGGATGCCTGCTGAATGATTTCGGTCCATTCCCCGCCCAGCAGATCGCCGATTGGACGATGGAGAGGCAGGTGAGGACCCTCGTCCGGTAACCTGAGTCCTTAAGGATCGGGAATGCAGGCGTGCGCGTACTCCCTGCGTCCACAAGAAGTTAAAGTTATAAATCTTGGATCCAATTTGTTTTCCATGAGGAGTTCTACAGCAGTCCCAAATGTGGGATCTGTGCTGGTTTTGACATAAGCTAGAGCACCCATTTTTGCATGGATTTCACTTGTTTCATAGGGTCAGCATGGGCAAACTCTTCCTTTTTACCTGCAATAGTTTTTTATGTATATAGCCCAATGTTTACTGCAGTTCTTGTAAAATAATGTATTTCCAGGAAGAAGTGTGGATGGGGGACAGAGATGTAAGAGCGCCATACCTCATAATGTGCGTTTCTGTGAGCTTCAAACTGTAACACGGCCCCGCACACCCTACAAAAGGTGTCTGTAAAAAGCTCTTTTTTGGTTTTCTCATCCAGTACAACTTCTGTGAAACAAAAAGCGAAAACATTTAGCAAATCGGTAAAGGAAAGCAAAAATATATCATGAAATAAACATATTTCCAGTTATCAAATTATGTATACAACCCCCCTCTCCCTTTATTTTAGCTGTGTAAAATTTTTGCCAAGCTATGGTTCTTTGGTTGCCCTTGGAAACAGACAACAGTTTACCTTCCCCTGTTGTCAGACATGTGACCTAACAGCAGTCATCAGTTCCCACAATGCATTGTTCCCATCTAAAAAGAAACTAGCAGAAGATTTCTGTGTGCGCTAAAGAACTATTAGACCCCAATTCTCTGGTCAAGACCCCTGGTCAAGTAACCATGAAAACAAGTAAAAAAAAAAATATATAAATAATAATTTTATATATATATATATATATATATATATATATATATATATAGGGACAGTTATGGCTTATTGTTTGAAATGTCCATTTATGCATGCATTTGAGGAGCAAAGAGGGTCAGAGAGACTTGGATCAGAAGTACAGACTGTCCCTCCAAAAGAAGACACTTGGGAGAGGTATGGTAATAGTACAATTCCTCCCTGACTGGCCTTATATGAATAGAATGGTGTGTAAAGAGACAAACCCTTTAGAATATTTATGGTACATTCGATCCTTTCTGGCAGTCGGAGAAACCCCTATTCATATGCCCTGTCAGGCTATAAAGAGGTCATAGAAGGGCAACCCCGTGTCTAAAGGAACGCTACGTAATGGCTGATGCATCCAGACATGACATGGTTGGCCATTCATTTGTTCAGGTGACTGCCAGGCAGCCTACTGTGTTAAAGGGGTACTCTGCTGCTCAGCATTTGGAAACTGTTCCTAACACTGGAGCCGCGAGCTCGTGACGTCATAGCCCCGCGTCTCTCATGACATCACGCTCCGCCCCCTCAATGCAAGTCTATGGGAGGGGGCGTGCCCCCTCCCACAGACTTGCATTGAGGGGGCGGGGCATGGCCTCATGAGGGGGCGGGGCTATGATGTCACAAGCTCGTGGCTCCAGCGTTCGGAACAGTTTGTTCAAAATGCTCAGCAGCGGAGTACCCCTTTAAGTAGTGGTTGTCTTTGTTCTTTTAGTGGAGACTATAATTAGAGATGAGTGAACTTAGAGTAAATTAGATTAGTCACGAACTTCTCACCTCGGCAGTTGATGACTTTTCCTGCATAAATTAGTTCAGCTTTCCGCTGCTCCCGTGGGCTGGAAAAGGTAGATACAGTCCTAGGAGACTCTTTCCTAGGACTGTATCCACCTTTTCCAGCCCACCGGAGCACCAGAAAGCTGAACTAATTCATGCTGGAAAAGTCAGCAACCGCCGAGCTGAGAAGTTCGTGACGAATTGAATTTACTGTAAGTTCGCTCATCTCTAACTATAATGTCTACTGATGCCATACAGAGACACCAGTAATACACAATGGGGGAAGCCGTGTAGAGAAAGAGTGGTGCAGTTGCCCATATAGACCAATCGGATTACTTCTATCATTTTTAAAATGGTCTCTGAAAAATGAAACAAGCAATCTGATTGGTTCCCATGAGCAACTGCACCACTATTTTGACAAATCACCCCCAAAGTGCCTTCAGAGTTCATAATGTATACCCGCAGCCGAACCAATACAGACACAGGATATGCCATGTCTAATTGATGCTGTTCCCATCTCTGGAACCTGCTGCAACGTGTAGTAAGGAGGCTGCCGCAACTAGGAGGCACATAAATGGGGAGTAGGCCGCACATATGCACAGCTTTCTATTTACTCCTATGGGAGATCCAACCAATGTTCTAGAGATGGGTGCGCCTCAAAACCCCAAACGCGTTTTCGCTAGACTGCTTCATCAGGGGGCGTGTCCACCAAATGACGGGGGTCAGTATATATAGGGGGTAATGGGCAATCACAGTCGGTGTGAGTCCGATAGATTGGTAACATGTGTGATACTCACAGTTATGTAATATATATGGTACCTGATCACCTCTTCCTGTCATGCGCACCTCGATTTTAGCGGTCATGTTGATGCTGGCACTGGTTCGCAGTCATGTGACCTCCGTCATCTGCAGGACTTCGCGTGCATGATATATTACATAACTGTGAGTATCACACGTTATCAATCTATCGGACTCACACCAACTGTGATTGGCCATTACCCCCTATATATACTGACCCCCGTCATTTGGTGGACACGCCCCCTGACGAAGCAGTTTTGAGGTGAGAGGTGTTCTTGTAGGGTGCATGTTCATGTATCTCACATATGTACTTCAGTGTTCTCCTGTACCAGCAGTCACAGTTCCTTCTGTGGAACCACACTAGTATATGTGCGTTATTTCTGTGCATTAGGCACATTCCAATTGTGGTTATATTATTATTATTTTGTACTTTATTCGAGTTACCATTAAATGGTCATCCATCTTGGTGATACATGTCCCTACATATACCTGCACAATTATGTGATATTTCTACCATTGCCCTTCCCCCGTTTTTCTGCCTGAACATTCTTGTACCCACCTATTGTATGTTTTTTTTAATTGTTTTTATGCATTTTTCTAATACAATAAAGATTGGTTATATTTTGAAATATGACTGTTTCATTATCTATAATCTATATATATATATATTATATATATATATATATATATATATATATATATATATATAAAACTCAACGTGTGTGTGTGTGTGTATGTTCCACAAAAACTTCCAAACGGCTAAAGATATTAACATGAAACTTGGCCACATGTTACTTATATGTCAACAACAAACATAGGATAGGTAAATTAACCCTTACTCACCCCCATTTGCCAGGGGCGGGGTTTATGTTTAAAGTCCCATACAAGTCAATGGGAAATATATGTTACTGCATAACTTCCAAACGGCTGGAGATATTTCCATAATACTTGGTCACATGTTACTTATATGTCCACTTAAAATATAGGATAGTTAATTTAAAGGGGTACTCTGGTGCCTAAACATCTCATCTCCTATCCAAAGGATAGGGGATAAGATGCCTGATCGCGGAAGTCCCGCCGCTGGGGACCCCCGGGATCATGCACGCGGCACCCCCTTTGTAATCAGTCCCCGGAGCGTGTTTGCTCCGGGACTGATTACCGGCGACCGCAGGGCCGGCAGCGTGTGACATCACGCCTCCACCCCCGTGTGACGTCACGCTCCGCCCCTCAATGCAACCCGACGCCCCCTCCCGTAGGCTTGCATTGAGGGGCGGAGCGCGACGTCACACGCCGCCTGCCCTGCAGTCGACCATAATCAGACCCGGAGCGAACACGCTCCGGGCACAGATTACAAAAAGGGTGCCACGTGCATGATCCCGGGGTCCCCAGCGGCGGGACTTCCGCGATCAGGCATCTTATCCCCTATCCTTTGGATAGGGGATAAGACGTTTAAGCACCGGAGAACCCCTTTAACCCTTAACTACCCCCATTTGTGAGGGTCGGGGGTTTTGTTTAAAGTCCCATGCAAATCAAAGGGAAATGTATGTTCTCACATAGCTTCCATATGGGTGGAGATATTTCAATACCTGGTACACATATTACAGGTTGGGATAGGAGGTTGGGATAGGAGGTCGGGATATTAGGAGGACGGGATAGGAGGACGGGATAGGAGGTCGGGATAGGAGGTCGGGATATGACAACAATATATGAGGACGGGATATGAAGTCAAAAGCTTCCTCTGTTTATTTTCCTTCCCAACAAGGATTAGGAAGGAAAAACCGGGCAACGCCGGGTACTCAGCTAGTATATATATCTATATATATATATATATATATATATATATATATATATATTATATATATATAAAACTCAATGGGGGAGATTTATCAAAACCTGTGCAGAGTAAAACTTGCCCAGTTGCCCATAGCAACCAATCAGCTTGCTTCTTTCATTTTCATGAAGGCCTGTGAAAAATGAAAGAAGCGATCTGATTGGTTGCTATGGGCAACTGGTCCACTTTTCCTCTGCACAGCTTTTGATAAATCTCCCCCCATGTGTGTGTGTGTGTATGCATGTATGTATGTGCCACAAAAACTTCCAAACGGCTAAAGATATTAACATGAAACTTGGTACACATGTTACTTATATGTCAACAACAAACATAGGATAGGTGATTTAACCCTTACTCACCCCCATTTGCCAGGGGCGGGGTTTATTTTTAAAGTCTCATACAAGTCTATGGGAAATATATATATATAACTTCCAAACGGCTGGAGATATTTCGATAATACTTGGTCACATGTTACTTATATGTCCACTTAAAATATAGGATAGTTAATTTAACCCTTAACTACCCCCATTTGTGAGTGTCAGGGTTTTTGTTTAAAGTCCCATGTTCCCACATAACATCTGTATGGCTGGAGATATTTCAATACCTGGCACACATATTACAGGTCGAGATAGGAGGACCGGGATAGGAGGACCGGGATAGGAGGACCGGGATAGGAGGACCGGGATAGGAGGACCGGGATAGGAGGACCGGGATAGGAGGACGAGATAGGAGGACGAGATAGGAGGTCGAGATAGGAGGTCGAGATAGGAGGTCGAGATAGGAGGTCGAGATAGATGGACTGGATAGGAGGATGGGATAGGAGGTCGGGACAGGAGATCGAAATATGAGGACGGGATAGGAGGTCGAGATATGATGACGGGATAGGAGGTCGAGATATGAGGACAGGATATGGGGTTGGGATATGACAACAATATATGAGGACGGGATGTGAAGACAAAAGCTTCTTCCTCCTTTGTTTATTTTACTCCCCAACAAGGATTAGAAAGGAAAAAACTGGGCAACGCCGGGTACTCCGCTAGTTGTCTATAAATGTTGGTGTTGAGATTTGAGATTGACCATATGATTTAGGCTCTCAGATAGCCACATACTTTTTTTTGGTTAATTACATTGAAATCTGCAGCATGAAATCCTGTGCATCAAATCTGCGTACGTGTGAATGTACCCTAAATGTAATACACCAAAGATTCAATTTTTTTTAAATACAGATGGGGGCAATAAGTATTAAACTGTACCTGTCTTTAACAAAAACTTTTTTATAATGTAGAAAATATCATATGTATATTTGTATTATACATATAAATGTGTATACATTTGTCCCTGTAGCTATTGCCTGTGTGTCTCTGTAAGGAGTCCAAATACAGGAAGTGTGGGTGGAAGTGTGGATCAGTGCACAGAGCCCCGCGTGTCCCCAGTGGACAGAGCCCCGCGTGTCCTCACTGCACAGAGCCCCGCGTGTCCTCACTGCACAGAGCCCCGCGTGTCCTCACTGCACAGAGCCCCGCGTGTCCTCACTGCACATGCCGTATTCCCACTTCATGATGGATTTCCATTCAAGAAGGTGCGAGGTAGGGGCAGGGTCACACTACTAGAACACCCCCCAATCTAGGTATTCTGTTTTACTCATCAGGGTAAAGAAAAGTAAATGTTTTTGTTGGACTTTTATTTTCTTCATATTCCTTGCAGTCCTTTAGTGCTAAGGCTATGTTCACATGTGGATTCCAATGGGAATTCCACACCAGTGTTTTACAACAGAAATCTGCACCATAGTTCAGATTTTTTTCGCAGTACAATGGATTAAAGTGGTAAACCCCTCACTATGTAAGATTGGTCATACACATTAGATATCGCCAAACACTTTTACACCTGACAGTTAATACTTCTGGCCCCCCCAAGACAGGACTAGCACCCCTCTGTGCTTTCAGTCCTGTTTTATCAGACTCCTGTCTAAATAAAGAGAGGTGGGGGTTACAGAGCAGCCTGCAGTGAATGGATGAAGAGACCCAGCACAGCAAAGCAGACTCAGGGAGGAAGTGAATGCATGGTGAGTGAGGGCAGACTCAGTGTTTGCCTCCGACACGCCGCTTCCTAAGCGGTGGATGTCAGAATGAGTAAGCAGCAGAACAGATTTTTGAGGGGATTTTTCAGCCAAATACAGAAGCTAATTTGACTGAACAAACTACCCGAGGGGACTTACTAGTTACTGTGGCTATTTCATTTATATTTTTGGTCTGTAGTCACTATATATATATATATTTTTTTTTTTTTTTCATTCATTTACACTTACCTATAAGTCTTCATTCACAAAATTTATAAAAATAAACCACACACCTATTTATCACAACATCAACATCTAGCATATATTCTCTAAACTATTACATTATATTTCCTGTTCTTTATATACTGGCATCCCCTCTGTGTACTGAATCAGAGGTGACTTAGAGACAGAGTATTCTTTCTAAGTTTTAACGCATGCGCAGCCTATTCGCTGACACCAACATTTTGTTAAAGTTTTAGCGCATGCGCAGTAGGTACGACAGTGTCGGCAAAGATATAAGTTCTGCGCATCCCGAAGTTAACATGCGCGGCGCAGCATGATGACATCGATAGTAAACATCGGCACTGCCTGATGACAGAATATGACGTACACACGTCATGCTCAGAAGCGTGGACCTATTCTGGCATATAATTGGCGAGCAGGTAATATAACCATATGTTTATAATTAAGGAAGAAATGTGATTGGCAAACTGAGTGACAGCTCTTGTAACGGCAACATTTATTGGAGAAAGTGATCAGGCTCACCATTATGACATCAGGGGGGTGGGTTATAAATACCCCCGCCGCCATTTTGACAGCAGCCATTGCCTCTTGAGAAAGCCACGGAGGCGGCGAAACATGTAGAGGCGGCAATAGTGTTTATATTTTAAGCAATACCAGAATGATCAATATCCTAGTAGCCACTGCAGGTCTATGTGATTAAGAAGTGGAGACTGGTCTCCCAATACGGATTGCACTTATACTAGATCTTCTGGCTATTAGTTTTAAACATTTTTGTTGGGATTATATATTTTAACTACATGAAGTAAAACGTTTTAGGGGTAGAATATAGGGGTTTCATACCCCGGGCTTAGGCCTTGGGGTTAAGTAATTAAATACAGAAGCTAGGCACATAAAAGACATGTAAAGCATCTGCATGGCCTAGTGAGTAACATATAGAAGCATTATTTTTTTTCTGTGATATGACAGGTACGCTTTGAGATTCATACTGGCCACTGGCGGACTTGAAGTGACTATTACTACATGGTTGCCTATTTATGTGAATGAACATTGGGTAATTCATTTCCCTCTGACTACTACAAGGTATAATGGATGTATACTGGATATAAGTGGTATGGGGCTTAGTGTGACTTTACAAAGGGATTTTTGTACACCCTCTATGGGGCACCCTCCAACTTCCACCCTTTTTGTTTACTTTTTCCCCATTATGTTTTCACTGAAAGTTTTAACAAGACATAAGTGAGACAATAGTGTAAATGAGAAGGGAGACCCATCTCCATAAACAAGTATTTCCCAACCAGTGTGCCTCCAACTGTTGCAAATCTACATCTTCCAGCATGCCCGGACAGCCTTTGGCTGGTCATATTCCCCTATTTACCAAATGGTGTCTACAAGAGGCAGGTCGCAGCTACACATGGAGAATAAAGTTCAGTGTGTGTCAAAAACACACTCACCCTAAGCCTGGCACATAGAGTCAGGTATCCAACACAGAAAAAAAAAAAAGTGCTACGACACCCTTATGACTAAACAGACCAAACTGGCTACTAAACTGGAATAGCTGGTTCTGCAAGTCTGCAATATTTTACCCATCCTTGGCGGACTAGAAGGATGTACATGTTACATATTCATAGACTGCCTCAGCTTATAACAATTGTACGGTAGCCTAGAAGCAGTAATTCTAGGTAAATGATCAGCCTGGCTTGGCTTGAACTAAAAATTACAGGTTGCCCCTAAGTTATAAGCTTAACCATCACTTCCAGAATGGAAATAACTACACAGCTTCCTCTGTAGTATACAGCAGCTGATAAGTACTGGAAGGGTTAAGATTGTTTAATAGAAGTAATTTACAAATCTGTTTAATTTTCTGGCACCAGTTTATCTGAAAAGTTTTCTTTTTCCTCCGGAGTACCCCTTTAACTGTTGTAGTACATATTATTATGTAAACTACTCCACTGATCTTGTGTGATAAGAGTGCCCCCTTGAATCAGAGTCACCCAGTGATGTTATAGTGCAGATAGCACCGTATGAGTTTAACATTTAGTCCTTAAACGGGCACTGTCAGATCCAAAAACCTTTTATATGTTGTTACTGATGAAATTTTAAAGACATTTTGTAATTTAGTTGATAAAATTTTTTGGGGGAAATTTGAAGAAGAAACCGGCTCCTAAAAATCCAACCACTAGGGGTCCCCATACCTATTGGGACACTAACCAGTACTGCAGCAGCATCAGATTTGTCCATGAGTCATAGACAAGGCTCCATGAGCAGACACACCAATCACATTCCACCACGACACAGGAGGGACACACCCCATTCCACCACACACCAATCACCTCCCACCACAAGAGACGGACACACCCCCTTCCACCACAAGAGAGGGACACGCCCCCTTCCCCTAAGAAAATTTCTAACACTGAGGAAATAAAAAAAGGGATTTTTATAATAAATTTAGGTGATAGAGGTATTAAAAAAATAGATGTACATAGGTACAGAGTAACAATATTTTTATGGGATCTGACAGGTACGGTTTAGAGTCCCTGCCATTTAGACAAAAATTTGAGACATCACCGAAACACGTTAAAACTTTTGACCAATCAGGGTCTCCACCAAGCATTAGAATAGGCAGGTAGAAGAAATGCAAGCTCCCTGGATGACTTCATAGATTGGTTGTGGTCTCACAAGTGAAGTAATTGTGAGACCACAACCAATCAAAATGTTTAATATATAGCTCTGTGACGCGTCAAACATTTTTCTAAATGACAGGGACTTCTGCTGGATGTTGTAATTCCAAGAAAACGGCAAGGAAGGTGTGCAGCGCTGGGGAGTGAGAAGACAACCCCTTTCCTGCTCCTGGCTATCCTCTTTAGCGGTCAGGCAGTATAAATACTTATGAACTGAGTTAGTGGGTGCCAGGCTCAGGTAGTTCCCCTTCTCTCTACCGGGTAGTGTAATATGCGTAGAAAACAGAGTTGGCACACCAGTGATAGTATGTGTTCATCCATGTAATAGAACACATAACAGTTCTCATTTAAAAGAGGACCTCTCCATCAGCCTGATGAAGGGCCTTGTCCAAAATGGTACCTACTAACCTCCTAGAGGTCCTGGAGCAAACGCATACAAAAGAGATGTTACTATAATATAATAGCTTCGGGTGATCACATACCTCTTCCTGGTATCTTGATACTTGAGTTCAGTTTTTCTGACTATTCACAGAATGGTCAGACGGCCATAAAATTCATTTAAATAATGGGTGTAAATATGAGGTGATGGGTGGGATTATACAGTCAGAGGGTGTGAATGTTTTACATTGCCAGCATTAAAAAAAAAGTATGACATCGGGGTACAATAGGCAAGGGCTCGACCGGTCTGTTTAGAATCTAGGAGTCAGTGAAAAAATGTTAAAGATGAACTCTGCGGAATCTGTAGGCGCTATATAAATAAATAAACTCCTGCAAAAATTTACTGATCCCCTATCCACAGGATAGAGTATAAGTAGCCGAGTCCGTCTCTCAGTGAGGAACATGTGTCGTCTACGGGTAGATGGCACCCCATTCATTTGTATAAGAGCCCCGATGATGCCCGAGTGCCTTTTTGTGGACTTTTTGGCACTCCCATAGAAATGAATGCTTCAGACGGCATGCACTCCTCACTAACTTATCCCCTATCCTGTGAATAGGGAATAAGTTAACTTTTGCTGAGGTTCTCCTTTAAAGGAGTACTCATCTGGGGGAAAAAAAATATTTAAATGAACTGGTGCCAGTAAGTTAAACAGATTTTAAATTACTTCTATTAAAAAATCTTAATTACTTCTATTAAAATCCTTTCAGTACTTATCAGCTGCTGTTATGATCCACAGGAAGTTCTTTTTTTTTTTAATTTCCTTTCTGTCTGACCACAGTGCTCTCTGCTGACACCTATGTCCATTTTAGGAACTGTCCAGAGTAGGAGCAAATCCCAATAGCAAACCTCACCTGCTCTGCACAGTTCCTGATATGGACAGAGGTGTCGCCAGAGAGCACTGTGGTCAGACAGAAAGGAAATTCAAAAAGAAAAGAACTTCCTGTGGATCATAACAGCAGCTGATAAGTACTGGAAAGATTAAGATTTTTTTAACAGAAGTAATTTACAAAGCTGTGTGGGGTCAAATTTTGCACCGTAAAAACTCACATGATCAGGCGGACTGCCTGACGTCCCATCCCAGAAGTCCCACTAACAGGTTTGTGTGCCAAAACGGTTTCAATGATTATGGCAAATTAACAGTCAAATGACAGGAATTGGAGTGGTCCAGGCATGTGTGTCATGTGCTGATCACACCTAGAGAGCTTGTATTGGATCATCTGTTTTTTGGGACCTTTCTACTAGTTTTTCAGCACATGCTAAATATGTAAATATGTAGGCTAGTGTTCTCAAGCCTAACAGATGAACAATGTGGCGGTGTTATTGCTCTCCAAGGTTGTGCTTGTGATGTACATTTAGCGCGTATGCCAGAGAAAACCCAATGCTAAAATTAGCCTAGAAGAAGCCAAACTGTGTCCTATACCCTGGCTGGCTGGCATACCAGGCAAAAAAGGATGGAGTAGTCTATACTAGGGTGGTTCATTTTTTTAACTTTTTTCTCTGATCGAATCCTAATCCCAGCAAAGGTGTCGACCCATTAGGGCAACACGCGTGCAAAATTTGGTTCCGATCGGACAATATCTTCGAACTCCACTATGAACTTCATGTTTTATATGGAAAATCATTCTTGATCCTTATTGTCAGACTTAAAGGGGTACTCCGCTGCTCAGCGTTTGGAACAAACTGTTCCGAACGCTGGAGGCGGGAGCTCATGATGTCATATCCCCGCCCCTTCATGACATCACACCCCACACCCTCAATGCAAGTCTATGGGAGGGGGCGTGACGGCTGTCACGCCCCTCCCATAGACTTGCATTGAGAGGACGGGGCGTGACATCATGAGGGGGCGGGGCTATGACATCACGAGCTCCCGGCGTCTGCTCCAGCGTTCGGAACAATTTGTTCCAAATGCTGAGTAGCGGAGTACCCCTTTAAGCAAGGCCTGTTTGGATAATAGTAGATAGAATTTGGCGATGACGTGCCTCTTGATCACATACTCTTGGACACCTCTGACACAAGTTGCACGGTCTTCACCCCTGTATGACATGACATGTATTTGGTGAAAAACCATCTGGGCACTGTGTTATGAGACCGGAAAAAGCTTGCCTATGAGGTGTTTGTTTAAACACATCGCGACACAGTAAAACATGAAGCTTATAGAGGAGACAGAAGATATTGTCCGCTCAGAACCAAATTTTGCATTTGAATTGCCCTTATGGGCAGACTACGCTTAGGCCATTAAATGGGTCCCTTGCCTTTCCAGTCACATATAGGTTTGGATGGAATTTTGACATTTTTCTGACATATCAGAGCCTCGGAAGCACATATCATGGCGTCAATCTAGCCTAAGAGGAGGGAAAAACATCAGATGGTGTATGATGAGATATTCTATCCTAGGTCCATCTATCCCAAGGGACAAGGCTACAATACCTACCTGACATTGCCGCTACAGATAAGTATGGGGATCGCAAGTATGAGTCTTTGTAAAGACTGAGAGGCTTCAGTGATCGCACAAGCATACAACTGCCGGATCTTTCCCGATTTGATAGTGATGGGCTATCCTGAGCTTAGACCATCAATTTGTAAGGCGAGGATAATCCCTTTAAAACCCAAGGGAAAAGCCATTGATGGCCTATCCATGGGACAGGCCCTGAATAGCTGATCGGCGGAGCGCACTGAAGTAAACAGTGTGTGGAGCTGGAATCCTTAGCTCTGTACACTTATCAATCTGTCAAGACAAATACTGTCTGATTTACCCATAGCAACATAAGAACTAAAAGCTGAGCTGTGATCGGTTGCTATGGACAAATAAGAAAGCTTTTACCTCAGACTGATGAATTTGTCTAATTGTGTAGTGGTGATGATGAGTTACTGCAGTGCAACTCCTACTGAAGTAAATGGGCGCTGCAGTAACCTGGCACCACCACTACACAATGTAATGTATGGAGCTAAAGATTCCGGCTCCACACATTCATTTTTCATATTGGCTACCATTTGCCCCTACAGCTAAGTGGCATACTGGCAGTCAGCTATTAAAAGGAGTACACCGAAATATAAAAATGTATCCCCTATCCTAAGGATAGGGCATAAGTGTCGGATCGGAGGCGCAACTCAATGGGAGAGCCGGAGATACCCGAGTGCGGCGCTCCAGCTCTCCCACAGAGATGCACCGAGGGGCGGTGTGGTGGTTGACACGCACCATTCAGGTGGAGAGCCGGGGCGTCGTTCGGTAGATTTGGGGGGGGGTCCCAGGAGTCGGACCCCCCGCGATCTGACACGTATCACCCATCCTTAGGATAGGGGATACATTTTTATATCCCAGAGTACTACTTTAAGGACCTATCCTGTGGATAGGCCTGAAAACCCCTTTAACATAAAGATGGTTGGATTCTTGGAATATGTTGCATTCATCAACAACTATCCCTGGTAAGTGATATCAATATTTGGCGTATGCTGTGGACTTAAGGAGGGGTCTAGATTTATACTAAAAGTTTATCAAACACCTAGGAAGCTTCTATATTTCTATTGCCAAAAACAGGACATGACAGTGTTTTTCTCCAATGGGTCGACTCCTACGTTTCGTGCAGAGAACATATAGTAAGGCTATGTTCACACCCCAGAATGTCAACACAGAAAACCTCTATGTTGACATTCTGCCTGAAATCTCATGTCCGCATGTTCCAGTCTTCCTGCGGACACCGGAATGGGAATTACATCTGGCACAGAAATTCAGCCATGAGCACAGTGCTGCAGAATCCCATTGAAATCAATGGGACTCTACTGCTGCGGAATTCCACACGGAAATTCTGACATGTAAACATTGCGTAACAAAATAGTACAGCCATGTAACGCCTTTATATAAAGAAAGTTCAGTTCGGCACTGCTGTGTATATGATAGCGGGCTAGTAACGGGTAATAGAGATGAAAGTTGCTGAGTGAAGTGTAGGGTGGTGCTTTGACAAATACATAGCAAAAGTCTAAACTTAAAGCAAGCAGAAAGATAGTCGGCAACTCACCAATCTTCGTCTTCACGTTGCAGCTTTATTAAAACTTACTCACATACAGGGTAACCGGAGAGGGACAATAAAAAGGGGGTACAGCAGGCGGAGCCTGCTGTACCCCCCCTTTATTGTCCCTCTCCTGTTACCCTGTATGTATGTTTTAATAAAGCTACAACGTGAAGACAAAGATTGGTGAGTTGCCGACTATCTTTCTGCTTGCTTTAAGTTTTAACTTCTTACTTTTACTACCTATACAGCTATTCTAGGTAGGATGGGGGATAGGAAAGGAACAAGATGGCACAACAATACAGCAAGACCTGTCTTCAGGCCTTTAAAGGAAAATGGTCACATGTTTTCTCCCGCACTATCCACAGGTACTGATAGATAGTGCGGGAGACGTTGATTCCAATGAGCCCTACCTTGCCCGGCCATTCGCCCGCAATTGTAGCTTTATTCTATGTGTATATCTTGCTGTAACTGGCACAGGCGGGGCTTCTGCAAGGTTAACTGGCACTGACGTCAGCGCCGCTAATGAATATTCATCCCCCCTCCCTCCAGCTCTCCCTCTCTCCGCCGCTCCTAACTGAAGGGAGGGGGGATGAATATTCATAAGCGGCGCTGACGTCAGTGCCCGTTAAGCTACAGAAGCCCCGCCCGTGCCAGTTACAGCAAGATATACACATAGAATAAAACTACGATTGCGGGTGAACAGCCGGGCGGATCCGGGCAAGGTAGGGCTCGTAGGAATCAGCGTCTCCCGCACTATCCATCAGTTCCTGTGGATAGCGAGGGAGAAAACATGTGACAGTTTTCCTTTAAGCTACATTAATGTAAAGCCAAGTTCCTAAATAGACAGTAACAAACTGATGGAGTACATCAGAAGCTCTGGTTTAGGAAATAAACATCTCCATTCTTAATGGGGTTGCTGCTAACTACATACTCATCTCATGCAGAAAGCAAGAGGACCCCAAACAGTGAGGCTAGCACTGTATGGGGTTTGCTACAAAATTGCTGGCGCACCTAGGTAGGGTGCTGCGCTTTGATTAGAACAGTATACATAGGGAATTGGGAACGGTGACTAGGGCACCGTGTATGAGGCACTGGGGATAGTGGCACTATGTATAAAGCAGTAGGGATGGTGGCACTTTCTGGCTGTGGCATTAGGTATAAGGTATGTCAAACTAGGGATGGTGGCATTATTTATTGTGGAACTCTGGCTGTAACATTTGGGTATAAAGGAACTCTCTGGCTGAGGTAATGAGAAGGTAGGTAGTCTCTGGCTGAAAGCAGTGTATAAGGAGGTTCTCCCCGGTTAGTGCAAAGCACATTGGAATGGACAATACATATTATGGAACTTACATGCTAAGGAAATGTGTATGGAGGCACTATGTATGAATATACTCTCTTTGGCACTAAGAAAAAAAAAAAAAGCACTGGCTATGGAGATACTCTCTATTTGGGCAGTGTGTATGAATGAACACTAGGTCACTGGTTATGGATGTTTTATGGCTGGGACACTGGGTATTGGGTAATCCCTGGTATGGAACAACTTTGACTGGAGCATTAGGTATGGAGATACACTCTGGTTGGGACACTTGAAATAGAGCACTGTGTACGACACACTCCAGCAGGACAACTGCATAAGGATGTATTGTCTGGCTATGGCACACAGGAAGGTTATGAATATTGGTGGGAAGAGGTGGTAAACTTTCGGCACTGTGTATCGGGGCCAGTTCTAGCATGTACTGTTTAAGAAGTAATCTCTGACAGGCACTTTATCAGGGGTAGTTTAAAATTTTACTGTTATTTGAAAAAAAAAACTTGACATGAGACACATTAATAGTTTTGATAAGTGGTGGTCTTGTACAGAAAGTCTATGTAGCCCATCTGCAGCGAGGTGACGTTGGGGAGTTTCTCTTTGCTCCTTCTAACAACTGGAGGGGTCTCAGCACCCACACTCTGACAGATCAAAAATTTTGACATGTCAATTTTTTTTTTTAATGACAATAACAGTTTTAGGGCAGCCCCTTGATGTTGCACAATCTGATAACGCACACATGCATACTGAACCCACGACACACTCGCAAGTAGCACATGAAGAGCAAAAATTATATTCTAGGCCCTTGAATGGGACAATGCTGCTGTACCTTGCATTGCCGATACTAGTAGTTTGGTAAGTGCAATGAAGAGCCATTGTAAACACTGGTGTTGGGAGTCCGACTCCCAACAATGTAAAATTGATGGCCAATCTTGAGGATAGACCAATCATTTTAAAGGACAGGATATCCCTTTTAAAAAGGGGTTATCCAGATCAGAAAAATTTATCCACTGTCCAAAGAATAGGGGATAAGTGTCAGATCGCGGTCAGACCCCCTGCGATCTCCTACCTGGAGTCTCGGCTTTCCTCGTGCAAGGAGCATGATTCTGCATGCACCCTCTTTAGCTCTATGGAAGAGCTTTACTCTGTATCTCCTATAGAGATGCATGGAGGGGGCCTGTTGACCTCAGCTTTGTGCGGTGGTTCACACAACTTCATGCAGGTGAGCCGGGACCCCGTATAGGAGATCACGGTTGGATCCCCTGTGATCACACATTTTACTAAACTGGACTTGACATCTGAATGGGATTCTGGACTGGACAATTTTCAGCTCTGAACCAGGAATTGACATCGAGGCAAAACCAATGTCACACAAGTGTACGTGTTGCTTAAATTTCTTTTTGACATATCAAAATTTTGATCGATTGGGGTCTGAGTGTTCAATCCAACCAATTGCTAGAGCTTGCGTAGAGAAGGGAGCAACTGAGCATTTCACTCCCCGCTCTCTGTGCCTGCTACCAAGATAATCCCATTCACTTACATTGAAAGTTTGTCTCAGTGACGTGACACAGAGCCAGGAGTGAACACGCTTAACTCCTTAAGGACTTAGGGTGTTCCTGTACGCCCTGAGTCCGCTCCCGCTGTACAATGCGGGGCCACAGCGTCTAACAATGGCCGGGACCAGTGGCTAATAGCGTGCGGCACTGATCGCGGTGCCGCGCGCTATTAACCCTTTAGATGCGGCGTTCAAAGTTGAAAACTAAAGTGAAACTAAAACAAAAAAACTAAAACACTGCCGGTTAGCTCAGGGGGCTGTTCGAGGCCGCCGCAATAAAATAGCGGCATCCCGAACAGCTGTAGGACAGCAGGAGGGTCTCCAACCTTCCTCCTCGCTGTCTGTTCACCGAATAACCATTGTTCAATGTAAAAGATCAGTGTGTGCAGGGTTATAGCCACCTATGGGAGCTATAACACTGCAAAAAAAAAGGTAAAAAGTGAAGATCATTTAACCCCTTCCCTAATAAGTTTGCATCACCCCCCTTTTCCCATAAAAAAAAAAAAAAAAAAAACCTGTATATAAAAATAAACATATATGGTATCGCCGCGTGCAGAAATATCCAAATTATAAAAATATATAGTTAATTAAACCGTACAGTCAATGGCGTATGCGCAAAAAAATTCCAAAGTCCAAAATAGCGGATTTTGTCACTTTATATAATCAAATAAAGAATAAAAAGCGATCAAAAAGTCTGATCAATACAAAAATGGTACCGCTAAAAACTTCAGATCACAGCGCAAAAAAATTAGCCCTCATACCGCCCCATATGCGGAAAAATAAAGTTATAGGGGTCAGAAGATGACAATTTAAACGTATACATTTTCCTGCATGTAGTTATGATTTTTCCCAGAAGTACGACAAAATCAAACCTATATAAGTAGGGGATCATTTTAATCGTATGGACCTACAGAATAAAGATAACATGTAATTTTACCGAAAAATATACTGCGTAGAAACGGAAGCACCCAAAAGTTACAAAATTGTGTTTTTTTCTTCAATTTTGTCTCACAATGATTTTTTTTTCTGTTTCGCTGCAGGTTTTTGGGTAAAATGACTGATGTCATTACAAAGTAGAATTGGTGGCACAAAAAATAAGCCATAATATGGATTTTTATGTGCAAAATTGAAAGGGTTATGATTTTTAAAAAGGGAAGGAGGAAAAAACGAATGTGCAAATACGGAAAACGGTTAACACCCTCTTAGAAAAGTTGGCAAACGTTTTTTTTAAAGTGACAGTGCCCATTTAAGCAATCTTAGCTTTGTTCAGAAACCCAGGATGCCCTAGAGGCAGGCCACCAGACATGACGAAGAGATTTTCTTCTTGGAGAGAATATGGGAAATGCCACTTCGAAGATACTCGCACATTATGGTTAGGAACCTTACTGACACCTGGAACAAAAAGAACTTGATACACAGTAGCAAATGAGTGCTAAAGGGGACCATTCCCATTATTTCCAGTGGATCTCTGCTCCTTACTGGAATGACTGGTTGGTGTGGTTCAGATCAGGTAGAAATCGCTTTCTAACATGAAATGTATGTTCAGGTCACATGGCAGCATTAAAGAGAAAAAGTAAAGGCAAAATGTCAATATCTAAATGTCAATAATCTATCTTTTTATTAGAAGTCAGGCAACGACCGCTTCCATATACGAGCTGATGTGTCTTATGTGAAGTACTGGGCATTCAGCAACACGTATGACATCAACGCAAACACATGAAATCACATGATGTCATACCACACACAAAATGGAAGAATCCCTTTATAACACCATATATAGATGTGACAGAGGGGGCTCCCCAGACCCACATCATACAAAAGATGGATCCAAAGGGCTCACTAACCACATCATATATGAAAAGAAGACAGTAGAGTAACCTTATGGCATAGTGTATGTTAATGGACTCTGGGGTCCATCACACTTGGGCAGAAGACTCTCCAAAGTCAACGAGTCATTCAGGATTCTAGGTCTTCAGCCCGGAGCTAGATAACCACGTCTCTACGGGTCGGCTGTTGCATAGTGATGTCGGGTCCTATTGCATTACATACTGAAAAGGGTTACTCTTCTCCCCAGCGTTCGGAACATTGAGTTCCTGGACGCTGTGTGCGGGCTTCCATGTCCAGCCCCACCCCCTCTTGATGTCATAGCCGGCCCCATCAATGAAAGTCTATGGGAAGAGGGCGTGACGGTCCCTCCCATAGACTTGCATTGAGGGGGCGGGACGTGACGACACATGACGGGGTGTGAAGTAACGAGGGGGCGGGTGTGAACACGGAAGCCCCACACACAGCGACCAGGAACTCAATGTTCCGGATGCTGGGGAGTAGAGTTACCCTTTAAAGGGGTACTCCACTGAAAAACATTTTTTTTTTAATCAACTGGTGCCAGAAAGTTAAACAGATTTGTAAATTACTTCTATTAAAAAATCTTAATCCTTCCAGTACTTATCAGCTGCTGTATGCTATAGAGGAAGTTCTTTTCTCTTTGAATTTCCTTTCTAGTCTGACCACAGTGCTCTCTACTGACACCTCTGTCTATGTCAGGAACTGTCCAGAGCAATAGAGGTTTTCTATGGGGATTTGCCCCTACTCTGGACAGTTCCAAAAATGGACACAGGTGTCAGCAGAGAGCACTGTTTCAGTCAGAAAGGAAATTCAAAAAGAAAACAACTTCCTGTGGAACATACAGCAAATGATAAGTACTGGAAGGATTAAGATTTTTTTTTTTTTTTTTATAGAAGTAATTTACAAATCTGTTTAACTTTCTGGCACCATTTGAATTAATAAAAAAAAAAAAATGTTTTCCAGTGGAGTACCCCTTGAAGGCTGCATTCACACCTCGTTTTCACTGTACGGGTGCCGGATCCGGCTGGGGGAGGGGAAAACCGGGTGCTCCCGTACCCCAGCCGACCAGCGCTGAAATCCGTTTACTTTGATGACCGGAGTCAAACGGTGATTCCGGTCGGCTCATTTTTGACCCGTATGCGGTTTCCTGACCGGACCTAAAGGTCAAAAATGAGCCGACCGGAGTCACCGCTTGACTCCGGTCGGCTCATTAAAGTAAATGGATTTCAGCGCAGGTCCGCCTGGGGTACGGGAGTAATAATACACTAAACTCCAGGACCTAAGCCCGGGGTAAGAAACCCCTATTGCTTACTTCTAAAATATAACTTTTATTGAGTGTCCCAAAAATGAAACTTTAAAACTGATACCAGGTGTACCTAGTGCTTATAATATCAAGATTAAGAGAATAGTCTCCACTATCTCTCCAAAGATAGCCCTGCAGTGGCTGATTGTATATAGGGTGACACACTGGTACCGCTTAAAAACAAAACACTATTGCCGCCTCTACATGTTTCGCCGCCTCCGCGGCTTTCTCAAGAGACAAAAGTGATCAGGCTCACCATTATGACATCAGGGGGTGGGTTATAAATATCCCCGATGACAGCTGCCATTTCCACCATTGTTATAAGCACTAGGTACATCTGGTATCAGTTTTAAAGTTTCCTTTTTGGGACATTTTATTAGCACTCAATAAAAGTTATATTTTAGGGGTAAGCAATAGGGGTTTCTTACCCCGGGCTTAGGAACCTGGGGTTTAGTGTATCATTGGCTATTGACCTCTTACTACCCCAAGGGTAGTTTTGTTTAATTGGGGTACGGGAGCACCCGGTTTTCCCGTCCCCCAGCCGGATTCGGCACCCGTACAGAGAAAATGAGATGTGAATGCAGCCTAACACGACCAACATGACACCAAGTGCAACCTGACCCCAGCAGCATGCAACATGACGAGTGTCCATGCTGCTCCCATCAATTGTAGTTGTCTAACTCCAGCCTGAAGCCACTTGTTCGCTCTAAACTCATGCTGGGTATGTGGTGCAGTGAGGGCATCACCCACACATGTGCCAGCGTATTCTACTGTGTTATAAACACCTTTTCCTTTTAGGCAATGGAGATCAGGAAACATCCTGTTTACTTACTTATTATTCCAGTGACATCAGTGAATCAGCTCTATATTATACACCTACTTACATGTGGTAGATCTCCCAGAGGAATACTGCACACACGGTAATACACATACAGGGGACCTAGAGAGGGCACTATTCCCATCATGTAATTCCCACTCCTGGAACGTTTATTCCCATGATATGAGTGAACTCAATGTAGACTGGAGGACGTGACCCTGATACTCTCATAGGGTCTAGAAGCCCCCTACTAATAACCTGAGGGGTCACAGTAGACCACTTCGGGTCCAATCTTCTGATTCAGAAGACCGGAATTTATTTGTTTAGACTTCATACTAGGGATGAATGTGAGGAACGTTAAGACACATCATGGGATCAGATAGCAGTATGTAATCCCATGACACATCCTGGGGAGCAGACACTAATATAATAAGGGAATTTCTAATAGTCTCTGCTAAGGGGCTAACGGAAGCCTAAGGGGACGTGAAATCTCAGTGGCTGCTCTTATTGGAAGCTTCATACTGTTGTCTATGAAATGTCTTTACAGGTAGATCTTTCACAAGGGAACGTTCGCCTTTAAACATTTATCGACATGTCAAAAGATATCATTGGTGAGGTTTCTGCTAGAATCAAGGGGCCCATTGTGGTCCTCTGCATGTTATGGTGCTTCTGGCTCTTTGTGACCCCAAAAGACACATATACCTCCTAATAATGTCTTCTGACATGTCTCACATACAAAAATGTTTAAAGGAGAACCTTCCCTTTAAACTGAGCCAAGAAGAGTTGTCATAATGTTTGTGCCTTACACCTGCACTCACAGGCATCATTTAGGAAGGACGTCACCCGGCTGTTGGAAAACTACAACTCCGAAGTTTCACATGGAAGTATTATGGACGAACATGCTGCGGCCAAGTGTCCAATGACCCAAACTAACACCATCACAGATCCCTATGAGGTTGTCAGTTTGCATCATCAAACATGTGGTCGGAGCAGGACGCCCATTATATGCTCCCGTGACACTGGCCTAAGAGTTGCAATTTAACAACAAAGCACCGGATACAGACCCCTGCCCTATATGTATAAGAGAGAAGCAATAATAAGACTTCATTGCCTTATTATTAGAATACTCCATTAAAACCTATTAGGGAATAGCTGTGTATGCAATCCCCTGACCCGACTGGTCTACCACCGCTGTTGTGTGATTAGAATCTAGATGGGGTTATGCATCTCGCCATCTCTGAAAGGAGAACAACAGTGCACAGCAGAAAACTACACAAGTCATTGAATACGCCTGCAAACCCTTTAACTTTTCTACTGAATGTATAACAGTGTGGGATATACATCAAAACCAGGCATAGGAACAGTGAAGACGTTACAAATAGCAACCAATGAGGTTTCTGTTTTTTTTTAGGCTTGCAAAAAAGGAAACCTGATTGGTTTAAAGGGGCAGCAGTGCACTTTTCCTTTGCACCAGTTTTGATAAATCTCCATTAAGAGATCTCCGGCAAATAATAACGTATCCCCTATCCACAGGATAAGGGATAAGTAGCTGTTAACGGGTGGTCCGACCGCTGGGGCCCCCAGCAATCAACGGGGCGGCACCCAGAGCTCAGTGAGGAGCGCGTGCTGACCCCGTGTGACCTCACGCTCCGCCCCCTCAATGCAAGCCTATGGGAGGGGGCTTGCCAGCCGCCACACCTCCTCCCATAAGCTTGCATTAAGGGGCGGAGTGTGACGGCACACAGGGGCAGAGCCGTGATGTCACAATACTCTGGCCCCGTGATCCGGGGAGACCCGGAGCGATGTTCGCTCTGGATTCTGACGATAGCGGGGTGCTGCATGAAAGATTGCGGGACCCTCACGATCAGGCATCTTATCCCCTATCCTTTGAATAGGGGATAAGATGTCTTAGGGCCGGAGTACCCCTTTAAAGGATTGTTCTATTTGACACTGGTGGTGCAGTGGTTGGGATCGCAGGTAGCAGATCCAATCACAGCAGCCTGAAGCCTTTGCTACATCTCCGGGACTCTACTATTGATAGAACCTGCTTGTGGAAATGCAGTACATATGTGATTGAATTATTGCTCACACAAGTCCCATAGGGGCTTAAAGTGCAAAAAAATTAACTCTAAACTATTATGAAACCCTATAAAATCCCATCCAAAGCCAATTTTTATGTTCACTTTAGCTGAGAATAAAGAAAACCTCTATCTGAAAATCAGAACTGGATCTAGCGAATATTCTACAACTCGTTCTATTTCCTCTGTGCAATGTTGTTCAATAGCAGGATGGTCTCTAGTGGATGGATACTTTAGTCCCAAGCGCATAATACGGATACAAGTCCTAACCAGACAATGGAGGAGATTTATCAAAACCTGTGCAGAGGTAAAGTTGACCAGTTGGCCATAACAACCAATCAGATCACTTTTTAATTTTCAGAGTCCTTTTTAAAAATTTAAGAAGCAATCTGATTGGTTGCTATGGGCAACTCTTCCTCTGCACAGGTTTTGATAGATCTCCCCCAGTGTGACTCAAGACCTGAACTGAAACCATGATAATGATCTATGGTGCGGTCAGTCAGTAGAGCCCCCATCAGGCTAGGACTTCTGTCTGTAATATACATGTGTGACCAATGCTCAGACATCACTGCGGAGAGGATCCCCCAGCACTGCAGTGGGTTGTCTCATGTAAGGTCAGATTCCCTGCTTAATATTAGGATCCCATCCTTACACATTTGTAATGGGATTGTTCAGGACTTTAAAAGGTGGCTACAATAGGCAAAGTGGAAAACCAAGACCCCCTTCTAATCTGCTCTCGCCCTCCTCATGAGGTTTATAAATCCACAGTAAGGCTAGGTTCACACTGCGGAATTTCCACCTGCAATTACAGGCAGAAATTCTGCTTACTAAAATGTATAGTGTAGTGAAGTGAATGGGTTTCCGTACACAAATTCACATTCTGGAATTTGTGAATGGAAAATTTCCACCTGAAGAATGGAGTTGCTCATTCTTCAGGCGGAAATACTCACGGAACACATTGCAGTCTATTGGAAACTGCAGTGTCTGTGCGGTCCTAGCGCCGACTCATTCAGTCGGCGCTGGCCGCACTCGGAATCTCCAGGCGGAAATTTTCTGCCCGGGGATTCCGCAGTGTGAACCTAGCCTAAGGGTTTATTCACAAGGCAGAATTTCCACCTCAACTTAAAGCCCACAGACTTCTATGGGATTCCACACTCCCATTCACACTTCTGAATTTCCGCTTGCGACTGCTGTTTCTAGTTGTTGTAGTACTGTAACCTAGTCTGCTTTATTAAGCTGTAGTAGTCATGTGACCCAATCCCCTGCCTCTTGCCGGAATAGTCATGTGACCAATACCACTGGTTCTAGCTGTAGTAGTTGCGCAACTACTACAGCTAGAACCAGTGGTATTGGTCACATGACTATTGCGGCAAGAGTTAGGGATTGGGTCACATGACTACTACAGCTTAATAAAGCAGACTAGGTTACAGGACTACAACAACTAGAAACAGCAGTCTTGGTCACTAGACTACTGCGGCTAGAGCCAGCGTTCTGGGTCACATGACTACTACAGCTAGAGCCAGCGGACTAGGTCACATGACTATTACAGCTAGAGCCAGCGGACTGGGTCATATGGACTACTACAGCTAGAGCCAGCGGACTGGGTCATATGACTATTACAGCTAAAGCCAGCGGACTGGGTCATATGACTTCTACAGCTAGAGCCAGCGGACTGGGTCATATGACTACTACAGCTAGAGCCAGCGGACTGGGTCATATGGACTACTACAGCTAGAGCCAGCGGACTGGGTCATATGGACTACTACAGCTAGAGCCAGCGGACTGGGTCATATGACTACTACAGCTAGAGCCAGCGGACTGGGTCATATGACTACTACAGCTAGAGCCAGCGGACTGGGTCATATGACTACTACAGCTAGAGCCAGCGGACTGGGTCATATGGACTACTACAGCTAGAGCCAGCGGACTGGGTCATATGGACTACTACAGCTAGAGCCAGCGGACTGGGTCATATGACTACTACAGCTAGAGCCAGCGGACTGGGTCATATGACTACTACAGCTAGAGCCAGCGGACTGGGTCATATGACTACTACAGCTAGAGCCAGCGGACTGGGTCATATGACTACTACAGCTAGAGCCAGCGGACTGGGTCATATGGACTACTACAGCTAGAGCCAGCGGACTGGGTCATATGGACTACTACAGCTAGAGCCAGCGGACTGGGTCATATGGACTACTACAGCTAGAGCCAGCGGACTGGGTCATATGGACTACTACAGCTAGAGCCAGCAGACTGGGTCATATGGACTACTACAGCTAGAGCCAGCGGACTGGGTCACATGACTACTACAGCTAGAGCCAGCGGACTGGGTCACATGACTACTACAGCTAGAGCCAGCAGACTGGGTCATATGACTATTACAGCTAGAGCCAGCGGACTGGGTCATATGACTATTACAGCTAGAGCCAGCGGACTGGGTCATATGACTATTACAGCTAGAGCCAGCGGACTGGGTCATATGGACTACTACAGCTAGAGCCAGCGGACTGGGTCACATGACTACTACAGCTAGAGCCAGCGTTCTGGGTCACATGACTACTACAGCTAGAGCCAGCGGACTGGGTCATATGACTATTACAGCTAGAGCCAGCGGACTGGGTCATATGACTATTACAGCTAGAGCCAGCGGACTGGGTCATATGGACTACTACAGCTAGAGCCAGCGGACTGGGTCACATGACTACTACAGCTAGAGCCAGCGGACTGGGTCATATGGACTACTACAGCTAGAGCCAGCGGACTGGGTCATATGGACTACTACAGCTAGAGCCAGCAGACTGGGTCATATGACTATTACAGCTAGAGCCAGCAGACTGGGTCATATGGACTACTACAGCTAGAGCCAGCGGACTGGGTCACATGACTACTACAGCTAGAGCCAGCGGACTGGGTCATATGACTATTACAGCTAGAGCCAGCGGACTGGGTCATATGGACTACTACAGCTAGAGCCAGCGGACTGGGTCATATGGACTACTACAGCTAGAGCCAGCGGACTGGGTCATATGACTATTACAGCTAGAGCCAGCGGACTGGGTCATATGACTACTACAGCTAGAGCCAGCGGACTGGGTCATATGACTACTACAGCTAGAGCCAGCGGACTGGGTCATATGGACTACTACAGCTAGAGCCAGCGGACTGGGTCATATGACTACTACAGCTAGAGCCAGCGGACTGGGTCATATGGACTACTACAGCTAGAGCCAGCGGACTGGGTCATATGACTATTACAGCTAGAGCCAGCAGACTGGGTCATATGGACTACTACAGCTAGAGCCAGCGGACTGGGTCATATGGACTACTACAGCTAGAGCCAGCGGACTGGGTCACATGACTACTACAGCTAGAGCCAGCGTTCTGGGTCACATGACTACTACAGCTAGAGCCAGCGGACTGGGTCACACGACTACTACAGCTAGAGCCAGCGTTCTGGGTCACACGACTACTACAGCTTAAGAAAGCGGACTAGGTTACAGGACTACTACAGCTAGAAACAGCGGTCTTGGTCACATGACTACTGCGGCTAGAGGCAGCAGACTGGGTCACATGACCACTATGGACTCTGTGCACTGAGGCCTACATAGGTCTGGGGTTAGCAGCAGGCTGGGGATCAGATTATTACAAAACCTCTTGGTTTTCCACTTTGTTTTTGTACCTACCTTGAAGCCCCAGTAATCCCCCTGTAGCCCCTTCCTAAACACTACAAGTTCCAGAACGCCCTACCCTTGTCCCCAGGGGCCCGAGCCCCGGTATGTGTCCCCACCCCTCCCCCTCCTCGGAGTGCGGGGCCTGTCCCTCCTGGCGGGGTCACTCACACTCACCTGTGTGGCAGGGGATGGTGGAGTGGGCACTACTACTAATGTCCCCCCCCGCCATGGTTACGCTACAAGTGGTAGCAGTGGAGGGGCTGCTGCTCTGTGTTATACTCTCCACTAGCTGCGGGATGATCGCACCCTCCGTCGCCATGTTACAGGCACTCTGTGAGCTCTCCCCTCACTTCCCCCACCCTCCAAGGGACTGACCGCACCGGGGTGTGGACAGCTACGTCACGCATGACGCGCACGCATGTTCGTTTAGCTCAGGCGCTTCCCAGCGGCCCGTTCGAGCTGTGACCGGAAGTTGACACGTGACACAGCTGTGTCGGCCTACGAGCGGCCATGTTAGCTAGTGGCATTGCCCAACTAAATGACACCTGAGTTGTGTTCTGATATCGTGTCCATTACTGTACACCACCCGTTATATGGAGAGTGCTGACGTAATAAGCCGCTCTGTATACAGAACCGCTTGTCTTGTTCACGGTTAACGGTTAGGGCGCATGCGCAGCTAGGAAGGCCTGATGGGACGATAGGAGGTCACGTGACATTCAACTGGCAACGCTTGTTAAGGCCACGCCTCTTCCTGTTTTATACGCAGCTCAGTGTAAAGTCTATGGGGCAGAGTGGTCAAAACCCGTCCAGAGGAGTTTCCCATAGCAACCAATCAGATCGCTTCTTTCATTGTTCAGAGGCTTTTTTTTAAATGAAAGAAACGATCTAATTGGTTGCTATGGGCAACTTAGCAACTTTTCCTCATGGCAGATTTTGATAATTCTCCCCCTATAGTAGTGTGTCCCAACCATAGTGCCTCCAGCTGTTGCAAAACTACAACTCCCAGCATGCCCGGACAGCCAACTGATTGGTTGCTATGGGCAACTTAGCAACTTTTCCTCAGGGCTGGTTTTGATAAATCTCCCCCTATAGTAGTGTTTAAAGCGCTATGGCCATTAAAAGGCGAGATGGAAAAAACATAGACCAGTGTTTTGCAACCAGTGCGCCTCCAGCTGTTGCAAAACTACAACTCCCAGCATGCCCGGACAGCCTCTGGGAGTTGTAGTTTTGCAACAGCTGGAGGCGCACTGGTTGCAAAACACTGGTCTATAGTTGCAGGTCAGATGTTAACCCCCTCAGTTCCAGGGATTTTCATTTTTTTGCGTTTATGTTTTTTCCATCTCGCCTTTTAATGGCCATAACGCTTTACATTTTCCATCAACAGACTCATATAAGGACTTGGTTTTTTCTTTGTGCCACCTATTTCATATTACCATCAAATCTACAGCAAAACCAAAAAAAAAGAAAAGAAAAAAAATGCAGGGCAAAAAAAAGCAGCCATATTTTAAAATATGGGAGGGTTTTGTTTCTACACAGGGCAATTTTCTGTAAAAATGACACCTCATCTGTATTCTATTGGTCCATATGATTATAACAATACCCAACACCCCCCAATTTATATAGGTTTTTGTTTTATTTTACTAATTAAAAAAAACAAAAACTTTTTGGTAAGAAAATAAGTATGCTTTACCCCTTAACCCCTTAAGGACCCAGCCTATTTTTACTTTAAAGGGGTCCTCCGGTGCTAACACATCTTATCCCCTATCCAAAGCATAGGGGATAAGATGCCTGATCGCGGGGGTCCCGCCGCTGGGGACCCCCGGGATCTTGCATGCGGCGCACCCCGTTTATAATCAGTCCAAGGAGTGTGTTCGCTCCGGGACTGATTACCGACGACCACAGGGCCGATGGCGTGTGACGTCACGCCTCCGCCCCCGTGTGATGTCACGCTCCGCCCTCAATGCAAGCCTACGGGAGGGGGCATGATAGCTGTCACGCCCCCTCCCATAGGCTTGCATTGAGGGGCGGAGCGTGACGTCACACGGGGGCGGAGCATGACGTCACACGCCGTCGGCCCTGTGGTCGCCGGTAATCGGACCCGGAGCGAACACGCTCATTGGACTGATTATAAACAGGGTGCCGCGTGCAAGATCACGGGGGTCCCCAGCGGCGGGACCCCCGCGATCAGGCATCTTATCCCCTATCCTTTGGATAGGGGATAAGATGTGTAAGCACCGGAGTACCCCTTTAAGGACCCGAGCATTTTTTGCACATCACTTTAAGCATTAATAACTCTGGGATGCTTTTACTTTTCATTCTGATTCCGAGAATGTTTTTTGTGACATATTCTACTTTATGTCAGTGGTAAATTTTGGTCGATACTTGCCTAATTTCTTGGTGGAAAAATCAAAAATTTGCTGAAAAATTTGCATTTTTTTAAACTTTGAAACTTTCTGCTTATAAGGAAAATAGACATAACAAATAAATGATATATTGATTTACATATACAATATGTCTACTTTATATTTGCATCATACAGTTGACATGTTTTTACTTTTGGAAGACACCAGAGGGCTTCAAAGTTCAGCAGCAATTTTTCAGGGACCAGTTCAGTTTTGAAGTGGATTTGAAGGGCCTTCATATTAGAAATACCCCATAAATTACCCCATTATAAAAAAAACTGCACCCCCCAAAGTATTCAAAATGACATTCAGAAAGTGTATTAACCCTTTATGTGTTTCACAGGAATAGCAGCAAAGTGAAGGAGAAAATTCAAAATCTTCATTTTTTTACACTAGGATGTTCTTGTAGACCCAGTTTTTGAAAATTTACAGGTGGAAAAAGGAGAAAAAGCCCCCCAAAATTTGTAACCCAATTTCTCTCAATTACCTCATGTGTATGTAAAGTGTTCGGCGGGCGCAGTAGAGGGCTCAGAAGGGAAGGAGCTGGGATTTTGGAGAGTGAGTTTGTCTGAAATGGTTTTTGGGGGGCATGACACACATAGGAAGCCCCTATGGTGCCAGAATAGCAAACAAAACCCCACATGGCATACTATTTTGGAAACTACACCCCTCAAAAAAACATAACAATGGGTACAATGAGCTTTAACACCCCACAGGTGTTTGACAAATTTACACTAAATTTGGACGTGAAAATGAAAAATTAGATTATTTTCACTAAAATGCTGGTGTTACCCCAAATTTTTCATTTTCACAAGGGGTAATAGGAGAAAAAGCCTCCCAAAATTTGTAACCCCATTTCTTCTGAGTAAGAAAATACCCCATATGTGGATTTAAAGTGCTCTGCGGGCGAACTACAATGCTCAGAAGAAAAGGAGCGCCATTGAGCTTTTGAAAGAGAATTTGGGTGGAATGGAAGTCGGGGGCCATATGCGTTTACAAAGTCCCCAGGGACGTGCACAGACATTTTGAAGGGCAGTGGCTCAGGTAAAAAAAAGAGGGCACTTTTCATAATTTAAAAACGTCTGCCAGACTTAATGGGCAGATGTGCTGCGGCCCAGGGTCACAGTGGACTCCCGCCAGGCCTCCTCGACATTCCTATCCCCATAAAAGTTGGTGTTTTTGTAAAATCGAGTGAAGAACAGTTTCTCTGAAGGTCTGCCATGTGTATATACACTTTGGCTGTGCTGTCAGTCTTATTTACAGAAAACATGTGACAGCTGCCGTATAATATACTGTATTATAGAGGAGATTTATCAAAACCTGTGCAGAGAAAGAGCGGTGCAGTCACCCATAGCAACCAATCAGATCGTTTTGCAGAAGGCTTTTCCTCTGCAAAGGTTTTAATAAATCTCCCCCTATATGCCCCCACCTGAGCTCTATATGACAGAACCCATCACCAATCACCCATCACCAATCACCCATCACCAATCACCCAGCACCCATCACCCAGCACCAATCACCCAGCACCCATACCCAATCACCCATCACCCATCCCCAATCACCCAGCACCCATCACCCATCCCCAATCACCCAGCACCCATCACCCATCCCAAATCACCCAGCACCAATCACCCAGCACCAATCACCCAGCACCCATCACCAATCACCCAGCACCCATCACCCATCCCCAATCACCCAGCACCAATCACCCATCCCCAATCACCCAGCACCCACCTTATGCAGGAATCTCCACACAGCTCTGGTTCTTACACTGAAGAGATGGACACCACACTAATATATACTTACATGCTACAATATACTAGAGTTTGCAAAAAAAAAGAATTATAAATATACAAAGCCGGCCAGGCATAGCACAGCATACAGGATGGAGGCAGGGAAGCTCCGCCTCCATTGCGCACAAGACTTGCAGGAAAATTAATACGTTTAAAATTGTCATTTCTGACCCCTATAACTTTTTTATTTTTCCGCGTATCAGGCGATATGAGGGCTCATTTTTTGCGCCGTGACCTGAAGTTTTTAATGGTACCATTTTTGCATTGATAGAACTTATTGATCACTTTTTATTCATTTTTTCATGATATAAAAAGTGACCAAAAATGCACTATTTTGGACTTTGGAATTTTTTGGCGTGCACGCCATTGACAGTGCGGTTTAATTAATGATATATTTTTATAATTTGGACATTTCCACATGCGGTGATACCATTTATGTTTATTATTATTTTAATTTACACTGGTTTTTTTTTATGGGAAAAGGGGGGTGATTCAAACTTTTAATAGGGAAGGGGTTAAATGATCTTTATTCACTTTTTTTTTTCACTTTTTTTTTGCAGTGTTATAGGTCCCATAATGCCATACAATGGGGGTACATGTGTAGGAGTATATGTAGTGTTTTACTTTTTATTTTTTTTAGTGTTGTGTAGTGTAGAAAACTCGCTGTAAACCCCCTCCCGTGTACATTTACATAGGGGGGGGGGGAACTCCCAGCATGCACTGACAGACCATACATGCTGGGAGTTGTAGTTATTCAAAAGATGGAGGCACATTGGTTGTGCAACACAGAGTTTGTTACTTAACTCAGTGTGCCTTCAGCTGTTGCAAAACTAGGACTCCCAGCATTTACAGTCTCTCAGCGCATGCGGGGAGTTGTAGTTTTGCAACAGCTGGAGGCACACTGGTTGCGAAATAAACTCTGTTTTACAACCAATGTGTCTCCAGCTGTTGCAAAACTGCAACACTCAGCATGCATTGACAGTCAAAGGGCATGCTGAGAGTTGTAGTTTTGCAACAGCTGGAGGCACACTGCTACAACTCCCAGCATGCCCTTTGGTAGTCTGTGCATGCTGAGAGTTGTAGTTATGCAACAGCTGGACGCACACTTTTTCATAGAAAAGAGGTGCCTCCAGCTGTTGCATAACTACAACCACCAGCATGCACAGACTACCAAAGAGTATGCTGGGAGTTGTGGTTGCAACTCCAGCTGTTGCAAAACTACAACTCTTTTTTTTCACCAAACAAAAAGGCCAAATATGGTGACAAAAAATTACAATCTTTATTAAACACTAATTAAAAAACATACATGACATCATTACACAAGTACAGGTAAAATCAGGTTACACATACAGAAGAAAAAGAAGAGGTGAGTATATCACATAAATGGTATAAGCACTGAAAAAGTAGAGGAACCTACATAATAATAGGTGCCTGTATGTGCAGAATATCTAGTAGGTGATGCAAACAATGTAAAACAAGTGCAGAGAACATGCCATGCACATAGGTATAAGGTAAATGGATTGTAGGCTGGAAAAAAATCAAAGGGTTAAAATTACAACAAGTGGCCAAGCCATGCACCCCCACATAAGATACCTCACCTCACCCCGAACGCGTTTTCGCTAATGGCTTTCTCAAGGGGCATGCATGCTGAGAGTTGTTGCTAAGCACTAGCAGGAGGTGAACAGGCCTCACCTCCTGCTGTATCCTTCCGCCGGGACTGCTGCCGCTGCTGCCACTGCTCCTGCTGCCGGGACCGCCGCTGCCGCCACTTCTGAGGGGACCCCCGCCGGACCAGCGAGAGGTAGGAGACCCCCGCCGGCCCCGATCGCCACCCCTCACACCGCCCAGCAGGCCAGTGATTGGTCGATCGTTCCGTGCCACCTCACTCATGCTGGGAAAGGGTGAATGGGGCTGTCTCGGGGTTTGCACGGGGTGCCTGCTGATAGATATCAGTAGTCATCCTGGTCCGGTCACGATTGTTCTTTTTTACATCTGCGTCGTTCACAGCATGAGATGTGTAATGATATGTATTTTAATAGTCTGTAAAATTCCATTTGTGATGATACCAAATATATATTTTTTTATTATATTGTTATTAGATTATATAGTTTGGAAAATTTGGAAAAAGAAACTGATTTATATATTTATTATGGTGGATATTTTAACCCCTTTAGGACATAGCGTTTTTCCGTTTTTGCACTTTCGTTTTTTCCTCCTTACCTTTTAAAAATCATAACCCTTACAATTTTGCACCTAGAAATTCATATGATGGCTTATTTTTTGCGCCACCAATTCTACTTTGTAATTACATCAGTCAATTTACCCAAAAATCTACAACAAAAGAGAAAAAAAAAATCATTGTGCAACAAAATGGAAGAAAAAAAAATGCCATTTTGTTAATTTTGGGGGCTTCCGTTTCTACGTAGTACATTTTTCGGTAAAAATGACACCTTATCTTTATTCTGTAGGTCCATACGATTAAAATGATCCCCTACTTATATAGGTTTGATTTTGTCGGACTTCTGGAAAAAATCATAACTACATGCAGGAAAATGTATCTGTTACGCCGAGCGCTCCGGGTCCCCGCTCCTCCCCGGAGCGCTCGCTACACTCCTCTCACTGCAGCGCTCCGGTCGGTTCCACGGACCCGGGGCGCTGCAATACCGCCTCTGGCCGGGATGCGATTCGCGATGCGGGTAGCGCCCGCTCGCGATGCGCACCCCGGCTCCCGTACCTGACTCACTCTCCGTCAGTTCTGTCCCGGCGCGCGCGGCCCCGCTCCCTAGGGCGCGCGCGCGCCGGGTCTTTGCGATTTAAAGGGCCACTGCGCCGCTGATTGGCGCAGTGGTTCCAATTAGTGTTCACACCTGTGCACTTCCCTATATCACCTCACTTCCCCTTCACTCCCTCGCCGGATCTTGTTGCCTTAGTGCCAGTGAAAGCGTTCCTTGTGTGTTCCTAGCCTGTGTTCCAGACCTCCTGCCGTTGCCCCTGACTACGATCCTTGCTGCCTGCCCCGACCTTCTGCTACGTCCGACCTTGCTTCTGTCTACTCCCTTGTACCGCGCCTATCTTCAGCAGCCAGAGAGGTTGAGCCGTTGCTAGTGGATACGACCTGGTCACTACCGCCGCAGCAAGACCATCCCGCTTTGCGGCGGGCTCTGGTGAAAACCAGTAGTGACTTAGAACCGATCCACTAGCACGGTCCACGCCAATCCCTCTCTGGCACAGAGGATCCACTACCTGCCAGCCGGCATCGTGACAGTAGATCCGGCCATGGATCCCGCTGAAGTTCCTCTGCCAGTTGTCGCTGACCTCACCACGGTGATCGCCCAGCAGTCACAACAGATAGCGCAACAAGGCCAACAGCTGTCTCAACTGACCGTTATGCTACAGCAGTTACTACCACAGCTTCAGCAGTCATCTCCTCCGCCAGCTCCTGCACCTCCTCCGCAGCGAGTGGCCGCTCCTGGTCTACGCCTATCCTTGCCGGATAAATTTGATGGGGACTCTAAGTTTTGCCGTGGCTTTCTTTCCCAATGTTCTCTGCATCTGGAGATGATGTCGGACCTGTTTCCCACTGAAAGGTCTAAGGTGGCTTTCGTAGTCAGCCTTCTGTCTGGAAAAGCCCTGTCTTGGGCCACACCGCTCTGGGACCGCAATGACCCCGTCACTGCCTCCGTACACTCCTTCTTCTCGGAAATCCGAAGTGTCTTTGAGGAACCTGCCCGAGCCTCTTCTGCTGAGACTGCCCTGTTGAACCTGGCCCAGGGTAATTCTTCCGTTGGCGAGTATGCCGTACAATTCCGTACTCTTGCTTCTGAATTATCCTGGAACAATGAGGCCCTCTGCGCGACCTTTAAAAAAGGCCTATCCAGCAACATTAAAGATGTTCTGGCCGCACGAGAAATGCCTGCTAATCTTCATGAACTTATTCACCTAGCCACTCGCATTGACATGCGTTTTTCCGAAAGGCGTCAGGAGCTCCGCCAAGATATGGACTCTGTTCGCACGAGGCGTTTCTTCTCCTCGGCTCCTCTCTCCTCTGGTCCCCTGCAATCTGTTCCTGTGCCTCCCGCCGTGGAGGCTATGCAGGTCGACCGGTCTCGCCTGACACCTCAAGAGAGGACACGACGCCGCATGGAGAACCTCTGCCTGTACTGTGCTAGTACCGAACACTTCCTGAGGGATTGTCCTATCCGCCCTCCTCGCCTGGAAAGACGTACGCTGACTCCGCACAAAGGTGAGACAATCCTTGATGTCTACTCTGCTTCTCCACGTCTTACTGTGCCTGTGCGGATGTCTGCGTCTGCCTTCTCCTTCTCTTCTGTGGCCTTCTTGGACTCTGGATCTGCAGGAAATTTTATTTCGGCCTCTCTCGTCAACAGGTTCAACATCCCAGTGACCAGTCTCGCCAGACCCCTTTACATCAATTGTATAAACAATGAAAGATTGGACTGTTCCATACGTTTCCGCACGGAACCCCTTCTAATGAGCATCGGATCTCATCACGAGAGGATTGAACTTTTGGTCCTCCCCAATTGCACCTCGGAAATTCTTCTTGGACTTCCCTGGCTTCAACTTCATTCCCCAACCCTGGATTGGTCCACTGGGGAGATCAAGAGTTGGGGGCCCTCTTGTTCCAAGGACTGTCTAAAACCGGTTCCCAGTAACCCTTGCCGTGACTCTGTGGTTCCTCCAGTAACCGGTCTCCCTAAGGCCTATATGGACTTCGCGGATGTTTTCTGCAAAAAACAAGCGGAGACTCTACCTCCTCACAGGCCTTATGATTGTCCTATCGACCTCCTCCCGGGCACTACTCCACCCCGGGGCAGAATTTATCCTCTCTCTGCCCCAGAGACTCTTGCCATGTCTGAATACGTCCAGGAGAATCTAAAAAAGGGCTTTATCCGTAAATCCTCCTCTCCTGCCGGAGACGGATTTTTCTTTGTGTCCAAAAAAGATGGCTCCCTACGTCCTTGCATTGACTACCGCGGTCTTAATAAAATCACGGTTAAGAACCGCTACCCCTTACCCCTCATCTCTGAACTCTTTGATCGCCTCCAAGGTGCCCACATCTTTACTAAATTGGACTTAAGAGGCGCCTATAACCTCATCCGCATCAGAGAGGGGGATGAGTGGAAAACAGCATTTAACACCAGAGATGGACACTTTGAGTATCTGGTCATGCCCTTTGGCCTGTGCAACGCCCCTGCTGTCTTCCAAGACTTTGTTAATGAAATTTTTCGTGATCTGTTATACTCCTGTGTTGTTGTATATCTAGATGATATCCTAATTTTTTCGGCCAATCTAGAAGAACACCGCCAGCATGTCCGTATGGTTCTTCAGAGACTTCGTGACAATCAACTCTATGCTAAAATTGAGAAATGTCTGTTTGAATGCCAATCTCTTCCTTTTCTAGGATACTTGGTCTCTGGCCAGGGACTACAAATGGACCCAGATAAACTCTCTGCCGTCTTAGATTGGCCACGCCCCTCCGGACTCCGTGCCATCCAACGTTTTTTGGGGTTCGCCAATTATTACAGGCAATTTATTCCACATTTTTCTACCATTGTGGCTCCTATTGTGGCTTTAACCAAAAAAAATGCCGACCCCAAGTCTTGGCCTCCTCAAGCGGAAGACGCCTTTAAACGACTCAAGTCTGCCTTTTCTTCGGCTCCCGTGCTCTCCAGACCTGACCCATCTAAACCCTTCCTATTGGAGGTTGATGCCTCCTCAGTGGGAGCTGGGGCTGTCCTTCTACAAAAAAACTCTTCCGGGCATGCTGTTACTTGTGGTTTTTTTTCTAGGACCTTCTCTCCGGCGGAGAGGAACTACTCCATCGGGGATCGAGAGCTTCTAGCCATTAAATTAGCACTTGAGGAATGGAGGCATCTGCTGGAGGGATCAAGATTTCCAGTTATTATTTACACCGATCACAAGAACCTCTCCTACCTCCAGTCTGCCCAACGGCTGAATCCTCGTCAGGCCAGGTGGTCTCTGTTCTTTGCCCGATTTAATTTTGAAATTCACTTTCGGCCTGCTGATAAGAACATTAGGGCCGATGCTCTCTCTCGTTCCTCAGATGCTTCTGAAATTGAACTCTCTCCTCAACACATCATTCCTCCTGACTGCCTGATTTCCACTTCTCCAGCCTCCATCAGGCAAACTCCACCAGGAAAGACCTTTGTTTCTCCACGCCAACGCCTCGGAATCCTCAAATGGGGTCACTCCTCCCATCTCGCAGGTCATGCGGGCATCAAGAAATCTGTGCAACTCATCTCTCGCTTCTATTGGTGGCCGACTCTAGAGACTGATGTGGTGGACTTTGTGCGAGCCTGCACTATCTGTGCCCGGGATAAGACTCCTCGCCAGAAGCCCGCTGGTTTTCTTCTTCCTCTGCCTGTCCCCGAACAACCTTGGTCTCTGATTGGTATGGATTTTATTACTGACTTACCCCCATCCCATGGCAACACTGTTATTTGGGTGGTCGTTGATCGATTCTCCAAAATGGCACATTTCATCCCTCTTCCTGGTCTTCCTTCAGCGCCTCAGTTGGCTAAACAATTTTTTGTACACATTTTTCGTCTTCACGGGTTGCCTACGCAGATCGTCTCGGATAGAGGCGTCCAATTTGTGTCTAAATTCTGGAGGGCTCTCTGTAAACAACTCAAGATTAAATTAAATTTTTCTTCTGCATACCATCCTCAATCCAATGGACAAGTAGAAAGAATTAACCAGATCTTGGGTGACTATTTACGACATTTTGTTTCCTCCCGCCAGGATGACTGGGCAGATCTTCTACCTTGGGCCGAATTCTCGTATAATTTCAGAATCTCTGAATCTTCCTCCAAATCCCCGTTTTTCGTGGTGTACGGCCGTCACCCTCTTCCCCCCCTCCCTACCCCCTTGCCCTCTGGTCTGCCCGCTGTGGATGAAATTTCTCGTGATCTTTCCATCATATGGAGAGAGACCCAAAATTCTCTCTTACAGGCTTCTTCACGCATGAAGAGATTCGCGGATAAGAAAAGAAGAGCTCCTCCCATTTTTTCCCCTGGAGACAAGGTATGGCTCTCCGCTAAATATGTCCGCTTCCGTGTCCCTAGCTATAAGTTGGGTCCACGCTATCTTGGTCCTTTCAAGATTTTGCGCCAGATTAATCCTGTCTCTTACAAACTTCTTCTTCCTCCTTCTCTTCGTATTCCTAATGCCTTTCATGTTTCTCTTCTTAAACCACTTATCATTAACCGTTTCTCTCCCAAATCTGTTCTCCCCACTCCTGTCTCCGGCTCCTCGGACATCTTCTCCGTCAAAGAAATTTTAGCATCTAAAAAGGTCAGAGGGAAAACCTTCTTTTTAGTGGATTGGGAGGGTTGTGGTCCAGAAGAGAGGTCCTGGGAACCTGAGGACAATATCCTGGACAAAAGTCTGGTCCTCAGGTTCTCAGGCTCCAAGAAGAGGGGGAGACCCAAGGGGGGGGGTACTGTTACGCCGAGCGCTCCGGGTCCCCGCTCCTCCCCGGAGCGCTCGCTACACTCCTCTCACTGCAGCGCTCCGGTCGGTTCCACGGACCCGGGGCGCTGCAATACCGCCTCTGGCCGGGATGCGATTCGCGATGCGGGTAGCGCCCGCTCGCGATGCGCACCCCGGCTCCCGTACCTGACTCGCTCTCCGTCAGTTCTGTCCCGGCGCGCGCGGCCCCGCTCCCTAGGGCGCGCGCGCGCCGGGTCTTTGCGATTTAAAGGGCCACTGCGCCGCTGATTGGCGCAGTGGTTCCAATTAGTGTTCACACCTGTGCACTTCCCTATATCACCTCACTTCCCCTTCACTCCCTCGCCGGATCTTGTTGCCTTAGTGCCAGTGAAAGCGTTCCTTGTGTGTTCCTAGCCTGTGTTCCAGACCTCCTGCCGTTGCCCCTGACTACGATCCTTGCTGCCTGCCCCGACCTTCTGCTACGTCCGACCTTGCTTCTGTCTACTCCCTTGTACCGCGCCTATCTTCAGCAGCCAGAGAGGTTGAGCCGTTGCTAGTGGATACGACCTGGTCACTACCGCCGCAGCAAGACCATCCCGCTTTGCGGCGGGCTCTGGTGAAAACCAGTAGTGACTTAGAACCGATCCACTAGCACGGTCCACGCCAATCCCTCTCTGGCACAGAGGATCCACTACCTGCCAGCCGGCATCGTGACAGTATCCGTTTAAAATTGTCATCTTGTGACCCTATAACTTTTTATTTTTCCACGTACAGGGCATTTTTTGCGCCGTGATCTGAAGTTTTTATCAGTATCATTTTTGTTTTGATCGGACTTTTTGATGGCTCATTATTCATTTTTTATGGTATAAAAAGTGACCAAAAATACGCTATTTTGGACTTTGGAATTTTTTTGCCTGTAAGCCAATGACTGTGAGGTTAATTAATGATATATTTTAATAGTTTGGATATTTGCGCACGTGCCGATACTACATGCGTTTATTTACACAGTTTTTTTTATGGGAAAAGGGGGAGGATTCAAACTTTTATTAGGGAAGGGGTTATATTATCGTTATAAACTTTATTTTTTCACTTTATTTTTTTTTGCAATGTTATAGCCCCCATAAGGGACATTCAGTACATTGATTCAATACACTGATCTATGCCATTGCTTTGCAATGCATTGATCAGAGTTATTGGCGGTTGATTGACCCATTTTTTTTTTGTCCCACTAGGGCACTTGTATAAACAATCATTCAATTGGTTCTATTGCCATTTTTTTTTTGTTTTCAAATATAAGACATTTAATTAAAAAAATAAAATACAAAAGCGATCAACAAAGTAAAGGCGCTTTTACTTTTTTTGTTTGTTTTTGTTTACAGCGCTCACTGTGCAGGATAAATAATGTTATATTTTATTATTTTGGACATTTTCATGTGGCGATACCAAGTATAGTTTTTTTTTGTAGTTTAGATTTTTATAACAGGGGATGAATTGAATATTTATATGAGTATCACATGATCAGTTCATTGATTTTGGAGAAAATTGTGTAATGCTTCATTTTCCCTGTGGTGGTGCTATAGGGAAAGTGAAAATATTAAGTGGAATATAAGTGGAAATATTCATTCTGGCCTGAGATTCCGAGGGTGGCTGGCGCCAACTGAATCAGACATAACTGTCCCTATAGACAACTATGTATTCTGCACAATAACTAGCCACATTTTTTCTGGTAGAAGCTCCGCCACTACAATCCTTTCATGAGCACTGTGCAGCAGAATCCCATTGACAGCAATGGAACTCTGCTGCAACAGAATATCCAAGTGGAATTTACAAGTGGAATTATGCTCCTAAATTCTGTAGTGGGAACCCAGCCTAACTGACTCCTCCAATGCATTACTGATGATCACTATGGATCTCAGAAGCGGGACTCCCTGCAATTTCCTTATTATCATCAAAACCCTTCTAACAAAAAAGGGATTATCCAAAGCAATTTCTTTAACACCTAGAGGACCCATGACGAGAACATAAAGCAAGCGCAGGAGCTGTGCTTGTTTCATGCTAGGGGGACCTTACTAGGGGAACCTAAGCAGCTGGGACCTTACCAGTAATGGTGGACACGAGGGATCATTCTGTTGTCCTTCATTTACCCTATAGATGTCGTAATCAATGCCGACCACAGCATCTATAGGCAAAATCGGTTCAGATGAGATAATCAGACCCCTACAATGCAACCGCGGGGGTCTGATGAGTGCGAGTGGTTGTCCAAAAGTTGCTAAATTGTGTTTTGTTTTACATTTAATGGTAAAATGTAAGGTGTCATTATGAAGTACAATTGTTCACACCAAAAAAGCAAGCCCTTACATGGCTCTGTGGATGGAAAAATAGAAGATTTGAAATGGATGGATGAAAAACACCAAAATGAAAATTGGCTGTATCGGAACGCTCTGTCCTGTCTCTGAAACCATCTAAATCCTAACTTACGTGTAAACTTTACATAAGTCAAAGATCTTGGTATATGGTATATATATCATTGGGCATGATGTCTGGAAATCCCTTTCCTTAGAGTTCTCAAGACATGAACATGGGCTGGAGGAAAAAGAGACCTTCTAACTCCCCTCCCCACTAGCAACATATGTTTTCTCTGTGCTGAGAATCCTCCGATGACAAGTTGTGAGGTCAGCTGTGCAGCTTGTCACCCATTTCCTTTGAAAACAGAACAATGTTTACCTCAGTACTTGTAGAAGGGTTTCAAGCTGACATTGTAAAGAAATTGTCGGGGTACTCATCTGCTGCCTGGTACTTCCAATTCCACTCTGCGATTGTCTTGGAGGCATATCTTCTGAGAGGGGACGGGTACCTCATTGCATGCAGATGAATCCAGGTCCACATGCGATGGATGTCTGACATCAGGCAACATTATGCAGCTATTGGTCATTGTATGCAAGATGATGTGCTCGCCCAGTATAGGAGTTGCACCCCTGTACCCATGCGACCTTGTCTGGACCCTGCCCCCCCCCCCCCCCCCCGCACTTATGTTCTACCTACTGCCTTAAGTGCCTATGTACTGCAGTATGATGTACATGAAATGTGTTATAGCTTTAAGACCTGTTGTCATGTGATTGTAACCCAGTGAGGTATCAGTGACCATGTGACCTACGGGTGACCTATGGGACCCCTCCTAGTCTCCCCCATATAAGCCCTGGGTGGAGCTAGCTCACTCTCTTGGAGTTCTGCTTTTTCTGCTTAGCCGAGTTGCAGTGAGGTCAAGTCCCCGGTGTGTGTCTGGAGTCCAGAGGAGGCCTGAAGTCAGTCAAGCAGCCACGGATTCTCAAGTCCATTGCCCCACAGGTCAAGTCAAAGCCTGGTAAGCTACAGAAGGGGTGAAGTCAGTCATAGTCTGTCATAGTCAAGTCAGTACAAGTCATCCTTTCTCAAGTCAGCATGGCCTGCATCCAATTTTTCCAAGTCCACTATAAGTCCCAGCAAGACCTAAGGTCTCTGAAGTCACTGGTTACCTCCGTGGGCCTAGCCAAGCTGTATAGACTGTTACATCTGTCTGACTTAGTAAAGCTGCCGTTGTTCCGTAACTTGACTTCAGAGTAATTATTTGCCCCCGTACCTAGCCCAGGATCCGGAGGTATTCGTTCAGGTGGTGTAAAGGATAAACAACGCCCTGGCATCACGAACACAAGGGGTTAATGCCATCTGCCCCTAGGGTAATTCCATTTGCCCTCACCACACCCTCTCCACAATGATGAGAGCAGCGAGCGATAGAGAGAAGTGATCAGCCAGCCATCTGAACACCCAGACCCCAATAAATCAAAACTTTCATGTCTCTATGGCATGTCATTACTTTTGTTAAAGGGGTACTTCGCTGCTAGACATCCTTTGGATAGGGGATAAGATGTCTGATCATGGGGGCGGTCCTGCTGCTGGGGCCCTCCATGATCTCCACCAGCACCCTGAGTTCTAAACAAATGCCAGGTTCCTGTGGCAGTGGTCGTGACGTCACGACCACGCTCCTCGTGATGTCACGCCACATCATCTCCATTCATGTTTATGGGAGGGGGCGTGTTCGTCACTCATCGATACACCTATTATGCAGGGCATTATCGGCATGACAAGGGATTATTTAAAGTTGTCAACTTCTTTTAAAGAAAAAACACCTCTTGTGGTGGTGGTAGGTGATTGGTGTGTGATGGAAGGAGGTGTGTCCCTCCTTGTGGTGGTGGGAGGTGATTGGTGTGTTTTTGGGAGGGGGTGTGTCCCTCTCTTGTGGTGCTGGGAGATGATTGGTGTGTGGTGGGAGGGGGTGTGTCCTTCTCTTGTGGTACTTGGAGATGATTGGTGTCCCTGCTCAAGCAGCCTTGTCCATGAGTCATTTCTGCTGCTGGACTGGTTAGTGTCCCAATAGGTATGGGGACCTCTAGTGGTGGGATTTTCAGGAGCTGTTTTCTTTATTAAATACTCAAAGTTTTTTTTTAACAACCATATTACAAATGGTCTTTACTTTTTATCAGTAACAACATAGAAAAAGTTTTTGGACCTGACAGTGCCCATTTAGCTTGGGGACTTTTTTAGTTTCTTTACACAATCTGTTCCACACATAGTTTGTTTTTGTGCATGCAGCAATGACTTCCTACCACCTGTCATCGGCTGGGTCCTCAGTGTTGGGATTACAGGGACGCAAATATGCCTATTGTGAGATATATTTAGACATTACATTTGTTTTTATGGGTCTGGACTTAAGTGGAGCTGAGCTGTAGATAAAGCAGGAATTTGGCTTCTGTGATTTCCACTAAGAACTGGTTCTATTAATAATTTTGTCAACCTCCTTTGTACAAGGCTTGGTTAACCAGGTAATGGAGAATGTGATGTAGTGTAGAATATACATAGTAGTGTGTGCAGATCAAACAAAAAATCATACACATTCTCTGGACCAGTGTTTCCCAAACAGGGTGCCTCCAGCTGTTGCCAACAGCTGTTATTGCATGATGGGAGTTGTAGTTTTGCAACAGTTGGAGGCCCCTTGGTTGGGAAACACTGCTCTAGACACAACCACCATCCTGAATCCTTTGGTAAATGTCTGATTCTAGTTGCTCATGACAATAGACTAGTGTTTCCCAACCAGTGTGCTTCCAGCTGTTGCAAAACTATAACTCCCAACATGCCTGGACAGCCTAAGGCTGTCCAGGCATGCTGGAAGTTGTAGTTTTGCAACAGCTGGAGGCACACTGGTTGGGAAACACTGGTTTAATCTAAACCCATAAATGATATCCTTTGGCTAGCCGGGTCATCACTGCTAAGACTAGTTTCAGAAGTTGGGGGCCAGACTGATCAGTGGGGAGATCCTGAGGGGTCCAAGCAGTTGGACCCCCCACGATCAGACACTTATCCCCTATCCTGTATATAGGGAATACATTTTTTTTATAACTGGAGTACTCCTTTATAGCTTCCAGCAGCTATTTCTTATGACTTTTATATGTAAGGACTTACTTTATCTGTTTAGTTATCTTTTCATTTTTCTTTAACCCCTTAAGGACTGAGCGTTTTTCCGTTTTTGCACTTTCTTTCCTCCTTACCTTTTAAAAATCATAACTCTTTCAATTTTACACCTTAAAATCCATATGATGGATTATTTTTTGTGCCACCAATTCTATTTTGTAATGACATCAGTCATTTTACCTAAAAATCTACTGCAAAACGGAAAAAAAAAATCATTGTGCGACAAAATTGAAGAAAAAACACAATTTTGTAACTTTTGGGGGCTTCTGTTTCTGCGCAGTACATTTTTCGGTAAAAATGACACCTTATCTTTATTCTGTAGGTCCTTACATGATACCCTACTTATATAGGTTTGATTTTGTCGTACTTCTGGAAAAAATCATAACTACATGCAGGAAAATTTATATGTTTAAAATTGTCATTTTCTGACCCCTATAACTTTTTTTATTTTTCCGCATATGGAGCGGTATGAGTGCTCATTTTTTGCACCGTGATCTGAAGTTTTTATCGGTACCATTTCCGTATTGATCTGACTTTTTATTCGCTTTGTATTCATTTTTTCATGATATAAAAAGTGACCAAAAATACGCTATTTTTGAATTTTTTTGCACGTACACCATTGACCATGCGGTTTAATTAATGATATATTTTTATAATTTGGACATTTTTGCACGCGGCGATACCACATATGTTTATTTTTATTTTTATTTACAAAAGTTTTTTTTTTTTTAATGGGAAAAGTGGAAGTGATTCAAACTTTTATTAGGGAAGAAGTTAAATGATCTTTATTAATTTTTTTTCCACTTTTGTTTTGCACTGTTCTAGCTCCCATAGGGGGCTATAACACTGCACACACTGATCTTTTACATTGATCTTTGTTATCCCATAGAATAACATAGATCAATGATTCTGCCGTTTGACTGCTCATGCCTGGATCTCAGGCACTGAGCAGTCATTTGGCCATCGGACACCAGGAGGCAGGTAAGGGGACCCTCCTTGTGTCCTACAGCTGTTCAAACCCCTGAGCTAACTGGCAGCAGTTAAGTTTAATTTTAGACTCGGCGATCAACTTTGAACCGCGATCAGTGCTGCGTGCTATTAGACACGGGTTCCGGCTGTGGCCCTGCGTTATAGAAAGGAAGTGGACTCAGGGCGTACAGGTACGCCCTGCGTCATTAAGCAGTCAATCTTAATACATTTTTTTAAAGAGAATCTAACAGCTAGTTCACGTGCACTTAATGCAGTATACAGAGTTATAGAGCGGATGAAGAGCTGAAAAATGAGGGGTTACTCATAAAAATCCATAGGTTAGGTGCTGTGTTTTTGTCACGCCGAGCGCTCCGGTCTGGTGCTCTGATCGCGAGCGCTCGTCGCCTCCATCCCCCGGCAGGACCGCAATTCGTATCACGGGACGCACCCACATGTGAATTGCGGCCCATTCGTTACCTGCTGCTGCCCAGCTCTCTGGTTCCCTGCACGTGCGCCCCCGCCTCCTATGGTGCTCGTGTGTGCCAGCTTCTCCGGATTTAAAGGGCCAGCGCACCACTAATTGGTGCCTGATCCTTCCCACATATTATTTAAGCCTGCTCCTCCCCTCTTCCCTGCCGGACCTTCAGTGCCCCTAGCCTGAGATTAAGCGCTCCCTATTGTCTGTTTGCCTTACGCGTATAGTTGACCCTTCCACTACTTTATTTGACTACGCACCTTTGCCGCCTGCCATGGCCTTCTGCTAAGTCTGACTATGCCTCTGCCTCATCCTTCTGTACCTCGTCTTGCCCAGCTGCCTGTGTGGTCGAGTCGTATCAGGGGTAGCGACCTGGGTGTCGCCTGTCGCAGCAAGCCCTTCCTGCCTTGCGGCGGGCTCTGGTGAAGACCAACGGCACCTTAGACTCCGGTCGCCGATAGAGCCCTTGTCATCCTCCACACAGGTCGGAGGATCCACATCCAGCACCATTACAGCTATGCTTGTGAATAGTTTCATCCCTAATGCGCCATTGGAGGGGGAGAGATGACTGGCCAAGCTCCCCTGTCTCTTCCATATTTCCCTTTTTGCCCCACCCTCTTCATAATTATGGTAATGAAAACAGCAGGTGAGCGCAGCCTTCATTAGCATAATAGTAAAGGGAGCTGGGCCCCCGGTGGAATAGGGAGAAGACATTGGAGCTTCGCCAGCCTGCTCCCCGCCTCCAATGCATGCTGGGGCGCATTAAGAATAAAACTATTTAAGAGCATAAGACAGCACCTATCTGGATTTTAGTGAGTAACCCCTCATTATACAGCTCTTTATCTGCACTATACCCCAGTGTGTGTGTATAGTGCGTGTGAAATAGCTGTCTCTGTAGCTGATTCTTTTTAAGATCTCAAGATAGAATTGTTTCAACATGCAATGCTCGTCCTGGAACTAATATTAAATTAAATAATATATAACTGTCCAAATAAAGTGACTATCACAAAGGATATACAGTCCTGACTAGAGACCCTGGGGAAGAGGGTACAGTCCTCCGCCATATAAGCTGATGAGTTGGCTGCAGGCAGGGTGACAAGGAGACGCGCTCACTGGCTCTGAGTAATGGATATTTTTCAGCTCACAGTCAGAGGATACAGAAGTAAATCAGCGCTGCCAGCAGTCCTGCTCCAATATAGAATATAAACACTTAATGTTTTTGTGTTGGTGAAATGTGTTGCTACTGTGGAATTCCTTCCAAAGTTTATTTCTAAGGAGCAATGTTTAGTGATGTGGAGATTAACCAGACAAGCGAAGGAGTCATGGAGACAAGTGCAACATACTGTATATCTGTAGTCACGCACCAACCTCGCTAAACACAGCGGCCTGAGCTATTGTCCTCATATAAATTATTATATGCATTGCTGAGGGGTAAGGGCTTGATGCTGAGCCAGTAATATCCACAAAAGAGATGAAAGTAAAGTATAAGAATTCTATAGAGAGGGTTTATTTTTTCCCCAATGCTTTACATCATCCGCTGCACCATACTGGCATTGATTTTACTGCATTCTGCATTCCACTGGCACTACTATATTGCATTACAATAATACCTTATTCACTGAATTGCCACTAGACTTACTACACTGGCACCTTACTTATTACATTTTACCAGTTGTGCATGTGTGGTGTCGGACAGGGTAATGTGTAATTAACCTTATAGCGACGCCAGGGCGTAATTGGCCTATACACCACCCAAGGTAGGCCAGCTTAACCTGTGCCAGGTACGGGGAAAATAATCACTCCGATGCAAGGTTACAGTAAACTGGCTTCCTTTACTGAGGTTGGAAAGATGGTACAATCCGTTACAGCTCAGATCAGCATGAAGGAGTTGCAAGGTGAATTTAGAGAAGCTTCTCGGCTTGCTGGGATTTATAGCTGATTGTGCTGTATATGACTGATTCAGCCCACGCTATAATTCAGGGACTTGACTAACTTGCTGACTTGACTTGTATAATATGCCCAAGCTTACCGCAAGGCTTTGACTTTCACCTCAGTAGTGGGGCTAACTGGTAGTAGATGCGTGGTTGCTGGACTAGCCCAGTTTAGAAGAGGTTTGCTATGGGAATTTGCTTCTAAACTGGGCGTTTCCCGAGACACGTGTCATCAGAGAGGATTTAGACAGAAAAGAACAACCTTAACTTCAGAAGCTCATAAGTACTGAAAGGATTAAGATTTTTTAATAGAAATCATTTACAAATCTGTTTAACTTTCTGGAGCCAGTTGATATATAAACATTTTTTTTCCTGGAGTACCCCTTTAACAGTAAACGTCGGCATCCCGTTTTTGATGATATGCCGATGGATATGATTAACATGTTCATACCCTGACATTATTCCACTGATGTCCAAAAGATGTGCTTGGACCCTGGGATTGTCACAGGTTTAATGTGGACCAGTAAGCTGAAAATGAAGTCAGTTTCTGCTCCCTTTTTCCTAAGATCAGGAGGAGAATCCAATGTAATGGACCACATGAAGGGCTTCAGATTAGATATACATTCGCCCCTTATATGATTTCAGGTTCAGCATACCTCCTCCAGTGTTCCCATAAGATGATTTGGCCTCTGTACTGAATCACAAATAACTCCACATAACGGAAAGTATGTGTGTGTGCATTAAGGATGAAGCCAACTCTATATGGCCTATCTCATCCCTGCCGTTCAGCGGACTCTATGCCAAGACAAGTAATGTACACTGCTCAAAAAAATAAATGGAACACTTAAACAACACAATGCAACTCCAAGTCAATGACACTTCTGTGAAATCACACTGTCCACTCAGGAAGCAACACTGATTGACAATCAATTTCACATGCTGTTGTGCAAATGGAACAGACAACAGGTGGAAATTATAGGCAATTAGCAAGACACCCACAATAAACGAGTGGTTCTGCAGGTGGTGGCCACAGACCACTTCTCAGTTCCTGCTTCCTGGCTGATGTTTTGGTCACTTTTGAATACTGGCGGTGCTTTCACTCTAGTGGCAGCATGAGATGGAGTCTACGACCCACACAAGTGGCTCAGGTAGTGCAGCTCATCCAGGATGGCACATCAGTGTGAGCTGTGGCAAGAAGGTTTGCTGTGTCGGTCAGCGTAGTGCCCAGAGCATGGAGGCGCTACCAGGAGACAGGCCAGTACATTAGGAGACGTGTAGGACGGCAACAACCCAGCAGCACAAATGTGCATGTGTCCACTCAAACTGTCAGAAACAGACTTCATGAGGGTGGTATGAGGGCCCAACGTCCACAGGTGGGGGTTGTACTTACAGCCAGAGAACACCAAGATTGGCAAATTCGCCACTGGCGCCCTGTGCTCTCCACAGATGAAAGCAGGTTCACACTGATCATATGTGGCAGATGTGACAGAGTCTGGAGACACCGTGGAGAACATTCTGCTGCCTGCAACATCCTCCAGCATGACCGGTTTGGCGGTGGGTCAGTAATGGTGTGGAGTGGCAATTTTTTGGGGGGCTGTACAGCCCTCCATGTGCTTGCCAGAGGTAGCCTGACTACCATTAGGTACCGAGATGAGATCCTCAGACCCCTTGTGAGACCATATGCTGGTGTGGCTGGCCCTGGGTTCCTCCTAATGCAAGGCAATGGAAGACCTCATCTGGCTGGGGTGTGTCAGCAGTTCCTGCAAGAGGAAGGCATTGATGCTATGGACTGGCCCGCCCATTCCCCAGACCTGAATCCAATTGAGCACATCTGGGACATCATGTCTCACTCCATCCACCGACGCCACGTTGCACGTTTCATTCCCCTCTTGGGACAGTCCAGGTTTTCACAGTAGCCCAGATCAGCAGAGGTGCTGAAGACAAATAGTTACTGGGCTTAAAAGCTAAGTGAAGGTCAGTCTGCAAGCTGAAAATGTGAGAAACCTCTGATGAGAGTTGGACTTTCTGAGGTGTACAGCCCCAAAAGCAGACATTTACCTGAGTAAAGTAACACATTTTTAGAGTGGCTGGTAGCAAGCCACCTGCATGAATCTGGTTATATCTGGTTAGTTAGCGCTGGACAAGCAGGATGTTGTATTACTGAAAAAGCCCTGATTAAACATTACTTCTGTGTAGGGGTGGGAATCGCCAAGAATTTGGTGATTCGATTTGAATCATGATACCAGTGTGGCGATTTGATATATCCCGATATTTCGCGATACCGTCTAGGTGACGATACATCGCGATATATCCCGATTCTGTCTAAAAAACAATGTCTTTTACACTTTTATTAAAACTTTATTTTTATTTTATTTTTTTATACACTTTATTAGTCTTTTAGGAATCATTAGATTCCTCAGACAGATGAATAGAGTTCTATTGAACTCCATTTATCTGCGATCCATTGATAGAGCCTGGTCCAGCCAGGCTCTATCAATGACAGAGCCACGGAGAGCAGGGAAGCAGAGGTAAGCCCTCCGGCTACCTCCACAGTGGATCGCCCGCCCGCGATCGCGCTGCGGGGGGGGGGGGGGGGCGATCTAGCCCACCAGGGAGCTTTGACAGCGGCAATCTAAAGGGTTAATAGCGGCTATTAGCGGCGGCCCCCGGCTACTGAGAACAGCCGGGGGCAGCAGAGTATGAAGCGGGCACGAGTCCGGAGCCCGCTCCATACACACTGCAGAGCACCGCATGCTGGATATTAGCGGCGGTGATGCATCAGCGGCCCCCGGATATTGAAATCAGCCGGGGGCCGCAGAGTATGGAGCTGGCACGAGTCGGAGCCCGCTCCATACACCCAGAGCGACGCCGCACCAGATCCGAATGACAAAATGTGGAATTTTTTTCTCCTGATGCCCGGGACATGCTGTTCTGGGGATCAGGAGGTACAAATTCCACATCACTAAAAGAATCGATTCAAAAATATTTTGAATCGATTCAGTATCGGCAAGTGAAAAATCGCGATAATCGCGGGAATCGATTTTTTCTTACATCCCTACTTCTGTGTCCCTGTCTTTGGCTGTTTGTTAGCTACAATTTGACTGGTTCTACAATGCTAATCTCCCACAGTAGATACTGATGTAGTAGATAGTGGGGGGTCCCAAGGAAGGAACTCTTTTTGTAATCATATTCTAAGAAAAAAAAAATTCTGTACACTAAAAGGCCTCTTAACTTTTTTTTTCTTGTCTCTTTAAACAGAACTTTTTACATAGAAAATGCACTCTATTCTGCAGGCATCATGTTATAGATTAGAAGGAGCTGAGCAGATCGATAAATATATATATATACATAAATATATATATATATATATATACATATTGTGAGGACTCGCTCTTGCAAATAGGTGCGGTTGCAGTATAGAGGCAAGGAAGCAGTATTTTCCAAATCAAAGTTCAGTGTTTTATTCACACTTGTCACACAGCAAACAGTCTTTAAATGCAGAACAAAGGAAAACTTAACAAAAAGTCCACCTGTATTCGTTAGGTGTTTGTTCATCAAGCAAGTCTTTTCCAGGCATCCAGGCAGGCTGCTCACCAGCTTCCAACCTTGGAGCAAACATAGGGAAGAACTTCACTCTCAGCACTCTCTGGCAGTGTGAGCTGCAACTAGCAAATCCCCCTCAGCTGGTGAAACAGGTTGCCCTTAAGGCCAACAAAAGGTGGCTTGGATTGTGGGGAATGACCCCCAACCTGCACTTGGTCATTCCCAGTAAGAGCCATCCCGGATTGGCCTTCCAGCCATACTACGGCCATAGTGTCAGTCTGCATCGCAGCACAGACACTGAATAAATACTGGCTCTTACTTCCCCAAAGCCAGGAGCCTTGGTGACACATATTGCCCATCCACCACAATACCTTCCACCTTCTCACATACCCCCGCCTTTGTTTAAGCCTGAGGGGGTGAACACTTGTACAACAGTGGACTCATGATAGAGCATCGGCATTGCCTAGCAAACGACCCGCTCTGTGGTCAACCCTAACTTGAAGTTCTGTAATGACAGAAACCACCTTGTGACCCTGGCATTTTTGTCCTTGGCCTGGCACATCCACTTAAGGGGGGAATGATCCATGACAAGACGAAATTTCCGGCCCAATAGATAATAGTGGAGAGACTCGAGTGCCCACTTAATGGCCAGGCACTTGCTCTCCACTATACTATACCTGGTCTTGGTCGGGGTCAGTTTTGGGCTGAGAAAGACAACGGGATGCTCTTTCCCGTTGACTTCCTGGGAGAGTACAGACAAAAACCTACCTAGAGGCATTCGTCTGTACCACAAATTCCCTTTTTAAGTCGGGTGTCACCAACATCGGAGACAAGTGGAAAAAGCCTGCTCTGCCTGTTCGTTCCATGCACCATGACGGACTTGCCGGTTTGTTAAGGGAGCGGCCACCATCGCAAAATGGGGGATAAACCTCATATAATAACCCACCATTCCTAAGAACGACCTCACCTGCCGGGAAGTGACAGGTTGGTGCCAATTCCGAATGACCTCTATTTTGTTTACCTGGGGTTTGACAACTCCACACCCAATGACGTACTCCAGGTATTTGGTCTCTCCCAACCCTATGGCACACTTTTTGGGGTTATCAATTAACCCGGCCTTCCTAAGGGAGTCTACCACTGCCTGTACTTTTGGAAGGGGACTCTCCCAGTCTGTACTGTGGATGATGATATCGTTCAGATAAGCTGAAGCATACCGACAAAGTTGCTGAAGTACAATATCCATTAGCCTTTGAAACGTAGCGGGAGTGCCATGTAAACCAAAGGGTAATACCTTGTAATGGAACAAACCTTCTGGTGTTATAAAGGCTGTTTTCTCTTTGGCAGCCTCCGTCAAGGGCACCTGCCAGTACCCTTTGGTGAGGTCCAAAACAGAAAAATACCAAGCCTGTCCTAACCTTTCAATAAGCTCATCAACTCGAGGCATGGGGTATGCATAAAACTTGGACAACTCATTAAGTTTGCGGAAGTCGTTACAGAACCGCAACGTATCATCTGGCTTGGGTATTAAGACTATCGGACTGGCCTACTCACTCTTTGATTCCTCAATGACATCCAGTTTTAACATCTGCTGTACTTCTACCGAGATGGCTTGTCGCCGCGACTCAGGTACCCGGTATGGTTTCAACCGTATTTTTACCTGGGGTTCAGTGACAATGTCATGGCAGATGACAGAAGTACGCCCAGGGAGGTCTGAGAACACCTCAGTGTTCCTACTGACAAACTCCCTGGCCTCCTGAGTCTGTGCAGGGGAAAGGCTGTCACCAATTTTCACTGTGGCAACTGCTTCTCTCGCACCAGACTGAGGGACGGGAAACTCCACCCCTAACAAACCTGGTCGGGGGCTGTCACCCACACTAGTCTCCCTATCTTTCCAAGGTTTCAACAAGTTTACATGGTACACTTGCTCTGGCTTTCTTCGCCTGGGCTGGTGTACCCTGTACGTCACCGCCCCTACCTTTTCGATCACTTCGTGAACAAGGGGAAGAGTTCTGTCACCTTGCCAGAAATTTACTGTCGACAGTTGATACCAGAACCCGATATCCCGGGTTAAATATCCGAACCCGAGCCTGGCGATTTTAAATTCTGCTCTGAGCTCGCTGAGCTGCCTCCATATATTCCCTCACCAGGGGCAACACTGTTTCCATCTGTTCCTGCAACTGAGTGACATATTCAATTACACTTTAATGCTGCATGGGCTGTTATGCCCACGCCTTTTTAGCTATCTCTAACAGACCACGTGGATGTCTGCGTTGATGTCTGCCATCTGCCGAAAGGGAACCCAGTGGAAGACTGGGGCACTTCTCGTACAGCGAACATGAGATAGGGCAATAAAAGATCCCAATTTTTTCCATCTCTAGCCACCACCCGCTTCAACATATTTTTTAATGTTTGGTTAAACCGTTCAACCAGGCCGTCCGTTTGCAGGTGATTCACGAAGGTCCGTAACTGTTTTACCTGCAGTAACTTACTGAGCTCTTTCATTACTTTTGACATTAACGGGTGCAGTCATTACCTCTTTAGGTAAGCCCACTCGGGAAAACATCTCCATTAGCTCCTTAGCTATTAGTTTGGCTGAGGTATGTCGCAGAGGCAGCGCCTCAGGATACCTAGTCGCATAGTCCAGGACTAAAAGGATGTGTTGGTGCCCCCTAGCGGATTTTGGCAACGGGCCTACCAGATCCATAGCGATCCGTTCAAATGGGACCTTGATAATCAGGAGCAGAACCAGGGGACTACGGTAATGTGGCAGGGGGCTAGTTATTTGGCAGGTTGGGCAAGATTCACAATCCCTCTCGACCTCTTTATACACACTGGGCCAGTAAAAAACGCTGCAAAATTCGGTCCTGCGTCTTCTGCTGGTCCAGGTGCCCCCCTAGAACATAATGATGGGCTAACTCTAACACCAGTCTCCGATATTTTAAGGTACCACCAATTGTTCCACATTCTCACCCCGCACCTGATTTACCCGGTATAACACTCCCCTGATGGACCACAAAGCGGCCCCCGGTTGTTGTGGTGCACCTTCCACAATTAAGACATTCTCCCTGGCTCGAGATAATGTCGGGTCTTGATGCTGAGCTGTATGGAAATTTTCTCCAGAGACATTGAGGTCTGCCAACTTGGGACCTGACGGCAGTTCCTCCACTTCTCCTACCATTACATGCAGTGGAGACCCCAACTGTGGTTGCTTCCAACTCAGGTTCCCAGGGTTCCGGGGTCACCCCTGAGTAGGGCCAGTCTATTGGGGACACCCCTGCCTCACAGGTCTGGGGAGCTCTTATCTGGGGCCACAAAGACACACACCCTGGAAAGCCTCTCCCAATAATCAGTTAGTGTGGTAACTTTTTAGCCACGGCCACCTCATGAGTCCATTGGCCGTTTGGGGATGACACGGTCACCAGGGCGATGGGATAGTCTTTTAGGTCACCGTGGATACACAATACCCCAGCCTGTCGTTCCGTCTAGTTAGTGTGCGGCACCAGGTTGGACCTCACTAGGGTCACCATACTCCCCGAGTCAAACAACGCCTCCACAACACAACCTCCCACCTTCACCTGGCGGAGGTGACCCGAGTCTCCTGCCCTGGGGATACCGGTGGCATACAGTCTCTGGGCATACAGGGATGGCCGGAGTGCATAGTTTTTGTGTCCATTGGTTCCTGCCGCTGGGGACAATTAGCCCTAACATGTCCCGGTTTGTGGCAGTCCCAACATAGCAACGGGGTGGGGCTTTTAGGGCTTTCTAGGCGCCTGGGCAAAGGTGGGGACCTTCTGGGTTGAACCGCCCCCTCCCGCAGTTTTACGGTTGCCTCGAACCTCTCTACGAGGTCAACCATACCCAGTGCGTTGCTAGGGGAAGCCTGGCCAATCCAGCTCTGGAGGATGTAAGGCAGAGCCCTCCAGAACATATCAGCCAGGAGATGGTCCAGCATGGCAGTGGGACTCAGTACCTCCTGCTGTAGCCACTTCTGCAGCTGCTGCAACAAGTCATAATATTGCGGCTGGGCAGGCTCAGCCGGCTTATATTCCCACTGCCTTACTCTCTGGGCCTGGACCCACACATTTACCCCAAGTCTTGCCAAGATCTCACCATTGATGATGTCATAATCCGCAGCCTGGTGAGGACCTTAGCCCACTGGTCCCGGGGTAACCTCTCCCTCACAACCACTTTTTCGAAGTGTCATAGATCACCAGGTAGGTCTCAACATCATCCGCGGGGGTCATCTTTGGCATCGCCATCCGAACAGCCTTCCGGGCGTCAGGGGTGGTCCGGGTTGTCACTGCGGCTGGAAGCGCCATCACCTGCTGTAGTAGTAGCTGGTTGGTCTCCTGCTGGTGCTTGTTGGCCTTGTTACGCCTAGCGCTCCGGGTCCCCGCTCCTCCCCGGAGCGCTCACGGCGTCTCTCTCCCCGCAGCGCCCCGGTCGGTCCCGCTGACCGGGAGCGCTGCACTGTCATCGCATCCCAGGTCACTTACCCGTCCCGGTCCCCTGCTGTCATGTGCTGGCGCGCGCGGCTCCGCTCTCTAGGGCGCGCGCGCGCCAGCTCTCTGAGACTTAAAGGGCCAGTGCACCAATGATTGGTGCCTGGCCCAATTAGCTTAATTGGCTCCCACCTGCTCCCAGACTATATCTGATCACTGCCCCTGCACTCCCCTGCCGGATCTTGTTGCCTTGTGCCAGTGAAAGCGTTTAGTGTGTCCTAAGCCTGTGTTACCTGAACCCTTGCTATCCATCTTGACTACGAACCTTGCCGCCTGCCCCCGACCTTCTGCTACGTCTGACCTTGCCTCTGCCTAGTCCTTCTGTCCCACGCCTTCTCAGCAGTCAGCGAGGTAGAGCCGTTGCTAGTGGATACGACCTGGTTGCTACTGCCGCAGCAAGACCATCCCGCTTTGCGGCGGGCTCTGGTGAACACCAGTAGCCTCTTAGAACCGGTCCACTAGCACGGTCCACGCCAATCCCTCGCTGACACAGAGGATCCACTACCTGGAAGCTGAATCGTGATAGTAGATCCGGCCATGGATCCCGCTGAGGTGCCGCTGCCAAGTCTCGCTGACCTTACCACGGTGGTCGCTCAGCAATCGCAGCAAATTGCCCAACAAGGACAGCAGCTGTCGCAGTTGACCGCCACGTTACAGCAACTTCTGCCTCTGCTACAGCAGCAACCATCTCCTCCGCCAGCTCCTGCACCTCCTCCGCAGCGAGTGGCTGCTCCTAGCCTCCGCTTGTCCCTGCCGGACAAATTTGATGGGGACTCTAAACTCTGCCGTGGATTTTTGTCTCAGTGTTCCCTGCATATGGAGATGTTGTCAGACTTGTTTCCTACAGAACGGTCTAAGGTGGCGTTCGTAGTAAGCCTTCTTTCAGGAAAGGCCTTGTCTTGGGCCACACCGCTCTGGGACCGCAATGATCCTGCCACAGCCACAGTCCAGTCCTTCTTCGCTGAAGTCCGTAGCGTCTTCGAGGAGCCAGCCCGAGCTTCTTCTGCCGAGACTGCCCTGTTGAACCTGGTCCAGGGTAATTCTTCAGTGGGCGAGTACGCCATCCAATTTCGTACTCTTGCTTCCGAGTTATCATGGAATAACGAGGCTCTCTGCGCGACCTTTAAAAAAGGCCTATCCAGTCGCATCAAGGATGTGCTGGCCGCACGAGAGATTCCTGCCAACCTGCAAGAACTCATCCATTTGGCTACCCGCATTGACATGCGTTTTTCTGAGCGACACCAAGAGCTCCGCCAGGAAAAAGACTTAGATCTCTGGGCACCTCTCCCACAGTATCCGTTGCAATCTACGCCTGGGCCTCCCGCCGAGGAGGCCATGCAAGTGGATCGGTCTCGCCTGACCCAGGAAGAGAGGAATCGCCGTAGGGAAGAAAATCTCTGTCTTTACTGTGCCAGTACCGAGCATTTCTTGGTGGATTGCCCTATCCGTCCTCCACGTCTGGGAAACGCACGCACGCACCCAGCTCACGTGGGTGTGGCGTCTCTTGGTTCTAAGTCTGCTTCTCCACGTCTCACGGTGCCCGTGCGGATTTCTCCTTCAGCCAACTCCTCCCTCTCAGCCGTGGCCTGCTTGGACTCTGGTGCCTCTGGGAATTTTATTTTGGAGTCGTTTGTGAATAAATTCAGCATCCCGGTGACCCGTCTCGTCAAGCCGCTCTACATTTCCGCGGTCAACGGAGTCAGATTGGATTGCACCGTGCGTTACCGCACAGAACCCCTCCTGATGTCTATTGGACCCCACCACGAAAGGATTGAGTTATTCGTCCTTCCCAACTGTACCTCTGAGGTCCTCCTCGGTCTGCCATGGCTCCGGCTTCATTCTCCCACCCTTGATTGGACCACCGGGGAGATCAAGAACTGGGACTCTGCCTGCCATAGGAAGTGCCTCTCCCCCCCTCCCAGTCCCGTCAGGCAAGCCTCAGTGCCTCCTCATGGCCCCCGTCCTGGTGTCACACTGCCCCGTGCCAGGCTTCGCCCTCTGCCCTCCCTCCCCATTCCCACTCCTGCTGTGCTGCCTGCCGTTGAGGAAACCCTCCATTCTTTCCCGGTGTCCTCATCCCAGGGGAGGCAGTTACCGGACAAAGAAAAGGGGAGACCTAAGGGGGGGGGGTACTGTTACGCCTAGCGCTCCGGGTCCCCGCTCCTCCCCGGAGCGCTCACGGCGTCTCTCTCCCCGCAGCGCCCCGGTCGGTCCCGCTGACCGGGAGCGCTGCACTGTCATCGCATCCCAGGTCACTTACCCGTCCCGGTCCCCTGCTGTCATGTGCTGGCGCGCGCGGCTCCGCTCTCTAGGGCGCGCGCGCGCCAGCTCTCTGAGACTTAAAGGGCCAGTGCACCAATGATTGGTGCCTGGCCCAATTAGCTTAATTGGCTCCCACCTGCTCCCAGACTATATCTGATCACTGCCCCTGCACTCCCCTGCCGGATCTTGTTGCCTTGTGCCAGTGAAAGCGTTTAGTGTGTCCTAAGCCTGTGTTACCTGAACCCTTGCTATCCATCTTGACTACGAACCTTGCCGCCTGCCCCCGACCTTCTGCTACGTCTGACCTTGCCTCTGCCTAGTCCTTCTGTCCCACGCCTTCTCAGCAGTCAGCGAGGTAGAGCCGTTGCTAGTGGATACGACCTGGTTGCTACTGCCGCAGCAAGACCATCCCGCTTTGCGGCGGGCTCTGGTGAACACCAGTAGCCTCTTAGAACCGGTCCACTAGCACGGTCCACGCCAATCCCTCGCTGACACAGAGGATCCACTACCTGGAAGCCGAATCGTGATAGTCCTCCTGCTGGTGCCTGTTGGTCTCCTACTGTTGCAAGTTGGCCTCCATGAGCGCTTTCACCACCGCCTCCATTTTGGCAACACTGCAAACACTGGATAGTCACTTATCGGCGGTTCGTTGCCCCTAGCAACAACACAAGTGGGTTCTCCCTGGCTTGGTTCTTGGCCACCGTGTACTGCAATTCAACTGCGGCCCTCACTGCGTTGCCCGCATCCTCCACCAAATGTGATGACTCGCTCTTGCAAATAGGTGCAGTTGCAGTATAGAGGCAAGGAAGCAGTATTTTCCAAATCAAAGTTCAGTGTTTTATTCACACCTGTCACACAGCAAACAGTCTTTAAATGCAGAACATAGGAAAACGTAACAAAAAGTCTACCTGTATTCGTTCCACCACGATACCTTTCACCTTCTCACCCTCCCCCCCCCCCATTCAACATCAGTTTTTTTCTGCAAATATTTTATCACATGCCCACAATTAAGTGGGTGAAGCGGCACTCATGCAAGCTCCCTGTCGCTCTATTCAGAGTCTATGAGATTGACAGAGGTTGCTAAATGCTGTAATGCTGTACTTGGCCCCATCGCATAGGCTTTGAATGGAGCAACAGCAAGAATGTTCAACATCCACTGGATGCAGAATGCACAACTGCAGTAAGAAGAAAAGGGAGACTCAGAGCCCCCATTGTTGTAACCAGTGGGGTTCCCAATGCAGGGGCCCCTAAAGAGCAGACACTCTCTGTATATGTGATACATATTCACGTAAGAACATCCCTTTAAAATTAGAGCAACAACAAAGATGGGATGTGTCTTTCACAATGGGAGTTGCTCTCATAATGGGGGTCCCGAGTGGTGGAACCTTCTCTATAATGTTCATAGGACAAAGCTGAACTTAAACAAGCACTGGGAATTTTTATTTCCTGTGTATGCCTTGTGCTTACCTGTTTTAGCTGATGTGGCAGGCATGCTAATGTTGTCTACACTTCCCATGAATCATATGGCTTTGTAGTGCGAGGGGTTGGAGTCTCATCACTGCACCTGGTCATTTAATTAGGCTTCTGGTGTTGGAGATCACCCAGGTGATCCGCTGGGACTCATAAGTGGGTTGAGGTCAGTGGACATTATGTGCAGTTTTGATGTGTTTTCTTGCCATGATTTTATCTATAATAACAATTGAGATGTTTTATGAAGATTGGAAGTCTTTTGGCTGTGTTCACATGTTAAATATTTTTACTGCATTTTTTAAACCTGTTTTACTGCGTTTTGTCTGTGTTTTTGCTGTGATCTTCCAAAATAGCAGTAAAAATTGCTAATTTTTACAGTGATTTGAACAAATGGGGAAAAAAAAATATTAAAAAAAAATTTGCCAAAATGCAACTTCTCTGATCCCATAGAGATTGCAGCAACAGTATACAGATAGAGCTGGGAAGGGTCTAGGAACGTCTGAGAGGGATCTGATAACTGATGATGTAATTCTGTAGTTCACAGGAAGTCAGCTGACCTAGGACAGACCACTTCTTCTGACAAATTAACTGTAATTTCCTGTGGGTCAGGCTGGTGATCACATGACCCAGTTACAGTACTAAAATTCATGGATGCAACTGTCCTGGAATAAAATAGATGACGCTTGCCACAACTGTCCTTTGAACGGCAATACCAAAAACATCCGCACAGGTGTGACACTGTTTTTGAAAGAAAGCAGCCATGTTTTCTTTTCCTGAACAAACCCCTGAATAAGACAACTCCTTAAAAGTTAACTAAGATACTCCAAAAGTTATGTTCATGCTGGTGGAAGCAGATCTTTGTCACTGGTATATGTTAGGGTACACAATAGAAATTAGCTGAAAAAAATCCAACTTGGCCAGCACATAGCTCCCCCAACATCGGTGGGGCTATTGCCTTCAGACATATTGGGGGAGAGTTATCAAAACCTGTGCAAAGGAAAAGTTGCCCAGTTGCCCATAGAAACCAATCAGATCGCTTCTTTCATTTTGCAGAGACCTTGTTCAAAATGAAAGAATCAAGCTTATTGGTTGTTATGGGCAACTGCACAACTTTTCTTCTGGGCAGGATTTGATGAATCTCCCCCATTGTCCCAGTGACTTTTCCAACTCTGTATGAAAGATAAATGTGCAAATTCTTCACTTCTAAGACTCTCTATCATGCATATTGCAATACAACTGTCCACAGGTAACGCGTGGTGCCACAGATAGTGTTAGGAAATACCTTATCACTTTGTGACGCCAGGGCACCATTAGCCTATACAAAGTCCGAGGTTGGAGACAGTTTCTCCTGGGCCAGACACGAGGAGTAAAGGAACACACCGACATCAGGTTAAGGATAACTGTCTTTACTGAGCAGGGTGCAGATGTTGATACACAGACAGTATGGTGCAGAGTGAGAGGATGCAGTGTAACCCATTGGGAGCCCTGTTGCCTTGCTGCGATAGGTATAACAAGTCCTTTAGTGGGCCCAACACCTGTGCCGCAGGTCTGCCCGCGGAAGTCCGAAGCCACAAGACAGCCTATGGTGTCGGGACACCACACTAGTCCATTGCTAACATGAGTGAGGTCAGATGTGATGGGCCAGAATCTTCTTGTAGCCCTGGTCGGACACAACAACACTCAGTGGGTAACACAGAGTTGTGTGGAAAGAACTTTCCTGAACACCTTAAATACCTTGTGACAGTTCCTTCAGGATATTGTATTACACACATGGCTATTTTAAGCATTATTACATTACATGGACTCTGCTGGATGCTTCTAGTGATCCCCTGTCAGATGCTTACACTACTACGGCTTCTATGAAGCAAAGTTTGATCAACTCAGAAAAGCTATTAACAATATAAATTGGGATAATGTCCTCAATAACAAGAATACTGGCACTAAATGGGAGACTTTTAAAAATATCTTAAATTCTCACTGTAAGATGTATATACCTTATGGGAATACAATGGTCAGAAATATAAGAAAAACCAATATGGATGAATAAAAATGTTAAGGGGGCAACAAATGACAAAAATAAAGCATTTAAACTAAAACAGGCTGGCAGTGAAGAAGCATTAAAATGCTATAGAGAAAAATGTAAAATATGTAAAAAACATAAAAGCCGCAAAAATAGAGACAGAAAGACTCATTGCCAAAGAGAGTAAAATTAACCCCAAAATGTTCTTTGACTATATAAATAGCAAAAAGATTAAAAATGAAAGTGTTGGCCCTTTAAAAAATGACAAAGAAGAAATTATAGACAAGGATCAGGAACAAGCAAATATATTAAACAAATTCTTCTCCGCTGTATTCACCGAGGAAAATGAAATGCCAGGTGAAATACAGCGAGATAAGGTAAGCTCCCCAGTACAGGTCACCCGTCTAACCCAGGAAGAAGTACAGTGCCGCCTACAAAAAATCTAAATAGACAAATCACCACCCCCAGATGGCATTCACCCCTGTTCTCTAAAGGAATTAAGTAATGTACAGTGGGGATCAAAAGTTTAGGCACCAAAAAATGGCGTCAGCAAAAGTTTGGGCACCCTGCAGAGTTAATATCTTGTACTGCCCCCTTTGGCAAGTATCACAGCTTGTAAATGCTTTTTGTAGCCAGCCAAGAGTCTTTCAATTCTTGTTTGAGGTATCTTTGCCCATTCTTCCTTACAAAAGTCTTCCAGTTCTTTGAGATTTCTGGGCTGTCTGTCATGCACTGCTCTTTTAACCCCTTAAAGGGGTACTCCGCCCCTAGACATCTTATCCCCTATCCAAAGGATAGGGGATAAGATGTCAGATCGCCGCGATGCCGCTGCTGGGGAGCTCCGGGATCCCTTCTGCGGCACCCCGCTATCATTACAGCACAGAGCGAGTTCGATACAGGGGACGGAGCCGCGTGATATCATGGCTCCGCCCCTCATGACATCCCGGCCCGTCCCCTTAATGCAAGTCTATGGCAGGGGGCGTGAAGACCGCCGCGCCCCCTCCCATAGACTTGTATTGAAAGGGGCGGACCGTGATGTCACGAGGGGCGGAGCCGTGACGTAACGATGCTCCGGCCCCTGTATTGCGCGTCATTACGTGCAGAGCGATCTCGCTCTGTGCTGTAATGAGAGCGGGGTGCCACAGCGGGGATCCCAGGGCTCCCCAGCAGCGGCACCACGGCGATCTGACATCTTATCTCCTATCCTTTGGATAGGGGATAAGATGTCTAGGGGCGAAGTACCCCTTTAAGTACCAGGCCATTTTACACCTTAGGACCAGAGCGTTTTTTGAACATCTGACCACTGTCACTTTAAACATTAATACCTCTGGAATGCTTTTAGTTATCATTCTGATTCCGAGATAATTGTTTCGTGACATATTCTACTTTAACATGGTGGAAAATTTTTGTGGTAACTTGCATCCTTTCTTGGTGAAAAATCCCAAAATTTGATGAAAAAATTTAAAATTTAGCATTTTTCCAACTTTGAAGCTCTCTGCTTGTAAGGAAAATGGATATTCCCCCCAAAAATGTTTTATTCACATATACAATATGTCTACTTTAGGTTTGCATCATAAAATTGATGAGTTTTTACTTTTGGAAGACATCAGAGGGCTTCAAAGTTCAGCAGCAATTTTTCACAAAATTTTCAAACTCACTATTTTTCAGGGACCAGTTCAGGTTTTAAGTGGATTTGAAGGGTCTTCATATGAGAAATACCCCACAAATGACCACATTATAAAAACTGCACCCCCCAAAGTATTCAAAATGACATTCAGTCAGCGTTTTAACCCTTTAGGTGTTTCACAGGAATATCTTAATTTTTTACACTTGCATGTTCTTGTAGACCCAATTTTTGAATTTTTAAAAGGGGTAAAAGGAGAAAATTTATACTTGTATTTGTAGCCCAATTTCTCTCGAGTAAGCACATACCTCATATGTCTATGTAAATTGTTCGGCGGGCGCAGTAGAGGGCTCAGAAGGGAAGGAGCGACAAGGGGATTTTGGAGAGTAGGTTTTTCTGAAATGGTTTTTGGGGGGCATGTTGCATTTAGGAAGACCCTATGGTGCCAGAACAGCAAAAAAAAAAAAAAAAACACATGGCATACCATTTTGGAAACTAGACCCCTTGAGGAACGTAACAAGGAATTAAGTGAGCCTTAATACCCCACAGGTGTTTCATGACTTTTGCATATGTAAAAAAAAAATAATAATTTCACTAAAATGTGTGTTTTCCCCCAAATTTCACATTTTTGCAAGGGTTTATAGCAGAAAATACCCCCCCCCCCAACATTTGTAACCCCATTTCTTCTGAGTATGGAAATACCCAATGTGTGGACGTCAAGTGCCCTGCGGTCGAACTTAAAATGCTCAGAAGAGGAGGAGCGCCATTGAGCTTTTGAAGAGTGAATTTGTTTGGAATGGTAGTCAGGGGCCATGTGCGTTTACAAAGCCCCCCCGTGGTGCCAGAACAGTGGACCCCCCACATGTGACCCCATTTTGGAAACTACACACCTCACAGAATTTAATAAGGGGTGCAGTGAGTATTTACACCCCACTGGCATTTGACAGATCTTTGGAACAGTGGGCTGAGCAAATGAAAAATTAAATTTTTCATTTTCTCGGACCACTGTTCCAAAAATCTGTCATACACCTGTGGGGCGTAAATGCACACTGCACCCCTTATTACATTACGTGAGGGGTGTAGTTTCCAATATGGGGTCACATGTTGGGGGGTCCATTGTTCTGGCACTATGGGGGCTTTGTAAACACACGTGGCCTTCAATTCCGGACACATTTTTCTCTTCAAAATCCCAATGGCGCTCCTTCTGTTCTGAGCATTGTAGTTCGCCCGCCGAGCACTTTGCATCCACATTTGGGGTATTTTCTTACTCAGAAGAAATGGAATTACAAATTTTGGGGGGCTTTTTTCCTATTTTCCCTTGTAAAAATGAAAAATTTAGGGTAACACCAGCATTTTAGTGAAAATTTTTTTTTTTCATTTTCCCATCCAACCTTAACGAAAATTTGTGAAACACCTGTGGGGTGTTAATGCTAACTATAACCCTTGTTACATTCCGTGAGGGGTGTAGTTTCCAAAATGGGGTCACATGTCGGTATTTATTTTTTTGCGTTTATGTCAAAACCGCTGTAAAATTAGCCACCCCTGTGCAAATCACCAATTTAGGCTTCAAATGTACATAGTGCGCTCTCACTCCTGACCCTTGTTGTGCATCCGCAGAGCATTTAACGCCCACATATGGGGTATTTCCGTACTCAGGAGAAATTGCGTTACAAATTTTGGGGGTCTTTTTTTCCTTTTACCTCTTGTGAAAATAAAAAGTAAAGGGCAACCCCAGCATGTTAGTGTAAAAAAAATATTTTTTTACACTAATAGGCTGGTGTAGACCCCAACTTTTCCTTTTCATAAGGGGTAAAAGGAGAAAAAGCCCCCCCCAAAATTTGTAGTGTAATTTCTCCCGAGTATGGAGATACCCCATATGTGGCCCTAAACTGTTTCCTTGAAATACGACATGGCCCCGAAGTGAGAGAGCGCCATGCGCATTGGATTAAATTAGGGATTGCATAGGGGTGGACATAGGGGTATTCTACGCCAGTGATTCCCAAACAGGGTGCCTCCAGCTGTTGCTAAACTCCCAGCATGCCTGGACAGTCAGGCATGCTGGGAGTTGTTGTTTTACAACAGCTCGAGGCTCCGTTTTGGAATCAATAAGTTTTTAATTTTTATTGGGGGGGGGGGGGCAGTGTAATGGGGTGTATATGTAGTGTTTTACCCTTTATTTTGTGTTAGTGTAGTGTTTTTAGGGTACATTCACACTGGCGGAGGTTTACAGTGAGTTCACTTCTAGGAGTTTGCGCTGCAGCGAAAAATTTGCCGCAGCTCATACTTGAAGCAGAAAACTTACTGTAAGCCTGCCCGTGTGAATGTACCCTGTACATTTACATGGGGGGGGGGGGGGGGGAAACCTCCAGCTGTTTCAAAACTACAACTCCCAGTATGTACTGACAGACCGTGCATGCTGGGAGTTGTACTTTTGCAACAGCTGGAGGCACACTGGTTGGAAAACCTTCAGTTAGGTTCTGTTATCTAACTCAATATTTTCCAACCAGTGTGCCTCCAGCTGTTGCAAAACTACAACTCCCAGCATGTACTGATCACCGAAGGGCATGCTGTGAGATGTAGTTATGCAACAGCTGGAGGGATCGCAACTACAACTCCCAGCATGCTGGGATTTGCAGTTTTGCAACATCTGGAGAGCTACAGTATAGAGACCACTTCAAACTGTGGCCCTCCAGATGCTGCAATACTACAAATCTCAGCATACCCGGACAGCAAACAGTTTTGTTGGCATGCTAGGAGTTGTAGTTTTGCAAGATCTGGAGGGCTATAGTTCAGAGACAACCACATAGTGGTCTCAAACTGTAGCCCTCCAGCTGTTGCAAAATTACAACTCCCAGCATGCCCAAACAGCTGTCTGGGCATGCTGGGAGTTGTAGTTTTGCAACATCTGGAGTGCTACAGTATAGAGACCACTATATAGTGGTCTCGGACTGCAGCCCTCCATATGTTGCTAGGCAACTTACCGGGTTCCGTCGGATCCAGGGAACTTGCTGCAGGACATCGCCGCCCGCCGATCTCCGACGCCGATCGTCGCCCGCAGCCTCCGCAGATCGGTAAGTGGACTCCGGCGCCGGTCCCCGTCGTTTCCCCGTTCTGCCCCGCCTATTGTGGGTGGGCAGAACGGGGAAAACGAAAGTTAACCCCCCCCCGCCCCCGATCTGCTATTGGTGGTCGCGTCTAGACAACCAATAGCAGGGATAGGAGGGGTGGCACCCCTGCCACCTCACTCCTAACTCTTCAGGGGGGTTGTGGGTGTCATGGACACCTGCGATCCCCCTTCTATTCCGGGTCACCATAGACCCTAATGACTTCGCGCAATAGACCCGTAGACCCGTAATGAATTGCGCAAATCGCAAGTGTGAATTCACTTGCGATTTGCGCCGATCGCCGACATGGGAGGGTCTGATGACCCCCCTGGGCATTTGCGCGAGGTGCCTGCTGATAGATATCAGCAGTCACCCCTGTCCGGTCCCCGCCCGGCGCGCGGCGGGGACCGAAATTCCCACGGGCGTACAGGTACGCCTTGGTCCTTAAGGGGTTAAGGTCTATCCATAGATTTTCTATTATGTTGAGGTCAGGAGATTGTGAAGGCCATGGCAAAACCTTCAGTTTATGCCTCTTGATGTAATCCCCCGTGGATTTCGAGGTGTGTTTAGCATCATTATCCATTTGTAGAAGCCATCCTCTTTTTAACAGATTTTTGTGGTGAGGACGTAGAAGAGGTTTTCTTCTGATGACTCTTCCATGAAGACCATATTTGTACAAGTATCTCTTTATAGTGGAATAGTGTACCACAACTCCAGTGTCTGCAAGATCTTTCAGGAGAGATTGTGTAGTGAAACGTTGGTTTTGAATTGTTTTTCTCACAATCCTGCGAGCTGTTCTGTCTGATATTTTCCTTGGTCTTCCAGATCTTGCTTTAACTTCCAATGTTCCTGATGACTGCCATTTCTTAATTAAATTCCGAACAGAGGATATTGACATCTGAAAACGTTTTGCTATCTTCTTATAGCCTTCTCCAGCTTTGTGAGCGTCAACTATTTTCAGTTTCAGATTTCTATACAACTGCTTAGAAGAACCCATGGTGCTGATTGTTGTGGCAAGGTCAGATGAGTCTGGGCATTTAAAACCTTTGAGATTGACATCACCTGGTCTTCCCAGATGATGATTGAGAACAATCCATGACACTGGCAAGTCTCAGCTGTGCAAAGGGGGCAGTGCATGCTTTAAATTCTGCAGGGTGCACAACATTTTTTTTGTTTTCTGTTATTTTGAAAGTGTAAATGATGGAAATAAAATCTAACTTTTGTTGACATATTATAAGAATGTCTGATCTGTAATTTGATGCCTTTTGGAGATTTTTCCATCTTTCCTTGGCTTCTTTATGCACATTAATACAAATTTTTACCTGGGGTGCCCAAACTTTTGATCCCCACTGTAATAGACAGACCCCTATTTTTAATATTCAGGGACTCTATAGTAACAGGGACTGTTCCCCAGGACTGGTGCATGGCAAATGTGGTGCCAATATTTAAAAAGGGGTTAAAAGGTGACCCTGGGAATTATAGACCTGTTATTTCAACCTCCGTTATATGTAAATTGTTTGAGGGTTTTCTAAGAGATGCTATTTTGGAATATTTTGATAAAAATAAATATATAACTCCATATCAGCATGGCTTAATTAGGGATCGGTCCTGTAAACTAACCTGATCAGCTTTTATGAGGAGGTGAGCTCCAGACTGGACCAGGGACAATCACTGGATGTCGTATATCTGGATTTTTCCAAAGCATTTGATACGGTGCCACATAAACGATTGGTGCGTAAAATGAGAGGGATTGGGCTGGGGGAGAATGTGTGTAAGTGGGTAAGTAACTGGCTCAGTGATAGGAAACAGAGGGTGGTTATTAATGGTACTTATTCTGATTGGGTGACTGTTACTAGTGGGGTACCACAGGGGTCAGTCTTGGGTCCTGTTCTATTTAATATGTTCATTAATGACCTTGTAGAGGGGTTGAATAGTAAAATAGCAATCTTTGCAGATGATACTAAACTCTGTAAAGCGGTAAACACTAGAGAGGACAGTGCACTGTTACAAATGGATCTGGATAGGTTGGAGATTTGGACTGGGCAGCTGCTGCCAAGGCAAATAAAATCATGGGATGCATCAATGGGGGCATAGATGCCCACGACAAGGAAATAATTCTACCGCTGTTCAAATCACTAGTCAGACCACACGTAGAATACTGTGTACAGTACTGGGCACCAGTGTACAAGAAAGATACAGTGGAGCTGGAGAGGGTTCAAAGATGGGCAACCAGAGTAATATGGGGAATGGGAGGACTACAGTACCCAGAAAGATTATCAGAATTAGGGTTATTTAGTTTAGAAAAAAGAAGGCTTAGGGGAGACCTAATAACTATGTATAAATATATCAGGAGATCGTACAGAGATCTCTCCCATGATCCATTTATACCCAGGACTGTATCTATAACAAGGGGGCATCCTCTATGTCTATAGGAAAGAAGGTTTCTACACCAGCACAGATGGGGGTTCTTTACTGTAAGAGCAGTGAGACTGTGGAATTCTCTCCCGGAGGAGGTGGTCATGGTTAACTCTGTAAAAGAATTTAAAAGGGGTCTGGATGCATTTTTGAGAGTATTAACAGTACAGGTTATGGATTCTAGATCTATAGGGACAGAACGTTGATCCAGGGATTTATTCTGATGCCATATTGGAGTCGAGAAGGAATTTTTACCTCTAGTATGAGGGTTTTTTGCCTTCCTCTGGATCAACTCCATTAGGACTCATTAGGGTTATAGATTGAACTTGATGGACTCTGGTCTTTTTTTAACCTTATGAACTATGTTACTATGTTATGAACTATGTTACTATTATTACTGCCTATAAAACAGCTGCCACAATAACATTTTTCTTTTTTTTTGTTATTGAATTAAAAGTTTCGAGTCAACCTCAAGAGAGGGATGGACAGGGCCTACACTCCGCACGTTGTGGCAGCTGTTGTCACTTGATGCTGCCGACCAACTGGTCTCCAGAAATAGACTGCAGAGAAGAAAAGGTTTCATAGAGCTTTTGTATAAATGGAATATTGTATTATATCATTATGGGTTTAGGAGACTTGGCAGGGTATGCATTAGTGTTCTGGCTCTTTAGAAGGTATTTCAGCCTGGTATAGGGTGAGGGAGCCCTGCGAAAGTCTACAGCCACCACCAAGCTGTTGGACAGGCAGGGAAGGAGGGGAGGGGTGATGTTCCTTTTATAGGACTGTTCTTTGGGAATGTGGAGGTGCTGAAATAACAGACGTGACTGGGGATTGAGCTAGTTATTAGCTCGGCAGGGCTGACTTCACTTCTGCTCAGCTCTGAGCTGTGACATTTGCAAGGATGGAGAACATAGAAGTGTTCACCTCTGAAGGTAAAGGACGAGGTCTCAAATCCGTCAGGGAAGTTTGGGCTGGAGATGTCATCTTTGCAGAGCCGGCTTATGCTGCCGTAGTATTTGACAAGTAAGTCATTTTTCTTTCGGATTGTTGAGGCAATTGCTATGTGTGAACTCTGCCCCTTTGTCATTGCTTTTCATATAGCACCAAGCTATTCTGTTGTGTTGTACAGAGATTAAAATCACTTAGATTACTCTTCGTCTCCAGCGGGGATCCCAAGCTAGTCTTTCATTGTATAATACACACTGTATAGCAGCAATTAGCCAGCTCACCTTCTTACTGCCAAAGTACACGGACTGGCACGGACCAAGCTACATATGTAAATATAGAAAAGAAGAAGATTGTCCGGCACAAAGCCCGTGCGGAAAGTGGATGCTTTATTGGATAAAATAACGGTGGAAGATAGCTGCTTTGTGCCGGACAATCTTCTTCTTTTCTATAATTCACACTAAGTCCAATTTTAATAGGAAGACGATAACCTATGATTGTGTTTTTGGAAGGTATGGTGAAATGGGAGAAAACCAACTAGACCTGGGGAAAACATACAAACTCTACGCAGGTGCTGTAGGTTCTATTAGTGTGAGAAATAGGTGATACATATCTATGTGTTTTCCAAATGGTAGTGATCTATCCTAAAATGTTGATTTACTTTTGCAAAAACATATTGGAAAAAAGGGTGAACCAGAGTTGTTCATCATTTGCTGTGCCAGCGCAGAGTTGAAAAATTGCACAACATTATAGCATAAGCTCCAATTTTGTGCAAATATTTTTGGCCAAAGTGGGAATTTGTGCATTTTTTTTCACAAAAATGTAGCATTTTTGCCTCTCTGCTCTGGTGCAGGAAATGGTACAATAACCTATAGGGGGGAAGTTTATGTCTGAATACTCTTATTGATCACTATTGAGTGGAGATCTACATCAGGCACATGTAACCTATAGTGACACTGATCAGCAGACAGGAGGCTTTTATGGTATATGTCCAATAATATCTGTACAGTCATATGCCAGGGCACAAGTTATCTATCCTGTGACCTTGTGTTCTGTGCTGGGAAGATGACATGGAAACTGTATACATTGTACTCTACATGACTTTAGGTGTACAATGTGATTTAAAAAGCATGGTGCAACAGTAAAGGGCTGTAGAATGCGTAACAACAGTGGTAGGTAGCCAGGGACTGAAAATCAAAGCAAAACCCATAGCGACCCACCACATGTACTTCTTAATGTGACATAAAATGGGGACATTGAAGCAAGAAAAAGCTTTTTGCATGTTGGAATTTGCAAGAACGGGGTCTGTTGTGACAGATCAGCGAATCCATCAGAATAAATTTGGTAAATGTGCTCTGCATAGAATCTGCATTTCGCAATGGGTGAGGCAATTCGAAACCATTGGGTGTGTATGTCAAAGGAAATGTCTGGGACGCCAAAAGATTTCATAGTCCAACAAGTCAACTAGGTTGACTAGTATGGAACTACAGTAGGAGGTATTTTACAAAAACATCTGGAGATAAAACGAGACAACAAACTGACTTCTGCATTGACTGGCAGGGCCTATTGGAAGAAGAAAAATTAGCTGGAACCTCAGTGTCAAGGTCAAATTCCACAAGATTATAATTTGGGGTTTAGAAAAACCATGTACCCTTATTGAGCTCATGAGGGACCCAAAGAAAACGTATTCTATGCAATGAGCGGGCGCAAAGTCCCTTATTTTTTGCCAAGGATACTGTCACTGGACATGTTAAAGAAATGGCTTATGCTACAGATAGAAGAAGATCTGCCAAACATAGTCTATCAGCAAGATGGTGCACCTCCACATGTCCATTCAGATGTCCACCAAAACCAGATTGAAACATTGGATTGGCCGTGTTGGTAACAACGATTCACCAATGGTTGCACTGGCCTCCATGATTACCAGATCTAACACACTGCGACTTCTTTCTGTGGGGCTACAACCAGGTGTATCTGCCTCCCAGCCACAGTATCTGACCAACCTGAGACAACGCATTCACAGTGGAGTCCATATCTGAGGAGATGCTGGCTGCATCTGGACTACTGCCCAGATATCTACCGACAGGGGCATTACTATAGGAGGTGCAGACGTACCAGTCGCACCAGGGCCCTGGTTCCTGAGGGGCCCCCAAGATATGAGTATGAGTGTCAGATTTTGCATTGGGGCCCAGTAGCTACAAAGCCTCTGTCTGCCCAGTAATCAATGAAAATTTGAGCATGTGTAGTGTATAGATAAAACTTGGATAAATAAATGCGTCTTTTCATGTTAAAGGGGTACTCTACTATAAGGTGATTTTAGTACTTTCCTGCTTGTCTTGTGACTTAAAGGAGATATGCAGCACCGATACTTAAAAAAATAACTGTACCTATCCGATAGATCTTGTAAAGACCTGTCCAGCAAGACGTGTTTGGTCAAAATCGGTTATGCAGTTCTCCTGATATGGCATCCCAAAGATCCCTCTGTTTGCAGCATGGAGGGAGAAAGAGTGATAAAAGACTACATTTCCCAAGATCCTCCTCTCCTTCTTCCTGTATGCTGCTGCCGTCCCCCCTGCTCTCCACACTGAGGAAATTATAATAAAGTAACGCCCACTCCCTCCCATATGCAAATCCCCTCCCATCCTAATGAGGTCCCTCTCCCCACCCTCCCCTGGTCCAATGGAACTGCAAGCTGTGTACTGATTCATTACAGCAGTGTTTTTAAACCGTGTGTGTCCAGCAGTGGCAAAACTACAACTCCCAGCATGCCTGTACAGGCAAAGGCTCTATTACATGTTATACTACCACAAAGAATGCCAGACATTGGCTGTCCAGACATGCTGGAAGTTGTAGTTTTGCCACTGCTGGAGACACACAGTTTGGAAAACACTATTACATGTTATACTACTATAAAGAACGCCGGACATTGGCTGTCTAGGCATGCTGGGAGTTGTAGTTTTGCCATGGCTGGAGATACACTGTTTGGAAACCACTGCTGTAATATGTTGAGTGCCGGCACAGAAGCTTCATCATAGCGGTACCAGCGTTGTTTATTATAGTAAACATGTAATAGTGGTTTCCAAACTGTGTCTCCAGCAGTGGCAAAACTACAACTCCCAGCATGCCCGGACAGCCTTTAGCTGTCCGGGCATGCTGGGAGTTGTTGTTTTGCAACAGCTGGAGGCACCCTGTTGGGAAACACTGTAGTCTGAAATCCACTTGCTGTCCCATCAGAAGCTCAAATTATTGTTCTGCCTCCTCCGACTGCTTTACACTGCAGCTCTTCTCCATCACATCATAGTTAGGCCCTCCTCACACTGCCCTTGTGCTCAGCTGCTAATGGCCATCAGGCTCCCCTTGTTTATTTATTTTTGTCTTTGAAGGCCGTTAGCAAGACTGGAGCGCAATGGGCAACAACGTGTCCCGACGGATCCCATTAACTATAATGGGATCCATCGGGTGCCATTATTTTTGGCGGTGAATAGCGGGAGAAAAAGATGGCTTTGCAGTAATTTTTCTCCCGCTACTCTCCTAACGGGCGTCACACTGAAAATAGCATTAGACTCTAACGGACAATGGAGCTAAGATACACTCACAAACCGTAACTTTCACACTGCCATCATGACACAGCAGTGTGACGCCCGTTAGGAGAATAGCGGAGAAAGATTACTGCAATAGCCATCTTTTTCTCCCACTATTTTCCGCCAAAAAGAATAGCTCCTGATGGACCCTATTATAATCAATGGGATCCGTCAGGACCCGTTGTTGCTTGACTGAAAGAAAAAAAAACAAGGGGAGCCTGACGGCCATTAGCGACTGAGCACAAGGGCAGTGTGAGGAGGGCCTAACTATGATGTGATGGAGAAGAGCTGCAGTGTAAAGCAGTCGGAGGAGGCAGAACAATAATTTGAGCTTCTGATGGGACAGCAAGTGGATTTCAGACTACACCAGTGTTTCCCAACAGGGTGCCTCCAGCTGTTGCAAAATTACAACTCCAAGCATGCCCGACAGCCAAAGACTGTCCAGGCATGCTGAGAGTTGTAGTTTTGCCACTGCTGGAGGCACAGTTTGGAAAACACTATGATGGAGATTTATCATTGTTGTGGAAAGTGAGTTTTGAAGTCATTTTTTATTTTTATTTTTTGCTTTCGCTTTGCTTATGGGTGACAGATTTATCATACTATACCAGGGGGTTGATAAATATGGTGTACATAAGCAAAAAACAATAAATCACTTCAGAACGGCACTTTGTAACACCACCTCTTCTTGTCTACTCTAAAGTCGCAGTGGAGAAAAAAATTGCAAGATATATATAGATATGTGGCAAGGGTACAATGAAGGGCAGATGTTATTACCATAGGGGCAGTTGGCATTAACCCCTTGTGTTCGTGACTCCAGGGCGTGGTTATCCTATACTCCACCCGAGGTGCTGGTTCCTGGACCAGGCGCTGGGCAAATATTCACTCCGATGCAAGGTTATGGAACAATGGCAGATTTACTGAGGCAGACAGATGGAATAGTCTTTATAGCTCAGTTAGGCCTAAGGAGATGACCAGTGACTTAGGAGACTTGTGGGCTCGCTGGGACTTGTAGTGGACTTGGATTTAATCATGCAATCCCACGTTGATTTTAGACTTGACTATGACTGACTAGACTACTCCCCTGTGGTTGCTTACCAGGTTTTGTCTTTCACCTGAAGGGGTACAAAGTTAATGGAAGTGTGGCTGCGTGGTTAGACCTAAGTCTCCATTAGGACACCCGACACTCTCAGGTCTTGACTTTACTGCTCCTCAGCTTAACTCAGAACTGAACTAGCTCCTACCAAGTATTTAAGGGAGGAATTTGGAGGACTCCCATAGGTCACCACACAAGTCACCTGGTCATTGACACCTTCCCTGGTTAAATGACTTAACAACAGGACTTAAAGACATATGCACTTAAATACAACACATTACCCCTTTATATGAACCATAGTGTGACGAGAGTCCTGAAGAGTGAGGAGCCAGGGGACTGGAACCACTGAGCCCACCTGAAAAGACCAAACAGTGTACAGAAGGGCCATTTCTGTACTGGGCCACCACAAACCCCCCCTCTTAAATGAAGCCGTCCTTGGCGTAAAGTCCTTGAAGATGGGTGAGGGACTAGGCCACTGTCCCAAAACAAGAATAAACAGTTCCTGGGGCATTTTTAGTGAATGTCCTGCACAGGGCTGGTGAACTGAAGAAAAGAGTTCATGTGGCATTTTGAAAAACATCCATACATACTCAAACTATGAACAAAGGCAAAGTGTCCAGCGCGAATGTCAGAAAGCAGGATGTTTATTCCAATAAAAGCTACAAAGACCAGGAGAACATGACAAGGTGACGCGTTTCGGTCCTAAGAAAGGACCTTAGTCATACTAAGGTCCAGTCTTAGGACCGAAACGCGTCACCTTGTCATGTTCTTGTCATGTTCTCCTGGTCTTTGTAGCTTTTATTGGAATAAACATCCTGCTTTCTGACATTCGTGCTGGACACTTTGCCTTTGTTCGTTGTTTCCAGTCGGTGCTGCCCACACCGGTCCTGGCGCGATGGGCTGAGGGAGTGAGCTGGACTATAGATACTTTTGCTTGCACATACTCAAACTATAGCGTGTTTTAACTAGGGTGAAATAATCAACAATTTTATATTAGGTTCTTCTGACTTTTCAACTGCTTGGTTATAGTTAACATGGATCGGGCTGCCTGAGGTTCTCTTCCCTGATGCCTGTGCTAACGGGACATGTACACTACTTCTCCCCATAACATTTGATAAGCAATGATATTGACATTGTAAAATACATGACACCAATACTTAAGTACACGATAGCTCTGCTACTTCCATGTGCTACTTACGACCTTCAGGTGATCTCCCTGGCCACAGGAGAACCCTGTGCATAGTGGACAGGAAATAATAGACATTAGACATGACACATTTTGTGGACTGAATATATATTGACTATATAGCTACAGTCCTAACGGAATATGGCATATGAACATTTTTGTACATGATACATAGTATGCACATTACTGACTATTTCATATTTTTACTGACATTCTTTACATGAAATTATATACTTTCTAATGACTAGAAAATAATAGCATGTCTTTGACTACTGACTAGTACATATATATATATATATATATATATATATATATATACATTATATACACTAACGTGCATTTTATGGCAATGAGGTAAGTAGATATGCTTTTCCTGATAGGCTCAGGATACCTCTTGTATAATCGCCTTAGCTAGAAAGAACATTAGACACTATAGACATTTTGTGCAAACATTTTATATACACTTTATTACAAGGTGTCCCAGTGAATCAACTTCACAATAATACTTATTGTTGAATATACTTGTGCAAAAAACAGGAAACAATATATTACTCTTTGTATGGAATAATAGTACCGCTCTACAGTTCTGGTACTCAAGAGTCTGTAGTAAAGGATCACGGCATGAACCGCGCACATAAACTTACGCAGAATGGTTACAGGTAGCTCTTGGCTAGTCCACCGGTTGCATTTCTTGAATGTTACGTTGAACCTGTAAAACAGTAGTGGTACTCCCACAAAACAGTTGTCAGTCTCACGACTTAGTAGTAATAAAAAAAAAAGCAAGATTAACACATGTGAGCTCATCCTGGAAAATTTTCATCCCAGCCTCGCCTATCAGGATGCTTTCTAGGTTGGGACATGAAGCGGGGACCACGGGACTGTGCCCCCTCTAAGGGACTGACTCGTGTGTTCCAAGACACTTGAGAAAGCTTAGAATCAGTGATGGTAGGGCTCACTGTTACCACCATCTGTACTGCAGCAGCTTGCGCCACTGGGGGACAAAGTGTTGGTGCTTGTTGGGATGGCCACACCTCCTCCTCAGCATGCCAGGAAGGGGAGGGGGGGGGGGGGGGTTACAGTGGCAATCTGTGAGGCTATTTCCTGTTGGAGTTCATTCTCTCAAACTACAAATCCCATAATTCCTTGCATACAATTGTGAGGTCAATTTTCTCCCTCCCACACATCAGCCACCCCACCCATTGAAACACACCTGTGATGCCTTCCATGCAATAGACCAGTGTTTTCTGACCAGGGTGCCTCCAGTTGTTGCAAAACTACAATTCTTGCAGAATGATATCCCTCCCACACAGTGGTCGCTCCACCCATAGAAGCAAAGACAAGACATGCTTCTTCTGAACACCTGACTAGTAATGTAATCTCTCAAGCTGCACTGCAACCTAGAAAAACCTGAGACAACATTCCTTTTGTATGCTGTTTAAAAATAAACTTTGGGGCAAAAATTACAGAAGAATTGCGAGATCATCATAAAAAAAAAACACAGGTACAGAAACTATATTATGAACTACACTAACTTTACAGCCCAGAACACGCCTTTAAGTTCTCTCGATTATAAATACAAAGGCTATTATGTTGCTTCATCCTTTTTGTATCCCCCTGTATATCATTTTGTAAGACAGACTGCATTACTGGATGTCTCCTTATTACAGCACAGAACACCTCTATAATGCATAGGACTTGGCATTTTCATGACTGTTCATTATTAGGCTGTGTTCACATGGCGAAAATGTCTGCTTTTCTGCCCAGAAAAGCAGACTGTGGATATTTTGCAGTATTATGGAATTTGCTTTCAAAACACAGATTCCGCTCAAATTCAAAGTCCCATTACCTTCAATGGGGCTCTGCATGGAATTCCACAAATGTAAAGACGTCTTAAAGGGGTACTCTGGCCCCAAGACATCTTATCCCCTATCCAAAGGATAGGGGATAAGATGTCTGATCGCTGGGGACCCCCGCAATGCAGCACCCACCTGGAGCTACCACCTAGCATGCAGCATCCACCTGTAAGTACTGCCAGAAGCGCTGGAGGATCTCAGTCTTATGCCTCCCAACCACGGGGATGGAGTATTGTGACAACACGACTCCGCCCCCGTGTGACGTCACGCCCCGCGGGGCGTGACGTCACATGGGGGCAGAGTCGTGAGGTACTTACAGGTGAGTGCTGCATGCTAGATTGCGGGGGTCCCCAGTGGTGGGACCCCCGCAATCAGACATCTTATCCCCTATCCTTTGGATAGGGGATAAGATGTCTTGGGGCTGGAGTACCCCTTTAAAATTCTTCTGTGTGAATGGCACAGTGAATATAATGTGCACTAAAATATGCGGAATTTCCAAATGGAATTTCCTCTGTGTGAACATAGCCTTAGTCTGGTGACCTGTTGCTATCTGTCTGAGATAAAAATCAGATACATTTCTGACAGATTGATAAATCTGGGGCAACGTGTGCTTACATGTGATGATTTAGTGGTATTGCAATTAAATTACTGTCACTTGGTACAGAGATTGGAGGAAAAACAAATAGGATTGTTATGGAGATGGTTAGAAAGAAGTTTAGAATACGTGTCCTTTAATAAAGCCGTCTGAAGTTCATTCTCTATGAAGCCAGACTGTCTGTGTTTGGCTCTAGAAAAATGCAGGGGAGAAAAGTCTTCCAAGCTGGTCTGTTTAGCATCATGATGTGAGAAGAGATTAATCCCCTGTTGTGTCATGGGACGCGTTACCTCTGTATGTAACCAGACCGAGAATTACAGCTTATACTCTTAGTTCTAGTTATGTATATTGGGCAAAAAGATTTGCATTAAAACATGTTTTAATTACATTTCCTTAAAGTGTACTTGTCATTAGCAAAATCGTTTTATATAATGTAGATAATAACATATGTATATTTGTAATATACATTGGTTAAAAAATGTGTATATTTTTCTCTCTGCAGCTATTGCCTGTGTGTCTCTATGAGGAGTTCAAATACAGGAAGTGAGGGTGGACAATCAGGGCTCTGTACACTGAGGACAAGCAGGGCTCTGTACACTGAGGACAAGAAGGGCTCTGTACACTGAGGACAAGCAGGGCTCTGTACACTGAGGACAAGAAGGGCTCTGTGCACTGAAGACAAGCAGGGCTCTGTACACTGAGGACAAGCAGGGCTCTGTACACTGAGGACAAGAAGGGCTCTGTGCACTGAAGACAAGCAGGGCTCTGTACACTGAGGACATGCAGGGCTCTGTACACTGAGGACAAGCAGGGCTCTGCACACTGAGGACAAGCAGGGCTCTGTACACTGTGGACAAGCAGGGCTCTGTACACTGAGGACAAGCAGGGGCTCTGTACGATGAGGACAAGCAGGGCTCTGTGCAGTGAGGACAAGCAGGGCTCTGTACACTGAGGACAAGCAGGGGTTCTGTACGATGAGGACAAGCAGGGCTCTGTACACTGAGGACAAGCAGGGCTATGTACACTGAGGACAAGCAGGGGCTCTGTACGATGAGGACGAGCAGGGCTCTGTGCAGTGAGGACAAGCAGGGCTCTGTACACTGAGGACAAGCAGGGGCTATGTATGATTAGGACAAGCAGGGCTCTGTACACTGAGGACAAGCAGGGGCTCTGTACGATGAGGACAAGCAGGGCTCTGTACACTGAGGAAAAGCAGGGCTCTGTACAGTGAGGACAAGCAGGGCTCTGTGCACTGAGGACAAGAAGGGCTCTGTACACTGAGGACAAGCAGGACTCTGTACACTGAGGACAGGCAGGGCTCTGTACACTGAGGACAAGCAGGGCTCTGTACACTGAGGACAAGCATATCTCTGTGCACTGAGGACAAGCAGGGGCTCTGTACGATGAGGACGAGCAGGGCTCTGTGCAGTGAGGACAAGCAGGACTCTGTACACTGAGGACAGGCAGGGCTCTGTACACTGAGGACAAGCAGGGCTCTGTACACTGAGGACAAGCAGGGTTCTGTACACTGAGGACAAGCAGGGCTCTGTACACTGAGGACAAGCAGGGCTCTGTACACTGAGGACAAGCAGGGGCTCTGTACGATGAGGACGAGCAGGGCTCTGTGCAGTGAGGACAAGCAGGGCTCTGTACACTGAGGACAAGCAAGGGTTCTGTACGATGAGGACAAGCAGGGCTCTGTACACTGAGGACAAGCAGGGCTCTGTACACTGAGGACAAGCAGGGGCTCTGTACGATGAGGACGAGCAGGGCTCTGTGCAGTGAGGACAAGCAGGGCTCTGTACACTGAGGACAAGCAGGGGCTCTGTACGATGAGGACAAGCAGGGCTCTGTACACTGAGGACAAGCAGGTGCTCTGTGCAATGAGGACAAGCAGGGCTCTGTACACTGAGGAAAAGCAAGGCTCTGTACAGTGAGGACAAGCAGGGCTCTGTACACTGAGGACAAGCAGGACTCTGTACACTGAGGACAGGCAGGGCTCTGTACACTGAGGACAAGCAGGGCTCTGTACACTGAGGACAAGCAGGGCTCTGTACACTGAGGACAAGCAGGGCCCTGTACACTGAGGACAAGCAGGGCTCTGTGCAGTGAGGCTCTGTGACATCCTTTTGGCTCACACATCAGGATGATTGAACAGCCAGGAGCCTGCACAGAGCCCTGCTTGTCCCGCCCTCCTTGTATTTGGTCTCCTCACAGACACACACAGGAAATAGGTGCAGGTACAGCAGTTTTTCACCCAGCAATTAATCATTCATCAGCTGATCAGTGGGATATAGTGACCCTAAAAATTGGGCTACATATCTCCTTGTCTCACTTTTGTAAGTGTGGCTGACAATGAGGTAAGTGAAGGCCGCACTTGTGATCACTTGTGAGTCCATTGGTGTTGCAGATTAGTGTTATAGGGGTATTCTGGGCAAAAACATCTTATCCCTTATCCAAAGGATAGGGGATAAGATGTCTGATTGCGGGGGTCCGCGACTGGGGACGTGACATCACGCCACGCTCACTCCATTCATGTCACGCCCCCACCCATAGACATGAATGGAGGGGGTGTGGCGTGACGTCACGTCCCAAGTCCCGGAAACCCGGAGGTTTCCGAAACTGGAGATGCAGCCCCGCTTAGAATGCAGGTGGTGCAGGGAGATCGCGGGGGGTCCCAGCAGCAGGCCCCCCATGATCAGACATCTTATCCCCTATCCTTTGGATAGGGGATAAGATGTTTTTGCCCAGAATACCCCTATAACACTAATCTGCAACAAACCATGGACTCACAAGTGATCACAAGTGAGACAAGGAGATATCTAACCCAATTTTTAGGGTCACTATATCCCACTGATCAGCCGATGAATGATTAATTGCTGGGCCTTTTACACTGGGAAATTGGACCAATAATTCCTCCATGGCCAGTGCCACTGCTAATTAGTGCTGGGCGGTATACCGGTTCATACCGAATCCCAAAATTTTTTTCCTGCACGATATGAATTTTTCAATACCGGTTGGGCCCCTTCCCCCCCTCGAATGAATGAATTATCAGCCGCAGCGCGCTGTCCCCACATTGGGCAACTAATCATATGTGACCCGCGGGCGCTGTTCTGCTTCTCTCCACCCCCACCCCCGGTTTATCAGCCCAGCGCTGCGCTGTCCCCCACATCGGGGAACCAATCATATGTCACCCACGAGTGCTGCTCCCCCCCAAATAATAAATAGCCGCTGCACTGTACTGTACTATCATGTGCCCGGGCTGCAAAATGTATCTTTATCTCCCCTTCCAATGTTCCCCCGTTGCTGGCCTCACGGTCCCTCCGTTGCTTTTGCTGCTTCCTGGAGATGGGAACATCACAGAGCCGTCAGCCTATCACCGGCCGCAGCGATGTCCCGCCTCAGCCATGTAAGGAGCCGGCCGGCTCCTTACATGACAGTGGGCTCATCCTATCACCGGCCGAGGCGGGATATCGCTGCGGCCGGTGATAGGCTGACGGCTCTGTGACGTCTGAGACGGGGGGGGGGGGGGGGGGGGATGGGGGGGTGGAGAGAAGAAGAACAGCGCCCGCGGGTCACATGATGGGGGGGGGGGGGATACTGTTAAATACCATGGAACCGCCATGATTTACAAAAATACCGTGATACACATTTTTGATCATACCGCCCAGCTCTACTGCTAATGCCTTTACTGTGCATACTAGAGCAGTCTGGGGGGTCAACCTATTCTAACTCTTATTATGTAAGGAAATTCCTTTAAAGGGGTACTCCACTGGAAAACATTTTTTTTTAACTGGTTCCAGAAAGTTAAACAGATTTGTAAATGACTTGTATTTAAAAATCTTAATTCTTCCAGTACTTATCAGCTGCTGTATGCTCCACAGGAAGTTATTTTCTTTTTGTATTTCCTTTCATTCTGACTACAATGATCTCTTCTGACACCTCCAGGATTTGCTCCTACTCTGGACAGTTCCTAAAATGGACAGAGGTGTCAGCAGAGAGCACTGTGGTCAGACAGAAAGGAAATTCAAAAAGGAAAGAACTTCCTCTGGAGCATACAGCAGCTGAGAAGTATTAGAAGGATTAAGATTTTTAAACAGCAGTCATTTATTAATCTGTTTAACTTTCTGGCACCAATTGATAAAAAAAAAATGTTTTCCAATGGAGTACCCCTTTAAGTCTTGTAGCCAGCTTTTCACTAGTTGTTTCACTTTCTTATCTTGCTTAGTGGAGTGACAACATTTTTTTAAAGCTCCTGCCATTTAAGGAAGTTCCTGAAAGTCATGTAATCCGATTTTCACTAGTAGTTTATCTTTCTTATCTACTGATAACACTTATGTATATGTGAAAGTACCACATGGCTTTATTGCATTTTAGTTCCCAGACGGCTGTGTATTCAGCGTCACTCAACTGCCATGATCCCATTATTAGCTATGTATGTGGGATGCCTTGTTTGAATAGGTGGGGGCTGCTCTCAATGAACAATCCCTTGTAGGCCAGTTTCGGACCCTAATGGCTGGATCTGAATTATACTTCTCCTTCCTGCTGGATCAACTTCTGGCTTTGGCTTAAAGGGGTACTCCGCTGCTCAGCATTTCGAACAAACTGTTCCGAATGCTGGAGTCGGCGCCGAGAGCTTGTGATGCCATAGCCCCGCCCACTCATGATGTCACGCTCTACCCCCTCAATGCAAGTCTATGGGAGGGGGCGTGACATCATGAGTGGGTCGGGGCTATGGCATCACAAGCTCTCGGCGCCGACTCCAGCGTTAGGAACAGTTTGTTCCAAATGCAGACTAGCGGAGTACCACATTACCATGTAATAATGGGTAAAAAAAACTGGTGATGGGCGGAGTTATATAGCCACGGGGTGAATGTTGTACACTGAGGGGAGTGTAGTTTATTATGGGAGTAGTTTATTATGAGTGTGGTTGTCCCAGGGTGTGTTTTTCTAAAGAATTTTCCATAAATATTGATCTTGCTGTAAGGACCTTACAGTGAGGACCATACAGAGGGAGGGGATCGCCCATAGCGCCCTTAAACTAATTATTCAGCACGGATAACCAATTTAATTCAGACCTGCAAAAAACACGCCCCAGAATCTGACCCCAGATATTACCACCCGGCATAATACAGATTTCAGAATCAGACCCCAGTATCACCCCCCGGCATAATACAGACCCCAGGATCAGACCCCAGTATCACCCCCCGGCATAATACAGATCCCAGGATCAGACCCCAGAATCAGGCCCCTCAGCATAATACAGATCCCAGAATCAGACCCCAGTATCACCCCCCGGCATAATACAGACCCCAGAATCAGACCCCAGTATCACCCCTCAGCATAATACAGATCCCAGAATCAGACCCCAGTATCACCCCCGGCATAATACAGACCCCAGAATCAGACCCCAGTATCACCCTGCTGCATAATACAGATCCCAGAATCAGACCCCAGTATCACCCTGCTGCATAATACAGATCCCAGGATCAGACCCCAGTATCACCCTGCTGCATAATACAGATCCCAGAATCAGACCCCAGTATCACCCCCCGGCATAATACAGATCCCAGGATCAGACCCCAGTATCACCCTGCTGCATAATACAGATCCCAGGATCAGACCCCAGTATCACCCTGCTGCATAATACAGATCCCAGAATCAGACCCCAGTATCACCCCCCGGCATAATACAGATCCCAGGATCAGACCCCAGTATCACCCTGCTGCATAATACAGATCCCAGGATCAGACCCCAGTATCACCCTGCTGCATAATACAGATCCCAGAATCAGACCCCAGTATCACCCCCCGGCATAATACAGACCCCAGAATCAGACCCCAGGATCAGGCCCCTCAGCATAATACAGATCCCAGAATCAGACCCCAGTATCACCCCCCGGCATAATACAGATCCCAGGATCAGACCCCAGGATCAGGCCCCTCAGCATAATACAGATCCCAGAATCAGACCCCAGTATCACCCCCCGGCATAATACAGATCCCAGGATCAGACCCCAGGATCAGGCCCCTCAGCATAATACAGATCCCAGAATCAGACCCCAGTATCACCCCCCGGCATAATACAGACCCCAGAATCAGACCCCAGTATCACCCCTCAGCATAATACAGATCCCAGAATCAGACCCCAGTATCACCCCCCGGCATAATACAGACCCCAGAATCAGACCCCAGTATCACCCTGCTGCATAATACAGATCCCAGAATCAGACCCCAGTATCACCCCCCGGCATAATACAGATCCCAGAATCAGACCCCAGTATCACCACCCTGCATAATACAGACCCCAGAATCAGACCCCAGTATCACCCCCCGGCATAATACAGACCCCAGAATCAGACCCCAGTATCACCCTGCTGCATAATACAGATCCCCGGATCAGACCCCAGGATCAGGCCCCTCAGGATAATACAGACCCCAGAATGAGACCCCAGTATCAGGCCCCCCCAGCATAATACAGACCCCAGACTCACAGGTGATGTATTTTCTAAGTCAATCACAGGTGACGTCTTCTCTGATCGGAGTCGTTTAATTTTCCTTTTCTTTCTTTTGACTTTTCCTGGCTGACAAAATGTATGTAAGTAATGTACTTTGAGTGGACTGCGTACAAAAATTAAGCGATTCGAGACAGTTAACTGTGTCCCTTCCATGGCCGGGCCTTTGCACTGGGTCTGAAGTGATGGGCCGGTCAATCCGCCCCGCCTTCAGTCAACTGAGAACTGTCAGCAGGTAACATGATTATTAATGAGAACATGGATAATGTCCATATATATTTTTTGTTATTATGGAAATGAAGCTCAAAGGCCCAGGGGGCATTTCCCAGCACGGCAAGAGCCCAGACTGCTCCATTATAGCCTATAAAAGTGGTCTAATCCACATCTACATTGACAGATAAGTTTATAAAACTAACGTGTGGCAGATGAGATACATATAGCATTCTAGGGACAAGGTAATAGAGGACATTTCCAGGAAAGCTGAGAGTTAAAGACAAGAAGCCAGAGAAGAAGTGTTGATGCCATTATGGGTATATATAGAATATGTCATGTTATGATTGTCTTTTCAGCCTTACACATACTGTGTGCCATTCATGCTTCAAGAGACAAGAAAAGCTCCAACGCTGTGGACAGTGTAAATTCGCTCACTACTGTGACCGCACCTGTCAGAAGGACTCCTGGGTCAACCACAAACATGAGTGTGCGGCCATCAAGAAACTTTGCAAAACTCCGAATGAGAACATCAGGTAAAAACTAGTCATTAATAAGCATGTGGTCCATTATAGTCCTTTATAGTCCATTATGAGGTCCAGATTCAAATATTCACTTCCTATGTAACTTGACTATGTGTTTTGACTTTCTGGATCTTTTGGACCAATTCCTCGAGCAAGGATGAGGCCATATTTTTTCTGAAATTCAACCATTTGCCCATTGTTATTCTTGTGGAGAGTGTTATACACACAGAGCTACATGGAGCACCTGCCAACTCCTAATGGGAAATTGTCATTCGCGATGGTTTGTCCTAACCATCTCATAAAGGGGTACTCCGCCCCTATACATCTCATCCCCTGTCCAAAGGATAGGGGAAAAGATGTCTGATCGCGAGGATCCCACCACTGGGGACCCCTGCGTTCTCAGCTGTGGCACCCCAGACATCAGGTGCACGGAGTGAACTTCGCTCCATGCCGGATGACTGGCGATGCGGGGCGGAGGCTCATGACGTCACGGTCACACCCCGCTCGTGATGTCACGGTCACGCCCCCTCAATGCAAGTCTATGGGAGGGGGCATGCCCCCTCCCATAGACTTGCATTGAGGGGGTGTGATCGTAACATCCCGAGCGGGGCGGGGCCGTGACTTCACAAGCTGACGGCACTGCATCCGACACTCTAAACGAGTGGCGGGACCCCCGCGATCAGACATCTTATCCCCTAAGGGTGGAGTACCCCTTTAAGATCTTCATACACATTGCACACGTGGCTGGGACTGGCTTACACGTGGCCGGGACTGGCTTACTAATGTGTATTGTGGCTTTCCAGTTCTCACCCTACAGATGTTGTTGGGCATGTAAAATTTCAGCCTGGCTTTACACATTGAATAGCTATCAACTGGATACTTGTATAGCTAACAACTATTACTACAACAATTACCACATATATAGAGAGAAGGTATTATGCTGTTACCGGAGAATAAAAAAGATCACGAAAGTTGAAATCCATCTGCCTTTCCTTATTTTCCCTTACACATTACATGGTCACATCAAAATCACCGGGTTCAGTTGACTTTAATCTAATGTTTATGACCAGTTCAGGGCAATATTTTGGAGACACATTGCCTAGAACTCTAAATGAAGGCGCATAAAAAAGACCAAGAGGCTTAATGGAACGCAGTGGACTATGACAGCTTTAGTTTTTGCCATTTGGAAGATGTTCTAGTTTAAGTGGGCTTACCATCTCTCTGAACATTAGTGTTGCTCGCGAATATTCGCAATGCAAATTTTATTCGCGAATTCGCGAATACTCACGAATATAGCACTATATATTCGTAATTATTTTTGCACATGCTAATTTTCGCAAGCAAACAAGGTGAGGACCAGCTCACCCCGCCCCGGACAGCAGAGCACGGATCCAGGTGCTGGACGGCACCAGCCAATGACAGGAAAATAAAGCTCAATGCAGGTAAAATCGGGTTTAATCCATAGGACAAGGAAGGAGCAAGTAACGCGTTTCAAGCGCTATAAGCGCTCTTAGTCAAACCAAATGGGAAAATAAAACCACATGCGAAAATAAAACGCGAATATTACGAATATGCAAATTTAGCGAATATATGAAGACTATTCGTCCATATATTCGCAAAATATCGCAAATTCGAATATGGCCTATGCCGCTCAACACTACTGAACATATCCATTTTAGTCGGTCCTCTGTTAGTCCCCCTTGAAATGTATTAATCTTTTGATGGAGGAACATTATATGACTGTTAAAATGATACAAGAAGAATAAAAGGGGTACTCCAGGGGGAAACTTTTTTTTTTTTTAAATCAACTGGTGCCAGAAAGTTAAACAGATTTGTAAATGACTTCTATTTAAAAATCTTAATCCTTCCAGTACTTATTAGCTGCTGAATACTACAAAGGAAATTCTTTTCTTTTTGGAACACAGAGCTCTCTGCTGACATCACGAGCACAGTGCTCTCTGCTGACACCTCTGTCCATTTTAAGAACTGTCCAGGGTAGGAGAAAATCCCCATAGCAAGCATATGCTGCTCTGGACAATTCCTAAAATGGACAGAGATGTCAGCAGAGAGCACTGTGTTCCGAAAAGAAAATAATTTTCTCTGTAGTTTTCAGCAGCTAAAAAGTACTGGAAGGATTAAGATTTTTTTAATAGAAGTAATTTACAAATCTGTTTAACTTTCTGGCACCAGTTGATTTAAAAAAAAAAATAATTAAAAATTTAAGTTTGGCACTGCAAAGACACATGTAACTTTCCGGTATTGCGATGAAGGGTAATTACTGCACTTGTAGAAGTTTATAACGTCAAAGACATGTATCACTCTCAAGTAGTAATAAAGATTGTCGGCACTCACCACATCTTCTTGATATCTTCTTTATTCATAATATACTCACATGAATTACAATGGGGAGAGGATGGGTAGTAGGGGGGTACCACAAGGCAACAGCAGCTGTTTCACACTAACTAGTGCTTCATTGAGGCCAGATGAAGCACTAGCTGGTGTGAAACGGTTGCTGTCGCCTTGTGGTACCCCCCCCCCCTACTACCCATCCTCTCCCCATTGTAATTTATGTGAGTATATTATGAATAAAGATTATATGACTGCATGTGTAATCTTTTTGTACTGGCATTTCATAAACAAAGGGAATTGTCTACAATGCAGGGCCTGTATACAGTAAAACCATGATAACATAGCATGGTGGAAACATATGATAGGAGACTTATCAAAATCTGTGCAGAGGAAAAGCTGCCCATTTGTCCATAGCAACCAATCAGATCGCTTCTTTCATTTTTAACAAGGCCTCTGCAAAATGAAAGAAGCAATCTGATTGGTTGCTATGGGCAACTCAGCAACTTTTCCTCTGGACATGTTTTGATAAATCTCCCCCATGGTTATTAGCAGGGGTTAAGTCCTGGAAAAAAAAAACATATGGGGACTATACTCAAGGGCTGGTCCTTCAGGACTCCTGCTTATGGGAACCTTGAAAAAGTGCAGGAACTCCATTCCCATGTGTTCCTCTAGGACTTGAGCCCTGATTATTAGACAATATGATCTAGGTAATAAAATAATGCATATATCTATGATGTATCCAGGCTTGCCGCTAGAATCATGTGGAGGATAGAGAGAGAAGGAAGTGGCCTGACAGAAGGATGTTTGGTCTCCGTCGATGATCTTCAAAACCACCTAGAAGACTTTGAAACAGAGGAGAAGAACGGACTGATGGATGATGTTCAGAGTTTTCTGGATTATTGGCCCAGTACGAGTAAACAGTTTGGCATGCAGTATGTCTCACACATCTTTGGGTTGGTAAGTTGTAATTGTGAAGACCAACCTTAGTGTTTTTCCTAGGAATGAACTGGACCAAAACCAAGGTCTCATAAATGAATGGTAGAAAAAAAAACACCTCACCTCATCCTACACTTGTGCTCGGATCCACAACAGGCACGGTGCGTCTTGAACAGCAAAGAAGACGAGTAATCCGGCACTGTAACGTTGATGCAGCTTTATTCCATGAAATCATGAATGAACAACACACTTGGTCAAGTCATGGTTCTGAACTTGACGCGTTTCGAGCGCATGCCAGAAAGTTCAACAGATTTGTAAATTAATTCTATCAAAAAATCTTAATCCTTCCAGTACTTATCAGCTGCTGCATGCTCCACAGGAAGTTCTTTTCTTTTTTGAATTTCTTTTCTGTCTGACCACAGAGCTCTCTGCTGACACCTCTGTCCATGTCAGGAACTGGAAGTAATTTAAAAATCTGTTTAACTTTCTGGTACCAGTTAATTTAAAAAAAATATTTTTCACCGGAGTACCCCTTTAAGGTCTCGTACACATGACTGCATTATGAATCTGCTACAGATCCTTAGTATCACTCTCTTAAAATCCTACAGACTTACACTCCTTTAGATTTTATATGGAAATATATAGATGGGTTGGCACTTCCGTAAATGGTGGTGCTCGTGGTGGATCAAGACTAGAGTATAGAGTAGAAGAAATCCCGGCACTCACCAGATATGCTGAAGTATAATTTATTCCATATAGTGAAAGTAGTAACAGGACACTTTTCACAGTAGCGTTCCTCTGCTGTCTAAACATGCGCTCGGAACGCATCCAGATCTATGACTTGACCAAGTGTGCTGTTCATTCACAATTTAATGGAATAAAGCTATATCAACTATATTGTGCTTGCTTACTCGTGTTCTTTGTTTGCTGTTGACTGCATTATGAATATGGGTGCTACAGATCCTTAGTATGGTTCTCTTATACTCTGATAGATTTTATATAGCAATATATATATATATATATATATATATATATGTATATAGATGGGTTGGCACTTCTCTAAATAGTGTAGAAGAAAAATCTTGGCACTCACCATATATGCTGAAGTAGAAGTTTATTCCATATAGTGAAAGTAGTAACTGGACGCGTTTCGGCAATAGCCTTTCTGTGCTGTTTAAACAGCACAGGAAGGTTACCGCCAAAATGTGTCCTGTTACTACTTTTACTTTATGGTGTAAACTTCTAATATACTTCAGACTATCTGGTGAGTGCTTCTTCACTGTGCTCCAGATTTTATATGGAGGCACATTGAGGTTTTGTTTTTTAAAGAACAAAATCTATTAGAATGAAATACGTGGCTTGCACCATTACATACTTTTACAAAGTATTCCCACTCAGATAGTTTCCTTAATGGAGACTACAGTGCCTCTTGTAGGCACCATATGGCACCGAATAGAGTGCAATCATGTCTGTTAGGCTATATTCACATAGCCATTGTGCTCCGTCCCGTTATGCAGAAACGGGTCCAAGCCAGAGCAAAACGGACTCCACCGGGTCACCACCGGATCCCGAAGGATCCCATTAACTTAAATTGGGGATCCAGTAATTTACTGCACTATTTTTTTCTCGGCTAACCCCCTGTTGTTCCAACGGACTTGACGAAGGAGCTCCATATAAGGGAGCCCAATGACAATGTAAACAAGCCCAAATATAGAACCAGGTAATCCGTATGCTGCCTTACAGGGTTTGATTCTTGTCACCATTTACTTATTTTCCACTATTGTGGGGGGAGGATCTTCGATGTAATGAAGTAATGCAATAGATCCAGTCCAACATCCTCAGTAGCACTGTAGCAAAAATAACTACTAAAGTCTTTACAACTCCAATTCTGCTTGTTCTATGATGTCGCCGGGGTTCGGTAAGTTCAGAGTACAATGCAATAAACTCATACTTGGAGAATACATCTATGTATGTATTTTGCCTCCAATTTAAGCCATTGGATTCTGTAAGAGTTGGCATTGGGCGTTTGGCACTTGCAACAATCTTTTAGGATGGAATTGTCGGTGGCTAAGTCATTCAGCTTAGACATTTTTATTATGTGGTATCATGTCACACTTTAACTCACTGACAGTTTCCTCTTTTGTGTCTTCTTACCTCCCCCCCTGCCCCCCTGGTGTTTTTACATGGAAAGATAAGCTGTAATGGATTTACTTTAAGCGATCAAAGAGGCCTTCAAGCTGTCGGAGTTGGAATTTTCCCAAATCTTTGTCTCGTAAACCATAACTGCTGGCCAAACTGCACAGTGATATTCAACAATGGCAAGTAAGTAGGAGATTGTGTGTTAAAATACATGTTGTGCTATATGGAATTGGAAATGTAGCTTTGAAATGTCTACTAAAGCATTCCACAAGAATTTAGACTAAAATCTGATAAAGATGAGAAAGTTATACATTGCTATGTGTAACAAGTATAAACCGCTAAAAACCAAACACAAGGTGACCAAACCACTGGACTTAAAGGGGTACTCCGCCCCTAGAGATCTTATCCTCTTTCTAAAGGATAGGGGTATAAGATGTCTGATCGCGGGGTCCCGCCGCTGGGAACCCCCGTGATCTCCCTGCTGCACCCGGGGTTCATTTAGGGCATTGGGTGCAGCGCTGGAGGCTCGTGACATCATGGTCATGCCCTGCTCATGATGTCATGGCCACGCCCCCTCAATGCAAGTCTATGGGAGGCGGAGTGACGGCCATCACGCCCCCTCCGATAGACATGCATTGAGGGGGCGTGGCCGTGATGTCACGAGCGGGGCGTGACTGTGATGTCATGAGCCTCCGCCCCGCATCACCAGTCATCTGGCACAGAGCGAAGTACGCTCAGTGCACCGCATGTCTGGGGTGCCGCAGCAGAGATCGCAGGGGTCTCCAGTGCCGGGACACCCGCAATTAGACATCTTATCCCTTATCCTTTGGATAGGGGATAAGATGTCTAGGGGTGGAGTACCCCTTTAAGGAGAATGGATTCCATACTGCTAGATACCCAACTGCTAGACAATACAGTAGTGACTGGGCTACTGTACAACAATGGCTGGGAAATTAAACATTGATATCTCTAGACAACAGGAAACCAAACTACCCAGCATCAGAGATTAAAAGACTAAACCTCTATGGGATACAGAAGGATAGTGAGATAGCTACTTTCGATATTTCAACTGAACACAGCACTTAATTGGATAATAGCCCTATCCAACACATATACACTCACTGGCCACTTTATTGGATACACCTGTTCAATTGCTTGTTAACACAAATAGCTAATAATCAATCACACAGCAGTACATCAATGCATTAGGCATGTAGATGTGGTCAAGTTCATCAGAATGAAGAAAAAATGGTATTTATGTGACTTTAGTTGTTGGTGCCAGATGGGCTGTCTGAGTATTTTAGGAACTGCTGGTCTACTGGAATTTTTACCACTAACATCTCCGGGGTTAAGAGAATGGAGAATAAGAATACGAGAAAATGAGCAGCAGTTGTGTGAATGCAAATGACTGGTTGATGTCAGAGGAGAATGGACAGACTGTTTTGAGATGACAGAAAGGCAACAGTAACTCAAATAACCACTTGGTACAACTAAGGTATACAGAATACCATCTGTGAGCACAAAACACATCTAACCTTGAAGCAGATGGGCTACAGCAGAAGAAGACCACACCTGGTGCTTCTCCTGTCATCTAAGAACAAGAAACTGAGGCTTCAATTTGCACAGGCTTACAAAAAATAGCACAACGGAAGACTGGGGGGAATGTTGCCTGATCTGTATTCAGTGGCAGTGTTAGAATTTGGTGTTAATAACATGAAGCCTGGATCCACCCTGCCTTGTATCAGCGATTCAGGCTTTGGGACCCTTTGTACCGATTGAGCATCATTTACACATGACAGCCTACCTCAGTACTGTTATTGATCATGTCCATCCCTTTATGACTATTCCAACAGGATAATGCACCATTGTCATCTCATACATGACAATAAGGTCACTGTATGCCAATGGCCTCCATGGTCACCAGATCTCAATCCAATAGAACACTTTTGGAGCAAGGTGGAACGAGAGATTGGCATAATGGAAATGCATCTGACAAATCTACAGCAACTACAGTGATCCCCCGACCTACGATAGCCCCGACGTACAATAATTTCAACATACGATGGCCTCTCAGAGTAAAGATGGTTAATTTAGAACAAATTACCATCGTATGTTGAGGGATCACTGTACATCATTTCCATATGGAGCAAAATGTTTCCAGCACCTCCTAGAAGGTGGAAGGCGAAAGGCCAACACGGTACTAAAAAGTAAAGAAAGGATAAGGTGCCGTAAAACGTAGTTTTACGGCACCTTATCCTTTCTTTACTTTTTTGTGTTTGATCCGCTAAAGTGTTAGTACCAGGTTGGCGTGCTACCTTAATTCCACACATAGAATTATTACCAACACGGTACTAGCAAAGTGTCCCTAATAAAGCGAACAGTGAGTGTATATGCCTGTTATCATTCAGTGTAGTACTTCACAATACAGTTCTTGCCAGAAGAGAGTACAGTGAGGCGATATGGAAGTATGTTCTGTAATACTATCACACCTATCATTAGTCAGTACTTCTTGGCTGGTCCATAGCTGGGATCCGTGACATGTGAATATCTGTTCCTCTCTATTAGTGAGTTAGTTAAGCATAGTTAGCAAAGCCAACTTATTAGGAGAACCCTCCGTGCTCTTATCCCTTGACATTTATATGACATTTCCATCAGAGAGATGTCACCACCCCCGCTTAACCTAGCTGCACGGAGAAGTGACCCATGATACCAGCAGATAGCAGGTGGGGAGAGCTCAAGTCCTAGCTTTGCTTTTGCACATCATTTTGCTGTCATGTTGAGTAATTCTTCCTCTGACCCTACAGTAACTTACCTCTTGTTTTAAATTCAAGTCATACCCAAAACTCTATCCAGCACCTTAATAGTTTTTTGTAAGGCTACTAGTGTATGAGGAGGGCCCTGGTACATAATGTGTCCCGAAGCCTTTTTCGACACCAGTACCGTAATTGGCACATGGTAGGTGTTACAGATTTTGCATTGCATTAAAAGCTCATGCATTGCATTTACAGATGTGTCTCTGTAAAAATAGTGCTGACAGATACCAAGGGGAAGTTTACAAAATTCTGAAAACAACGCTGATAATACAGTATAGTATAAGTAAAACATGATGTATAGTATAAATCAACCCAAGATAGCTCTGCTCCTCCTCCCTCTCCTTGCACAGTGACTACTGCACTTGTCACAGAGCATGCTCACTAAACTCTCCCTCAGACATCAATGAAACTTTTCTTTGTAGGTTTCTTATGTCCTATTGTAAAGCAATCTGCAAATGCTGTTCAAAGATTTGGAAGGAAAATGAAAGCCAGCATTACTTCCCATCTACTGCAATCTCCTGTATGGATAGAGAACATGAAGAATTCCCTATACCTAAAGGGGTACTATGCCCCTAGACATCTTATCCCCTATCCAAAGCATAGGGGATAAGATGTCTGATTGCGGGGGTACCACCGCTGGGGACCCCCGCGATCTCGGCTCCGGCACCCCAGACATCTGGAGGCTCATGACATCACGGTCACGCCCCGCTTGTGACATCACTGCCATGTCCCCTCAATGCAAGTCTATGGGAGGGGGTGTGACGGCCGTCATGCCCCCTCCTATAGACTTGCATTGAGGGGGCATGGCCATGATGTCACGAGCGGGGCGTGACCGTGACGTCACGAACCTCCGGCGCTGCACCGCAATCAGACATCTTATTCCCTATCCTTTAGGTAGGGGATAAGATGTCTAGGAGCGGAGTACCTCTTTATGGGCAAATGTAGAACTGAATAAGTTTTCAGCTTCAAAATTGATAAAATTTCATACTTTATCGAGAATCTTGATAGAAAGGCATCACTGGGAAAGCTGAAGATTTTCGGACACACTTGGGGAGAGTTATCAAAACCTGTCCAGAGGAAAAGTTGCTGAGTTAACCATAGCAACCAATCAGATCGCTTCTTTCATTTTTGAAGACGCCTGTGAAAAATGAAAGAAGCGATCTGATTGGTTGCTATGGGCAACTCAGCAACTTTTCCTCTGGACAGGTTTTGATAATGGTTTAATCATGGCTGTATAACAAGACCTTGTAAAGACGTGCACTAGTGTTATCACCACACACATCGTGCTTATGGCCAGGTGTGGGTATATGGGAAGGGAAATCGAGCACTTGCTGTTGTTGTTCATGCTGATGTTGTTTGGCCCCATACATTTGGTATTCATACATTTATGCCGAGATCCAGTCTATTTCCCTTTCTATGCAGCAACACCTGGTCATAAGCAATATCTTTGAATGCACGTCTCTACAAGGTCTTGTTATATAGTCATGATTATGCACAGTGTGTCCAAAACGCGTCGGCTTTCCTAGTGATGCCTTTTTATCAAGAGTCCTAATAAAGTATGAAATTTTAATTATTTTGGAGCTAGAAGCTTTTTCCTAAATAATTGTAGATACACAAATATTATACAAAGTATTTACCCCAACCGATCATCTATCCCAGTTTAGAGAAATACATTTTGCTCAACCTGCAAAGAAGAGCAGGAAATAGAAAGTCACCCTACTGATCGTATTTCTATTAAGGTAACATACAAATAGGGCGTACATGGTTTTAATGCATTCACTTTGGGGAATGTAAATATTGAAATGTTACTGGCTATGTATCAAACTCTTACCGATTTGTTATTTGTTACCCATATATGTGGATTTACTGTATAAAGAGTGGATTAATGGCTATAAAGCCATGTATGACATACAGTACATAGTGAAATTTTGCTCATCTCGTGCCCTAAATGGAAATTGATACATAGCCCCATTTATATTGTGATCCCAGAATCTCCCACCCTTTCGATGGAATTTCTTGTACCCATTGTAGACTCTTGTTTTGTTTTTCAGTCATGAGGCTGTAAAATCAATGTATCATACACAGATGAGGTGGGTCGGTGTCACAAGCATCATTGTGAAATCCCTCACTCCTCTCCCTTCCTTGTTTCTCATGGAATCAGTAACCCACACAATGTCTCCACTCCCATATCCCATCGAATTTTTCCAATATATTCCTCCACCCATAACCGCACAGTGTATGAAACCTCCATTAATACTGACCATCCCGCTCTGATCCCACCCCCTGTTCTGTGTATTCCATCTCCACCTCAATAATTGGTGCACAGTGACCTATATGTTCTATGTGGTCCCCTGAAAGCATGGAGCATTGTCTATGTAGAAGTCAATATTAGGCAACTTTTCAGTAATTTGGTTCTGACAACTAATTTTTTTCTAACAAGAATAAAAATACTAAAGTCCGGAAAAGTTTTTTTTCTCCTACATATTAATGATGCCAAATCTAACAGTTATATATGGTGCTGATTCTCCAATGATGAAGGTAGACAAGACCTATGGTGGCCAATATTACTGAGCCAGATGTGTAATATCAGTGAGTCCCAATGAACTGACTGAATGGTCAGCTTAATTTTATTTGTAGATGACCAGTGTGGGGGATGGGATGTATATTCGTAGGATGTATACTTTAGGATAAGCTGATGTGTATACATGGCTAGTGTAAAACTAATATATGGCTTTTTCATCAGTTTTCCCCTTTGCAGGCTGCATCTCTAATTTTATATTGTCCTTGAGATAGTGTGTAGACCCTAACCTCTATTATTGCTCTTGTGCTGCACACACACAAAACCCTGGGATCCATATATTTGTACTGGCAGCATGTAAACTGAACTCTCAGTGAGCTGCTAGTCTGTCTTGTAAATACATAATGAATATATAATTAATAAAAGTTAGTGGGGTATGGGAGAAGAAGGTTGATAAGAGGAGAAAGTATGATAAGAGGAGAAGCCTAAAGTATGATTAAATATTACAAAGTTTCTTATATTCCCTTGTTCTATTGATTTATGAAAAGTTAATTGAAGTGATGGTGACTATTGGAGAGTTGCATATCTTACTACTTTTTAAATCTGTGTGCTCTTACGTTGCTGATATTCCAAATAAACTATTCAGTGGAGGCAACCATTTTATGGAAGGATGATAAGCACCAATGCAAAACTTGTAACATGGCTCCATCATGTGCCATTTATGATACTAGTATGTTCTCATTTGCGAGGGGGGCCTACAGGCCTGTTCACACACCATGGCATGGGGGAGATGGCTACCTCCCCGCACTCTGTAGCTAAGTCACTGTGTACAAATCATAACTAAAGATTGGCATATGTTATCCTAGATCAGAGCTTCCCAACAAGGATTTCTGAGAAGCCAAATGTTTCTTAGAACCTTTTCAAGGGTTCTTTAGAAGTGGTGACTTTGAGAGTAGAGATAATTACCGTAACTAGTTCAACTTGCTCAAAGATACTTGGCACAGCTTCAGACAAAGCAGTCAACAAATCTTGGTAAGTATGAAATAGTCGGGGGGCTTCTCGGAAATATTCTCCAGTGGTTGAAGGACTGAGAACCACTGTCCTAGATAATTCACCAGGATGCCTCCACTGAATGTAATGGAAGGTCACACTATAATAATCACTTTCCTTCATTTCGGCAACTGCAGGCTGGGAGGGTCAGAAACTTTCCAGTGACTAGATTGTTTCCTCCATGTCAGAGGTAGGCATAAGGAATAGTGGCAAGACTTCATCAAACATTGTCTTGTGTCTACCTGGACATTAGTGAATGTGACATAGGTAGAATAGTGGCAGTGCATATTTATAAAAACATGACTCCTTTCTTCCAGAATCAGTTTCACACCAATCTAGGGGTTATGTTTGTAGTATTGTAACTTGGCTTTATTGGAGTATACGGGGCTAAGCGTCAATACCACACACACCTTTCAAAGGGCATGGTGCTATAAAGTGTATTGGCAACTTTAAAGATGACCTATATATATATATAGATAGTAAGGATTTCTCCCTGGGTATAGCTCTGGGATCGTCCTTGACACCACCACAGGACATGTTTCCACTTCAATAAACTGGCGAACAACAGTACTTTATGCAAGTCCAGCCCCTCGCCAGCTTTATTAGACAGGTTGCAGGATAAATAAAAACATAAAAAAGGAACAAAACCCTAAACCGTCCATTGACTAACTAAACACAATCAAGCATGCCCTGTCTATCAACTGGTGGGCTTTTCCCAGCCAGTTAAACCTATGCCTCCTGCAACCTTCTACTCACTGTCCACACACAGCATTTCCAACTTCTTGCTGTGTGTCTTGTCCACATCATTCTTTTTTGGCCACTCACAGCTCGGGCTTTGTGTTCCTCAGCAGGACCCCTGCCTCCCCCTACAGCCACCTTGCTATCTTCTAGGGAGAGCTCAGATTATTCTGTTTTACTTCCTTTTAAACACACTTCCCTTTTCTGCTACCTCATTAATAAGGCCACAGGTGGATGTTTCTCCAGGGTTACCTAGGGAAATACCTAGGGAAATACACGCTTTACATCCACATTGTCACATATCCCCCCCCCCCCTCTCAGACCACCAGGAAGGAGCACTTGTATTTAAAAGGCAGAGTCCAACTGCCTTTCCTTATCCTTAAACAACTTCGTCCAACAGGTTTTGAGGCACTTGGCTTACTTCTTTAGCAGATTTTATATGCACCACTTCAATGGTGCACCCTTCTTTCATTTACACTTTCATCAGCCACCAAGCACAAGACTTTTGGTCACATTTGACAAATTCCTTGTAAAAGGCTCTATTAATGTCACACCTTTCCAATGCCAGGTTCTTCACTTTGGTCTGGGCAGTGCTCTGGACACTAGGTGCAGACAAGGCAGATGCTCCAGGCCTTTGTCTTCTTCTATCACCGGTACAGCTATCGCCCAAACTTTGCTGGTGGCCAACCAAGCCTGTATCACCCATTTGTAGGACATCTGCAGTTATCTCTGGTTTAGCTTCTGCCTCAGAGAACTTCTCAGCCTCAGCATTTTCACAATCTAATGTCCATATCTCTGCAGCTTCAGAGGACCTTTCATAGGGTTTCACCTCAGTCTCAGCTTCAGAGGACTTCTCATATCCCTTCCTCTCATGGTCTTCAGTCTCTACCGTTTCTTGAGTTCATTGCTCAGACTCTTTTAGAGAAAGCATCTCAGTCTCCAGTAGCTTTAAATGTTTCTGCTGCTCACTGTATCCCCCAGGGACAGCAGTTGTTCTATCATCTGTTCATTGTCTTTATTCAGCTGCGCCATCTTGGACACTTTCTACTCATAGACTTTTAGCTGAGCCTCTTGTTCAGAGAGCTGCGTTCTCAGTGAATCCAAGGTAGCTGCGTGAGACTTAAGGGGCGTTTTGTTCTGCTCCTCCAGGCTCTGCACCTTATGAGCCATTACTACTTTCTCCTTCTCAAGCTCTTCCATGGCTACTAACCTAGCCTTGTGATCACTTCACACAGGACATTCACTTCATCATCCTTGAATGACATCTGCTTGGCCAGACTCTCCAATTCTCTCTCCTTGCTGGTCACAAGATCCTGGGAGCGGAACAGTTCATCCTGCAGAGCCACAAACTAATTTTTCTGCAGCTGAAGCTTTGCTTCCTGCTCTTTCAAGCCAACTCGTTCTAACTCTTCTCCTCCTTTAGGGGTTGTCGTCCCCTTTGCAAGGATCTTGGCCTCTTGGGCCTCAGGGTAGTCCCCGGACAGTCTCTCGGGACAGTTTCTCTGCTCTCCGGCAGACTTCTCTTTCACTTCACTACTGTCTCTCCGCTCACTCGCAGAAACATCAAGAGCTCCTGGGTCTGCAACAACAACATCTGGTCCAGTGGTTCGACCTTCCTGGTCACGATCCATCTCTGGTCCAGACATCACATCTCCTTCACTCAGGACTGTATATGACAGTAAGCGCAGCCCCCAGCTCCAAATGTACTCTCTTCAGTATTTCTGCATTATCCACAGACATCTCTGTAGCTTCTTTTCCGGTCACCTCTTCCAGATGACCATGCAATTCTAGCCCCACCATTGGCTCATTTCAGCTGGCGGATGAAACCCATGTTCCTGTACATGATCCGTTTCTGGTTTTACTGAAGATTCTGTTTCAGACAGAGGCACACTTGTAAATTGAGTCTCTGGATCCTCTTGGACTTGACTCATGGTCTGTTCTTCAGCTCTCCCAGCAGTCTGGCAGACCCCTATCTGACATATATCTAGTGACTGCTGACACTCCCTGTCCTCAGCCTCTGTTGAGTAACTCTCTACTAGTGTGTGGTGCAAGTCAAGTGTTGTGGGCCTATCAGGTGTACCCGCTCTAGTCACCTGACAGTGACCTGACAGTCACCCCTAATTGCTGAAAAAATTGAAAATCCGTCCCCAGTATTACATCATACTCCAAGGAGGGCCCTATTGTAACCTTGTGACTCACAGTACCATAGGGAGTAGAAATACAGACATTAACAGTCTTACAACACCAAATAACTGCCTGTATAGACACTGTGAAAAGGTCCGGTTTTACTTAACTTCAGTAATCTGTTGTACTGAAGGAACATATTTCTACAAGCACAATTAACTCCATGATAATGATAATTGTCACGATTCGGCTTCCAGGTAGTGGATCCTCTGTGTCAGCGAGGGATTGGCGTGGACCGTGCTAGTGGACCGGTTCTAAGAGGCTACTGGTTTTCACCAGAGCCCGCCGCAAAGCGGGATGGTCTTGCTGCGGCAGTAGCAACCAGGTCGTATCCACTAGCAACGGCTCTACCTCGCTGACTGCTGAGAAGGCGTGGGACAGAAGGACTAGGCAGAGGCAAGGTCAGACGTAGCAGAAGGTCGGGGGCAGGCGGCAAGGTTCGTAGTCAGGATGGGTAGCAGAAGTTCAGGTACACAGGCTTTGGACACACTAAACGCTTTCACTGGCACAAGGCAACAAGATCCGGCCAGGGAGTGCATGGGAGGAGATCAGATATAGCCAGGGAGCAGGTGGAAGCCAATTAAGCTAATTGGGCCAGGCACCAATCATTGGTGCACTGGCCCTTTAAGTCTCAGAGAGCTGGCGCGCGCGCGCCCTAGAGAGCGGAGCCGCGCGCACCAGCACATGACAGCAGGGGACCGGGACGGGTAAGTGACCTGGGATGCGACTCGCGAGCGGGCGCGTCCCGCTGTGCGAATCGCATCCCCAACGGCCAAGACAGTGCAGCGCTCCCGGTCAGCGGGACTGACCGGGGCGCTGCAGGGAGAAAGACGCCGTGAGCGCTCCGGGGAGGAGCGGGGACCCGGAGCGCTAGGCGTAACAGTACCCCCCCCCTTAGGTCTCCCCTTCTCTTTGTCCGGTAACTGCCTCCCCTGGGATGAGGACACCGGGAAAGAATGGAGGGTTTCCTCAACGGCAGGCAGAACAGCAGGAGTGGGAATGGGGAGGGAGGGCAGAGGGCGAGGCCTGGCACGGGGCAGTGTGACACCAGGACGGGGGCCATGGGGAGCCACAGAGGCTTGCCTGACGGGACTGGGAGGGGGGGAGAGGCACTTCCTGTGGCAGGCAGAGTCCCAGTTCCTGATCTCCCCGGTGGTCCAATCAATGGTGGGGGAATGAAGCCGGAGCCAAGGCAGACCGAGGAGGACCTCAGAGGTACAGTTGGGGAGAATGAAGAACTCAATCCTCTCAAGGTGGGGTCCAATAGACATGAGGAGGGGCTCTGTGCGGTAACGCACGGTGCAGTCCAATCTGGCTCCGTTGACCGCGGAAATGTAGAGCGGCTTGACGAGACGGGTCACCGGGATGCTGAATTTATTAACAAACGACTCCAAAATAAAATTTCCAGAGGCACCGGAGTCCAAGCAGGCCACGGCTGAGAGGGAGGAGTTGGCTGAAGAAGAAATCCGCACGGGTACCGTGAGACGTGGAGGAGCAGACTTGGAACCAAGAGACGCCACACCCACGTGAGCTGGGTGCGTGCGTGCGTTTCCCAGGCGTGGAGGACGGATAGGGCAATCCACCAAGAAATGCTCGGTACTGGCACAGTAAAGACAGAGATTTTCTTCCCTACGGCGATTCCTCTCTTCCTGGGTCAGGCGAGACTTATCCACTTGCATGGCCTCCTCGGCGGGAGGCCCAGGCGTAGATTGCAACGGATACTGTGGGAGAGGTGCCCAGAGATCTAAGTCTTTTTCCTGGCGGAGCTCTTGGTGTCGCTCAGAAAAACGCATGTCAATGCGGGTAGCTAGATGGATGAGTTCTTGCAGATTGGCAGGAATCTCTCGTGCGGCCAGCACATCCTTGATGCGACTGGATAGGCCTTTTTTAAAGGTCGCGCAGAGAGCCTCGTTATTCCATGATAACTCGGAAGCAAGAGTACGAAATTGGATGGCGTACTCGCCCACTGAAGAATTACCCTGGACCAGGTTCAACAGGGCAGTCTCGGCAGAAGAAGCTCGGGCTGGCTCCTCGAAGACACTCCGGAGTTCAGCGAAGAAGGCCTGGACTGTGGCTGTGGCAGGATCATTGCGGTCCCAGAGCGGTGTGGCCCAAGACAAGGCCTTTCCTGAAAGAAGGCTTACTACGAACGCCACCTTAGACCGTTCTGAAGGAAACAAGTCCGACAACATCTCCATATGCAGGGAACACTGAGACAAAAATCCACGGCAGAGTTTAGAGTCCCCATCAAATTTGTCCGGCAGGGACAAGCGGAGGTTAGGAGCGGCCACTCGCTGCGGAGGAGGTGCAGGAGCTGGCGGAGGAGATGGTTGCTGCTGTAGCAGAGGCAGAAGTTGCTGTAACATGGCGGTCAACTGCGACAGCTGCTGTCCTTGTTGGGCAATCTGCTGTGATTGCTGAGCGACCACCGTGGGAAGATCAGCGAGACTTGGCAGCGGCACCTCAGCGGGATCCATGGCCGGATCTACTGTCACGATTCGGCTTCCAGGTAGTGGATCCTCTGTGTCAGCGAGGGATTGGCGTGGACCGTGCTAGTGGACCGGTTCTAAGAGGTTACTGGTTTTCACCAGAGCCCGCCGCAAAGCGGGATGGTCTTGCTGCGGCAGTAGCAACCAGGTCGTATCCACTAGCAACGGCTCTACCTCGCTGACTGCTGAGAAGGCGTGGGACAGAAGGACTAGGCAGAGGCAAGGTCAGACGTAGCAGAAGGTCGGGGGCAGGCGGCAAGGTTCGTAGTCAGGATGGGTAGCAGAAGTTCAGGTACACAGGCTTTGGACACACTAAACGCTTTCACTGGCACAAGGCAACAAGATCCGGCCAGGGAGTGCATGGGAGGAGATCAGATATAGCCAGGGAGCAGGTGGAAGCCAATTAAGCTAATTGGGCCAGGCACCAATCATTGGTGCACTGGCCCTTTAAGTCTCAGAGAGCTGGCGCGCGCGCGCCCTAGAGAGCGGAGCCGCGCGCGCCAGCACATGACAGCAGGGGACCGGGACGGGTAAGTGACCTGGGATGCGACTCGCGAGCGGGCGCGTCCCGCTGTGCGAATCGCATCCCCAACGGCCAAGACAGTGCAGCGCTCCCGGTCAGCGGGACTGACCGGGGCGCTGCAGGGAGAAAGACGCCGTGAGCGCTCCGGGGAGGAGCGGGGACCCGGAGCGCTAGGCGTAACAATAATAGTGATAATAATAACAACAATAAGGATAATAACGATAATAATAACATTTGTTTTAATAAAACTTTTTATAAAATTATATAACAGTAAAATAAGTACTAATTTTCTCACCTCTCTGTCTTTCTTTTGCCTCGTCCTTTGCATTTCCAGTCTGTTCTGAAATTTTAAAAGAATTAATGTATTTTTTTTTCCATATTTTACACTTTTGGTTAATTTTAGAAATTTTTGGGAAAACCACTTAAAAATTCTGAAAAGGCACAAAAGAAAAGATTAATTTCACAGAATTTCTAACCTATGCAATGCCATGGAGATGATGATGATGATGTCTGGGATGATTTAAGATAATGGTTATGGTTTGGTCACATCTATGATGCATGAGTATCAAAGCCTCAAACTAATATTCATTCACGTAATTCGGAGAAACATCGGTGCATTGCCAGGCAAGCTTTGGCACTCCATCAGTTGAGGAACTGCCCAGGACAGCACCACTGGAGTGTCAAACGTTATCTGACCTGCACTGGAGTCTTCTCAGAAGTTCTTATTAACGTACTGATTGGTTCTCTGCTTATCCAATGACAGAATTGAGCTCCGAGCCCTTGGGAAGATCAACAAAGGAGAGGAGCTAAGCGTGTCCTATGTCGACTTCCTTAATCTTAGCGAAGAGAGAAAAAAACAGTTGAAGAAACAGTACTACTTTGACTGCACGTGTGAATACTGTACAAAGGGGACCAAGGATGATCTGTTGTTGGGCGTAATAGATGGAGAAGATAAGGTAAGAATTAAACCTTATTAATTACTAACTAGCAGAGTACCCAGCTTTTCCTTCCTAAAATTTGTGAAGGAGAAAAAACAACATATGAGGACACACTTTTCCTCATATCGTGACCACATATCCCATCTTTATATCCCGTCCTCACAACCTGTCCTCATATCCCATTCTCATATCCTGTTCTCATATCCCGCCCTCATATATTTTGTCCTTATATCCCATTCTCATACCCTATTCTCACATGCTGTCCTCATATCCCAATCTCATACCTTGTTGTTATACCCTGTTGTTATATCCTGTCCTCATATCCCAACCTCTTATCCAGACCTCATATCCTGTCCTCATATCCAGACCTCACCTCTGTACTCATATCCAGACCTCATATCCCATCCTCATATCCTGTCCTCACATCTTGTTCTCATATTCCATTCTCATATTCCATTCTAATACACTGTCCTCATATCCTGTCCTCATATCCCATCCTCATATCCCGTCCTCATATCCCGCCCTGATATTACATTCTCATATCCCGTCCTCACATTCCTTCCTCATAGCCCGTCCTCATATCCTGTCCTCATATCCCGCCCTCATATTACATTCTCATACCCTGTCCTCATATCCTGCCCTCATATCCCGCCCTCATATTACATTCTCATACCCTGTCCTCATATCCCGTCCTCATATCTCGTCCTCACATCCTATCCTCATATCCTGACTTCATATGCCAACCTTATATCCCTACCTCATATCTCATCCTCATATCCCTTCCTCAGGTGGGGCTGAGTTGTGATGGGGACGTGGCCTTGTGGGAGGTGGTGTGACTTGCAAGCCGGACTGACGCACAAAAAAGAGTCACAAATAAAAGAGGGGGTGGCTTGCAAGCTGTACTGACTGATTCTCCAAAATATGCGGAGCTTGTGGAGTAAGGTGGGGCTGAGCTGTGATGAAGAGATTGTGGTTGTATTGGGCGAAAATGGTGTTTTCGGCCTTGAGCTGAAACAAAGACAGGACCTAAGTAGAAGGGGCGTGGCTTGTGGGAGGAAAGAGGCTTTCTGTAGGGGTGGGACTTGCAAACTGGACCAACACACTCACTGGGAGATTTAGAGTGGAGCTCATAGAGTAAGGTACAGGAAGTCCCATAGACTTGCATAAGACTTTACACAAAAAACACTACCCTAGCAAATGGGGGTGGGTTAGGCTTAATTCAACTATACTATACTTTTATTTGATCTATAAGTAACATGTACCAAGTTTTATTGAAATATCTCTAGCGGTTTGGAAGTGATGCTTGACCATACACACAAACACACACACACACCCATAGCAACCAATCAGATGGCTTCTTTCGTTTTGCAGAGGCCTTTTCAAAAATGAAAGAACAAATCTGATTGGTTGCTATGGGCAACTCAGCAACATTTCCTCTTGAGTTTGAGATATATATATATATATATATATCTCAATCAATGTATATTTGCATCCACAGTATATAGCCCAAATGCAACCTGATGAATTGTCAAAAGGTTTAATAAAAATAAACTAAATTCCAAAAACTGTTTAACCAGTTGGAAACATTTGCTAAATTTCTATGTTCCCTTATATGCACCATTATATATAAGTTCATGGATGTAATTTGATTTGCAGCCTACAGAAGATGTGGTGAAAGAAGTCATACAATACTCAAAGAACACCTTGGAGAAAATAGACAAAGCTCGGGCTGAAGGATCTTACCATCAGGTGTGTACATTGCTCCTTATCCCGACCAATTTTATCTCTATTACAAAGGTTTCATTTCTAGGGGTCAAGTCCTGGAAAAAAAAAGTATGTGGACTCACCCAAGATTTCAACTCAAGGACTGGTCCGGAAGGACTCCTGCTAATGGGAACAGAGTTCCTGCTGTGGATAAAATGCCGAAACTCCCATGCATTCCTGCAGGACTTGAGCCCTGATCTTTTCCATAGGAGTTTTACTAGAATGTTGTAAGATCCACAGCATAGTTTTAACCATGTATAGCCACCAGCACTTCCACCGCTTCCCAGTGTGGAGATGGCCATAAGGCCCTATCAATGACACATACTCTCAGCACTGTGGTTGGGTAGACGAAGGATGGGGGTCTTTGTTGCTATACACTTTTCCATTGGACAATATCTACTTGTTTACTAACATGTTCTCTCAAAATTTGGCGTTTAGGTGGTGAAACTTTGCCGTGAATGTCTCAAGAGGCAGGAACCAGTCTTGGCAGACAGCAATATCTACATGCTTCAGATCCTGAGCATAAACTCTGAGGTGCTGTCCTACCTCCAGATGTTTGAGGAAGCTGCTGAGAACGCCAAGAAAATGGTGGATGGTTATTTGTAAGTTGTAAAAGCTAATCCTTCAAGAGAATAAGAAATATGGTTTAAAAAAATAGTAGGCATAAAAAATACATAACAAATGTATTATAAGATGGAAGATACAGATGTTGCAACCATAGGAGATCTGAACAGAAACCGCACAATGCAATTGCAGGATGTCAATCAGTTTCTATGACAGCTGTATGCCTTCTGTTTTGCTGTCATAGTACATCAGCTCATACAGCCTGCCTCAGACAGGATGTACTAGAAGAGTACCGACTGAATTGTTCACTGCAATGCAACAATATTGCATTGATCAATATAAGCAATGTAATGTTTTGATCAGTATAAGCAATCTAATGATTGCTTCTAAAAGTCCCATTTGCAACAAAATGGTGTACAACTACAGATCATAATGCAAAAAAATTTGCCCTCATGCAGCCTTCCAGTACTTATCAGCTGCTGTATGCTCCAGAGGAAGTTGGGTAGTTCTTTCCAGTCTGACCACAGTGCTCTTTGCTTACACCTTTACCTGTGTCATGAACTGTCCAGAGCAGGAGAGGTTTGCTATGGGGATTTGCTCCTGCTTTGGACAGTTCCTGACATGGACAGAGGTGGCAGCAGAGAGTACTGTGGTCAGACTGTAAAGAACTACACAACTTCCTGTGGAGCATACAGCAGCTGATAAGTACTGGAAGGTGATTAGGATTTTTAAATAAAAGTAATTTACAAGTGTTTATAATTTTCTGGCATCAGTTGATTTAAAAATATTTCCCCTCAGGAGTACCCCTTTCATAGAATGGTAATAATATATATATTTTTTAGTTTGGTTATACTGACATGTATACTGTATGTGGATAGTGGTCTACGTGGTAAGTAGGCCAAAAACTAGAACTGATGCTCTGCAATGAAACATTTATCTCTCATGAAGATGAGAGACATATAAAATAATTGACCAGCTTACGGATGTGGAATCATGCTTTGGAACCTTTTGGCAACTGGTGTATTAAAGGGTACCTTTCATAAAAAAAAAACCTTTTAATATATTATAGATTAATGTATGCAGAATAACTTTCCAATTGCATGTTATTAAAAAATATGCTTCTTTCTATTTAATTTTCCACTTAAAAAATATGACCACTAGAGGTCTCCCTACCAGTCCTGGCCGCAAGCCCTTTTTTTTTTTTATAGATTTCAGACTCATGCTGGAGTCCTAAATCTCAGACTGGAGCTGGGACACAGACAAACTCAGCACTTCTCCCTGCCTGTCAATCAGCCAGGCAGGAGCCAGTTATGTGCTCGTAGCACAGCAGAGCATACTCCTGACTCTGCCTTACTGCATGCCCTCATTCATTTTACTATCTAAGCTCCGATCTTTCTTCTCTCTGCACATGAAGTTGTAAACAGAGAGGAGAAGATTCAGAGTTGCCAGCTGAGCTTGTCTGTGTCCCAACTGCAGATTTAGGACTCCAGCAGGAGTCTGAAATCTATAAAAAGGGCTTGTGGCCAGGACTGGTAGGGAGACCTCTAGTGGTCATTTTTTTCAAAGTAAAAAATAAATAGAAAGAAGCATATTTTTTAATAACATGCGATTGGAAAGTTATTCTGCAAACATTAATCTATAATATATCAAAAGTTTTTTTTCATGAAATGTACCCTTAAAAATACAAATATATAAGGTGAGGCGCTTTTACTAATAATCACTTTATTTCCAACAGGAAAATATACCATCCAAACAATGCCCAGCTTGGGATGGCCATAATGAGGGCTGGGGTCACACATTGGCATGCTGGACTCATTGAAGTTGGCCATGGGATGATCTGCAAGGCTTTTGCTATCCTCCTCATAACTCATGGACCCTCTCACCCTATTACCAAAGATCTGGAGGTGAGTCCGTTATATCTGTCACTGAGCTTATATACAAGTTATAGGCCAAAGAGCGATCCCATTTGAATTCTGACGGTCCTCTGGTAGCCAGTTATTGGCATTGCATTGATTGGCATAGGTGATTATATAGTGAGTAGATAGGAGTGGTAACATCTCTATTGTCTCTCTATAGGCGATGCGTGGTCAGACAGAAATGGAGCTGAGGATGTTCCGGGAGAATGAATATGTCTATTACAAGATGAGAGAAGCCGCTCTCTCCAACAAACCCTTTCAGGTTATGGAAGAGCCAGCAAATGAGGCTCCACCAGCCATCTTCAATAAGAAACCATAGGCAGACATGACCCCTCCATTCTTCTGATCCTTCCATCCCTGACCAGTGTCCAATCCACAATGCAGATCTATCAAGACGCTACCACAACGAGAAGAAATATCTATTGATATACAAATGTACAGGCTTGATCTGCTTGGAGTGTTAAAGGGGTACTCCACTGGAAAACATTTTTTTTTTAATCAACTGGTTACAGAAAGTTAAACAGATTTGTAAATCACTTCTATTTAAAAATCTTAACCCTTCCAGTACTTATCAGCTGCTGTATGTCCCAGAGGAATTTCTTTTCTTTTTGAATTTCCTTTCTGCCTGACCACAGTGCTCTCTGCTGACACCTCTGTCCATTTTGGGAACTGTCCAGAGTAGAAGCAAAGCCCCATAGCAAACCTCTCCTGCTATGGACAGTTTCTAAAACGGGCAGAGGTGTCAGCAGAGAGCACTGTGGTCAGACAGAAAGGAAATTCAAATAGAGGAGAACTTCCTGTGGAACATACAGCAGCTGATAAGTTCTGGAAGGATTAAGATTTTTTAATAGAAGTAATTTACAAATCTGTTTAACTTTCTGGCACCAGTTGATTAAAAAATTTTTTTTCCAGGGGAGTACCCCTTTAAAGGGGTACTCCACTGCCCCAGCGTTCGGAACAAAATGTTGCAACGCTGGGGCAGTGGAGTACTCCTTTAAGTAATATATGAAGCCAATGTCTGTAAATGATTAGTTGATGTTTTCGATGCTCAATAAAGATGGTCTATTCATTTCTATTTATTTCTAGGGTCTGTCCGTACACCTGGGGCATCTCAAAATGGATGTCTTTTTTTTATTTACCATTCAGATCAGCAGGGGTGTTGCTAGGTCTCCAAACGATGTGGGGCTAAACCCTGTTGGGTGTGGCTATGTGAGGATAGGGTTGCCACCTTGCTGGTATTTTACCGGCACAGCCAGTATTTTGCCCACCTTGACGGAATTTTTATACTAGAAATAACGGCACAGCACAAAGACCTTCTTAACAGGTCTGTATAATAGTCACTTGGTCATAAGTCATGTACCCCTATTCATTGTATAGCCAACAAACTAAGCAAGAAAGTCTTGTAAATGTTATATTTGTCTAAAAGTGTTTTATTGTCTTTGAGATGGTCATATTAGAAAGTAGGGAAGGTTTGTAGATGGGGGCAAAAGTGCCAAAGCTTTCTAGGCAACCCTAGATTTTTCATGTTTCTATAGGGTCAGAGACAAACAACTAGAAAGTAATTTTAAAGATGACATGTCATGATCTTGTTAAATGTTATTATCCTCCCAGTTCACTGCCTCCATCATGATAAACCACCTCCTGCCTCAATTTTTAATTTAATATTTTTTAGTTTTCTACCTTGATATTTCTCTGTATTGTGGTAGGGCCTTGGGGGTGTAGTGTGGTTGGGGTGTTGCTTCGGTATATGAGGGGTTAATTTAACCCCTGTCAATTGTGACGCCGGGGTGAGGGTTAATACGCTGAGGTAAATCATCGGCCTATCGCCACCCTTCCCAGAAATGAAAGGTGCGTGCTTAAAGGAATGAAGGTCCACAATAGAGATGAAATTGAACTTGTATAAACTTTACTGAGGCACTTGCGGTACATCCAATTAACAGCAACAGTCTTAGCAATACAGTCTCTATGTAGTGCGGCAGTGATTGACAGATGCTGCGGACCATTGACTTATCCAAAGGACTAGTAGAATTAGGATTGATACAGAGATCCGTTCAGATTTTGGGGTCTGTTTAGGTCCGGTGATCTTGCAGACTTAACAGGGATTGACATAACTCACAGTTTTGCAAGATGGCCATTGCCGCAAGGCTTGGACCTGGTCACTGCTGACGACAGCTGCGCAGATCCTCCTCTATCAGCAGCCCACGAGGAAAGAGAGCGAGTAATGGCCGCCGCTCCCTTATATGGGCAGGGCCGTTTTGGGTTGGTCCGTGTCAGCTGTCACTCACCGTTACAATGCATGGTGGGCGATCACCTGACTTCCTCCAAAGGTCCTTGAACCATAAACCATAGAGTTTTGGAACGCATCACGTGACCCGCAGGTCCTGCGACACTACAACAAGGTAAGTACACTTTATTTACATATTTACACATTGAATTTGAATAATTTTAACTATTAAAGGGGTGACAAGGGGCTAACTATAGATGAGGACCCCACCGGTACCTAGGGACTCTGACTTTGAGTACCTCACCACAAGGTAATGGATGCAATCCGGTACCGGGATACCACAAACCCCCTTACTTAAAACAAGTCGACCCCAACGCCTGTCCCCTAAGGTAGAGGAACTAGGGCAGGTAGAACAGGATTGCTAACTAGACAGAATCTATATCCTGACAAAACTTTTATGCACATTAGGTACTTTTAAACCTACCAGATATTTTTTTTTCTAGGCATTTTAAATATTTTTAGACTAGTAATCCTACTAGACACTTATAAAGGCTTCCTGTTCAATTATGAAGCTATCTAGACCTTTAGTTTCTAGCTTCTTAGACATTTTAATTAAGCTTACTATACATTCTAAGCTTACTAAACAATTAGGCAGCTATCTGACATTTAGTTGCTAGCTCCTAAAACATTTTGTTTTAGCTCTCTACACATTTTACGAGGCTAACTAGACGTTAGTACAGCTCTGTATACATTTAGCTTCAAGCTGACTAAACAATTTTATTATCTTACACAATTTTTTTTTTTTTTTGCCAACAATGCGTTACCTGTTAGTACACGAAAGGTATACTGGCTAGCCGGAAGCTAGGTCACAGTAAGACTGGCTGCTAGGGTCTATCCGCTACACGCTACTTACCCCTAGAGCACTTCAAAATAACCTATTTAGGTTACCTTTAGAACTACATGTTTAATTCTATACTCGCAAGAGCACCTACTGGCCAGGTAGAGCATCTCACACAGGCAATACAGAGAAGAGAAATATGAGTGTACCTAACAGTGGCAGGAATTGGGCTACAATTCCTAAGTGTTTTCTTGAAATGTGAGATACATTTTGTTTTTGTGTATGTACCGAAGTAGAATGAGGTAGTACATTTAAGTGAGTAGTCTAGAGTACTATGTGTGCAAGTACTATCTTAAGGGTAGGTTACCCTATTATTTTTATTGAGACAGGTGCTAGCGATTGGCGACTAGAAACAATGTCACTCTCTGAGGAGCCAAGAGATTCACCCATTGAGCAACTACTAAAACACCTTTGAGCATTTTTATACCTTTGTATGTACATGTGTACAAGTATTATCTACATTTTTGTGTTTGGTGTACACGTGCATATAGCGGGCTATTTTCTGTGTACAACCTTTACTTACTTTTTATGTACACAGACATGAAGCTACTTTTCTTGTGTACAAGAACCATATACATTTTTATGATACATTTATTAACACTCCAACAAGGTTCAGGCGCATACACCTGATAAGTGCAACATTTAGCAGAGAGTCCCATAAATAGAGGGTTATGTACATAAAACGGACGTGTAAGGATCTGCAGTCCACCTACACTAGGAGTCTATGGGAAACACGGCTTTACCACACTTACAAATCTCCTACTGGCTAGGAGTCTCTTGACCTGATGATCAGGCACAAAGCTTAATGGTTACGTTAATGAACTTAAAACTGGAACAATCTTAGCACAGTCCTGCTAGGCACATGTCTTGAACTTTTCTGTTACTGAAAAATAAAAGTGGTTAACAAGAGAAACAACAGGACATTACTTTAGAGTATCTTTAGAGGATGTTCTTCCTCACTCTTCTTGTGCCTCTCTGGGTTCCCCTATATCTGCCAAAATTTGGAGCAGGGGAGGAGTTAATGTAACTCTCCCACACCACATTGGTGAAAGTAGAATGGGCAGCAGTAGGATTTAAGGTGACCAGAGGCTCACTAGCCGGAATGTAAATGGGGCAATAGGGCTTGAGCACCATCTCCAAATTAGGAGTGGGCCAAAACACTTTCGCCGGTACCCTGGAAGCAGGCAAACTCTCCATGTCAGAAGAGGGGCTTGGTACATACGTCGGTACCTGTGCAGGAGGCAAACTCTCATTGCTCCGAGAGGGCCTAGGTACATGCGTTGATACCTCTGGAACAGACAAACTCTCATTGCTCCGCGAGGGTCTAGGTACAGTCTTTGTTGCCCGAAATTTAGGCTTACTTTCTTGAACTTGCGCAGGACTTGGCACTTTACTGTACACAGAAGATGATTGATGCTGTAGAGGTTCCTCCTCCTTGAGTACGTTGGTGGAGGCATCAGGAGCAGACCATTTCTGCCTCAGGTTGAAAGGATCCGATTCCCAATCTATAGACGGAAAGTATTTGAAGGGAAGCTGTGTTGGGGCTGTTGGTCTTGTGACCGCTGCAGTCCATTCTCCACACAGGCTCTGGACGGGGGTGTACTCCACAATTTCACCCACCTCCAAGGAGTAGAACTTTTTATGGAGATATGGCCTCTGTACTGCTCGCCGGTTTACGAGGATGGTTTGCCCTGTGTGGCAATCTAGGAGTGTCCCATAACCTCTGACCTTGTCGAACTTGGCCACAGTTGCTCTTCGCCGTTCTAGAGGCTCCTCCCCTTCTCGGGGATGGTCCCATTTGCGGATGAATAAAGCTTCCATTTTTTTAGTATTCTCCTGGTAGCGAATTATTTCCTCAGGAGGCAAATGCACATGCTTAGGGGCGTACAGTTCTCTCTGTTGGGCCTTTAATCTGTCCATTAGTTCAGCCAGCTCGGCTTCTTGACGGGCCCTTTCCCTCTATGTGCAGTTGGAATTGGTGGGAGTGGCTTCCCAGGTATAGGTTGAAGAACCGCGTGCATATACTCAATGAGTCCCAGCTCGTCCCCTAAGATCCACTGGGGCAATTCTGGTGAGCATGGTCGTGCACTTGGCAAAGTAGATAGAGGTATTTTAGCTTCAGGGCTGGAGGAGGAAGAATAGGCCGCCTCTGGGGGGGTACTCACTGCAGACTCCTCCGATGGGATCTCAGCCCACGAGCCCCAAGTTCTGTGGTGAGGGGACAGTCTCACCGGCGATGCACCTCCAGGTGTCCCTGCGCTCGTCGTCATCACCATGCAGTGGGGGAAGAGTGCAGGCCCCCTATTCATCTAATGACAACCGCTGCAGACGGTCAGCAAGTTCTTGGAAAAGTCGGCCTGCGACTGCCACAACTTTCCGCTGTTCCGGCGCCATTTTCCCATCTTCACCACGTGGAATGCTGCTCTCCGCCTTGTCTGTACTCTCCGGCTCCCTGTGCAGACTGAAGAGGTCGCTGTGCGTGGCGTCTTTTATAGTGGGCTTCCCCAAAATGGCGGCCGGCAGGAAGGACCTCATCGGTGCAGCCCCGACTTCCGGTCCCTCCAGAGACGACTCCTGTATCTCCAAGTTCCCTTTTGGCTGCGATACAGCAACTTGGCAGCCACGCCCAGGGGCTTCTTCGCGTGCTTTTCCGGCAGCAGTTTAGCTCCGCCTGTGCTGACCGGACCAGAGGATCGCAGCATGAACTCATTGCGCAGTTTACATTGCATCTTAGTTGCAGATAACTTTTCGTCTCCCCCCCTTACTTTTCTCGTGGCCCCTTTGTATGGCGCACGGACACCGCTCCCGTACACAACAAAACGGTTCACAGCACATAAATAAAGTTCGTTACTTGGGGGGGAGTAAACCTTCACTAGTGGCAACAGTAGTAGGCACACACCCGAATCTTGTTCGTGCGACGCCAAAAAGGCTTTGTGGTGGGGCCTTGGGGGTGTAGTGTGGTTGGGGGGTTGCTTTGGTATATGAGAGGTTAATTTAACCCCTGTCACTCGTGACGCCAGGGTGAGGGTTAATACGTTGAGGTAAATCTTCGGCCTATCGCCACCCTTCCTATAAACGATAGGTGCATGCTTAAAGGAATGAAGGTCCACAATAGGGATGAACTTTAACTTGTATAAACTTTACTGAGGTACTTGCGGTACATCCAATTAACAGCAACAGTCTTAGCAATACAGTCTCTATGTAGTGCGGCAGTGATTGACAGATGCTGCGGACCATTGACTTATCCAAAGGACTAGTAGAATTAGGAATGATGCAGAGATCCGTCCGGATTTAGGGGTCTGTTTAGGTCCGGTGATCTTGCAGACTTAACAGGGATTGAGATAACTCACAGTTTTGTACGATGGCCGTTGCCGCAAGGCTTGGGCCTGGTCACTGCTGACGACAGCTGCGCAGATCCTCCTCTATCAGCAGCCCACAAGGAAAGTGAGCGAGTAATGGCCGCCACTACCTTATATGGGCAGGGCCGTTTTGGATTGGTCCGTGTCAGAACTCATTGCTCTAGACCCTCGGACTCATTTTTATAAAGCCAATGTTGCATAACTATATCAGTCCATGGCCCACACACAATCTGATCTGGTCGGATAACTTTCCACCCCTCTGCTGTGTCCTCAACTTACAGTCCTTACTTCACTATACCTTGTATATTTGTGCTTGGCTGCTTTTCCACTTTGAAAAAATTACCACTAGGGGTCTCCCTACCAGTCCTTTTCTTTTTTTTTTTTTTTATAGATTTCAGACTCATGCAGGAGTCCTAAATCTCAGACCGCTGTCGGAACACAGACAAACTCAGCACTGCTCCCTGCCAGGGAGTAGTGTGGAGCTTGTCTGTGTCCCGGCTGCAGTCTGAGATTTAGGACTCCTACATGAGTCTGAAATCTAAAAAGGACTGGTAGGGAGACCCCTAGTGGTCATTTTTTCAAAGTGGAAAATTTAATGGAAAGGCATATTTTTTAATAACATGCTATTGGAAAGTTATTCTGCATACATTAATCTATAATATATCAAAAGTTTTTTTGATGAAAGGTACCCTTTAAGAGTGAAAAGCAGTGTAAACCGGGTGACCCTGCCTGCCCAATGGGAACCTCTAAATTCGTTAGTATATAGTGTAGTGGGGAAGGATTTAGTGCAAGTCACTGGTGTGTGCTGAGCTCCAGTGTGGAAAGGAGGTGAAGTTGTGTGTGGAGAAATCCTGGGGGAAGCCTAAGAAAATCTCTTCTTAAGTCAACCCAGCCATTCGCAAGTGTTCCCCCTGTACAACAGAAAGTCAAGCCCTGGTGGTGAAGGTAAATGGATCTTGTCAGAACCCTAGCCGGCTTGGAGAATCTACAGTCTCTAATCTCAAGTCAGTATTAATCACGTGGGTGAAAAGCACCATAAGTTCCAGCAAGGCAACAGGGCTCCTAAAGGGTTACACTGCAACTCTTCCACTCCATACTGTCTGTGTAATACCATTTGCAGCCTGCTCAGTAAAAGTTATACATAACGCAACGTTGGTGAGTTTCTTTGCTCCCTGTGTCTGGCCCAGGAGAAGCTGTCTCCACCTCAGACTGTGTGTAGGCTAACGGTTTCCTGGCGTCACAAAGTCGTAAGAAATCCTTGCACCCCCGTGTCACCACAGTAGAACCTAGAAACATTGCACAATATTGTGTGTTTTTGTATAGTATTCGACATAAAAGCACTTGTTTGACATGTTCAAAGGTATGTCTACATAAAAGAAATAAATAAAAGAGAACATATTTTACAATTCCTACCTTTAAAAAGTATTCACATAATGAAAAAAAAGGAAAAGGTGAAAAATTTGCTGTTTAAAAGTGAAATCTATTATAAAGCATCCATTAGGCTTGGTCAGCATTTTTAATAGGACGGACACAGAGGAAAGCTATAATGTAAAAATGTGTTGTTGGACCCACTCACGGTTTTGGCAAAATGTTTTGATAAAAGTACTTTACGTGAACCGAGCCCAATGGGGGTGTTTCAGCTAAAGACATTAACAGATCATTTTAATTTTTGTGTCTTCGTTTTTAAGGTCTTGTGTAGAGTTAGTCAAGTTAGACTTGTACTATAATACACCTGCTTATGTACAGGAATATAACTTCTATAATACTGCCTCCTATGTACAATAATATAACTACTAATATACTGCTCCTATGTACAAGAATATATCTACAAAAATACTATCTCATATGTACAAGAATATAACTACTATAATACTGCTCCCATGTAAAATAATATAACTACTATAATACTGCTCCTATGTACAAGAATATAACTACTATAATACTGCTCCTATATACAAGAATATAACTACTATAATACTGCTCCTATGTACAAGAATATAACTACTATAATAGTGTCCCTATGTTCAAGAAAAGAGCTACCATAATACTGCTTCTATGTACAAGAATATAACTACTATAATACTGCTCCTATGTACAAGAATATAACTACTATAATACTGCATCCTATGTACAAGAAAATAACTACTATAATACTGCCTCCTATGTATGAAAATAAAACTACTATAATACTCCCCTGTATATACAAGAAAATAACTTCTATAATACTACCTCCTATGTACAAGAATATAACTACTATAATACTGCATCCTATGTACAAGAAAATAACTACTATAATACTAACTACTATAATACTATATTCTATGTACAAGAATATAACCACTATAATACTGCTCCCTATGCATAAGAATATATCTACTATAATACTGCCTCCTATGTATGAAAATAAAACTACTATATTACTGCCCTGTATATACAAGAATATAACTACTATAATACTGCCTCCTATGTAAAAGAATATAACTACTATAATACTATATCCTATAAGCAAAAATATGGACTTTTTTGTACTTTATTTATATGTATTTGAAGCATTACTACTAGAAATAGCAATGGCAATTTCTGCATGTGATATCATAAAGTATAGAGTCATTTTTTTCATATTATAGGAGTTTATTTTTCATAGTAAAATTAATAACAGCATTCTCATCTATGCGACCTTCTTGCTTACTGCCTTGTAGACAATGTCTTTCACAGTCATGACCTGAGAGGTAAAAGGGAGAGATGGTAAATATTAGAAATGTAGGCATGTGATATATAGGTGTCTGCACATACTATATCATGAAATTCAATGAAGTCCATTAATTGCTGAAGAGCTGCCCGTCTATCACCCAAATTCTCTAAAAAAAATTAGCAAAAAGGATAATTAGTGCTAATGTAGCAGAGCTGAATTTTAAAACCTCTACATTTTTGCGCAGTAATAATTTAGAATAGTTTAGAACAGTGGTCTCCAAACTGAGGACCTCCAACTGTTCCAAAACTACAACTCCCATTGAGTTCCAAGAATGTAAATGCTCAAAAAAATAAAGGGAACACTAAGATAACACATCCTAGATCTGAATGAATGAACTAATCGTATGAAATACTTTCGATTTTACATAATTGAAAGTGGTGACAAAATAATTACACAAAAATTATCAATGGAAATCAAATGTATCAACCTATGGAGGTCTGGATATGGAGTCACACTCAAAATCAAAGTGGAAAACCACACTACAGGCTGATCCAACTTTATGTAATGTCCTTAAAACAAGTCAAAATGAGGCTCAGTAGTGTGTGTGGCCTCCATGTGCCCGTATGACCTCCCTACAATGCCTGGGCATGCTCCTGATGAGGTGGCGGATGGTCTCCTGAGGGATGTCCTCCCAGACCTGGATTAAAGCGTCCGACAACTCCTGGACAGTCTGTGGTGCAACGTGGTGTTGGTGGATTGAGCGAGACATGATGTCCCAGATGTGCACAATCGGATTCAGGTCTGGGGAACGGGTGGGCCAGTCCATAGCATCAATGCCTTCCTCTTGCAGGAACTGCTGACACACTCCAGCCACATGAGGTCTAGCATTGTCTTGCATTAGGAAGAACCCAGGGCCAACCGCACCAGCATATGATCTCACAAGGGGTCTGAGGATCTCATCTCGGTACCTAATGGCAGTCAGGCTACCTCTGGCAAGAAAATGCCACCACACACCATTACTGACCCACCACCAAACCAGTGAAGCTGGAGGATGTTGCAGGCAGCAGAACGTTCCCCACGGCGTCTCCAGACTGTGTCACGTCTGTCACATGTGCTCAGTGTGAACCTGCTTTCATCTGTGAAGAGCACAGGGCGCCAGTGGCAAACTTGGCAATCTTGGTGTTGTCTGGCAAATGCCAAACGTCCTGCACGGTGTTGGGCTGTAAGCACAACCCCCACCTGTGGATGTTGGGCCCTCATATCACCCTCATGGAGTCTGTTTCTGACCGTTTGAGTGGACACATGCACATTTGTTGCCTGCTGGAGGTCATTTTGAAGTTCTCTGGCAGTGCTCCTCCTTGCACTAAGGCGGATGTAACGGTCCTGCTGCTGGGTTGTTACCCTCCTACGGCCTCCTCCACATCTCCTGATGTACTGGCCTGTCTTCTGGTAGCACCTCCATGCTCAGGACACTACGCTGACAGACACAGCAAACATTCTTGCCACAGATCGTATTGATTTGCCATCCTGGATGAGTTGCACTCCCTGAGCCACTTGTGTCAGTTGTGGACTCCGTCTCATGCCACCACTAGAGTGAAAGCACCGCCAGCATTCAAAAGTGACCAAAACATCAGCCAGGAAGCATAGGAACTGAGAAGTGGTCTGTGGTCTATAATATTGCCCCTATGTACAAGAACAAAACTACTATCATACTGCCCCCTATGTACAAGAAAATAACTACTATAATACTGCTCCTATGTAAAATAATATAACTACTATAATACTGCTCCTATGTACAAGAATATAACTACTATAATAGTGTCCCTATGTACAAGAAAAGAGCTACCATAATACTGCTTCTATGTTCAAGAATAAAACTATTATAATACTGCCCCCTATGTACAAGAAAATAACTACTATAATACTGCTCCTATGAAAAATAATATAACTACTATAATACTGCTTCTATGTACAAGAATATAACTACTATAATAGTTTCCCTATGTATAAGAAAAGAGCTACTATAATACTGCCTCCTATGTACGATAATATAACTACTATAATACTACCCCCTATGTACAAGAATATAACTACTATAATACTGCTCCTATGTACAAGAATATAACTACTATAATATTTTTTCTATGTACAAGAATATAACTACTATAATACTGCTATTATATATATATATATATATATATATATATATGTGTGTGTGTGTGTGTGTGTGTGTGTAGGCCTCCATACTGCCTCTATTTGTAATTATAGGCCCCTATCCTGCCCCCATACATAGTTGTAGGCTCCTATACTGCCCCCATATATAGTTGTAGGCTCCTATACTGCCCCCATATATAGTTGTAGGCTCCTATACCTCCACATAGATATTTGTTGGCCCCCATTCTGCCCCTATATATAGTTGTAGGCCCCTATACTGCGATATATATTGTTATAGGCCTCTTCTGTACCCCCCATATAGTTGTAGGCCCCCTCCTCTAAGCCTCCATTTATAGTAATAGGTAGGCAGCCCCCACAGATATACTGCCCCCAGTGGCCCAGCCATACTACCCGGCTGCTACAGTGCTCCACTGCTCCTCTGGTCCGGGGTCCGGACCTACTGCTATGGCTGGAATATAAGACCGGAGGAGCAGTGGAGCACTGATGCTGACACTGGCAGTAGTTTAGCACCTTCTGTCATATATGTGATTTACGCATTTTGTATAAATATTCCATTACAACATTATTCATCTTTGATCTGTAGATAAAAAAAATCCTTACATTGATGAGGAGATCCCCTGAAAGTTCTGTGACGGAAGTGACGGACTTCAGTTTCCCAACCAGCTTGCCGTCCACAATATTAACCGTGCTCTAGAAGGAACAAAAGTGTCATCCAGTAGTCACACCCATCAGATAAGACTCATATAGGGACAACGTGACCCGAAAAGAAATGGTACTTCACAGCGCCACATCTGTCACGTGTGATATTACAGCTCACTCAGATGCAATACCAGACACAATCCAAGCATGGGTGTGGGGCAGTTTCTAGGAAAAAGCTGCCACTTTTTTTTCGCTATTCTGGACAATCCCTTTAAAATATGACCTTTGGGGTTCTTTACAGGAAAGTACAGGAAATGAAAAACTCTGGGCAAACCTGGCTTATATGATCATATTGGTGATATAGAGTGAACACTTAGAAGAGATGGAATGTCCAGCGCAGACAGATCGGATCAGAGCAGTTTATTGTAAAATGTACCTCAGTACAAGGACATAGTGGACACAGGTGCCGCGTTTTGGCCCACCAAATGGGCCTTAGTCATACCTAATATGACTAAGGCCCATTAGTTGGGCTGAAACGTGTCACCTGTGTCCACTATGTCCTTGTACTGAGATACATTTTACAATAAACTGCTCTGATCCGATCTGTCTGCGCTGGACATTCCATTTCTTCTTACTACATACATCAGGCGTAGCCCACTCCAGTCCGGGCGCTTCGGGCTTTGAGGGAGAGAGCTGGGACTCTGTTTCTACTATTACATAAAGTGAACACTTTACCATGTTGCCAAACTAACTCAGAGTGAATGGGGAGCGCAGGATTTGGGATTTTGGCGTAACCCCTTTTGGATATTTTACGGGACAGCTATAAATTAATTATTAGATACAAAAGAAGTGTCCAAGTGATGACTAACATACAATCTATATATGTATAAAACTCAGCATGTATGTATGTATGTATGTTTGTATGTATGTGTGTATGTATATATGTATGTATGTGTGTATGTATATATGTATGTATGTATGTTTGTATGTACGTATGTTTGTATGTATGTATATATGTATGTATGTGTGTATGTATGTTTGTGTGTATGTATATATGTATGTATGTATGTTTGTATGTACGTATGTTTGTATGTATGTATATATGTATGTATGTATATATGTATGTATGTTTGTGTGTATGTATGTTTGTGTGTATGTATATATGTATGTATGTACGTATGTTTGTGTGTATGTATGTTTGTGTGTATGTATGTTTGTGTGTATGTATGTTTGTGTGTATGTATGTTTGTGTGTATGTATGTTTGTGTGTATGTATGTATGTTTGTGTGTATGTTTGTGTGTATGTATGTTTGTGTGTATGTTCCAGCATAACTTCAAAATGGCTGGAGATATTTTGATAACATTTGCTAAACAGTTACTTACATTATATGTCAACTAAAATATGGTAGAGTTCATTATAGTAGAGTTTAAAGAGTAGCTCCCACCATCCTTTTTTCTTTCTTTCTGTCCCTGCCTATTGCCCATCTATCCCTAACCCCCTCCCTGCCTTTAAATTATTTACTATATTAAAAAAAATGCCTTTTTGTCTGCCTGGTAGTGTGCTCACTTACCAGGCAGACTTCCCCAGCAGGCGCGACGTCACTGATGCCTGCTGGGGCCGACTTCCGCCCTTAGTTCACCTATACAGGGTGCCTCCAGCTGTTTCACCACTACAACTCCCAGCTTGCCCAGTGTGTTACGGCGATGGTCGCAGCTGCCGCACATCCCGCTCCCTTGAACCCCGCCGTGCAAGCCGCCCCCCCCCCCCCTTCCTCCCTTTGGCTGCCCGAAAAAAGACTAAAGTGCAGGGTTAATTCTACCTCACACCGGAAGACCAAATCCTCCTTTAAGGCAATGATCTCCTTACCATGATTTTCTCTCCAGTAAGTGTATTAAATTCTGTCTCTTCCCCGATGTTGAATTCATTACGCAGGACCTTGGTGCCCGTAGTCACCGTCACCACAAAGTGATTTCCATTCTGCTCGATCTGGGTTACACTCTTCATATCTTTTCCAATCTGAATTAAATCATCCGTAATACCTGGAACTAAGAACATTAAAAATCAATCCAAAGGCTCCACAAGGTCCCAGGAAACCTTCAAGGAATTTGTGGACTCTCCAGAGGTGACAGAACCTTTACCATGTTCTTGCTGAGCCCAAGAGAGAACATATTGTAGGCATTCATAGGGATTCATGGAAACTCCAACTAAGTATCCTTACTTTCCAAAATAGAAGAAATATGGTTGGTGCCGTATGTGTTAGGAGGTCTGAAAGAGTCTCCATAGACCAGTGTTTCCCAACCGGGGTGCCTCCCGCTGTTGCAAAACTACAACTCCCAGCATGCCCGGACAGCCTTTGGCTGTCCGGGCATGCTGGGAGTTGTAGTTTTGCAACAGCTCAAGGCGCCCTGCTTGGGAAACACAGTGCCATAGACTCACAAGGTAACTTTTAGGGTATCTGTACTTTATAGAGGGTCATTGAAGTAAGATAATCATATACTCACTGAAGCCCTCAGACAACATATATGGTGGGATGACAGTGGAGCTCTATACAGATCATCACATCATGCTTAGCACTATAAGTATCAGGAGGATCTTAACTTCTACACTAACCCCTATCAGATGGTCTTTAAAGGGGAACTCCGGTGGAAAACATAATTTTTTTTTAAATCAACTGGTGACAGAAAGTTAAACAGATTTGTAAATTACTTCTATTAAAAAATCTTCACCCTTCCAGGACTTTTTAGCAGGTGTATGCTACAGAAGAAATTCTTTTCTTTTTGAATTTCTTTTTTGTCTTGTCCACAGTGCTCTCTGCTGATGCCTGATGCCCGTATCAGGAACTGTCCAGAGCAGGAGAAAATCCCCATTGCAAACCTATGCTCCTCTGGACAGTACCTTATACACACAGAGGTGTCAGCAGAGAGCACTGTGGACAAGACAAAAAAGAAATTCAAAAAGAAAAGAATTTCCTCTGTAGCATACAGCTGCTTAAATGTCCTGGAAGGGTAAAGATTTTTTTAAAGGGGTTCTCCGGTGCTTAAACATCTTATCCCCTATCCAAAGGATAGGGTATAAGATGCCTGATCGCGGGAGTCCCGCCGCTGGGGCCCCCCGGGATCATGCACGCGGCACCCTGTTTGTAATCAGTCCCCGGAGCGTGTTCGCTCCGGGACTGATTACTGGCGACTAAAGGGCGGGCGGCGTGTGACGTCACGCTCCGCCCCTCAATGCAAGCCTACGGGAGGGGGCGTGATAGCTGTCACGCCCCCTCCCGTAGGCTTGCGTTGCGGGGTGGAACGGGCGGAGCAAGATCACGGGGGTCCCCAGCGGCGGGACTCCTGCGATCAGGCATCTTATACCCTATCCTTTGGATAGGGGATAAGATGTTTAAGCACCGGAGAACCCCTTAACAGAAGTAATTTACAAATCTGTTTAACTTTCTGGCACCAGTTGATTTAAAAAGAAAATGTTTTCTACCGGAGTACCCCTTTAAGTCTATCTATCTATCTAATGAGTTACCCAAATAAAACAGCTCTTGCAGATATACTTACCAGGTAAACCAATGTTTCCCAACCTGCTGCTTTCTTTCCAGCTTTTGCCAAACTACAATGTCCATCGTGTCCTGTCAGGGTATGATGGGAGTTGTAGTTTGGCAACAGCTGGAGAGCTGCCGGTTCAGGAACATATAGGGGAACAGTATGTTGCGAATGCTACTAATATTCCAGCAATATACATCAATCCAGAGGTATTTTTTATGACTTTTATACAATTTTAGGACACAAAATAACTATTATAATTAGATATATAATGTTATAATTGGCCATTAAATCAGAGAAATGATTTACTTACCTTTTGCACCCTGCATCCTGGTCTAAGGCTAGTGATATCACTGAATGTGCACTCGGCTACTGAGGATCTTGGGTAAAGGAAGCTCTGGTCCTGGCTGCCTAAGCTTTAATACTCCCTTAGGGTGCGTTCACACGTAGTACGAGTATTTGCTGCTGCAGATTTTGCTGCCCATTGACTTCAATGGGAAGCAAAATCTGCTAAAGCAAATCTGCAGCAGAAAATACGCATGTGCTAACGCACCCTAAGGTTACGTTCACACAAGCGGAACCACAGCTTATTTTACGCTGCAGATTCGCCACTGAAGGACCCCTGCATGGTGGCTTTACATGTGCCTGCTTGGAGTGGCAATACGCCGCTACGAGAAGATACACTGTGACGTGCAAGTCGCAGCGCGCATGTGCAGTATACTCGCACATCGCGGCATCTCTCAGCCTAGCTCATGGAGCATGGGGTGTGGCCATGATGTGTGCAGTACACTGCGTATGCGCGACAACTCGCACATCGCAGTGTGTCTGCTCGTAATGGCGTATTGTCGCTCCAAACAAGCACATGTAAAGGCACCATACAGTGGTCCTTCAGCAGCGGATCTGTAGCGTAAAATATGCTGTGGGTCCGCTCCTGTGAACGTACCCTTAGGGTACGTTCCCACTTGTCGTATATGCAGTGTACGCTGCGTAAAATCTGCAGCAGCAGCGGGAAATATGCTGCTTATTCCTGGCTCACCATACACACAAGGCTTTCTGGCGGCAGCCCTATGTGTGCAGTGAGTTTTGGCGGCGGGGCTGTGTGCCGGTGTGAGTGTGTTGCACGGCTCTGCCTCCAAAACTCACTACACACATAGGGCTGCTGCCGGAAAGCCTTGTGTGTATGGTGAGCGAGGGATACGCAGCGTATTTCCCGCTGCTGCTGCAGATTTTGTGCAGCATGAAATAAGCTGCGTGTATGCCAGGTGGGAACATACCCTCAGGTGCGTTCACACCTGCGTATTTTCTGCTGCAGATTTGCATCAGCAGATTGTGCCTCCCATTGAAGTAAATGGGCAGTAAAATCTGCACCAGCAAATACGCAGCAGATCTGCAGCAGAAATATGTGAACGTACCCTTATTGACCAACCTCTTCACCTCTAAATTCCATTCTCCTTCTCCATTTCATCCAATGTCCTTGTCACTTACCAATCTCTTTCATGAAAGCCTCAAAATTTTCATGGGACTGCAGCTCATAGGTTCCAGCGAAAGACATTCTGGGGAAAGCTCCTTAGCTACAAAGCAAGTGTAAGAGAGAGAGAGATAGAATGCAGGAGAGCTGGAGCAGACCGGGAGCTTAAATGTATTTATTTATCAGAGTGATGTCATCGCCGCCTATATAACTCCGTTCAAACATTAACTTTTGTCATGCAGAGAAATGGCCATGCTGACCACAATGTAATAGCTACTAGTGATAAGAAGCACTACAAAGCCAACCCTATAAGGAGGTAAAAAAAATCTTCTGGCTTTATAAGGAGATAGAGGTAAAGGCCAGAGTCTTACAAGACATCATTGTGCGGTGTGGTACATAGTGTGGCCATTTATATATCTATTATCACTGTTTTTTCACTTCTCGATACATCAAACCACAACAACTATATGAGCTTGTTAAAAAGTACCTGTCACCAAATAAACTTTTCTAAAATAACTCAGGCTATGTTCCCTAACTACTTTTAACACCCCTCCAACCCTTAAAAAATAATTTAGAGCTTTAAAAAGCTCTGTATCTTACCTTTCTTCTTGCTCACTTGCTTGACGTGATCCGTTGCCCCTAGCAAAGCTTTCACCACAGGCTCAGTCCTGCTCTTGTACTCCACAGCTGGGCTTGTCTGACTTGCAACATGCAGGGTGGGTTGCTCCTAGCAACAACTTTACTGCAACTCGACCGTTGGTTGCTCTTAGCAACATGCTGCCCGCATCCTCCACCATTTGTAAGGATTTCTCCCCTGGGATAGCTCTGGGATCATCCTTGACACCGCCACAGGACATGTTTCCACTTCAATAAACTGGCAAACAACAACTTTATTAGACAGGTTGCAGGATAAATAAAAACATAACACAGGAACAAAACAATACCCTAGACCGTCCAGTCACTAACTAAACAATCCAGCATGCCCTGACTGGTGGGCTTTTCCAGGCCAGTTAAACTTATGTATAAAATTTTGTAGCCTTTGGTGCCCTGATTCCAATGCTGTTTTTATTTTGTTGCTCTACCTTTCCATTCCTGAGATAGGGAATTATTTCAAAAAGGCATATGAATACTAAACTCTGGGGGGAGTGAATCTGAATCACACCTGTCAGCCTGAATCCTGCCTTCTCAGCCTCATATTCAACCAACCCCCCCCTCCCCCCCAAGTCTGCATCATGCCCCCTCAACCCCTGAGCCTAGTATTCACACCCATTTTTTAAATTAAATGTCCGGCAGGTCTTTTCTTTTTTGTGTGCTGTCTGATCCAGATGAAGCAGTCGATCCACACCCTGGCAGTGCATGACGTTGCATGGTTAATTTTTACTCCTGCGAGTATACTGTATATTAGAATCAGAGGCTATAAAATGGTAAACAACACTAAGGCGGAGATTTATAAAAACCTGTCCAAAGGAAAAGTTACCCATAGCAACCAATCAGATTGCTTCTTTCATTTTTGAAAAGGCCTCTGAAATATGAAAGAAGTGATCTGATTGGTTACTATGTGCAACTCAGCAACTTTTCCTCTGGACACATTTTGATAAATCTCCTCCAAAGAACTTGAAAAAAAATTCTAATTTAGAGGTTGAAAGTAGATGGATTTACATAACTTCATCAATCTATTGTACTGAAGGAACATATTTCTACAAGCACAATAAACTCCATCATAATGATAATAGTGATAATAATAATAAGCATAATATTAATAATAACATTTGTTTTAATAAAACTTATTATAAAATGTTATAACATTAATATAATTACTAATTTTCTCACCTCTGTCCTCATATCCCATCCTTATATCCCATCCTCATATCCCGTCTTCATATTCTGTACTCATATTACATTCTCATACCCTGTCCTCATATCTCGTCCTGATATTTAGTCCTCACATCCTATCCTCATATCCTGACTTCATGTGCCAACCTTATATCCCGTACTCATATTACATTCTCATATCCTGTCCTCATATCTCGTCCTTACATCCTGTCCTCATATCCTAACTTCATATGCCAACCTCATATCCCTACCTCATATCTCATCCTCATATCCCTTCCTCAGGTGGGGCTGAGTTGTGATGAAGAAATTATATGTGCAAAATAGAAGGGGGCTTGATATAGGGCCTGGAGTCTTAGACGCAGGGACCACATGGGGGCCGCCTCCTCACCCCGGATGTTAGGGTTAATTTAATGTTGTCAGTTAAGGGTTAATGTGTAGTTATTTCCCCTCATTTTCCCTGGGACTGTATGAAGTGGAGCTTAGTGTGATGACATCACCTGTTGTTAAGATACTTCAGGTATCTGGGCAGAATAAAGGTAGTTGGTGATTGGTTGGTATCCCTTCGGCGGGAAGTTTTGATGTTTATAAATATACCTGCTTGTGGTGAAGGCGTGACAGAAGCTACGTGTCAAGCACAGAAGAGGATCCCCCACCCTCCCTTCCCTTATTTTATGCTATTTCTGTCACGGTCCTATAAAATAAAATGGGTGTCACCCAGCCTTGCTGGGCGGACAGTAATTTTGAGCTGGATAGTTATATACTATTTTATTTATTCATTAAGGTTTACATTTATATATTATGCATTTAAAGTTATTTATTATTGGATTATTTAAGAATAAATAAATAGGACCGTGGCCTTTTCAATCGATTAATTTGTCTTGCCTCATTATTTATTTTATTATTTTCCGGGGTTGGGAGGCTAGGCTCCCATGGCTTTGTGGGGACGTGGCCTTGTGGGAGGTGGTGTGACTAGCAAGCCGGACTGACGCACAAAAAAGAGTCACAAATAGAAGAGGGTGTTTTCGGCCTTGAGCTGAAACAAATAAAGGACCTAAGCAGAAGGGGCGTGGCTTGTGGAAAGAGGCTTTCTGTAGGGGTGGGACTTGCAAACTGGACCAACACACTCACTGGCAGATGCAGAGTGGAGCTCATAGAGTAAGGTACAGGAAGTCCCATAGACTTGCATAAGACTTTACACAAAAACTGTGACCCTAGGGGTGGGTTAGGCTTAATTCAACTATACTATACTTTTATTTGATCTATAAGTAACATGTACCAAGTTTTATTGAAATATCTCTAGAGGTTTGGAAGTGATGCTTGATCATACACACATACACAAACACCCATAGCAACCAATCAGATTGCTTCTTTCGTTTTGCAGAGGCCTTTTCAAAAATGAAAGAACAAATCTGATTGGTTGCTATGGGCAACTCAGCAACTTTTCCTCTGGACAGGTTTTGAGAAATACACACACACATATACGTATATACAGGGCCGGACTGGCTTACCAAGATACGGGGAATATTCTCGGTAGGCCACTGCCCTCCATAGTATATAGCCCAAATGCAACCTAATGAATTGTCAAAAGGTTTAATAAAAACAAACTCAATTCCAAAAACTGTTCCCTTTTTTTGCTAAATTTCTATGTTCCCTTATATGCACCATTATATATAGGTTCATGGATGAAATTTGATTTGTAGCCTCCAGAAAATGTGGTGAAAGAATTCATACAATACTCAAAGAACACCTTGGAGAAAATAGACAAAGCTCGGGCTGAAGGATCTTACCATCAGGTGTGTACATTGCTACTTATCCCGACCAATTTTATCTCTATTAGGGTATGTTCACATGTGCGGATTTACAGCGTATTTTACACTGCAAATCCGCTGGTGAAGGCCCCGCTCTATGCTGGCTTCACATGTGCCTGCTTGTAGCAGCAATACGCCGCTACCAGCAGATACACTGTGATGTGCGAGTTGCAGTATACTCGCATATTGGGGGAGCTCTCTGCCTAGCTCAGAGAAGGGAGAGCGTCTGCGATGTGCAAGTATGCCACGCACATCGCTGCACTGTGTCTGCTGGTAGCGGCGTATTGCCGCTACCAGCAGGCACATATAAAGCCAGCATAGAGCAGGACCTTCACCAGCGGATCCGCAGCTAAATCCGCTGCAAAAATCTGCGCGTGTAAATGTACCCTTAGGCTGAGTTCACATCACGTTCTACCACGGTTTTAGGTCCGGTGGGAAAACCGCATACAGGCAAAAATGAAATACTTTACATACGGGCCACATATGGCAGGGATACGGGAGTGCCCGGTTTTAGCTCCCTCCAGCCATATGCGGTCCCGTATTGCCTAAAACGTGATGTGAACCCAGCCTTACAAAGGTATCATTTCCAGGGATCAAGTCCTGGAAAAAAAAAGTATGAGAACTTACCCAAGATTTCCACTCAAGAACTGGTCCTGCAGGACTCCTGCTAATGGGAACAGTGTTGTAAGATCCACAGCATAGTTTTAACCATGTATAGCCACCAGCACTTCCACCGCTTCCCAGGGTGGAGATGGCCATAGGGACCTATCAATGATACATACTCTCAGCACTGTGGTTGGGTAGAGGAAGGATGGGGGTCTTTGTTGCTATACAATTTTCCATTGGATAATATCTACTTATTTACTAACATGCTCTCAAAATTTGGCGTTTATTTGGTGAAACTTTGCCGTGAATGTCTCAAGAGGCAGGAACCGGTCTTGGCAGACACCAATATCTACATGCTTCAGATCCTGAGCATAAACTCTGAGGTGCTGTCCTACCTCCAGATGTTTGAGGAAGCTGCCGAGAACGCCAAGAAAATGGTGGATGGTTATTTGTAAGTTGTAAAAGCTAATCCTTCAAGTGAATAAGAAATATGGTTTAAAAAAATAGGCATAAAAAATACATAATAAATGTATTATAAGATGGAAGATACACATGTTGCAAGCATAGGAGATCTGAACAGAAACCCCACAATGCAATTGCAGGATGTTAATAAATTTCTATGACAGCTGTATGCCTTCTGATGCTCTGTTTTTCTGTCAGCTCGTACAGCACCGATTGAACTGTTCACTGCAATGCAACAGTATTGCATTGATCAATACATTGTAGATTGTTTTGATCAGTATAAACAATCTAATGGTTGCTTCTAAAAGTCCCATTTGCAACAAAATGGTGTACAACTACAGATCATAATGCAAAAAAATTTGCCCTCATGCAGCCTTCCAGTCCTGCTGTATGCTCCAGAGGAAGTTGTGTAGTTCTTTCCAGTCTGACCACAGTGCTCTTTGCTGACACTCTTTTTTTTATTATAAAAGTACAAAACTTATACAAAAACACAAAACAAGCTTAACCAGCTATAACATAAATAAGAAATACACTGGTACCAAAGAACAAAAACAAAACCCTGCCTAACCGGCCAGCCCAGCTTTGCAAAAACCTAAAATATGCCAACCCACCTAACCGAACCACCCTCACACGCATACCAAAAATGAACATAAAAATAGCGCTTGGCTTATCAAAATATGAAAATAAAATTTAGCACTACCTGGCTACAACTCAAAACCATCCATATTCGGGAAACACAAAAAAAAAAAAAAAAAAATACAAAAGCACAACTTGGCTTAGCAAAATATTAACATAAACATAAAATTTAGCACTACCTGGCTACAAAAAAAATATAAAAAAAAAATAAAATTTTATAAAATAAACAACGTAGCAACATGATAAAATCAAGTAAACCACGTAACATAATAACTGGTCCGACTGCCATGACTACTGTAATGTTGTAATATAGAAACAAAATGAAAACAATATGTAAACAATATACATACAAAATCACATGAACATAATAATATAGTATTTAACTAAAAATAAATATATATACACTAAAGAAAACCTACAAAAACAATAGAAAACCCTACCAAAATCCCTACACTAAAACTGTACCCTCTCCCACACCACCCCTCCTGCACATGGGTCAGAGTCCATACCGTTCGTACACAAAGTCCTGTCCCTAACTGACCCATGTCAGGTCCCCAAAAGAAAAGCAAACACCACCACCCACAAATACACCCTCCCCACCTAGCACTCCTCCCAACCAACTTACACACAAACTTATACACACTAACATATACACACTAAACCAAAGCTACCTTAGGCCCAAGTTTGGTCGCCTGTAAGCCCTTCATACCATATCAGCTTAAAACAAAACAAAAAGCTAGCGTGTGCATGCATTAGCCCACCACCAGGAAGAAGGATGGCAGACTTGATACATCAAAATAATTTTAAACTCTTTCCCTAACTCCCCCCTACAATTTTCCCTAATTCTATCCCTCCATTAAAACTGACCCTGCTCTCACCCTATCACTATCCCTATAACACTGCCCCTAAACAAAATAAAGGTACTCTGCCTAAAAAGGTCTAGTACCTAGGGCACATCAAAAGAAAAACCTCTCCACAGGAGAGAAGCCCTACTGGTACCAAGACTGCCATACTCCAAAGAGCTGATCTTCCCGAGGTCACCGGTGATATTCCTACAGACCTCCACCTCAGAGAGGATTTTCTGTTGGGTCGACACTAAACACCGTGCGTTCCACGTGTAGTACCTAACCACTAAACTAACTAAGAATAAAGTGCCCCGATCTCGGCCACCCAGGTTCCTGAATGCCCCATAAGCCCACTCCGGATAGGTTAGGCCGGCAAGTTGACTCCAGCCGATGGAAGCGCCCACCCTGTTGTAAACCCCTATATTAAAGGGACAATGAAGCAGGAAGTGGTCCATGCTTTCCAGCGTGTCCCCGCACTCTTCTCGGGGACATCCCCGGTCATCAGAGTTCCTGCACTTCAGGTTGTCCCTTACATATAGCTTCCCCTGAAAGCAGCGCCAGGCCAAGTCCCAAAACTTCTGGGGGATCCTTTTCATGTTTAAAAGGTACAACCTCACCCTCAGATCCCGACCTGGGCAGTCCCTGAGCGCCAGAGGCTTCTGGAAATGGGTCAACAGAACCCGTTTGTCAAGGAACTGCCTTGACTGGGTCCTGATCTCCCACACTCCCAGACCCCACCGACGTATCGCCTTCAGAGTCGGGGTAGCGTAAGCCGGAAGATATCCATGTGGTGTACGGAGGTCCTTCACTCGCCCTCCTCTCTCCCATTCCTGGAAGAAAGCCCGAAACCATTCCCTGCAGGAGAGTACCCACGGAGGAGCCCTCTCTTTCCAGAGGTTTGCGATGTTAGCTTTCAAGAAGGTGTTCGTAAAGAACACCACAGGGTTTACCATAGATAAACCCCCTAGTCTCCTCGTGTGGTACGTAACCTCCCTCCTGACTAGGTTCATCCTGTTCCCCCATAACAGTTGGAAAAACAGGCTGTAGATCCTAGTGTAGTAAGCCTCTGGCAAGATACATACGCTGCCCAGATAGATAAACAAGGGGAGCAGGTACGATTTGATCAGGTGTACCCTTTCCCTGAGGGTCATAGACCAACCCTTCCACTGGTCCACCTTCTGAGCGGCATCCTGGAGCTTACCATCCCAGTTTTTGGTGGGATAATCATCCTGGCCGAATGTGATGCCTAATACTTTTGCTGATTCTTGGGGCCCTGGAAGGGTGTCCGGGAGATCAAACGTGGGATCCCCCCCTCCCAGCCAGAGACTCTCACACTTATCCCGGTTGATCTTAGACCCGGATGCCTCCGAGTAGCAATCCACCTCCGACATCACCACATCGACCTCCTCCTGTGAGGAGACGAAAATAGTGACATCGTCAGCGTACGCCACCACTCTCTGGGTGACATCCAGCTCCGCCAGACTCATCCCGACTCCCGCCAACGGCCCACAATCTACCCTCCGGACGAAGGGATCGATTGCGAACACGTATAAAAGCGGGCTCAAAGGACAACCCTGATGGACTCCGGACCCCACCTCAAAAGAGCGACCAGACCAACCGTTCACCAGCGGGAAACTCTCTGCCCCTGCATACAAGATCTTAAGCCAATTAACAAAAGTACTCGGTAAGCCATATCTCAGGAGGACGGACCAGAGGTACTCGTGGTTCACCCGATCAAACGCCTTGGCCTGATCCAGGGACAGCAAGTACCCCTTCCAGAAACCTGCACTACTCCGCTCCACTGCCTCCCTGACACTAAGGACAGCACTTAAGGTGCTTCGGCCTGGAACAGAGCAGTGCTGAGTCCCCGAAAGGAGCCGGGGTGCAAACTTCACCAGCCGATTAAACAGTATCTTGGCCAGAAGCTTCCTGTCCGTATTGAGAAGAGCTATGGGCCTCCAATTCTCAATTCGGCTGGGATCTTTACCCTTTGACAGAAGAATCAGGGCTGACCTCCTCATTGACTTCGGCAGAGTGCCCGAGGAGAGACACTCATTGAATACCTCAGTCAAGAGGGGAGCTAAAGACTCCTTAAAGGTCCTGTACCACTCGGATGTTAAGCCATCCGGACCTGGCGACTTCTTAGGGGCAAGCCCCTCGATCGCCAGTCTCACTTCCTCTTCCCTGATTTTTTCTGCCAAAACAACAAGAGAGGAGTCTACCCCTGGCTCATGAATGGTTTCAGCCAGGAAAGCCGACATCCTGTCTCAATCTAGATCCTTCCTTCCCAAGAGGTGCAAATAGAAGGATCTGACGACCTCCAAGATCCCTGATCTGGACCGATTCAGAGATCCCGTACTATCAATCAGTCCTGAAATGACTTTACTACTCACTGACATCTTACAGTTTCTGTAAGGGTCGGGCGAGCGGTACTTCCCGAAATCCCTCTCAAAAACCAAAGATGCGTGCCTATCGTACTGACACCTCATCAGCAAGGATTTCACTCTGGAGATATCCTCTCGGCTACCTCCAGTCGAGACGAGAAGCTCGAGTTTCCTCCTCAGACCCTGATACAAGCGATACCTGTTCAGGGACCTGAGGCTCGAGAGCTGGCGGAAGAACCCCGCAACCCGCTTCTTGAATATCTCCCACCACTCCAGCTTATTACTACAAAGATCCAGTAAAGGTACCTGACTCTGAAGAAAATCCTCAAAGGACTGTCTTACCTCCGCTTCCTCCAGGAGGGACGAATTCAGCTTCCAATAACCTTTTCCCATCCGGGGGGTCTCTGAAACATTCAGGGAAAACAAAATCATACAGTGATCGGAGAACTCCACCTCAACCACGGACACTGCGGAAGAGACGGCTTCCTCCTTCAAATAAAACCTATGTATTCTAGAACTGCGACTACCTTGATGATAGGTGAAACCCGCGTGGCCCGAGGGGCTCCGGATGTGGGCATCCTCTAGGCGAGCTTCTCTAGTTATGCTAATCAGTGCCACACTATCGCAAGTCAGTGGACCATTGGAGCCTCTCCTATCTTGGGACCTCGTGACATTATTGAAGTCCCCTCCAAAGATCACCTGCCGACTCGTAAAAAGAAAGGGCTTAATCCTCATAAAGAGATCTTTACGGCCCCGCTTAGTTTGCGGGGCGTAGATGTTAATGAGTCGGAGCTCCTGTCCCTTCATGAAGACATCTAAGATCAGGCACCTCCCCATTTCTAATTCAATAACCCGTCGGCATTCAACAGGAGCGGTAAAAAGGACCGCCACCCCACTATACGACTCAGCCGCAAGAGACCAGTGGGAGGGGCCGCGCCTCCACTCTCTCCTGGCTTTTACCAGGGAGGCTAGATCTGACAACCTGGTCTCCTGCAGATACAAAATGTCGGCTTCAACATGGCCGAGAAAATCAAAGGCTGCAAATCTAGTCGTATCCGACTTTATGCTGGCACAATTAATAGATGCCAGCGTCAATGGGGTGAGTGCCGCCATACAGGGTGATTGAATTAGATGGCCTCACCCTTTATTTCTTTTTCCCCTTCTTTTTAGCCCCCTCATCCCCCGAAGACGACGAAAGGGCAGGACCACTCTTACATCTTTTTTTAGACTCCGATTGGTCCATAAGGTCACCGTGTCCGTCCAGCCCCGGTCTAGCCCTGCCCTCTGAGGAAGGTGCCTCGACAGGACAGGGCCCAGTTCCCCCCAGAGGCTCTTTCTCCCGAGGCACCCCGCCCTCACCTTCCCCCTCCAAGGAGGGGGAGGAGATGGTATCGAGGACGAGGTACCGGTTTGACAGGTCAATCAGAGGGGGGGCAGCCAGGCTTCTGCTTTGGACCTGGCCCGTAGTACCAGGAGCTTCAGAGGGCTCTGACCTCTTCTTTCTCCCTTTCCTATTGCCCTTTTCTTTCTTTTTGGGCCTCACCCCACTCTCCTCATCCACACTTTCATAGTGGGAGGAATCGGAAGCGTCGGCCATATTGCTTTCCTCTCTGTGAAGTCTCCTGATCTCCTCATCCAGCACATTCTCCACCAGGGCTTCAGCAGTTACAGGGCCAGCTTCAGGAGCAGGGACTGAAGCTACCCCCGCCACCTGGGCACTCTCCAGCTCCCTACTCCTTCTACGATTTTCCTCCCGCCTTAGTTTGGCAGGGCCCTTTTTCCTCCTCACTAGCCCTGTTGCGCCCCCATCCCTGCCCGTACCCTCCCCAGCCGAGGCAACTTCACAGCTCTCCTCAGCTGGAGCGGCCGCTGCATGGGCGAAGGCGCTAGGACAACGGCTGAAAGGGTGTCCGAGGACACCACACAGGTGGCACCGGATCTGCCGACAGGATGCGGCCAGATGACCCACCCCACCACACAAAGCGCAGACCTGCACAGTACAGGCTGCGCTAAAGTGGGTGGGGCTGCCACACCTGTGACAGACCTTAGGCTGCCCCTGGTAGAAGACCTAGATCCTATCACGTCCAAGGAAGGCGGCTGACGGAATGTGGGCAACCGTACTCCCTGAACGCTTGAGTTTGACGGAAAACGTCCAGGCCCCGGACCAGATCCCGTGCTCATCCAAGTTTTTCTTGGGCATGTCCGTCACATCCCCATACCGTCCGAGCCAGGTCATGATATCATAACAAGAAAGTGACTCGTTACGGGTCAAAACGGTCACCTTCTTGACAGCATTCTGACGGGAAATCGCCTTTACGGCGAACTCCCGCCAGCCGGGCTCGTTTTTTGCCACTTCGTAGTTTGACCAGAAGAGTTCGAGACCCTCTGGCCGAACAAAACTGACATCAAACTCAGACGAACCGTAGGGGTGGATCAGGGCAAAGATGTCACATGCCCTGAATTCCATCTGGAGGAGGAGCTCAACCACTTTAGCGCGAGGCGGGCACGCATCCTCGCCCCTCCAAATCAGACGGACCACATTCCTACGGTTATTGTCCTGCCCGGTTGTCGGGAGGGACCAGACCACCTCCCCATTCCGCTCTCGGAAAGCCCCCAAACCGTGCCTCTCTATCCAGAAAGACAGGTCGACCTCACCCCTCCCCTCTACCTGGATCGACCTGTCGCCCCTACGCAGAGCCTCCAGGAGGCGCTGTTGCAAGTGGCCTCCAGAGCCGGCCGGAGACGGGGACCCCCCTGAACCCCCGGCAGCGACATTAGCATAACTTCTAGGAGCAGTCACTACCGGGGGGGGGGGCAGCCGGACCAGACCCAGACCCATCAGTACAGCCACTCACACCACTACTCCCATCTTTATTCCCATCCATACCAGACTTCCCATTCTTACCACTACTACTCCCACCATCATTCACTCCACTTACACTCCTCACATCCACAGCTCTACTACACTCAGCATTCTCACATCCTCCACTCTTTTCCTGCCTAATGGATTCTGGGCTGGCTGGGACCTGTAGTACTGCTGGTCTTATTATGGTTTTCTGTGCTGGGGTCGATGCTGCTGCTGCCGGGGTCGACACTGATGACTCCTCCTCCATATGCGATGACACCTCCTGAGTCTGGGGCTGCCCCTCAAAGCGCACCCCAGCTCCTCCCACAGCGCCATCGCTTGGTTTGCCTAACCACACAGGCTCTGCAGGGGATATCGGTGCCCGGACACTCCCCCCCCTCACAGAGGAGTGCCCCGCAGCACCCACAGAACACACAGTACTCGGGGGACCGCCCCCCGAGCACACAGACACTCCGCTCTCCGCCACCGGTGCCCGGACACTCCCCCCCCTCACAGGGGAGTGCCCCGCAGCGCCGGTAATGCCCACAGTTCTCGGGGAACCGCCCCCCGAGAACACAGCAGCAAAACTCGCCTCTGGCACTGGGACACGCCCCTCGCCACCCTGACTGCTGGAAAGGGACAAACATGTACTTTACTGTCTCCTGAGTCTTCTGCTTCTTACGCTTTACTGCCACATCATCGCACTGGTCATCTCCAAAGGTAAAGTTCTGGAGGTGGGCTGGGGACTCCTGCATAACAATCGCCCTCAGTAATCCCCCAGCCTCACTCTCCAGTTCATCCTCCTCGCTCTCACTTAATGGAAGCGCCACCTGGGCTGGCTCTATGTAGCTGTCCTGGGTGTTATAGGGAGTAGCTACAGGCAAGACATCCATTTCCACCACTTGTGCTCTTTCTCCCACATTCTCCTCCTCCTTCTTCTTTATGCCTTCACCATCCACACTTTCTTCACCGCCACTACTCTCCCCATCATCCACCTCCACCTTACCTGGGGATTTCATGGCGGCAAACCGGTTGTTGTTCTGAAGCTTCTCCTTGAAGAGACCGCTCCCCTCCAAGATCTCTGCTCTCCTCTCCTCCAGCTGCACAATCTCAGCCTTCGGTGCTGAGATCTTTCTTCTTAGCTCTGGTCTGCTCTTTTTGGGCGCAGTGTTCACCAGATTCTGAGCCCCTTGCAGATCTTGTCTGGCCAACTTCAGCTCCTTGCCACAGCGATCATATTCAGCAAACCGCGCGGCCATGCGGGAGCAGTAGGTGGCGCTGGACTCCTTGGGCCCTCTCTCTGCCCACAACTCCACACTTCTCCTTCTTGCTTTTCTTTCACCAGTCCTCTGGCTGGCAACCGTTGCCGGGGGTGTAGAGCCTGCATTGCTGCAGACTCTGCCAGATCTTCTCCCCCCGGCCGGAATGGCTGTTGCTGTTTGCTCTCCACCCCCCGCCAGCCTTGAAGAACGGGAGGTGGAGGCCAGGGACACCATGCAGGAAGGCTCTCCCGAGGAGGCTGCCACACTCCTGGGGAGGCTGATGAAACACCTTCTCTGGTCTGCTGGAAGTCTCTGGAGCTCACACAAAGAGACACACCTGAATGAGCTGCACACTGAACTGCTCTGAACTACAGGAAGTGCTCTCTGCTGACACCTCTGTCCATGTCAGGAACTGTCCAGAGCAGGAGAGGTTTGCTATGGGGATTTGCTCCTGCTCTGGACAGTTCCTGATACGGACAGAGGTGACAGCAAAGAGCACTGTGATCAGACTGTAAATAACTACACAACTTCCTCTGGAGCATACAGCAGCTGATAAGTACTGGAAGCTGATTAGGATTTTTAAATAAAACTTATTTACAAGTGTTTGTAATTTTCTGGCATCAGTTGATTAAAAAATATTTCCCCTCAGGAGTACCCCTTTAATAGAATGGTAATAATATATATTTTTTAGTTTGGTTATACTGACTAGTGTTGAGCGACATAGGCCATATTCAAATTCGCGATAATTCGCGAATATATGGCCGAATATTAGTCATATATTCGTCATATATTCGCGTTTTATTTTCGCATATGCGAAAATTAGCATATGCTAAAATAGGCCAAAAACTAGAACTGATGCTCTGCAATGATACATTTATCTCTCATGAAGATGAGAGACATATAAAATAATTGACCAGCTTACGGATGTGGAATCATGCTTTGGAACCTTTTGGCAACTGGTGTATTAAAGGGTACCTTTCATAAAAAAAAAAACTTTTGATATATTATAGATTAATGTATGAAGAATAACTTTCCAATTGCATGTTATTAAAAAATATGCTTCTTTCTATTTAATTTTCCACTTAAAAAATATGACCACTAGAGGTCTCCCTATCAGTCCTGGCCGCAAGCCCTTTTTTTTTTTATAGATTTCGGACTCATGCTGGAGTCCTAAATCTCAGACTGGAGCCGGGACACAGACAAACTCAGCACTGCTCCCTGCCTGTCAATCAGCCAGGCAGGAGCCAGTACTGTGCTCGTAGCACAGCAGGGCATACTCCTGACTCTTCCTTACTGCATGCCCTCATTCATTTTACTATCTAAGCTCCGATCTTTCTTCTCTTTGCACATGAAGTTGTAAACAGAGAGGAGAAGATTCAGAGTTGCCAGCTGAGCTTGTCTGTGTCCCGACCTCAGATTTAGGACTCCAGCATGAGTCTGAAATCTATAAAAAGGGCTTGCGGTTAGAACTGGTAGGGAGACCTCTAGTGGTAATTTTTTTCAAAGTAAAAAATAAATAGAAAGAAGCATATTTTTTTAATAACATGCAATTGGAAAGTTATTCTGCATAACTTAATCTATAATATATCAAAAGTTTTTTTTGATGAAAATTACCCTTTAAAATACAAATATATAAGGTGAGGCGCTTTTACTAATAATCACTTTATTTCCAACAGGAAAATATACCATCCAAACAATGCCCAGCTTGGGATGGCCATAATGAGGGCTGGGGTCACACATTGGCATGCTGGACTCATTGAAGTTGGCCATGGGATGATCTGCAAGGCTTTTGCTATCCTCCTTATTACTCATGGACCCTCTCACCCTATTACCAAAGATCTGGAGGTGAGTCCGTTATATCTGTCACTGAGCTTATATACAAGTTATAGGCCAAAGAGCGATCCCATGTGAGTTCTGATGGTCCTCTGGTAGCCAGTTATTGGGCATTGCATTGATTGGCATAGGTGATTATATTGTGAGTAGATAGGAGTGGTAACATCTCTATTGTCTCTCTATAGGCGATGCGTGGTCAGACAGAAATGGAGCTGAGGATGTTCCGGGAGAATGAATATGTCTATTACAAGATGAGAGAAGCCGCTCTCTCCAACAAACCCTTTCAGGTTATGGAAGAGCCAGCAAATGAGGCTCCACCAGCCATCTTCAATAAGAAACCATAGGCAGACATGACCCCTCCATTCTTCTGATCCTTCCATCCCTGACCAGTGTCCAATCCACAGTGCAGATCTATCAAGACGCTACCACAACGAGAAGAAATATCTATTGATATACAAATGTACAGGCTTGATCTGCTTGGAGTGTTAAAGAGGTACTCCACTGGAAAACATTATTTTTAAATCAACTGGTGCCAGAAAGTTAAACAGATTTGTATATCACTTCTATTTAAAAATCGTAACCCTTCCAGTACTTATCAGCTGCTGTATGTCCCAGAGGAAGTTCTTTTCTTTTTGAATTTCCTTTCTGTCTGACCACAGTGCTCTCTGCTGACATCTTTGTCCATTTTGGGAACTGTCCAGAGTAGAAGCAAAGCCCCATAGCAATCCTCTCCTGCTATGGACAGTTCCTAAAACGGGCAGAGGTGTCAGCAGAGAGCACTGTGGTCAGACAGAAAGGAAATTCAAATAGAGGAGAACTTCCTGTGGAACATACAGCAGCTGATAAGTTCTGGAAGGATTAAGATTTTTTAATAGAAGTAATTTACAAATCTGTTTAACTTTCTGGCACCAGTTGATTAAATTTTTTTTTCCAGGGGAGTACCCCTTTAAAGGGGTACTCCACTGCCCCAGCGTTCGGAACAAAATGTTGCGAACGCTGGGGCAGTGGAGTACTCCTTTAAGTAATATATGAAGCCAATGTCTGTAAATGATTAGTTGATGTTTTCGATGCTCAATAAAGATGGTCTATTCATTTCTATTTATTTCTAGGGTCTGGCCGTACACCTGGGGCATCTCAAAATGGATGTCTTTTTTCTATTTACCATTCAGATCAGCAGAGGTGTTGCTAGGTCTCCAAACGATGTGGGGCTAAACCCTGTTGGGTGTGGCTATGTGAGGATAGGGTTGCCACCATGCTGGTATTTTACCGGCACAGCCAGTATTTTGCCCACCTTGACGGTATTTTTATACTAGAAATAACGGCACTGCACAAAGACCTTCTTAACAGGTCTGTATAAAAGTCACTTGGTCATAAGTCATGTACCCCTATTCATTGTATAGCCAACAAACTAAGCAAGCAAGTCTTGTAAATGTTATATTTGTCTAAAAGTGTTTTATGGTCTTTGAGATGGTCATATTAGATCCTAGGGAAGGTTTGTAGATGGGGGCAAAAGTGCCAAAGCTTTCTAGGCAACTCCAGATTTTTAATGTTTCTATAGGGTCAGAGACAAACAACTAGAAAGTAACTTTAAAGATGACCTGTCATGATCTTGTTAAATGTTATTATCCTCCCAGTTCACTGCCTCCATCATGATAAACCACCTCCTGCCTCAATTTTTAATTTAATATTTTTTAGTTTTCTACCTTGATATTGCTCTGTATTGTGGTAGGGCCTTGGGGGTGTAGTGTGGTTGGGGTGTTGCTTCGGTATATGAGGGGTTAATTTAACCCCTGTCAATCGTGACGCCGGGGTGAGGGTTAATACGCTGAGGTAAATCTTCGGCCTATCGCCACCCTTCCCAGAAATGATAGGTGCGTGCTTAAAGGAATGAAGGTCCACAATAGAGATGAAATTGAACTTGTATAAACTTTACTGAGGTACTTGCGGTACATCCAATTAACAGCAACAGTCTTAGCAATACAGTCTCTATGTAGTGCGGCAGTGATTGACAGATGCTGGGGACCATTGACTTATCCAAAGGACTAGTAGAATTAGGATTGATACAGAGATCCGTTCAGATTTAGGGGTCTGTTTGGGTCCGGTGATCTTGCAGACTTAACAGGGATTGAGATAACTCACAGTTTTGCAAGATGGCCGTTGCCGCAAGGCTTGGACCTGGTCACTGCTGACGACAGCTGCGCAGATCCTCCTCTATCAGCAGCCCATGAGGAAAGAGAGCGAGTAATGGCCGCCGCTCCCTTATATGGGCAGGGCCGTTTTGGATTGGTCCGTGTCAGCTGTCACTCACCGTTACAATGCATGGTGGGCGATCACCTGACTTCCTCCAAAGGTCCCTGAACCATAAACCATAGAGTTTTGGAACGCATCACGTGACCCGCAGGTCCTGCGACACTACAACAAGGTAAGTACACTTTATTTACATATTTACACATTGAATTTGAATAATTTTAACTATTAAAGGGGTGACAAGGGGCTAACTATAGATGAGGACCCCACCGGTACCTAGGGACTCTGACTTTGAGTACCTCACCACAAGGTAATGGATGCAATCCGGTACCGGGATACCACAAACCCCCTTACTTAAAACAAGTCGACCCCAACGCCTGTCCCCTAAGGTAGAGGAACTAGGGCAGGTAGAACAGGATTGCTAACTAGACAGAATCTATATCCTGACAAAACTTTTAGAACACATTAGGTACTTTTAAACCTACCAGATATTCTTTTTTTCTAGGCATTTTAAATATTTTTAGACTAGTAATCCTACTAGACACTTATAAAGGCTTCCTGGACAATTATGAAGCTATCTAGACCTTTAGTTTCTAGCTTCTTAGACATTTTAATTAAGCTTACTATACATTCTAAGCTTACTAAACAATTAGGCAGCTATCTGACATTTAGTTGCTAGCTCCTAAAACATTTTGTTTTAGCTCTCTACACATTTTACGAGGCTAACTAGACATTAGTACAGCTCTGTATACATTTAGCTTCAAGCTGACTAAACAATTTTATTATCTTACACAATTTTTTTCTTTTTGCCAACAATGCGTTACCTGTTAGTACACGAAAGGTATACTGGCTAGCCGGAAGCTAGGTCACAGTAAGACTGGCTGCTAGGGTCTATCCGCTACACGCTACTTACCCCTAGAGCACTTCAAAATAACCTATCAAGGTTACCTTTAGAACTACATGTTTAATTCTATACTCGCAAGAGCACCTACTGGCCAGGTAGAGCATCTCACACACGCAATACAGAGAAGAGAAATATGAGTGTACCTAACAGTGGCAGGAATTGGGCTACAATTCCTAAGTGTTTTCTTGAAATGTGAGATACATTTTGTTTTTGTGTATGTACCGAAGTAGAATGAGGTAGTACATTTAAGTGAGTAGTCTAGAGTACTATGTGTGCAAGTACTATCTTAAGGGTAGGTTACCCTATTATTTTTATTGAGACAGGTGCTAGCGATTGGCGACTAGAAACAATGTCACTCTCGGAGGAGCCAAGAGATTCACCCATTGAGCAACTACTAAAACACCTTTGAGCATTTTTATACCTTTGTATGTACATGTGTACAAGTATTATCTACATTTTTGTGTTTGGTGTACACGTGCATATAGCGGGCTATTTTCTGTGTACAACCTTTACTTACTTTTTATGTACACAGACATGAAGCTACTTTTCTTGTGTACAAGAACCATATACATTTTTATGATACATTTATTAACACTCCAACAAGGTTCAGGCGCATACACCTGATAAGTGCAACATTTAGCAGAGAGTCCCATAAATATAGGGTTATGTACATAAAACGGACGTGTAAGGATCTGCAGTCCACCTACAGTAGGAGTCTATGGGAAACACGGCTTTACCACACTTACAAATCTCCTACTGGCTAGGAGTCTCTTGACCTGATGATCAGGCACAAAGCTTAATGGTTACGTTAATGAACTTAAAACTGGAACAATCTTAGCACAGTCCTGCTAGGCACATGTCTTGAACTTTTCTGTTACTGAAAAATAAAAGTGGTTAACAAGAGAAACAACAGGACATTACTTTAGAGTCTCTTTAGAGGATGTTCTTCCTCACTCTTCTTGTGCCTCTCTGGGTTCCCCTATATCTGCCAAAATTTGGAGCAGGGGAGGAGTTAATGTAACTCTCCCACACCACATTGGTGAAAGTAGAATGGGCAACAGTAGGATTTAAGGTGACCAGAGGCTCACTAGCCGGAATGTAAATGGGGCAATAGGGCTTGAGCACCATCTCCAAATTAGGAGTGGGCCAAAACACTTTCGCCGGTACCCTGGAAGCAGGCAAACTCTCCATGTCAGAAGAGGGGCTTGGTACATACGTCGGTACCTGTGCAGGAGGCAAACTCTCATTGCTCCGAGAGGGCCTAGGTACATGCGTTGATACCTCTGGAACAGACAAACTCTCATTGCTCCGAGAGGGTCTAGGTACAGTCTTTGTTGCCCGAAATTTAGGCTTACTTTCTTGAACTTGCGCAGGACTTGGCACTTTACTGTACACAGAAGATGATTGATGCTGTAGAGGTTCCTCCTCCTTGAGTACGTTGGTGGAGGCATCAGGAGCAGACCATTTCTGCCTCAGGTTGAAAGGATCCGATTCCCAATCTGTAGACGGAAAGTATTTGAAGGGAAGCTGTGTTGGGGCTGTTGGTCTTGTGACCGCTGCAGTCCATTCTCCACACAGGCTCTGGACGGGGGTGTACTCCACAATTTCACCCACCTCCAAGGAGTAGAACTTTTTATGGAGATATGGCCTCTGTACTGCTCGCCGGTTTACGAGGATGGTTTGCCCTGTGTGGCAATCTAGGAGTGTCCCATAACCTCTGACCTTGTCGAACTTGGCCACAGTTGCTCTTCGCCGTTCTAGAGGCTCCTCCCCTTCTCGGGGATGGTCCCATTTGCGGATGAATAAAGCTTCCATTTCTTTAGTATTCTCCTGGTAGCGAATTCTTTCCTCAGGAGTTCTCTCTGTTGGGCCTTTAATCTGTCCATTAGTTCAGCCAGCTCGGCTTCTTGACGGGCCCTTTCCCTCTATGTGCAGCTGGAATTGGTGGGAGTGGCTTCCCAGGTATAGGTTGAAGAACCGCGTGCATATACTCAATGAGTCCCAGCTCGTCCCCTAAGATCCACTGGGGCAATTCTGGTGAGCATGGTCGTGCACTTGGCAAAGTAGATAGAGGTATTTTAGCTGCAGGGCTGGAGGACCTCTGGGGGGGTACTCACTGCAGACTCCTCCGATGGGATCTCAGCCCACGAGTCCCAAGTTCTGTAGTGAGGGGACAGTCTCACCGGCGATGCACCTCCAGGTGTCCCTGCGCTCGTCGTCATCACCATGCAATGGGGGAAGAGTGCAGGCCCCCTATTCATCTAATGACAACCGCTGCAGACGGTCAGCAAGTTCTTGGAAAAGTCGGGCTGCGACTGCCACAACTTTCCGCTGTTCCGGCGCCATTTTCCCATCTTCACCACGTGGAATGCTGCTCTCCGCCTTGTCTGTACTCTCCGGCTCCCTGTGCAGACTGAAGAGGTCGCTGTGCGTGGCGTCTTTTATAGTGGGCTTCTCCAAAATGGCGGCCGGCAGGAAGGACCTCATCGGTGCAGCCCCGACTTCCGGTCGCTCCAGAGACGACTCCTGTATCTCCAAGTTCCCTTTTGGCTGCGATACAGCAACTTGGCAGCCACGCCCAGGGGCTTCTTCGCGTGCTTTTCCGGCAGCAGTTTAGCTCCGCCTGTGCTGACCGGACCAGAGGATCGCAGCATGAACTCATTGCGCAGTTTACATTGCATCTTAGTTGCAGATAACTTTTCGTCTCCCCCCCTTACTTTTCTCTTGGCCCCTTTGTATGGCGCACGGACACCGCTCCCGTACACAACAAAACGGCTCACAGCACATGAATAAAGTTCGTTACTTGGGGGGGAGTACACCTTCACTAGTGGCAACAGTAGTAGGCACACACCCGAATCCTGTTCGTGCGACGCCAAAAAGGCTTTGTGGTAGGGCCTTGGGGGTGTAGTGTGGTTGGGGGGTTGCTTTGGTATATGAGAGGTTAATTTAACCCCTGTCACTCGTGACGCCAGGGTGAGGGTTAATACGTTGAGGTAAATCTTCGGCCTATCGCCACCCTTCCTATAAACGATAGGTGCATGCTTAAAGGAATGAAGGTCCACAATAGGGATGAACTTTAACTTGTATAAACTTTACTGAGGTACTTGCGGTACATCCAATTAACAGCAACAGTCTTAGCAATACAGTCTCTATGTAGTGCGGCAGTGATTGACAGATGCTGCGGACCATTGACTTATCCAAAGGACTAGTAGAATTAGGAATGATGCAGAGATCCGTCCGAATTTAGGGGTCTGTTTAGGTCTGGTGATCTTGCAGACTTAACAGGGATTGAGATAACTCACAGTTCTGTACGAAGGCCGTTGCCGCAAGGCTTGGGCCTGGTCACTGCTGACGACAGCTGCGCAGATCCTCCTCTATCAGCAGCCCACAAGGAAAGTGAGCGAGTAATGGCCACCACTACCTTATATGGGCAGGGCCGTTTTGGATTGGTCCGTGTCAGAACTCATTGCTCTAGACCCTCGGACTCATTTTTATAAAGCCTATGTTGCATAACTATATCAGTCCATGGCCCACACACAATCTGATCTGGTCGGATAACTTTCCACCCCTCTGCTGTGTCCTCAACTTACAGTCCTTACTTCACTATACCTTGTATATTTGTGCTTGGCTGCTTTTCCACTTTGAAAAAATGACCACTAGGGGTCTCCCTACCAGTCCTTTTTTTTTATTTTTTTTTTATAGATTTCAGACTCATGCAGGAGTCCTAAATCTCAGACCGCTGTCGGAACACAGACAAACTCAGCACTGCTCCCTGCCAGGGAGCAGTGTGGAGCTTGTCTGTGTCCCGGCTGCAGTCTGAGATTTAGGACTCCTACATGAGTCTGAAATCTAAAAAGGACTGGTAGGGAGACCCCTAGTGGTCATTTTTTCAAAGTGGAAAATTAAATAGAAAGGCATATTTTTTAATAACATGCTATTGGAAAGTTATTCTGCATACATTAATCTATAATATATCAAAAGTTTTTTTGATGAAAGGTACCATTTAAGAGTGAGAAGCAGTGTAAACCGGGTGACCCTGCCTGCCCAATGGGAACCCCTAAATTCGTTAGTATATAGTGTAGTGGGGAAGGAGTTTAGTGCAAGTCACTGGTGTGTGCTGAGCTCCAGTGTGGAAAGGAGGTGAAGTTGTGTGTGGAGAAATCCTGAGGGAAGCCTAAGAAAATCTCTTCTTAAGTCAACCCAGCCATTCGCAAGTGTTCCCCCTGTACAACAGAAAGTCAAGCCCTGGTGGTGAAGGTAATTGGACATTGTCAGAACCCTAGCCGGCTTGGAGAATCTACAGTCTCTAAGCTCAAGTCAGTATTAATCACGTGGGTGAAAAGCACCATAAGTTCCAGCAAGGCAACAGGGCTCCTAAAGGGTTACACTGCAACTCTTCCACTCCATACTGTCTGTGTAATACCATTTGCAGCCTGCTTAGTAAAAGTTATACATAACGCAACGTTGGTGAGTTTCTTTGCTCCCTGTGTCTGGCCCAGGAGAAGCTGTCTCCACCTCGGACTGTGTGTAGGCTAACGGTTCCCTGGCGTCACAAAGTTGTAAGAAATCCTTGCACCCCCGTGTCACCACAGTAGAACCTAGAAACATTGCACAATATTGTGTGTTTTTCTATAGTATTCGACATAAATGCACTTGTTTTACATGTTCAAAGGTATGTCTACATAAAAGAAATAAATAAAAGAGAACATATTTTACAATTCCTACCTTTAAAAAGTATTCACATAAGGAAAAAAAAGGAAAAGGTGAAAAATTTGCTGTTTAAAAGTGAAATCTATTATAAAGCATCCATTAGGCTTGGTCAGAATTTTTAATAGGACGGACACAGAGGAAAGCTATAATGTAAAAATGTGTTGTTGGACCCACTCACGGTTTTGGCAAAATTTTTTGATAAAAGTACTTTACGTGAACCGAGCCCAATGGGGGTGTTTCAGCTAAAGACATTAACAGATCATTTTAAATTTTGTGTCTTCGTTTTTAAGGTCTTGTGTAGAGTTAGTCAAGTTAGTCTTGTACTATAATACACCTGCTTATGTACAGGAATATAACTTCTATAATACTGCCTCCTATGTACAATAATATAACTACTAATATACTGCTCCTATGTACAAGAATATATCTACAAAAATACTATCTCATATGTACAAGAGTATAACTACTATAATACTGCTCCCATGTAAAATAATATAACTACTATAATACTGCTCCTATGTACAAGAATATATCTACAAAAATACTATCTCATATGTACAAGAGTATAACTACTATAATACTGCTCCCATGTAAAATAATATAACTACTATAATACTGCTCCTATGTACAAGAATATAACTACTATAATACTGCTCCCATGTAAAATAATATAACTACTATAATACTGCTCCTATGTACAAGAATATAACTACTATAATAGTGTCCCTATGTACAAGAAAAGAGCTACCATAATACTGCTTCTATGTACAAGAATATAACTACTATAATACTGCTCCTATGTACAAGAATATAACTACTATAATACTGCATCCTATGTACAAGAAAATAACTACTATAATACTGCCTCCTATCTATGAAAATAAAACTACTATAATACTCCCCTGTATATACAAGAAAATAACTTCTATAATACTATCTCCTATGTACAAGAATATAACTACTATAATACTGCATCCTATGTACAAGAAAATAACTACTATAATACTAACTACTATAATACTATCTCCTATGTACAAGAATATAACCACTATAATACTGCTCCCTATGCATAAGAATATATCTACTATAATACTGCCTCCTATGTATGAAAATAAAACTACTATATTACTGCCCTGTATATACAAGAATATAACTACTATAATACTGCCTCCTATATAAAAGAATATAACTACTATAATACTATATCCTATAAGCAAAAATATGGACTTTTTTGTACTTTATTTATATGTATTTGAAGCATTACTACTAGAAATAGCAATGGCAATTTCTGCATGTGATATCATAAAGTATAGAGTCATTTTTTTCATATTATAGGAGTTTATTTTACATAGTAAAAGTAATAACAGCATTCTCATCTATGCGACCTTCTTGCTTACTGCCTTGTAGACAATGTCTTTCACAGTCATGATCTGAGAGGTAAAAGGGAGAGATGGTAAATATTAGAAATGTAGGCATGTGATATATAGGTGTCTGCATATACTATATCATGAAATTCAATGAAGTCCATTTATTGCTAAAGAGCTGCCCGTCTATCACCCAAATTCTCTAAAAAAATTAGCTAAAAGGATAATTAGTGCTAATGTAGCAGAGCTGAATTTGAAAACCTCTACATTTTTGCGCAGTAATACTTTAGAATAGTTTAGAACAGTGGTCTCCAAACTGAGAACCTCCAACTGTTCCAAAACTACAACTCCCATTGAGTTCCAAGAATATACACTGCTCAAAAAAATAAAGGGAACACTAAGATAACAAATCCTAGATCTGAATGAATGAACTAATTGTATTAAATACTTTCGTCTTTACATAGTTGAATGTGGTGACAAAATAATCACACAAAAATTATCAATGGAAATCAAATGTATCAACCCATGGAGGTCTGGATATGGAGTCACACTCAAAATCAAAGTGGAAAACCACACTACAGGCTGATCCAACTTTATGCAATGTCCTTAAAACAAGTCAAAATGAGGCTCAGTAGTGTGTGTGGCCTCCATGTGCCCGTATGACCTCCCTACAATGCCTGGGCATGCTCCTCATGAGGTGGCGGATGGTCTCCTGAGTGATGTCCTCCCAGACCTGGACTAAAGCGTCCGCCAACTCCTGGGCAGTCTGTGGTGCAACGTGGTGTTGGTGGATGGAGCGAGACATGATGTCCCAGATGTGCTCAATCGGATTCAGGTCTGGGGAATGGGCGGGCCAGTCCATAGCATCAATGCCTTCCTATTGCAGGAACTCCTGACAAACTCATGCCACATGAGGTCTAGCTTTGGCTTGTATTAGGAGGAACCCAGGGCAAACCGCATCAGCATATGGTCTCACAAGGGGTCTGAGGATCTCATCTCGGTACCTAATGGAAGTCAGGCTACCTCTGGCAAGAAAATGCCACCACACACCATTACTAACCCACCACCAAACCAGTGAAGCTGGAGGATGTTGCAGGCAGCAGAACGTTCTCCACGGCATCTCCAGACTGTGTCACGTCTGTCACATGTGCTCAGTGTGAACCTGCTTTCATCTGTGAAGAGCACAGGGCGCCAGTGGCAAACTTGGCAATCTTGGTGTTGTCTGGCAAATGCCAAACGTCCTGCACGGTGTTGGGCTGTAAGCACAACCCCCACCTGTGGATGTTGGGCCCTCATACCACCCTCATGGAGTCTGTTTCTGACCGTTTGAGTGGACACATGCACATTTGTGGCCTGCTGGAGGTCATTTTGAAGTTCTCTGGCAGTGCTCCTCCTTGCACTAAGGCGGATGTAACGGTCCTGCTACTGGGTTGTTGCCCTCCTACAGCCTCCTCCACATCTCCTGATGTACTGGCCTGTCTTCTGGTAGCGCCTCCATGCTCAGGACACTACGCTGACAGACACAGCAAACATTCTTGCCACAGATCGTATTGATTTGCCATCCTGGATGAGTTGCACTCCCTGAGCCACTTGTGTCAGTTGTGGACTCCGTCTCATGCCACCACTAGAGTGAAAGCACCGTCAGCATTCAAAAGTGACCAAAACATCAGCCAGGAAGCATAGGAACTGAGAAGTGGTCTGTGGTCTATAATACTGCCCCTATGTACAAGAATAAAACTACTATAATACTGCCCCCCTATGTACAAGAAAATAACTACTATAATACTGCTCCCATGTAAAATAATATAACTACTATAATACTGCTCCTATGTACAAGAATATAACTACTATAATAGTGTCCCTATGTACAAAAAAAGAGCTACCATAATACTGCTTCTATGTTCAAGAATAAAACTACTATAATTCTGCCCCCTATGTACAAGAAAATAACTACTATAATACTGCTCCTATGAAAAATAATATAACTACTATAATACTGCTTCTATGTACAAGAATATAACTACTATAATAGTGTCCCTATGTACAAGAAAAGAGCTACTATAATACTGCCTCCTATGTACGATAATATAACTACTATAATACTACACCCTATGTACAAGAATATAACTACTATAATACTGCTCCTTTATACAAGAATATAACTACTATAATATTTTTTCTATGTACAAGAATATAACTACTATAATACTGCTATTATATATATATATGTGTGTGTGTGTGTGTAGGCCTCCATACTGCCTCTATTTGTAATTATAGGCCCCTATCCTGCCCCCATACATAGTTTTAGGCCCCTATCCTGCCCCCATACATAGTTGTAGGCCCCTATACTGCCCCCATACATAGTTGTTGGCCCCTATACTGCCCCCATATATAGTTGTAGGCTCCTATACTGCCCCCATATATAGTTGTAGGCTCCTATACCTCCTCATAGATATTTGTTGGCCCCCATTCTGCCCCTATATATAGTTGTAGGCCCCTATACTGCGATATATATTGTTATAGGCCTCTTCTGTACCCCATATAGTTGTAGGCCCCCTCCTCTAAGCCCCCATTTATAGTAATAGGTAGGCAGCCCCCACAGATATACTGCCCTCAGTGGCCATACTACCCACCTGATACAGTGCTCCACTGCTCCTCTGGTCCGGGGTCCGGACCTACTGCTATGGCTGGAATATAAGACCGGAGGAGCAGTGGAGCACTGATGCTGACACTGGCGGTAGTTTAGCACCTCTGTCATACATGTGATTTACGCATTTTGTATAAATATTCCATTACAACATTATTCATCTTTGATCTGTAGATAAAAAGACCTTACATTGATGAGGAGATCCCCTGAAAGTTCTGTGACGGAAGTGACGGACTTCAGTTTCCCAACCAGCTTGCCGTCCACAATATTAACCGTGCTCTAGAAGGAACAAAAGTGTCAGCCAGAAGTCACACCCATCAGATAAGACTCATATAGGGACAACGTGACCCGAAAAGAAATGGTACTTCACAGCGCCACATCTGTCACGTGTGGTATTACAGCTCACTCAGATGCAATACCAGACACAATCAAAGCATGGGTGCGGGGCAGATTCTAGGAAAAAGCTGCCACTTTTTTTTCATTATTCTGGACAAACCCTTTAAAATATGACCTTTGGGGTTCTTTACAGGAAAGTACAGGAAATGAAAAACTCTGGGCAAACCTGGCTTATATGATCATATTGGTGATATAGAGTGAACACTTAGAAGAGATGGAATGTCCAGCGCAGACAGATCGGATCAGAGCAGTTTATTGTAAAATGTATCTCAGTACAAGGACATAGTGGACACAGGTGACGCGTTTTGGCCCACCAAATGGGCCTTAGTCATACCTAATATGACGTCCATTAGTTGGGCTGAAACGTGTCACCTGTGTCCACTATGTCCTTGTACTGAGATACATTTTACAATAAACTGCTCTGATCCGATCTGTCTGCGCTGGTCATTCCATTTCTTCTTACTACATACATCAGGCGTAGCCCACTCCAGTCCGGGCGCTTCGGGCTTTGAGGGAGAGAGCTGGGACTCTGTTTCTACTATTACATAAAGTGAACACTTTACCAGGTAGCCAAACTAACTCAGAGTGAATGGGGAGCACAGAATTTGGGATTTTGGCGTAACCCCTTTTGGATATTTTACGGGACAGCTATAAATTAATTATTAGATACAAAAGAAGTGACCAAGTGATGACTTACATACAATCTAAATATGTATAAAACTCAGCATGTATGTGTGTATGTATGTATGTTTGTGTGTATGTATGTATGTATGTGTGTATGTATATATGTATGTATGTTTGTGTGTGTGTATGTATGTTTGTGTGTATGTATGTATGTATGTATGTGTGTGTATGTATATATGTATGTTTGTGTGTATGTATGTTTGTGTGTATGTATGTATATATGTATGTATGTTTGTGTGTTTGTATATATGTATGTATGTTTGTGTGTATGTATGTATGTATGTATGTTTGTGTGTAGGTATGTATGTATGTATGTATGTTTGTGTGTATGTATATATGTATGTATGTTTGTATGTATGTATGTTTGTGTGTATGTATGTTTGTGTGTGTGTGTATGTATATATGTATGTATGTTTGTATGTATGTATGTTTGTGTGTATGTATATATGTATGTATTTTTGTGTGTATGTATGTATGTTTGTGTGTATGTATGTTTGTGTGTATGTATATATGTATGTATGTTTGTGTGTATGTATGTTTGTGTGTATGTATGTATGTATGTTTGTGTGTATGTATGTTTGTGTGCATGTATGTATGTATATATGTATGTATATATGTATGTTTGTGTGTATGTATGTATGTATGTGTGTATGTGTTTATGTATGTTTGTGTGTATGTATGTATGTATGTATGTGTGTATGTATGTATGTATGTATGTGTGTATGTATGTATGTTTGTGTGTATGTGTTTATGTATGTTTGTGTGTATGTATGTATGTATGTTTGTGTGTATGTGTGTATGTATGTATGTATGTATGTTTGTGTGTATGTGTGTATGTATGTATGTATGTTTGTGTGTATGTATGTATGTATGTATGTGTGTATGTATGTATGTTTGTGTGTATGTTTGTGTGTATGTATGTATGTATGTATGTGTGTATGTATGTATGTTTGTGTGTATGTTCCAGCATAACTTCAAAATGGCTGGAGATATTTTGATAACATTTGCTAAACAGTTACTTACATTATATGTCAACTAAAATATGGTAGAGTTCATTATAGTAGAGTTTAAAGAGTAGCTCCCACCATCCTTTTTTTTTTCTGTCCCTGCCTATTGCCCATCTATCCCTAACCCCCTCCCTGCCTTTAAATTATTTACTATATTAAAAAATGCCTTTTTGTCAGCCTGGTAGTATGCTCACTTACCGGGCAGACTTCCCCAGCAGGCGCGACGTCACTGATGCCTGCTGGGGCCGACTTCCGCCCTTAGTTCACCTATACAGGGTGCCTCCAGCTGTTTCACCACTACAACTCCCAGCTTGCCCAGTGTGTTACGGCGATGGTCGCAGCTGCCGCACATCCCGCTCCCTTGAACCCCGCCGCGCAACCCGCCCCCCCCCCCCCTCCTCCCTTTGGCCGCCCGAAAAAAGACTAAAGTGCAGGGTTAATTCTACCTCACACCGGAAGACCAAATCCTCCTTCAAGGCAATGATCTCCTTACCATGATTTTCTCTCCAGTAAGTGTATTAAATTCTGTCTCTTCCCCGATGTTGAATTCATTACGCAGGACCTTGGGGCCCGTAGTCACCGTCACCACAAAGTGATTTCCATTCTGCTCGATCTGAGTTACACTCTTCATATCTTTTCCAATCTGAATTAAATCATCCGTAATACCTGGAACTAAGAACATTAAAAATCAATCCAAAGGCTCCACAAGGTCCAGGAAACCTTCAAGAAATTTCTGGACTCTCCAGAGGTGACAGAACCTTTACCATGTTCTTGCTGAGCCCAAGAGAGAACATATTGTAGGCATACATAGGGATTCATGGAAACTCCAACTAAGTATCCTTACTTTCCAAAATAGAAGAAATATGGTTGGTGCCGTATGTGTTAGGAGGTCTGAAAGAGTCTCCATAGACCAGTGTTTCCCAACCGGGGTGCCTCCCGTTGTTGCAAAACTACAACTCCCAGCATGCCCGGACAGCCTTTGGCTGTCCGGGCATGCTGGGAGTTGTAGTTTTGCAACAGCTCAAGGCACCCTGCTTGGGAAACACAGTGCCATAGACTCACAAGGTAACTTTTAGGGTATCTGTACTTTATAGAGGGTCATTGAAGTAAGATAATCATATACTCACTGAAGCCCTCAGACAACATATATGGTGGGATGACAGTGGAGCTCTATACAGATCATCACATCATGCTTAGCACCATAAGTATCAGGAGGATCTTAACTTCTACACTAACCCCTATCAGATGGTCTTTAACCCCTTCAGGACGGAGCCCATTTTGGCATTAAGGACCGGAGCGTTTTTTGCACATCTGACCACTGTCACTTTAAACATTAATAACTCTGGAATGCTTTTAGTTATCATTCTGATTCCGAGATTGTTTTTTCGTGACATATTCTACTTTAACATAGTGGTAAATTTTTGTCGATACTTGCATCCTTTCTTGGTGAAAAATACGTAAATTTGATGAAAAATTTGAAAATTTAGCATTTTTCTAACTTTGAAGCTCTCTGCTTGTAAGGAAAATGGATATTACGAATACATTTTTTTTTGGTTCACATATACAATATGTCTACTTTATGTTTGCATCATAAAATTGACGTGTTTTTACTTTTGGAAGACACCAGAGGGCTTCAACGGTCAGCAGCAATTTTCCGATTTTTCACAAAATTTTCAAACTCAGTATTTTTCAGGGACCAGTTCAGGTTTGAAGTGGATTTGAAGGGTCTTCATATTAGAAATACCCCATAAATGACTCCATTATAAAAACTACACCCCCCAAAGTATTCAAAATGACATTCAGTCAGCGTTTTAACCCTTTAGGTGTTTCACACGAATAGCAGCAAAGTGAAGGAGAAAATTCACAATCTTCATTTTTTACACTCACATGTTCTTGTAGACCCAATTTTTGAATTTTTACAAGGGGTAAAAGGACAAAATTTTTACTTGTATTTGTAGCCCAATTTCTCTCGAGTAAGCACATACCTCATATGTCTATGTAAAGTGTTCGGCGGGCGCAGTAGAGGGCTCAGAAGGGAAGGAGCGACAAGGGGATTTTGGAGAGTACGTTTTTCTGAAATGGTTTTTGGGGGGCATGTTACCTTTAGGAAGCCCTTATGGTGCCAGAACAGCAAAAAAAAACCACATGGCATACCATTTTGGAAACTAGACCCCTCGGGGAATGTAACATGGGATAAAGTGAACCTTAATACCCCACAGGTGTTTCACGACTTTTGCAAATGTAAAAAAAAAAAAAAAATTTTTACCTAAAATGCTTGTTTTCCCAAAAAATTTTTATTTTTAAAAAGGGTAATAGCAGAAAATACCCCTAAAAATTTGAAGCCCAATTTCTCCCGATTCAGAAAACACCCCATATGGGGGTGAAAAGTGCTCTGCTGGCGCACTACAGGTCTCGGAAGAGAAGGAATCACATTTGGCTTTTTGAACGCAAATTTTTCTCTGGGGGCATGCCGCATTTAGGAAGCCCCTATGGTGCCAGGATAGCAAAAAAAAACCCACATGGCATACCATTTTGGAAACTAGACCCCTCGGGGAACGTAACAAGGGGTTAAGTGAACCTTTATACCCCACAGGTGTTTCACGACTTTTGCATATGTAAAAAAAAAATTTTTTTTTTACCTAAAATGCTTGTTTTCCCAAAAATTTTACATTTTTAAAAAGGGTAAAAGCAGAAAATACCCCCCAAAATTTGTAACACAATTTCTCCCGAGTACGGCGATACCCCATATGTGACCCTAAACTGTTGCCTTGAAATACGACAGGGCTCCAAAGTGAGAGCGCCATGCGCATTTGAGGCCTAAATTAGGGATTGCATAGGGGTGGACATAGGGGTATTCTACGCCAGTGATTCCCAAACAGGGTGCCTCCAGCTGTTGCAAAACTCCCAGCATGCCTGGACAGTCAACGGCTGTCCGACAATACTGGGAGTTGTTTTGCAACAGCTGGAGGCTCCGTTCTGGAAACAGTGGCGTACCAGACGTTTTTCATTTTTATTGGGGAGGGGGGCTGTGTAGGGGTATGTGTATATGTAGTGTTTTTTACTTTTTATTTTATTTTTTGTGGTAGTGTAGTGTAGTGTTTTTAGGGTACAGTCGCACGGGCAGGGGTTCACAGTAGTTTCTCGCTGGCAATTTGAGCTGCAGCAGAAAGTTTGCGGCAGCTCAAATTTGCAGCCAGATACTTACTGTAAACCTCCGCCCATGTGAGTGTACCCTGTACGTTCACATTGGGGGGGACATCCAGCTGTTGCATAACTACAACTCCCAGCATGCCCGTTGGCTGTCGGTGACTGCTGAGAGTTGCAGTTTTGCAACAACTGTAGGCACACTGGTTATGTATCACTGAGTTTGTGACCTAACTCAGTGTTTCACAACCAGTGTGCCTCCAGCTGTTGCAAAACTACAACTCCCAGCATGTACGGTGCATGGTGTACGGTGACTGCTGAGAGTTGTAGTTTGCAACAGCTGGAGGCACACCGGTCGTGAAACACTGAGTTAGGTAAAAAAAAACTCTGAGTTTCACAACCAGTGTGCCTTCAGCTGTTGCAAAACTACGACTCTCAGCAGTCACCGACAGCCAACGGGCATGCTGGGAGTTGTAGTTATGCAACCAGCAGATGCACCACTACAACTCCCAGCATGCACTTTAGCTGTTTGTGCAAGCTGGGAGTTGTAGTTAGACAACAGCTGAAGGTACACTTTTCCATAGAAAGAATGTGCCTCCAGCTGTTGCAAAACCATAAGTCCCAGCATGCCCATAAGGGAATGCTGGGAGTTGTGGTGGTCTGCCTCCTGCTGTTGCATAACTACAGCTCCCAGCATGCCCTTTTTGCATGCTGGGAGCTGTTGCTAAGCAACAGCAGGAGGCTGTCACTCACCTCCAACGATCCAGACGCTGCAGGTCAGTCCCGCCGCCGCAGCTGCTCCTGGGGCCCCGATCCCAACAGGGGCGCCGGGGATCGGGGTCCCCAGCACCCGGGGTGCACGTCCCGCACCCGCTCACGTCCTCCGGAAGAGGGGCGGAGCGGGTGCGGGAGTGACACCCGCAGCAGGCGCCCTGATTGGTCGGCCGGTAATCCGGCCGACGAATCAGGGCGATCGTGAGGTGGCACCAGTGCCACCTCACCCCTGCAGGCTCTGGCTGTTCGGGGCCGTCTCTGACGGCCCCGAACAGCCAGTAATTCCGGGTCATCGGGTCACTGGAGACCCGATTGACCCGGAATCGCCGCAGATCGCTGGACTGAATTGTCCAGCGATCTGCGGCGATCGCCGACATGGGGGGGCATAATGACCCCCCTGGGCGATATGCCCCGATGCCTGCTGAACGATTTCAGCAGGCATCCGGCTCCGGTCCCCAACCGGCTAGCGGTGGGGGCCGGAATTCCCACGGGCGTAGGGATACGCCCTCGGTCCTTAAGGACTCGGGATTCAGGGCGTATCCATACGCCCTATGTCCTGAAGAGGTTAAAGGGGAACTCCGGTGGAAAACATTAATTTATTTTTTTTTTTAAATCAACTTGTGCCAGAAAGTTACAGATTTGTAAATTACTTCTATTAAAAAATCTTCACCCTTCCAGGACTTTTTAGCAGGTGTATGCTACAGAAGAAATTCTTTTCTTTTTGAATTTCTTTTTTGTCTTGTCCACAGTGCTCTCTGCTGATGCCTGATGCCCGTATCAGGAACTGTCCAGAGCTGGAGAAAATCCCCATTGCAAACCTATGCTCCTCTGGACAGTACCTAATACAGACAGAGGTGTCAGCAGAGAGCACTGTGGACAAGACAAAAAAGAAATTCAAAAAGAAAAGAATTTCCTCTGTAGCATAAAGCTGCTTAAATGTTCTGGAAGGGTAAAGTTTTTTTTAAAGGGGTTCTCCGGTGCTTAGACATCTTATCTCCTATCCAAAGGATAGGGTATAAGATGCCTGATCGCGGGAGTCCCGCCACTGGGGGCCCCGGGATCATGCACGCGGCACCCTGTTTGTAATCAGTCCCCGGAGCGTGTTCGCTCCGGGACTGATTACCGGCGACTACAGGGCGGGCGGCGTGTGACGTCACGCTCCACCCCTCAATGCAAGCCTACGGGAGGGGGCGTGATAGCTGTCACGCCCCCTCCCGTAGGCTTGCGTTGCGGGGCGGAGCAAGATCACGGGGGTCCCCAGCGGCGGGACTCCTGCGATCAGGCATCTTATCCACTATCCTTTGGATAGGGGATAAGATGTTTAAGCACCGGAGAACCCCTTAACAGAAGTAATTTACAAATCTGTTTAACTTTCTGGCACCAGTTGATTTAAAAAAAAATGTTTTCTACCGGAGTACCCCTTTAAGTCTATATATCTATCTATCTAATGAGTTACCCAAATAAAACAGCTCTTGCAGATATACTTACCAGGTAAACCAATGTTTCCCAACCTGCTGCTTTCTTTCCAGCTTTTGCCAAACTACAATGTCCATCGTGTCCTGTCAGGGTATGATGGGAGTTGTAGTTTGGCAACAGCTGGAGAGCTGCCGGTTCAGGAACATATAGGGGAACAGTATGTTACTGTTTTGAATGCTACTAATATTCCAGCAATATACATCAATCCAGAGGTATTATTTATGACTTTTATACAATTTTAGGACACAAAATAACTATTATAATTAGATATATAATTTTATAATTGGCCATTAAATCAGAGAAATGATTTACTTGCCTTTTGCACCCTGCATCCTGGTATAAGGCTAGTGATATCACTGAATGTGCACTCGGCTACTGAGGATCTTGGGTAAAGGAAGCTCTGCTCCTGGCTGCCTAAGCTTTAATACTCCCTTAGGGTGCGTTCACATGTGAGTATTTGCTGCTGCAGATTTTGCTGCCTATTGACTTCAATGGGAAGCAAAATCTGCTAAAGCAAATCTGCAGCAGAAAATACGCACGTGTGAACACACCCTAAGGTTACGTTCACACAAGCGGACTCGGACACCCCTGCATGGTGGCTTTACATGTGCCTGCTTGGAGCGGCAATACGCCGCTACGAGCAGATACACTGTGACGTGCAAGTCGCAGCGCGCATGCGCAGTATACTCGCACATCGCGGCATCTCTCAACCTAGCTAATGGAGCAGGGGGTGTGGCCATGATGTGTGCGAGTACACTGCGTATGCGCGACAACTCGCACATCGCAGTGTGTCTGCTCGTAATGGCGTATTGTCGCTCCGAACAAGCACATCTAAAGGCACCATACAGCAGTCCTTCAGCAGCGAATCTGTAGCGTAAAATATGCTGTGGGTCCGCTCGTGTGAATATACCCTTAGGGTACGTTCCCACTTGTCGTATATGCAGTGTACGCTGCGTAAAATCTGCAGCAGCAGCGGGAAATATGCTGCATATTCCTCGCTCACCATACACACAAGGCTTTCTGGCGGCAGCCCTATGTGTGCAGTAAGTTTTGGCGGCGGGGCTGTGTGCCGGCGTGAGTGTGTTGCACGGCTCTGCCTCCAAAACTCACTACACACATAGAGCTGCTGCCGGAAAGCCTTGTGTGTATGGTGAGCGAGGGATACGCTGCTGCTGCAGATTTTGTGCAGCATGAAATAAGCTGCGTATATGCCAGGTGGGAACATACCCTCAGGTGCGTTCACACCTGCGTATTTTCTGCTGCAGATTTGCATCAGCAGATTGTGCCTCCCATTGAAGTAAATGGGCAGTAAAATCTGCACCAGCAAATACGCAGCAGATCTGCAGCAGAAATATGTGAACGTACCCTTATTGACCAACCTCTTCACCTCTAAATTCCATTCTCCTTCTCCATTTCATCCAATGTCCTTGTCACTTACCAATCTCTTTCATGAAAGCCTCAAAATTTTCATGGGACTGCAGCTCATAGGTTCCAGCGAAAGACATTCTGGGGAAAGCTCCTTAGCTACAAAGCAAGTGTAAGAGAGAGAGAGAGATAGAATGCAGGAGAGCTGGAGCAGACCGGGAGCTTAAATGTATTTATTTATCAGAGTGATGTCATCGCCGCCTATATAACTCCGTTCAAACATTAACTTTTGTCATGCAGAGCAATGGCCATGCTGACCACTGTTACGCCGAGCGCTCCGGGTCCCCGCTCCTCCCCGGAGCGCTCGCTTCACTCCCTCCGCTGCAGCGCTCCGGTCACGTCCTCTGACCCGGGGCGCTGCGATCCTGCTGCCAGCCGGGATGCGATTCGCGATGCGGGTAGCGCCCGCTCGCGATGCGCACCCCGGCTCCCCTACCTGACTCGCTCCCCGTCTGTTCTGTCCCGGCGCGCGCGGCCCCGCTCCCTAGGGCGCGCGCGCGCCGGGTCTCTGCGATTTAAAGGGCCACTGCGCCGCTGATTGGCGCAGTGGTTCCAATTAGGGTTTTCACCTGTGCACTTCCCTATATTACCTCACTTCCCTTGCACTCCCTTGCCGGATCTTGTTGCCTTAGTGCCAGTGAAAGCGTTCCTTGTGTGTTCCTTGCCTGTGTTTCCAGACCTTCTGCCGTTGCCCCTGACTACGATCCTTGCTGCCTGCCCCGACCTTCTGCTACGTCCGACCTTGCTTCTGCCTACTCCCTTGTACCGCGCCTATCTTCAGCAGCCAGAGAGGTGAGCCGTTGCTAGTGGATACGACCTGGTCACTACCGCCGCAGCAAGACCATCCCGCTTTGCGGCGGGCTCTGGTGAAAACCAGTAGTGGCTTAGAACCGGTCCACTAGTACGGTCCACGCCAATCCCTCTCTGGCACAGAGGGTCCACTACCTGCCAGCCGGCATCGTGACAGTAGATCCGGCCATGGATCCCGCTGAAGTTCCTCTGCCAGTTGTCGCTGACCTCACCACGGTGGTCGCCCAGCAGTCACAACAGATAGCGCAACAAGGCCAACAGCTGTCTCAACTGACCGTTATGCTACAACAGTTGCTACCACAGCTTCAGCAGTCATCTCCTCCGCCAGCTCCTGCACCTCCTCCGCAGCGAGTGGCCGCTCCTGGGATACGCTTATCCTTGCCGGATAAATTTGATGGGGACTCTAAGTTTTGCCGTGGCTTTCTTTCCCAATGTTCCCTGCATCTGGAGATGATGTCGGACCTGTTTCCCACTGAAAGGTCTAAGGTGGCTTTCGTAGTCAGTCTTCTGTCCGGAAAAGCCCTGTCATGGGCCACACCGCTCTGGGACCGCAATGACCCCGTCACTGCCTCTGTACACTCCTTCTTCTCGGAAATCCGAAGTGTCTTTGAGGAACCTGCCCGAGCCCCTTCTGCTGAGACTGCCCTGTTGAACCTGGTCCAGGGTAATTCTTCCGTTGGCGAGTATGCCGTACAATTCCGTACACTTGCTTCAGAATTGTCCTGGAATAATGAGGCCCTCTGCGCGACCTTCAAAAAAGGCCTATCCAGCAACATTAAAGATGTTCTGGCCGCACGAGAAATTCCTGCTAATCTACATGAACTTATTCACCTAGACACTCGCATTGACATGCGTTTTTCTGAAAGGCGTCAGGAACTCCGCCAAGATATGGACTCTGTTCGCACGAGGCGTTTCGTCTCCTCGGCTCCTCTCTCCTCTGGTCCCCTGCAATCTGTTCCTGTGCCTCCCGCCGTGGAGGCTATGCAGGTCGACCGGTCTCGCCTGACACCTCAAGAGAGGACACGACGCCGTATGGAGAACCTCTGCCTGTACTGTGCTAGTACCGAACACTTCCTGAGGGATTGTCCTATCCGTCCTCCCCGCCTGGAAAGACGTACGCTGACTCCGCACAAAGGTGAGACAGTCCTTGATGTCTACTCTGCTTCTCCACGTCTTACTGTGCCTGTGCGGATGTCTGCCTCTGCCTTCTCCTTCTCTACAGTGGCCTTCTTGGACTCTGGATCTGCAGGAAATTTTATTTTGGCCTCTCTCGTCAACAGGTTCAACATCCCAGTGACCAGTCTCGCCAGACCCCTCTACATCAATTGTGTAAATAATGAAAGATTGGACTGTACCATACGTTTCCGCACGGAGCCCCTTCTTATGAGCATCGGATCTCATCATGAGAGGATTGAACTTTTGGTCCTCCCCAATTGCACCTCGGAGATTCTCCTTGGACTTCCCTGGCTTCAACTTCATTCCCCAACCCTGGATTGGTCCACTGGGGAGATCAAGAGTTGGGGGTCCTCTTGTTCCAAGAACTGTCTAAAACCGGTTCCCAGTAACCCTTGCCGTAACTCTGTGGTTCCTCCAGTAACCGGTCTCCCTAAGGCCTATATGGACTTCGCGGATGTTTTCTGCAAAAAACAAGCTGAGACTCTACCTCCTCACAGGCCTTATGATTGCCCTATCGACCTCCTCCCGGGTACTACTCCACCCCGGGGCAGAATTTATCCTCTCTCTGCCCCAGAGACTCTTGCCATGTCCGAATACGTCCAGGAGAATCTAAAAAAGGGCTTTATCCGTAAATCCTCCTCTCCTGCCGGAGCCGGATTTTTCTTTGTGTCCAAAAAAGATGGCTCCCTACGTCCTTGCATTGACTACCGCGGTCTTAATAAAATCACGGTTAAGAACCGCTACCCCTTACCCCTCATCTCTGAACTCTTTGATCGCCTCCAAGGTGCCCACATCTTCACTAAATTGGACTTAAGAGGCGCCTATAACCTCATCCGCATCAGAGAGGGGGACGAGTGGAAAACGGCATTTAACACCAGAGATGGACACTTTGAGTATCTGGTCATGCCCTTTGGACTGTGCAATGCCCCTGCCGTCTTCCAAGACTTTGTCAATGAAATTTTTCGTGATCTGTTATACTCCTGTGTTGTGGTATATCTGGACGATATCCTAATTTTTTCTGCCAATCTAGAAGAACACCGCCAGCATGTCCGTATGGTTCTTCAGAGACTTCGTGACAACCAACTCTATGCCAAAATTGAGAAATGTCTGTTTGAATGCCAATCTCTTCCTTTTCTAGGATATTTGGTCTCTGGCCAGGGACTACAGATGGATCCAGACAAACTCTCTGCCGTCTTAAATTGGCCACGCCCCTCCGGACTCCGTGCTATCCAACGCTTTTTGGGGTTCGCCAATTATTACAGGCAATTTATTCCACATTTTTCTACCATTGTGGCTCCTATCGTGGCTTTAACCAAGAAAAATGCTGATCCCAAGTCCTGGCCTCCTCAAGCAGAAGACTCCTTTAAACGACTCAAGTCTGCCTTTTCTTCGGCTCCCGTGCTCTCCAGACCTGACCCTTCCAAACCCTTCCTATTGGAGGTTGATGCCTCCTCAGTAGGAGCTGGAGCTGTTCTTCTACAAAAAAATCCTTCCGGGCATGCTGTCACTTGTGGTTTTTTCTCTAGGACCTTCTCTCCAGCGGAGAGGAACTACTCCATCGGGGATCGAGAGCTTCTAGCCATTAAATTAGCACGTGAGGAATGGAGGCATCTGCTGGAGGGATCAAGATTTCCTGTTATTATCTACACCGACCACAAGAACCTCTCCTACCTCCAGTCGGCCCAACGGCTGAATCCTCGCCAGGCCCGGTGGTCTCTGTTCTTTGCCCGATTTAATTTTGAGATTCACTTTCGTCCTGCCGATAAGAACATTAGGGCCGATGCTCTCTCTCGTTCCTCGGATGCCTCAGAAGTTGATCTCCCTCCGCAACACATCATTCCACCTGACTGCCTGATCTCCACTTCTCCTGCCTCCATCAGGCAGACTCCTCCAGGAAAGACCTTTGTTTCTCCACGCCAACGCCTCGGAATCCTCAAATGGGGTCACTCCTCCCATCTCGCAGGTCATGCGGGCATCAAGAAATCTGTGCAACTCATCTCCCGCTTCTATTGGTGGCCGACTCTGGAGACGGATGTTGGGGACTTTGTGCGAGCCTGCACTATCTGTGCCCGGGATAAGACTCCTCGCCAGAAGCCCGCTGGTTTTCTTCATCCTCTGCCTGTCCCCGAACAGCCTTGGTCTCTGATTGGTATGGATTTTATTACTGATTTACCCCCTTCCCGTGGCAACACCGTTATTTGGGTGGTCGTTGATCGATTCTCCAAAATGGCACATTTCATCCCTCTTCCTGGTCTTCCTTCTGCGCCTCAGTTGGCTAAACAATTTTTTGTACACATTTTTCGTCTTCACGGGTTGCCTACGCAGATTGTCTCGGATAGAGGGGTCCAATTCGTGTCTAAATTCTGGAGGGCTCTCTGTAAACAACTCAAGATTAAATTAAATTTTTCCTCTGCATATCATCCCCAGTCCAATGGACAAGTAGAAAGAATTAACCAGATCCTGGGTGATTATTTGCGACATTTTGTTTCCTCCCGCCAGGATGACTGGGCAGATCTCCTTCCATGGGCCGAATTTTCGTATAACTTCAGGGTCTCTGAATCTTCCTCCAAATCCCCATTTTTCGTGGTGTACGGCCGTCACCCTCTTCCCCCCCTCCCTACCCCCTTGCCCTCTGGTCTGCCCGCTGTGGATGAAATTTCTCGTGACCTTTCCATTATATGGAGAGAGACCCAAAATTCTCTCTTACAGGCTTCTTCACGCATGAAGAGGTTCGCGGATAAGAAAAGAAGAGCTCCCCCCGTTTTTTCCCCTGGAGACAAGGTATGGCTCTCCGCTAAATATGTCCGCTTCCGTGTCCCTAGCTACAAGTTGGGACCACGCTATCTTGGTCCTTTCAAAATTTTGTGTCAAATTAATCCTGTCTCTTATAAACTTCTTCTTCCTCCTTCTCTTCGTATCCCTAATGCCTTTCACGTCTCTCTTCTCAAACCACTCATCCTCAACCGTTTTTCTCCCAAATCTGTTCCTCCCACTCCTGTTTCCGGCTCCTCGGACGTCTTCTCGGTCAAGGAAATTTTGGCTGCCAAAAAGGTCAGAGGGAAAAATTTTTTTTTAGTAGACTGGGAGGGTTGTGGTCCTGAAGAGAGATCCTGGGAACCTGAGGACAACATCCTTGACAAAAGTCTGCTCCTCAGGTTCTCAGGCTCCAAGAAGAGGGGGAGACCCAAGGGGGGGGGTACTGTTACGCCGAGCGCTCCGGGTCCCCGCTCCTCCCCGGAGCGCTCGCTTCACTCCCTCCGCTGCAGCGCTCCGGTCACGTCCTCTGACCCGGGGCGCTGCGATCCTGCTGCCAGCCGGGATGCGATTCGCGATGCGGGTAGCGCCCGCTCGCGATGCGCACCCCGGCTCCCCTACCTGACTCGCTCCCCGTCTGTTCTGTCCCGGCGCGCGCGGCCCCGCTCCCTAGGGCGCGCGCGCGCCGGGTCTCTGCGATTTAAAGGGCCACTGCGCCGCTGATTGGCGCAGTGGTTCCAATTAGGGTTTTCACCTGTGCACTTCCCTATATTACCTCACTTCCCTTGCACTCCCTTGCCGGATCTTGTTGCCTTAGTGCCAGTGAAAGCGTTCCTTGTGTGTTCCTTGCCTGTGTTTCCAGACCTTCTGCCGTTGCCCCTGACTACGATCCTTGCTGCCTGCCCCGACCTTCTGCTACGTCCGACCTTGCTTCTGCCTACTCCCTTGTACCGCGCCTATCTTCAGCAGCCAGAGAGGTGAGCCGTTGCTAGTGGATACGACCTGGTCACTACCGCCGCAGCAAGACCATCCCGCTTTGCGGCGGGCTCTGGTGAAAACCAGTAGTGGCTTAGAACCGGTCCACTAGTACGGTCCACGCCAATCCCTCTCTGGCACAGAGGGTCCACTACCTGCCAGCCGGCATCGTGACAACCACAATGTAATAGCTACTAGTGATAAGAAGCACTACAAAGCCAACCCTATAAGGAGGTAAAAAAAATCTTCTGGCTTTATAAGGAGATAGAGGTAAAGGCCAGAGTCTTACAAGACATCATTGTGCGGTGTGGTACATAGTGTGGCCATTTATATATCTATTATCACTGTTTTTTCACTTCTCGATACATCAAACCACAACAACTATATGAGCTTGTTAAAAAGTACCTGTCACCAAATAAACTTTTCTAAAATAACTCAGGCTATGTTCCCTAACTACTTTTAACACCCCTCCAACCCTTAAAAAATAATTTAGAGCTTTAAAAAGCTCTGTATCTTACCTTTCTTCTTGCTCACTTGCTTGACGTGATCCGTTGCCCCTAGCAAAGCTTTCACCACAGGCTCAGTCCTGCTCTTGTACTCCACAGCTGGGCTTGTCTGACTTGCAACATGCAGGGTGGGTTGCTCCTAGCAACAACTTTACTGCAACTCGACCGTTGGTTGCTCTTAGCAACATGCTGCCCGCATCCTCCACCATTTGTAAGGATTTCTCCCCTGGGATAGCTCTGGGATCATCCTTGACACCGCCACAGGACATGTTTCCACTTCAATAAACTGGCAAACAACAACTTTATTAGACAGGTTGCAGGATAAATAAAAACATAACACAGGAACAAAACAATACCCTAGACCGTCCAGTCACTAACTAAACAATCCAGCATGCCCTGACTGGTGGGCTTTTCCAGGCCAGTTAAACTTATGTATAAAATTTTGTAGCCTTTGGTGCCCTGATTCCAATGCTGTTTTTATTTTGTTGCTCTACCTTTCCATTCCTGAGATAGGGAATTATTTCAAAAAGGCATATGAATACTAAACTCTGGGGGGAGTGAATCTGAATCACACCTGTCAGCCTGAATCCTGCCTTCTCAGCCTCATATTCAACCAACCCCCCCCCCTCCCCCCCAAGTCTGCATCATGCCCCCTCAACCCCTGAGCCTAGTATTCACACCCATTTTTTAAATTAAATGTCCGGCAGGTCTTTTCTTTTTTGTGTGCTGTCTGATCCAGATGAAGCAGTCGATCCACACCCTGGCAGTGCATGACGTTGCATGGTTAATTTTTACTCCTGCGAGTATACTGTATATTAGAATCAGAGGCTATAAAATGGTAAACAACACTAAGGCGGAGATTTATAAAAACCTGTCCAAAGGAAAAGTTACCCATAGCAACCAATCAGATTGCTTCTTTCATTTTTGAAAAGGCCTCTGAAATATGAAAGAAGTGATCTGATTGGTTACTATGTGCAACTCAGCAACTTTTCCTCTGGACACATTTTGATAAATCTCCTCCAAAGAACTTGAAAAAAAATTCTAATTTAGAGGTTGAAAGTAGATGGATTTACATAACTTCATCAATCTATTGTACTGAAGGAACATATTTCTACAAGCACAATAAACTCCATCATAATGATAATAGTGATAATAATAATAAGCATAATATTAATAATAACATTTGTTTTAATAAAACTTATTATAAAATGTTATAACATTAATATAATTACTAATTTTCTCACCTCTGTCCTCATATCCCATCCTTATATCCCATCCTCATATCCCGTCTTCATATTCTGTACTCATATTACATTCTCATACCCTGTCCTCATATCTCGTCCTGATATTTAGTCCTCACATCCTATCCTCATATCCTGACTTCATGTGCCAACCTTATATCCCGTACTCATATTACATTCTCATATCCTGTCCTCATATCTCGTCCTTACATCCTGTCCTCATATCCTAACTTCATATGCCAACCTCATATCCCTACCTCATATCTCATCCTCATATCCCTTCCTCAGGTGGGGCTGAGTTGTGATGAAGAAATTATATGTGCAAAATAGAAGGGGGCTTGATATAGGGCCTGGAGTCTTAGACGCAGGGACCACATGGGGGCCGCCTCCTCACCCCGGATGTTAGGGTTAATTTAATGTTGTCAGTTAAGGGTTAATGTGTAGTTATTTCCCCTCATTTTCCCTGGGACTGTATGAAGTGGAGCTTAGTGTGATGACATCACCTGTTGCTAAGATACTTCAGGTATCTGGGCAGAATAAAGGTAGTTGGTGATTGGTTGGTATCCCTTCGGCGGGAAGTTTTGATGTTTATAAATATACCTGCTTGTGGTGAAGGCGTGACAGAAGCTACGTGTCAAGCACAGAAGAGGATCCCCCACCCTCCCTTCCCTTATTTTATGCTATTTCTGTCACGGTCCTATAAAATAAAATGGGTGTCACCCAGCCTTGCTGGGCGGACAGTAATTTTGAGCTGGATAGTTATATACTATTTTATTTATTCATTAAGGTTTACATTTATATATTATGCATTTAAAGTTATTTATTATTGGATTATTTAAGAATAAATAAATAGGACCGTGGCCTTTTCAATCGATTAATTTGTCTTGCCTCATTATTTATTTTATTATTTTCCGGGGTTGGGAGGCTAGGCTCCCATGGCTTTGTGGGGACGTGGCCTTGTGGGAGGTGGTGTGACTTGCAAGCCGGACTGACGCACAAAAAAGAGTCACAAATAGAAGAGGGTGTTTTCGGCCTTGAGCTGAAACAAATAAAGGACCTAAGCAGAAGGGGCGTGGCTTGTGGAAAGAGGCTTTCTGTAGGGGTGGGACTTGCAAACTGGACCAACACACTCACTGGCAGATGCAGAGTGGAGCTCATAGAGTAAGGTACAGGAAGTCCCATAGACTTGCATAAGACTTTACACAAAAACTGTGACCCTAGGGGTGGGTTAGGCTTAATTCAACTATACTATACTTTTATTTGATCTATAAGTAACATGTACCAAGTTTTATTGAAATATCTCTAGAGGTTTGGAAGTGATGCTTGATCATACACACATACACAAACACCCATAGCAACCAATCAGATTGCTTCTTTCGTTTTGCAGAGGCCTTTTCAAAAATTAAAGAACAAATCTGATTGGTTGCTATGGGCAACTCAGCAACTTTTCCTCTGGACAGGTTTTGAGAAATACACACACACATATACGTATATACAGGGCCGGACTGGCTTACCAAGATACGGGGAATATTCTCGGTAGGCCACTGCCCTCCATAGTATATAGCCCAAATGCAACCTAATGAATTGTCAAAAGGTTTAATAAAAACAAACTCAATTCCAAAAACTGTTCCCTTTTTTTGCTAAATTTCTATGTTCCCTTATATGCACCATTATATATAGGTTCATGGATGAAATTTGATTTGTAGCCTCCAGAAAATGTGGTGAAAGAATTCATACAATACTCAAAGAACACCTTGGAGAAAATAGACAAAGCTCGGGCTGAAGGATCTTACCATCAGGTGTGTACATTGCTCCTTATCCCGACCAATTTTATCTCTATTAGGGTATGTTCACATGTGCGGATTTACAGCGTATTTTACACTGCAAATCCGCTGGTGAAGGCCCCGCTCTATGCTGGCTTCACATGTGCCTGCTTGTAGCAGCAATACGCCGCTACCAGCAGATACACTGTGATGTGCGAGTTGCAGTATACTCGCATATTGGGGGAGCTCTCTGCCTAGCTCAGAGAAGGGAGAGCGTCTGCGATGTGCAAGTATGCCACGCACATCGCTGCACTGTGTCTGCTGGTAGCGGCGTATTGCCGCTACCAGCAGGCACATATAAAGCCAGCATAGAGCAGGACCTTCACCAGCGGATCCGCAGCTAAATCCGCTGCAAAAATCCGCGCGTGTAAATGTACCCTTAGGCTGAGTTCACATCACGTTCTACCACGGTTTTAGGTCCGGTGGGAAAACCGCATACAGGCAAAAATGAAATACTTTACATACGGGCCACATATGGCAGGGATACGGGAGTGCCCGGTTTTAGCTCCCTCCAGCCATATGCGGTCCCGTATTGCCTAAAACGTGATGTGAACCCAGCCTTACAAAGGTATCATTTCCAGGGATCAAGTCCTGGAAAAAAAAAGTATGAGAACTTACCCAAGATTTCCACTCAAGAACTGGTCCTGCTGGAGTCCTGCTAATGGGAACAGTGTTGTAAGATCCACAGCATAGTTTTAACCATGTATAGCCACCAGCACTTCCACCGCTTCCCAGGGTGGAGATGGCCATAGGGACCTATCAATGATACATACTCTCAGCACTGTGGTTGGGTAGAGGAAGGATGGGGGTCTTTGTTGCTATACAATTTTCCATTGGATAATATCTACTTATTTACTAACATGCTCTCAAAATTTGGCGTTTATTTGGTGAAACTTTGCCGTGAATGTCTCAAGAGGCAGGAACCGGTCTTGGCAGACACCAATATCTACATGCTTCAGATCCTGAGCATAAACTCTGAGGTGCTGTCCTACCTCCAGATGTTTGAGGAAGCTGCCGAGAACGCCAAGAAAATGGTGGATGGTTATTTGTAAGTTGTAAAAGCTAATCCTTCAAGTGAATAAGAAATATGGTTTAAAAAAATAGGCATAAAAAATACATAATAAATGTATTATAAGATGGAAGATACACATGTTGCAAGCATAGGAGATCTGAACAGAAACCCCACAATGCAATTGCAGGTTGTTAATAAATTTCTATGACAGCTGTATGCCTTCTGATGCTCTGTTTTTCTGTCAGCTCGTACAGCACCGATTGAACTGTTCACTGCAATGCAACAGTATTGCATTGATCAATACATTGTAGATTGTTTTGATCAGTATAAACAATCTAATGGTTGCTTCTAAAAGTCCCATTTGCAACAAAATGGTGTACAACTACAGATCATAATGCAAAAAAATTTGCCCTCATGCAGCCTTCCAGTCCTGCTGTATGCTCCAGAGGAAGTTGTGTAGTTCTTTCCAGTCTGACTACAGTGCTCTTTGCTGACACTCTTTTTTTTATTATAAAAGTACAAAACTTATACAAAAACACAAAACAAGCTTAACCAGCTATAACATAAATAAGAAATACACTGGTACCAAAGAACAAAAACAAAACCCTGCCTAACCGGCCAGCCCAGCTTTGCAAAAACCTAAAATATGCCAACCCACCTAACCGAACCACCCTCACACGTATACCAAAAATGAACATAAAAATAGCGCTTGGCTTATCAAAATATGAAAATAAAATTTAGCACTACCTGGCTACAACTCAAAACCATCCATATTCGGGAAACACAAAAAAAAAAAAAAAAAAATACAAAAGCACAACTTGGCTTAGCAAAATATTAACATAAACATAAAATTTAGCACTACCTGGCTACAAAAAAAAATAAAAAAAAAATAAAATTTTATAAAATAAACAACGTAGCAACATGATAAAATCAAGTAAACCACGTAACATAATAACTGGTCCGACTGCCATGACTACTGTAATGTTGTAATATAGAAACAAAATGAAAACAATATGTAAACAATATACATACAAAATCACATGAACATAATAATATAGTATTTAACTAAAAATAAATATATATACACTAAAGAAAACCTACAAAAACAATAGAAAACCCTACCAAAATCCCTACACTAAAACTGTACCCTCTCCCACACCACCCCTCCTGCACATGGGTCAGAGTCCATACCGTTCGTACACAAAGTCCTGTCCCTAACTGACCCATGTCAGGTCCCCAAAAGAAAAGCAAACACCACCACCCACAAATACACCCTCCCCACCTAGCACTCCTCCCAACCAACTTACACACAAACTTATACACACTAACATATACACACTAAACCAAAGCTACCTTAGGCCCAAGTTTGGTCGCCTGTAAGCCCTTCATACCATATCAGCTTAAAACAAAACAAAAAGCTAGCGTGTGCATGCATTAGCCCACCACCAGGAAGAAGGATGGCAGACTTGATACATCAAAATAATTTTAAACTCTTTCCCTAACTCCCCCCTACAATTTTCCCTAATTCTATCCCTCCATTAAAACTGACCCTGCTCTCACCCTATCACTATCCCTATAACACTGCCCCTAACCAAAATAAAGGTACTCTGCCTAAAAAGGTCTAGTACCTAGGGCACATCAAAAGAAAAACCTCTCCACAGGAGAGAAGCCCTACTGGTACCAAGACTGCCATACTCCAAAGAGCTGATCTTCCCGAGGTCACCGGTGATATTCCTACAGACCTCCACCTCAGAGAGGATTTTCTGTTGGGTCGACACTAAACACCGTGCGTTCCACGTGTAGTACCTAACCACTAAACTAACTAAGAATAAAGTGCCCCGATCTCGGCCACCCAGGTTCCTGAATGCCCCATAAGCCCACTCCGGATAGGTTAGGCCGGCAAGTTGACTCCAGCCGATGGAAGCGCCCACCCTGTTGTAAACCCCTATATTAAAGGGACAATGAAGCAGGAAGTGGTCCATGCTTTCCAGCGTGTCCCCGCACTCTTCTCGGGGACATCCCCGGTCATCAGAGTTCCTGCACTTCAGGTTGTCCCTTACATATAGCTTCCCCTGAAAGCAGCGCCAGGCCAAGTCCCAAAACTTCTGGGGGATCCTTTTCATGTTTAAAAGGTACAACCCCACCCTCAGATCCCGACCTGGGCAGTCCCTGAGCGCCAGAGGCTTCTGGAAATGGGTCAACAGAACCCGTTTGTCAAGGAACTGCCTTGACTGGGTCCTGATCTCCCACACTCCCAGACCCCACCGACGTATCGCCTTCAGAGTCGGGGTAGCGTAAGCCGGAAGATATCCATGTGGTGTACGGAGGTCCTTCACTCGCCCTCCTCTCTCCCATTCCTGGAAGAAAGCCCGAAACCATTCCCTGCAGGAGAGTACCCACGGAGGAGCCCTCTCTTTCCAGAGGTTTGCGATGTTAGCTTTCAAGAAGGTGTTCGTAAAGAACACCACAGGGTTTACCATAGATAAACCCCCTAGTCTCCTCGTGTGGTACGTAACCTCCCTCCTGACTAGGTTCATCCTGTTCCCCCATAACAGTTGGAAAAACAGGCTGTAGATCCTAGTGTAGTAAGCCTCTGGCAAGATACATACGCTGCCCAGATAGATAAACAAGGGGAGCAGGTACGATTTGATCAGGTGTACCCTTTCCCTGAGGGTCATAGACCAACCCTTCCACTGGTCCACCTTCTGAGCGGCATCCTGGAGCTTACCATCCCAGTTTTTGGTGGGATAATCATCCTGGCCGAATGTGATGCCTAATACTTTTGCTGATTCTTGGGGCCCTGGAAGGGTGTCCGGGAGATCAAACGTGGGATCCCCCCCTCCCAGCCAGAGACTCTCACACTTATCCCGGTTGATCTTAGACCCGGATGCCTCCGAGTAGCAATCCACCTCCGACATCACCACATCGACCTCCTCCTGTGAGGAGACGAAAATAGTGACATCGTCAGCGTACGCCACCACTCTCTGGGTGACATCCAGCTCCGCCAGACTCATCCCGACTCCCGCCAACGGCCCACAATCTACCCTCCGGACGAAGGGATCGATTGCGAACACGTATAAAAGCGGGCTCAAAGGACAACCCTGATGGACTCCGGACCCCACCTCAAAAGATCGACCAGACCAACCGTTCACCAGCGGGAAACTCTCTGCCCCTGCATACAAGATCTTAAGCCAATTAACAAAAGTACTCGGTAAGCCATATCTCAGGAGGACGGACCAGAGGTACTCGTGGTTCACCCGATCAAACGCCTTGGCCTGATCCAGGGACAGCAAGTACCCCTTCCAGAAACCCGCACTACTCCGCTCCACTGCCTCCCTGACACTAAGGACAGCACTTAAGGTGCTTCGGCCTGGAACAGAGCAGTGCTGAGTCCCCGAAAGGAGCCGGGGTGCAAACTTCACCAGCCGATTAAACAGTATCTTGGCCAGAAGCTTCCTGTCCGTATTGAGAAGAGCTATGGGCCTCCAATTCTCAATTCGGCTGGGATCTTTACCCTTTGACAGAAGAATCAGGGCTGACCTCCTCATTGACTTCGGCAGAGTGCCCGAGGAGAGACACTCATTGAATACCTCAGTCAAGAGGGGAGCTAAAGACTCCTTAAAGGTCCTGTACCACTCGGATGTTAAGCCATCCGGACCTGGCGACTTCTTAGGGGCAAGCCCCTCGATCGCCAGTCTCACTTCCTCTTCCCTGATTTTTTCTGCCAAAACAACAAGAGAGGAGTCTACCCCTGGCTCAGGAATGGTTTCAGCCAGGAAAGCCGACATCCTGTCTCAATCTAGATCCTTCCTTCCCAAGAGGTGCAAATAGAAGGATCTGACGACCTCCAAGATCCCTGATCTGGACCGATTCAGAGATCCCGTACTATCAATCAGTCCTGAAATGACTTTACTACTCACTGACATCTTACAGTTTCTGTAAGGGTCGGGCGAGCGGTACTTCCCGAAATCCCTCTCAAAAACCAAAGATGCGTGCCTATCGTACTGACACCTCATCAGCAAGGATTTCACTCTGGAGATATCCTCTCGGCTACCTCCAGTCGAGACGAGAAGCTCGAGTTTCCTCCTCAGACCCTGATACAAGCGATACCTGTTCAGGGACCTGAGGCTCGAGAGCTGGCGGAAGAACCCCGCAACCCGCTTCTTGAATATCTCCCACCACTCCAGCTTATTACTACAAAGATCCAGTAAAGGTACCTGACTCTGAAGAAAATCCTCAAAGGACTGTCTTACCTCCGCTTCCTCCAGGAGGGACGAATTCAGCTTCCAATAACCTTTTCCCATCCGGGGGGTCTCTGAAACATTCAGGGAAAACAAAATCATACAGTGATCGGAGAACTCCACCTCAACCACGGACACTGCGGAAGAGACGGCTTCCTCCTTCAAATAAAACCTATGTATTCTAGAACTGCGACTACCTTGATGATAGGTGAAACCCGCGTGGCCCGAGGGGCTCCGGATGTGGGCATCCTCTAGGCGAGCTTCTCTAGTTATGCTAATCAGTGCCACACTATCGCAAGTCAGTGGACCATTGGAGCCTCTCCTATCTTGGGACCTCGTGACATTATTGAAGTCCCCTCCAAAGATCACCTGCCGACTCGTAAAAAGAAAGGGCTTAATCCTCATAAAGAGATCTTTACGGCCCCGCTTAGTTTGCGGGGCGTAGATGTTAATGAGTCGGAGCTCCTGTCCCTTCATGAAGACATCTAAGATCAGGCACCTCCCCATTTCTAATTCAATAACCCGTCGGCATTCAACAGGAGCGGTAAAAAGGACCGCCACCCCACTATACGACTCAGCCGCAAGAGACCAGTGGGAGGGGCCGCGCCTCCACTCTCTCCTGGCTTTTACCAGGGAGGCTAGATCTGACAACCTGGTCTCCTGCAGATACAAAATGTCGGCTTCAACATGGCCGAGAAAATCAAAGGCTGCAAATCTAGTCGTATCCGACTTTATGCTGGCACAATTAATAGATGCCAGCGTCAATGGGGTGAGTGCCGCCATACAGGGTGATTGAATTAGATGGCCTCACCCTTTATTTCTTTTTCCCCTTCTTTTTAGCCCCCTCATCCCCCGAAGACGACGAAAGGGCAGGACCACTCTTACATCTTTTTTTAGACTCCGATTGGTCCATAAGGTCACCGTGTCCGTCCAGCCCCGGTCTAGCCCTGCCCTCTGAGGAAGGTGCCTCGACAGGACAGGGCCCAGTTCCCCCCAGAGGCTCTTTCTCCCGAGGCACCCCGCCCTCACCTTCCCCCTCCAAGGAGGGGGAGGAGATGGTATCGAGGACGAGGTACCGGTTTGACAGGTCAATCAGAGGGGGGGCAGCCAGGCTTCTGCTTTGGACCTGGCCCGTAGTACCAGGAGCTTCAGAGGGCTCTGACCTCTTCTTTCTCCCTTTCCTATTGCCCTTTTCTTTCTTTTTGGGCCTCACCCCACTCTCCTCATCCACACTTTCATAGTGGGAGGAATCGGAAGCGTCGGCCATATTGCTTTCCTCTCTGTGAAGTCTCCTGATCTCCTCATCCAGCACATTCTCCACCAGGGCTTCAGCAGTTACAGGGCCAGCTTCAGGAGCAGGGACTGAAGCTACCCCCGCCACCTGGGCACTCTCCAGCTCCCTACTCCTTCTACGATTTTCCTCCCGCCTTAGTTTGGCAGGGCCCTTTTTCCTCCTCACTAGCCCTGTTGCGCCCCCATCCCTGCCCGTACCCTCCCCAGCCGAGGCAACTTCACAGCTCTCCTCAGCTGGAGCGGCCGCTGCATGGGCGAAGGCGCTAGGACAACGGCTGAAAGGGTGTCCGAGGACACCACACAGGTGGCACCGGATCTGCCGACAGGATGCGGCCAGATGACCCACCCCACCACACAAAGCGCAGACCTGCACAGTACAGGCTGCGCTAAAGTGGGTGGGGCTGCCACACCTGTGACAGACCTTAGGCTGCCCCTGGTAGAAGACCTGGATCCTATCACGTCCAAGGAAGGCGGCTGACGGAATGTGGGCAACCGTACTCCCTGAACGCTTGAGTTTGACGGAAAACGTCCAGGCCCCGGACCAGATCCCGTGCTCATCCAAGTTTTTCTTGGGCATGTCCGTCACATCCCCATACCGTCCGAGCCAGGTCATGATATCATAACAAGAAAGTGACTCGTTACGGGTCAAAACGGTCACCTTCTTGACAGCATTCTGACGGGAAATCGCCTTTACGGCGAACTCCCGCCAGCCGGGCTCGTTTTTTGCCACTTCGTAGTTTGACCAGAAGAGTTCGAGACCCTCTGGCCGAACAAAACTGACATCAAACTCAGACGAACCGTAGGGGTGGATCAGGGCAAAGATGTCACATGCCCTGAATTCCATCTGGAGGAGGAGCTCAACCACTTTAGCGCGAGGCGGGCACGCATCCTCGCCCCTCCAAATCAGACGGACCACATTCCTACGGTTATTGTCCTGCCCGGTTGTCGGGAGGGACCAGACCACCTCCCCATTCCGCTCTCGGAAAGCCCTCAAACCGTGCCTCTCTATCCAGAAAGACAGGTCGACCTCACCCCTCCCCTCTACCTGGATCGACCTGTCGCCCCTACGCAGAGCCTCCAGGAGGCGCTGTTGCAAGTGGCCTCCAGAGCCGGCCGGAGACGGGGACCCCCCTGAACCCCCGGCAGCGACATTAGCATAACTTCTAGGAGCAGTCACTACCGGGGGGGGGGCAGCCGGACCAGACCCAGACCCATCAGTACAGCCACTCACACCACTACTCCCATCTTTATTCCCATCCATACCAGACTTCCCATTCTTACCACTACTACTCCCACCATCATTCACTCCACTTACACTCCTCACATCCACAGCTCTACTACACTCAGCATTCTCACATCCTCCACTCTTTTCCTGCCTAATGGATTCTGGGCTGGCTGGGACCTGTAGTACTGCTGGTCTTATTATGGTTTTCTGTGCTGGGGTCGATGCTGCTGCTGCCGGGGTCGACACTGATGACTCCTCCTCCATATGCGATGACACCTCCTGAGTCTGGGGCTGCCCCTCAAAGCGCACCCCAGCTCCTCCCACAGCGCCATCGCTTGGTTTGCCTAACCACACAGGCTCTGCAGGGGATATCGGTGCCCGGACACTCCCCCCCCTCACAGAGGAGTGCCCCGCAGCACCCACAGAACACACAGTACTCGGGGGACCGCCCCCCGAGCACACAGACACTCCGCTCTCCGCCACCGGTGCCCGGACACTCCCCCCCCCTCACAGGGGAGTGCCCCGCAGCGCCGGTAATGCCCACAGTTCTCGGGGAACCGCCCCCCGAGAACACAGCAGCAAAACTCGCCTCTGGCACTGGGACACGCCCCTCGCCACCCTGACTGCTGGAAAGGGACAAACATGTACTTTACTGTCTCCTGAGTCTTCTGCTTCTTACGCTTTACTGCCACATCATCACACTGGTCATCTCCAAAGGTAAAGTTCTGGAGGTGGGCTGGGGACTCCTGCATAACAATCGCCCTCAGTAATCCCCCAGCCTCACTCTCCAGTTCATCCTCCTCGCTCTCACTTAATGGAAGCGCCACCTGGGCTGGCTCTATGTAGCTGTCCTGGGTGTTATAGGGAGTAGCTACAGGCAAGACATCCATTTCCACCACTTGTGCTCTTTCTCCCACATTCTCCTCCTCCTTCTTCTTTATGCCTTCACCATCCACACTTTCTTCACCGCCACTACTCTCCCCATCATCCACCTCCACCTTACCTGGGGATTTCATGGCGGCAAACCGGTTGTTGTTCTGAAGCTTCTCCTTGAAGAGACCGCTCCCCTCCAAGATCTCTGCTCTCCTCTCCTCCAGCTGCACAATCTCAGCCTTCGGTGCTGAGATCTTTCTTCTTAGCTCTGGTCTGCTCTTTTTGGGCGCAGTGTTCACCAGATTCTGAGCCCCTTGCAGATCTTGTCTGGCCAACTTCAGCTCCTTGCCACAGCGATCATATTCAGCAAACCGCGCGGCCATGCGGGAGCAGTAGGTGGCGCTGGACTCCTTGGGCCCTCTCTCTGCCCACAACTCCACACTTCTCCTTCTTGCTTTTCTTTCACCAGTCCTCTGGCTGGCAACCGTTGCCGGGGGTGTAGAGCCTGCATTGCTGCAGACTCTGCCAGATCTTCTCCCCCCGGCCGGAATGGCTGTTGCTGTTTGCTCTCCACCCCCCGCCAGCCTTGAAGAACGGGAGGTGGAGGCCAGGGACACCATGCAGGAAGGCTCTCCCGAGGAGGCTGCCACACTCCTGGGGAGGCTGATGAAACACCTGCTCTGGTCTGCTGGAAGTCTCTGGAGCTCACACAAAGAGACACACCTGAATGAGCTGCACACTGAACTGCTCTGAACTACAGGAAGTGCTCTCTGCTGACACCTCTGTCCATGTCAGGAACTGTCCAGAGCAGGAGAGGTTTGCTATGGGGATTTGCTCCTGCTCTGGACAGTTCCTGATACGGACAGAGGTGACAGCAAAGAGCACTGTGATCAGACTGTAAATAACTACACAACTTCCTCTGGAGCATACAGCAGCTGATAAGTACTGGAAGCTGATTAGGATTTTTAAATAAAACTTATTTACAAGTGTTTGTAATTTTCTGGCATCAGTTGATTAAAAAATATTTCCCCTCAGGAGTACCCCTTTAATAGAATGGTAATAATATATATTTTTTAGTTTGGTTATACTGACTAGTGTTGAGCGACATAGGCCATATTCAAATTCGCGATAATTCGCGAATATATGGCCGAATATTAGTCATATATTCGTCATATATTCGCGTTTTATTTTCGCATATGCGAAAATTAGCATATGCTAAAATTAGCATATGCGAAAAAAAGCAAATGCAAATTTTAACATATGCGAAAATTCATATGCCAGTCTCACACAGTAGTATTAGAGCCTTCTTTACACCACACAAGCTGGAAGCAGAAAGGGATGATCACTGTGATGTGTAATATGAAAAAAAAAAAGTACGGAATCGCGAATATATAGTGCTATATTCGCGAATATTCGTGAATTCGCGAATATGCAATATTCGCGAATAAAATTTGCATTGCGAATATTCGTGAGCAACACTAATACTGACATGTATACTGTAAGTGGATAGTGGTCTACGTGGTAAGTAGGCCAAAAACTAGAACTGATGCTCTGCAATGATACATTTATCTCTCATGAAGATGAGAGACATATAAAATAATTGACCAGCTTACGGATGTGGAATCATGCTTTGGAACCTTTTGGCAACTGGTGTATTAAAGGGTACCTTTCATAAAAAAAAAAACTTTTGATATATTATAGATTAATGTATGAAGAATAACTTTCCAATTGCATGTTATTAAAAAATATGCTTCTTTCTATTTAATTTTCCACTTAAAAAATATGACCACTAGAGGTCTCCCTATCAGTCCTGGCCGCAAGCCCTTTTTTTTTTTATAGATTTCGGACTCATGCTGGAGTCCTAAATCTCAGACTGGAGCCGGGACACAGACAAACTCAGCACTGCTCCCTGCCTGTCAATCAGCCAGGCAGGAGCCAGTACTGTGCTCGTAGCACAGCAGGGCATACTCCTGACTCTTCCTTACTGCATGCCCTCATTCATTTTACTATCTAAGCTCCGATCTTTCTTCTCTTTGCACATGAAGTTGTAAACAGAGAGGAGAAGATTCAGAGTTGCCAGCTGAGCTTGTCTGTGTCCCGACCTCAGATTTAGGACTCCAGCATGAGTCTGAAATCTATAAAAAGGGCTTGCGGTTAGAACTGGTAGGGAGACCTCTAGTGGTAATTTTTTTCAAAGTAAAAAATAAATAGAAAGAAGCATATTTTTTTAATAACATGCAATTGGAAAGTTATTCTGCATAACTTAATCTATAATATATCAAAAGTTTTTTTTGATGAAAATTACCCTTTAAAATACAAATATATAAGGTGAGGCGCTTTTACTAATAATCACTTTATTTCCAACAGGAAAATATACCATCCAAACAATGCCCAGCTTGGGATGGCCATAATGAGGGCTGGGGTCACACATTGGCATGCTGGACTCATTGAAGTTGGCCATGGGATGATCTGCAAGGCTTTTGCTATCCTCCTTATTACTCATGGACCCTCTCACCCTATTACCAAAGATCTGGAGGTGAGTCCGTTATATCTGTCACTGAGCTTATATACAAGTTATAGGCCAAAGAGCGATCCCATGTGAGTTCTGATGGTCCTCTGGTAGCCAGTTATTGGGCATTGCATTGATTGGCATAGGTGATTATATTGTGAGTAGATAGGAGTGGTAACATCTCTATTGTCTCTCTATAGGCGATGCGTGGTCAGACAGAAATGGAGCTGAGGATGTTCCGGGAGAATGAATATGTCTATTACAAGATGAGAGAAGCCGCTCTCTCCAACAAACCCTTTCAGGTTATGGAAGAGCCAGCAAATGAGGCTCCACCAGCCATCTTCAATAAGAAACCATAGGCAGACATGACCCCTCCATTCTTCTGATCCTTCCATCCCTGACCAGTGTCCAATCCACAGTGCAGATCTATCAAGACGCTACCACAACGAGAAGAAATATCTATTGATATACAAATGTACAGGCTTGATCTGCTTGGAGTGTTAAAGAGGTACTCCACTGGAAAACATTATTTTTAAATCAACTGGTGCCAGAAAGTTAAACAGATTTGTATATCACTTCTATTTAAAAATCGTAACCCTTCCAGTACTTATCAGCTGCTGTATGTCCCAGAGGAAGTTCTTTTCTTTTTGAATTTCCTTTCTGTCTGACCACAGTGCTCTCTGCTGACATCTTTGTCCATTTTGGGAACTGTCCAGAGTAGAAGCAAAGCCCCACAGCAATCCTCTCCTGCTATGGACAGTTCCTAAAACGGGCAGAGGTGTCAGCAGAGAGCACTGTGGTCAGACAGAAAGGAAATTCAAATAGAGGAGAACTTCCTGTGGAACATACAGCAGCTGATAAGTTCTGGAAGGATTAAGATTTTTTAATAGAAGTAATTTACAAATCTGTTTAACTTTCTGGCACCAGTTGATTAAATTTTTTTTTCCAGGGGAGTACCCCTTTAAAGGGGTACTCCACTGCCCCAGCGTTCGGAACAAAATGTTGCGAACGCTGGGGCAGTGGAGTACTCCTTTAAGTAATATATGAAGCCAATGTCTGTAAATGATTAGTTGATGTTTTCGATGCTCAATAAAGATGGTCTATTCATTTCTATTTATTTCTAGGGTCTGGCCGTACACCTGGGGCATCTCAAAATGGATGTCTTTTTTCTATTTACCATTCAGATCAGCAGAGGTGTTGCTAGGTCTCCAAACGATGTGGGGCTAAACCCTGTTGGGTGTGGCTATGTGAGGATAGGGTTGCCACCTTGCTGGTATTTTACCGGCACAGCCAGTATTTTGCCCACCTTGACGGTATTTTTATACTAGAAATAACGGCACTGCACAAAGAACTTCTTAACAGGTCTGTATAATAGTCACTTGGTCATAAGTCATGTACCCCTATTCATTGTATAGCCAACAAACTAAGCAAGAAAGTCTTGTAAATGTTATATTTGTCTAAAAGTGTTTTATGGTCTTTGAGATGGTCATATTAGATCCTAGGGAAGGTTTGTAGATGGGGGCAAAAGTGCCAAAGCTTTCTAGGCAACTCCAGATTTTTAATGTTTCTATAGGGTCAGAGACAAACAACTAGAAAGTAACTTTAAAGATGACCTGTCATGATCTTGTTAAATGTTATTATCCTCCCAGTTCACTGCCTCCATCATGATAAACCACCTCCTGCCTCAATTTTTAATTTAATATTTTTTAGTTTTCTACCTTGATATTGCTCTGTATTGTGGTAGGGCCTTGGGGGTGTAGTGTGGTTGGGGTGTTGCTTCGGTATATGAGGGGTTAATTTAACCCCTGTCAATCGTGACGCCGGGGTGAGGGTTAATACGCTGAGGTAAATCTTCGGCCTATCGCCACCCTTCCCAGAAATGATAGGTGCGTGCTTAAAGGAATGAAGGTCCACAATAGAGATGAAATTGAACTTGTATAAACTTTACTGAGGTACTTGCGGTACATCCAATTAACAGCAACAGTCTTAGCAATACAGTCTCTATGTAGTGCGGCAGTGATTGACAGATGCTGGGGACCATTGACTTATCCAAAGGACTAGTAGAATTAGGATTGATACAGAGATCCGTTCAGATTTAGGGGTCTGTTTGGGTCCGGTGATCTTGCAGACTTAACAGGGATTGAGATAACTCACAGTTTTGCAAGATGGCCGTTGCCGCAAGGCTTGGACCTGGTCACTGCTGACGACAGCTGCGCAGATCCTCCTCTATCAGCAGCCCACGAGGAAAGAGAGCGAGTAATGGCCGCCGCTCCCTTATATGGGCAGGGCCGTTTTGGATTGGTCCGTGTCAGCTGTCACTCACCGTTACAATGCATGGTGGGCGATCACCTGACTTCCTCCAAAGGTCCCTGAACCATAAACCATAGAGTTTTGGAACGCATCACGTGACCCGCAGGTCCTGCGACACTACAACAAGGTAAGTACACTTTATTTACATATTTACACATTGAATTTGAATAATTTTAACTATTAAAGGGGTGACAAGGGGCTAACTATAGATGAGGACCCCACCGGTACCTAGGGACTCTGACTTTGAGTACCTCACCACAAGGTAATGGATGCAATCCGGTACCGGGATACCACAAACCCCCTTACTTAAAACAAGTCGACCCCAACGCCTGTCCCCTAAGGTAGAGGAACTAGGGCAGGTAGAACAGGATTGCTAACTAGACAGAATCTATATCCTGACAAAACTTTTAGAACACATTAGGTACTTTTAAACCTACCAGATATTCTTTTTTTCTAGGCATTTTAAATATTTTTAGACTAGTAATCCTACTAGACACTTATAAAGGCTTCCTGGACAATTATGAAGCTATCTAGACCTTTAGTTTCTAGCTTCTTAGACATTTTAATTAAGCTTACTATACATTCTAAGCTTACTAAACAATTAGGCAGCTATCTGACATTTAGTTGCTAGCTCCTAAAACATTTTGTTTTAGCTCTCTACACATTTTACGAGGCTAACTAGACATTAGTACAGCTCTGTATACATTTAGCTTCAAGCTGACTAAACAATTTTATTATCTTACACAATTTTTTTCTTTTTGCCAACAATGCGTTACCTGTTAGTACACGAAAGGTATACTGGCTAGCCGGAAGCTAGGTCACAGTAAGACTGGCTGCTAGGGTCTATCCGCTACACGCTACTTACCCCTAGAGCACTTCAAAATAACCTATCAAGGTTACCTTTAGAACTACATGTTTAATTCTATACTCGCAAGAGCACCTACTGGCCAGGTAGAGCATCTCACACACGCAATACAGAGAAGAGAAATATGAGTGTACCTAACAGTGGCAGGAATTGGGCTACAATTCCTAAGTGTTTTCTTGAAATGTGAGATACATTTTGTTTTTGTGTATGTACCGAAGTAGAATGAGGTAGTACATTTAAGTGAGTAGTCTAGAGTACTATGTGTGCAAGTACTATCTTAAGGGTAGGTTACCCTATTATTTTTATTGAGACAGGTGCTAGCGATTGGCGACTAGAAACAATGTCACTCTCGGAGGAGCCAAGAGATTCACCCATTGAGCAACTACTAAAACACCTTTGAGCATTTTTATACCTTTGTATGTACATGTGTACAAGTATTATCTACATTTTTGTGTTTGGTGTACACGTGCATATAGCGGGCTATTTTCTGTGTACAACCTTTACTTACTTTTTATGTACACAGACATGAAGCTACTTTTCTTGTGTACAAGAACCATATACATTTTTATGATACATTTATTAACACTCCAACAAGGTTCAGGCACATACACCTGATAAGTGCAACATTTAGCAGAGAGTCCCATAAATATAGGGTTATGTACATAAAACGGACGTGTAAGGATCTGCAGTCCACCTACAGTAGGAGTCTATGGGAAACACGGCTTTACCACACTTACAAATCTCCTACTGGCTAGGAGTCTCTTGACCTGATGATCAGGCACAAAGCTTAATGGTTACGTTAATGAACTTAAAACTGGAACAATCTTAGCACAGTCCTGCTAGGCACATGTCTTGAACTTTTCTGTTACTGAAAAATAAAAGTGGTTAACAAGAGAAACAACAGGACATTACTTTAGAGTCTCTTTAGAGGATGTTCTTCCTCACTCTTCTTGTGCCTCTCTGGGTTCCCCTATATCTGCCAAAATTTGGAGCAGGGGAGGAGTTAATGTAACTCTCCCACACCACATTGGTGAAAGTAGAATGGGCAACAGTAGGATTTAAGGTGACCAGAGGCTCACTGGCCGGAATGTAAATGGGGCAATAGGGCTTGAGCACCATCTCCAAATTAGGAGTGGGCCAAAACACTTTCGCCGGTACCCTGGAAGCAGGCAAACTCTCCATGTCAGAAGAGGGGCTTGGTACATACGTCGGTACCTGTGCAGGAGGCAAACTCTCATTGCTCCGAGAGGGCCTAGGTACATGCGTTGATACCTCTGGAACAGACAAACTCTCATTGCTCCGAGAGGGTCTAGGTACAGTCTTTGTTGCCCGAAATTTAGGCTTACTTTCTTGAACTTGCGCAGGACTTGGCACTTTACTGTACACAGAAGATGATTGATGCTGTAGAGGTTCCTCCTCCTTGAGTACGTTGGTGGAGGCATCAGGAGCAGACTATTTCTGCCTCAGGTTGAAAGGATCCGATTCCCAATCTGTAGACGGAAAGTATTTGAAGGGAAGCTGTGTTGGGGCTGTTGGTCTTGTGACCGCTGCAGTCCATTCTCCACACAGGCTCTGGACGGGGGTGTACTCCACAATTTCACCCACCTCCAAGGAGTAGAACTTTTTATGGAGATATGGCCTCTGTACTGCTCGCCGGTTTACGAGGATGGTTTGCCCTGTGTGGCAATCTAGGAGTGTCCCATAACCTCTGACCTTGTCGAACTTGGCCACAGTTGCTCTTCGCCGTTCTAGAGGCTCCTCCCCTTCTCGGGGATGGTCCCATTTGCGGATGAATAAAGCTTCCATTTCTTTAGTATTCTCCTGGTAGCGAATTCTTTCCTCAGGAGGCAAATGCACATGCTTAGGGGCGTACAGTTCTCTCTGTTGGGCCTTTAATCTGTCCATTAGTTCAGCCAGCTCGGCTTCTTGACGGGCCCTTTCCCTCTATGTGCAGCTGGAATTGGTGGGAGTGGCTTCCCAGGTATAGGTTGAAGAACCGCGTGCATATACTCAATGAGTCCCAGCTCGTCCCCTAAGATCCACTGGGGCAATTCTGGTGAGCATGGTCGTGCACTTGGCAAAGTAGATAGAGGTATTTTAGCTGCAGGGCTGGAGGACCTCTGGGGGGGTACTCACTGCAGACTCCTCCGATGGGATCTCAGCCCACGAGTCCCAAGTTCTGTAGTGAGGGGACAGTCTCACCGGCGATGCACCTCCAGGTGTCCCTGCGCTTGTCGTCATCACCATGCAATGGGGGAAGAGTGCAGGCCCCCTATTCATCTAATGACAACCGCTGCAGACGGTCAGCAAGTTCTTGGAAAAGTCGGGCTGCGACTGCCACAACTTTCCGCTGTTCCGGCGCCATTTTCCCATCTTCACCATGTGGAATGCTGCTCTCCGCCTTGTCTGTACTCTCCGGCTCCCTGTGCAGACTGAAGAGGTCGCTGTGCGTGGCGTCTTTTATAGTGGGTTTCTCCAAAATGGCGGCCGGCAGGAAGGACCTCATCGGTGCAGCCCCGACTTCCGGTCCCTCCAGAGACGACTCCTGTATCTCCAAGTTCCCTTTTGGCTGCGATACAGCAACTTGGCAGCCACGCCCAGGGGCTTCTTCGCGTGCTTTTCCGGCAGCAGTTTAGCTCCGCCTGTGCTGACCGGACCAGAGGATCGCAGCATGAACTCATTGCGCAGTTTACATTGCATCTTAGTTGCAGATAACTTTTCGTCTCCCCCCCTTACTTTTCTCTTGGCCCCTTTGTATGGCACACGGACACCGCTCCCGTACACAACAAAACGGTTCACAGCACATGAATAAAGTTCGTTACTTGGGGGGGAGTACACCTTCACTAGTGGCAACAGTAGTAGGCACACACCCGAATCCTGTTCGTGCGACGCCAAAAAGGCTTTGTGGTAGGGCCTTGGGGGTGTAGTGTGGTTGGGGGGTTGCTTTGGTATATGAGAGGTTAATTTAACCCCTGTCACTCGTGACGCCAGGGTGAGGGTTAATACGTTGAGGTAAATCTTCGGCCTATCGCCACCCTTCCTATAAACGATAGGTGCATGCTTAAAGGAATGAAGGTCCACAATAGGGATGAACTTTAACTTGTATAAACTTTACTGAGGTACTTGCGGTACATCCAATTAACAGCAACAGTCTTAGCAATACAGTCTCTATGTAGTGCGGCAGTGATTGACAGATGCTGCGGACCATTGACTTATCCAAAGGACTAGTAGAATTAGGAATGATGCAGAGATCCGTCCGGATTTAGGGGTCTGTTTAGGTCTGGTGATCTTGCAGACTTAACAGGGATTGAGATAACTCACAGTTCTGTACGAAGGCCGTTGCCGCAAGGCTTGGGCCTGGTCACTGCTGACGACAGCTGCGCAGATCCTCCTCTATCAGCAGCCCACAAGGAAAGTGAGCGAGTAATGGCCGCCACTACCTTATATGGGCAGGGCCGTTTTGGATTGGTCCGTGTCAGAACTCATTGCTCTAGACCCTCGGACTCATTTTTATAAAGCCTATGTTGCATAACTATATCAGTCCATGGCCCACACACAATCTGATCTGGTCGGATAACTTTCCACCCCTCTGCTGTGTCCTCAACTTACAGTCCTTACTTCACTATACCTTGTATATTTGTGCTTGGCTGCTTTTCCCCTTTGAAAAAATGACCACTAGGGGTCTCCCTACCAGTCCTTTTTTTTTTTTATAGATTTCAGACTCATGCAGGAGTCCTAAATCTCAGACCGCTGTCGGAACACAGACAAACTCAGCACTTCTCCCTGCCAGGGAGCAGTGTGGAGCTTGTCTGTGTCCCGGCTGCAGTCTGAGATTTAGGACTCCTACATGAGTCTGAAATCTAAAAAGGACTGGTAGGGAGACCCCTAGTGGTCATTTTTTCAAAGTGGAAAATTAAATAGAAAGGCATATTTTTTAATAACATGCTATTGGAAAGTTATTCTGCATACATTAATCTATAATATATCTAAAGTTTTTTTGATGAAAGGTACCATTTAAGAGTGAGAAGCAGTGTAAACCGGGTGACCCTGCCTGCCCAATGGGAACCCCTAAATTCGTTAGTATATAGTGTAGTGGGGAAGGAGTTTAGTGCAAGTCACTGGTGTGTGCTGAGCTCCAGTGTGGAAAGGAGGTGAAGTTGTGTGTGGAGAAATCCTGAGGGAAGCCTAAGAAAATCTCTTCTTAAGTCAACCCAGCCATTCGCAAGTGTTCCCCCTGTACAACAGAAAGTCAAGCCCTGGTGGTGAAGGTAATTGGACATTGTCAGAACCCTAGCCGGCTTGGAGAATCTACAGTCTCTAAGCTCAAGTCAGTATTAATCACGTGGGTGAAAAGCACCATAAGTTCCAGCAAGGCAACAGGGCTCCTAAAGGGTTACACTGCAACTCTTCCACTCCATACTGTCTGTGTAATACCATTTGCAGCCTGCTCAGTAAAAGTTATACATAACGCAACGTTGGTGAGTTTCTTTGCTCCCTGTGTCTGGCCCAGGAGAAGCTGTCTCCACCTCGGACTGTGTGTAGGCTAACGGTTCCCTGGCGTCACAAAGTTGTAAGAAATCCTTGCACCCCCGTGTCACCACAGTAGAACCTAGAAACATTGCACAATATTGTGTGTTTTTCTATAGTATTCGACATAAATGCACTTGTTTTACATGTTCAAAGGTATGTCTATATAAAAGAAATAAATAAAAGAGAACATATTTTACAATTCCTACCTTTAAAAAGTATTCACATAAGGAAAAAAAAGGAAAAGGTGAAAAATTTGCTGTTTAAAAGTGAAATCTATTATAAAGCATCCATTAGGCTTGGTTAGCATTTTTAATAGGACGGACACAGAGGAAAGCTATAATGTCAAAATGTGTTGTTGGACCCACTCACGGTTTTGGCAAAATTTTTTGATAAAAGTACTTTACGTGAACCGAGCCCAATGGGGGTGTTTCAGCTAAAGACATTAACAGATCATTTTAAATTTTGTGTCTTCGTTTTTAAGGTCTTGTGTAGAGTTAGTCAAGTTAGTCTTGTACTATAATACACCTGCTTATGTACAGGAATATAACTTCTATAATACTGCCTCCTATGTACAATAATATAACTACTAATATACTGCTCCTATGTACAAGAATATATCTACAAAAATACTATCTCATATGTACAAGAGTATAACTACTATAATACTGCTCCCATGTAAAATAATATAACTACTATAATACTGCTCCTATGTACAAGAATATAACTACTATAATAGTGTCCCTATGTACAAGAAAAGAGCTACCATAATACTGCTTCTATGTACAAGAATATAACTACTATAATACTGCCTTCTATGTACAAGAATATAACTACTATAATACTGCTCCTATCTATGAAAATAAAACTACTATAATACTCCCCTGTATATACAAGAAAATAACTTCTATAATACTACCTCCTATGTACAAGAATATAACTACTATAATACTGCATCCTATGTACAAGAAAATAACTACTATAATACTAACTACTATAATACTATCTCCTATGTACAAGAATATAACCACTATAATACTGCTCCCTATGCATAAGAATATATCTACTATAATACTGCCTCCTATGTATGAAAATAAAACTACTATATTACTGCCCTGTATATACAAGAATATAACTACTATAATACTGCCTCCTATATAAAAGAATATAACTACTATAATACTATATCCTATAAGCAAAAATATGGACTTTTTTGTACTTTATTTATATGTATTTGAAGCATTACTACTAGAAATAGCAATGGCAATTTCTGCATGTGATATCATAAAGTATAGAGTCATTTTTTTCATATTATAGGAGTTTATTTTACATAGTAAAAGTAATAACAGCATTCTCATCTATGCGACCTTCTTGCTTACTGCCTTGTAGACAATGTCTTTCACAGTCATGATCTGAGAGGTAAAAGGGAGAGATGGTAAATATTAGAAATGTAGGCATGTGATATATAGGTGTCTGCATATACTATATCATGAAATTCAATGAAGTCCATTTATTGCTAAAGAGCTGCCCGTCTATCACCCAAATTCTCTAAAAAAATTAGCAAAAAGGATAATTAGTGCTAATGTAGCATAGCTGAATTTTAAAACCTCTACATTTTTGCGCAGTAATAATTTAGAATAGTTTAGAACAGTGGTCTCCAAACTGAGAACCTCCAACTGTTCCAAAACTACAACTCCCATTGAGTTCCAAGAATATACACTGCTCAAAAAAATAAAGGGAACATTAAGATAACAAATCCTAGATCTGAATGAATGAACTAATTGTATTAAATACTTTCGTCTTTACATAGTTGAATGTGGTGACAAAATAATCACACAAAAATTATCAATGGAAATCAAATGTATCAACCCATGGAGGTCTGGATATGGAGTCACACTCAAAATCAAAGTGGAAAACCGCACTACAGGCTGATCCAACTTTATGCAATGTCCTTAAAACAAGTCAAAATGAGGCTCAGTAGTGTGTGTGGCCTCCATGTGCCCGTATGACCTCCCTACAATGCCTGGGCATGCTCCTCATGAGGTGGCGGATGGTCTCCTGAGTGATGTCCTCCCAGACCTGGACTAAAGCGTCCGCCAACTCCTGGGCAGTCTGTGGTGCAACGTGGTGTTGGTGGATGGAGCGAGACATGATGTCCCAGATGTGCTCAATCGGATTCAGGTCTGGGGAATGGGCGGGCCAGTCCATAGCATCAATGCCTTCCTATTGCAGGAACTCCTGACAAACTCATGCCACATGAGGTCTAGCTTTGGCTTGTATTAGGAGGAACCCAGGGCAAACCGCATCAGCATATGGTCTCACAAGGGGTCTGAGGATCTCATCTCGGTACCTAATGGAAGTCAGGCTACCTCTGGCAAGAAAATGCCACCACACACCATTACTAACCCACCACCAAACCAGTGAAGCTGGAGGATGTTGCAGGCAGCAGAACGTTCTCCACGGCATCTCCAGACTGTGTCACGTCTGTCACATGTGCTCAGTGTGAACCTGCTTTCATCTGTGAAGAGCACAGGGCGCCAGTGGCAAACTTGGCAATCTTGGTGTTGTCTGGCAAATGCCAAACGTCCTGCACGGTGTTGGGCTGTAAGCACAACCCCCACCTGTGGATGTTGGGCCCTCATACCACCCTCATGGAGTCTGTTTCTGACCGTTTGAGTGGACACATGCACATTTGTGGCCTGCTGGAGGTCATTTTGAAGTTCTCTGGCAGTGCTCCTCCTTGCACTAAGGCGGATGTAACGGTCCTGCTACTGGGTTGTTGCCCTCCTACAGCCTCCTCCACATCTCCTGATGTACTGGCCTGTCTTCTGGTAGCGCCTCCATGCTCAGGACACTACGCTGACAGACACAGCAAACATTCTTGCCACAGATCGTATTGATTTGCCATCCTGGATGAGTTGCACTCCCTGAGCCACTTGTGTCAGTTGTGGACTCCGTCTCATGCCACCACTAGAGTGAAAGCACCGTCAGCATTCAAAAGTGACCAAAACATCAGCCAGGAAGCATAGGAACTGAGAAGTGGTCTGTGGTCTATAATACTGCCCCTATGTACAAGAATAAAACTACTATAATACTGCCCCCCTATGTACAAGAAAATAACTACTATAATACTGCTCCCATGTAAAATAATATAACTACTATAATACTGCTCCTATGTACAAGAATATAACTACTATAATAGTGTCCCTATGTACAAGAAAAGAGCTACCATAATACTGCTTCTATGTTCAAGAATAAAACTACTATAATACTGCCCCCTATGTACAAGAAAATAACTACTATAATACTGCTCCTATGAAAAATAATATAACTACTATAATACTGCTTCTATGTACAAGAATATAACTACTATAATAGTGTCCCTATGTACAAGAAAAGAGCTACTATAATACTGCCTCCTATGTACGATAATATAACTACTATAATACTACACCCTATGTACAAGAATATAACTACTATAATACTGCTCCTTTATACAAGAATATAACTACTATAATATTTTTTCTATGTACAAGAATATAACTACTATAATACTGCTATTATATATATATATATGTGTGTGTGTGTGTGTAGGCCTCCATACTGCCTCTATTTGTAATTATAGGCCCCTATCCTGCCCCCATACATAGTTTTAGGCCCCTATCCTGCCCCCATACATAGTTGTAGGCCCCTATACTGCCCCCATACATAGTTGTTGGCCCCTATACTGCCCCCATATATAGTTGTAGGCTCCTATACTGCCCCCATATATAGTTGTAGGCTCCTATACTGCCCCCATATATAGTTGTAGGCTCCTATACCTCCTCATAGATATTTGTTGGCCCCCATTCTGCCCCTATATATAGTTGTAGGCCCCTATACTGCGATATATATTGTTATAGGCCTCTTCTGTACCCCATATAGTTGTAGGCCCCCTCCTCTAAGCCCCCATTTATAGTAATAGGTAGGCAGCCCCCACAGATATACTGCCCTCAGTGGCCATACTACCCACCTGCTACAGTGCTCCACTGCTCCTCTGGTCCGGGGTCCGGACCTACTGCTATGGCTGGAATATAAGACCGGAGGAGCAGTGGAGCACTGATGCTGACACTGGCGGTAGTTTAGAACCTCTGTCATACATGTGATTTACGCATTTTGTATAAATATTCCATTACAACATTATTCATCTTTGATCTGTAGATAAAAAATCCTTACATTGATGAGGAGATCCCCTGAAAGTTCTGTGACGGAAGTGACGGACTTCAGTTTCCCAACCAGCTTGCCGTCCACAATATTAACCGTGCTCTAGAAGGAACAAAAGTGTCAGCCAGAAGTCACACCCATCAGATAAGACTCATATAGGGACAACGTGACCCGAAAAGAAATGGTACTTCACAGCGCCACATCTGTCACGTGTGGTATAACAGCTCACTCAGATGCAATACCAGACACAATCCAAGCATGGGTGCGGGGCAGATTCTAGGAAAAAGCTGCCACTTTTTTTTCATTATTCTGGACAAACCCTTTAAAATATGACCTTTGGGGTTCTTTACAGGAAAGTACAGGAAATGAAAAACTCTGGGCAAACCTGGCTTATATGATGATATTGGTGATATAGAGTGAACACTTAGAAGAGATGGAATGTCCAGCGCAGACAGATCGGATCAGAGCAGTTTATTGTAAAATGTATCTCAGTACAAGGACATAGTGGACACAGGTGACGCGTTTTGGCCCACCAAATGGGCCTTAGTCCTACCTAATATGACTAAGGCCCATTAGTTGGGCTGAAACGTGTCACCTGTGTCCACTATGTCCTTGTACTGAGATACATTTTACAATAAACTGCTCTGATCCGATCTGTCTGCGCTGGACATTCCATTTCTTCTAACTACATACATCAGGCGTAGCCCACTCCAGTCCGGGCGCTTCGGGCTTTGAGGGAGAGAGCTGGGACTCTGTTTCTACTATTACATAAAGTGAACATTTTACCATGTAGCCGAACTAACTCAGAGTGAACGGGGAGCGCAGGATTTGGGATTTTGGCGTAACCCCTTTTGGATATTTTACGGGACAGCTATAAATTAATTATTAGATACAAAAGAAGTGACCAAGTGATGACTTACATACAATCTAAATATGTATAAAACTCAGCATGTATGTGTGTATGTTTGTGTGTATGTATGTATGTATGTATGTGTGTATGTATATATGTATGTATGTTTGTGTGTATGTATATATGTATGTATGTATGTATGTTTGTGTGTGTATGTATGTTTGTGTGTATGTATGTATGTATGTATGTGTGTGTATGTATATATGTATGTTTGTGTGTATGTATGTTTGTGTGTATGTATATATGTATGTATGTTTGTGTGTTTGTTTATATGTATGTATGTTTGTGTGTATGTATGTATGTATGTATGTTTGTGTGTAGGTATGTATGTATGTATGTATGTTTGTGTGTATGTATATATGTATGTATGTTTGTATGTATGTATGTATGTTTGTGTGTATGTATGTTTGTGTGTGTGTGTATGTATATATGTATGTATGTTTGTATGTATGTATGTTTGTGTGTATGTATATATGTATGTATTTTTGTGTGTATGTATGTATGTTTGTGTGTATGTATGTTTGTGTGTATGTATATATGTATGTATGTTTGTGTGTATGTATGTTTGTGTGTATGTATGTATGTATGTTTGTGTGTATGTATGTTTGTGTGCATGTATGTATGTATGTATATATGTATGTATATATGTATGTTTGTGTGTATGTATGTGTGTATGTATGTATGTATGTTTGTGTGTATGTATGTATGTATGTGTGTATGTGTTTATGTATGTTTGTGTGTATGTATGTATGTATGTATGTGTGTATGTATGTATGTTTGTGTGTATGTTCCAGCATAACTTCAAAATGGCTGGAGATATTTTGATAACATTTGCTAAACAGTTACTTACATTATATGTCAACTAAAATATGGTAGAGTTCATTATAGTAGAGTTTAAAGAGTAGCTCCCACCATCCTTTTTTTTTTTCTGTCCCTGCCTATTGCCCATCTATCCCTAACCCCCTCCCTGCCTTTAAATTATTTACTATATTAAAAAATGCCTTTTTGTCAGCCTGGTAGTATGCTCACTTACCGGGCAGACTTCCCCAGCAGGCGCGACGTCACTGATGCCTGCTGGGGCCGACTTCCGCCCTTTGTTCACCTATACAGGGTGCCTCCAGCTGTTTCACCACTACAACTCCCAGCTTGCCCAGTGTGTTACGGCGATGGTCGCAGCTGCCGCACATCCCGCTCCCTTGAACCCCGCCGCGCAACCCGCCCCCCCCCCCCCCCTCCTCCCTTTGGCCGCCCGAAAAAAGACTAAAGTGCAGGGTTAATTCTACCTCACACCGGAAGACCAAATCCTCCTTCAAGGCAATGATCTCCTTACCATGATTTTCTCTCCAGTAAGTGTATTAAATTCTGTCTCTTCCCCGATGTTGAATTCATTACGCAGGACCTTGGTGCCCGTAGTCACCGTCACCACAAAGTGATTTCCATTCTGCTCGATCTGAGTTACACTCTTCATATCTTTTCCAATCTGAATTAAATCATCCGTAATACCTGGAACTAAGAACATTAAAAATCAATCCAAAGGCTCCACAAGGTCCAGGAAACCTTCAAGGAATTTCTGGACTCTCCAGAGGTGACAGAACCTTTACCATGTTCTTGCTGAGCCCAAGAGAGAACATATTGTAGGCATTCATAGGGATTCATGGAAACTCCAACTAAGTATCCTTACTTTCCAAAATAGAAGAAATATGGTTGGTGCCGTATGTGTTAGGAGGTCTGAAAGAGTCTCCATAGACCAGTGTTTCCCAACCGGGGTGCCTCCCGCTGTTGCAAAACTACAACTCCCAGCATGCCCGGACAGCCTTTGGCTGTCCGGGCATGCTGGGAGTTGTAGTTTTGCAACAGCTCAAGGCGCCCTGCTTGGGAAACACAGTGCCATAGACTCACAAGGTAACTTTTAGGGTATCTGTACTTTATAGAGGGTCATTGAAGTAAGATAATCATATACTCACTGAAGCCCTCAGACAACATATATGGTGGGATGACAGTGGAGCTCTATACAGATCATCACATCATGCTTAGCACCATAAGTATCAGGAGGATCTTAACTTCTACACTAACCCCTATCAGATGGTCTTTAAAGGGGAACTCCGGTGGAAAACATTAATTTATTTTTTTTTTTAAATCAACTTGTGCCAGAAAGTTACAGATTTGTAAATTACTTCTATTAAAAAATCTTCACCCTTCCAGGACTTTTTAGCAGGTGTATGCTACAGAAGAAATTCTTTTCTTTTTGAATTTCTTTTTTGTCTTGTCCACAGTGCTCTCTGCTGATGCCTGATGCCCGTATCAGGAACTGTCCAGAGCAGGAGAAAATCCCCATTGCAAACCTATGCTCCTCTGGACAGTACCTAATACAGACAGAGGTGTCAGCAGAGAGCACTGTGGACAAGACAAAAAAGACATTCAAAAAGAAAAGAATTTCCTCTGTAGCATAAAGCTGCTTAAATGTCCTGGAAGGGTAAAGATTTTTTTAAAGGGGTTCTCCGGTGCTTAGACATCTTATCTCCTATCCAAAGGATAGGGTATAAGATGCCTGATCGCGGGAGTCCCGCCACTGGGGGCCCCCGGGATCATGCACGCGGCACCCTGTTTGTAATCAGTCCCCGGAGCGTGTTCGCTCCGGGACTGATTACCGGCGACTACAGGGCGGGCGGCGTGTGACGTCACGCTCCACCCCTCAATGCAAGCCTACGGGAGGGGGCGTGATAGCTGTCACGCCCCCTCCCGTAGGCTTGCGTTGCGGGGCGGAGCAAGATCACGGGGGTCCCCAGCGGCGGGACTCCTGCGATCAGGCATCTTAACCACTATCCTTTGGATAGGGGATAAGATGTTTAAGCACCGGAGAACCCCTTAACAGAAGTAATTTACAAATCTGTTTAACTTTCTGGCACCAGTTGATTTAAAAAAAAATGTTTTCTACCGGAGTACCCCTTTAAGTCTATATATCTATCTATCTAATGAGTTACCCAAATAAAACAGCTCTTGCAGATATACTTACCAGGTAAACCAATGTTTCCCAACCTGCTGCTTTCTTTCCAGCTTTTGCCAAACTACAATGTCCATCGTGTCCTGTCAGGGTATGATGGGAGTTGTAGTTTGGCAACAGCTGGAGAGCTGCCGGTTCAGGAACATATAGGGGAACAGTATGTTACTGTTGCGAATGCTACTAATATTCCAGCAATATACATCAATCCAGAGGTATTATTTATGACTTTTATACAATTTTAGGACACAAAATAACTATTATAATTAGATATATAATTTTATAATTGGCCATTAAATCAGAGAAATGATTTACTTGCCTTTTGCACCCTGCATCCTGGTCTAAGGCTAGTGATATCACTGAATGTGCACTCGGCTACTGAGGATCTTGGGTAAAGGAAGCTCTGGTCCTGGCTGCCTAAGCTTTAATACTCCCTTAGGGTGCGTTCACATGTGAGTATTTGCTGCTGCAGATTTTGCTGCCCATTGACTTCAATGGGAAGCAAAATCTGCTAAAGCAAATCTGCAGCAGAAAATACGCATGTGCTAACGCACCCTAAGGTTACGTTCACACGAGCGGAACCACAGCTTATTTTACGCTGCAGATTCGCCACTGAAGGACCCCTGCATGGTGGCTTTACATGTGCCTGCTTGGAGTGGCAATACGCCGCTACGAGCAGATACACTGTGACGTGCAAGTCGCAGGGCGCATGTGCAGTATACTCGCACATCGCGGCATCTCTCAGCCTAGCTCATGGAGCAGGGGGTGTGGCCATGATGTGTGCAGTACACTGCGTATGCGCGACAACTCGCACATCGCAGTGTGTCTGCTCGTAATGGCGTATTGTCGCTCCGAACAAGCACATGTAAAGGCACCATACAGTGGTCCTTCAGCAGCGGATCTGTAGCGTAAAATATGCTGTGGGTCCGCTCCTGTGAACGTACCCTTAGGGTACGTTCCCACTTGTCGTATATGCAGTGTACGCTGCGTAAAATCTGCAGCAGCAGCAGGAAATATGCTGCATATTCCTGGCTCACCATACACACAAGGCTTTCTGGCGGCAGCCCTATGTGTGCAGTGAGTTTTGGAGGCGAGGCTGTGTGCCGGCGTGAGTGTGTTGCACGGCTCTGCCTCCAAAACTCACTACACACATAGGGCTGCTGCCGGAAAGCCTTGTGTGTATGGTGAGCGAGGGATACGCAGCGTATTTCCCGCTGCTGCTGCAGATTTTGTGCAGCATGAAATAAGCTGCGTATATGCCAGGTGGGAACATACCCTCAGGTGCGTTCACACCTGCGTATTTTCTGCTGCAGATTTGCATCAGCAGATTGTGCCTCCCATTGAAGTAAATGGGCAGTAAAATCTGCACCAGCAAATACGCAGCAGATCTGCAGCAGAAATATGTGAACGTACCCTTATTGACCAACCTCTCCACCTCTAAATTCCATTCTCCTTCTCCATTTCATCCAATGTCATTGTCACTTACCAATCTCTTTCATGAAAGCCTCAAAATTTTCATGGGACTGCAGCTCATAGGTTCCAGCGAAAGACATTCTGGGGAAAGCTCCTTAGCTACAAAGCAAGTGTAAGAGAGAGAGAGAGATAGAATGCAGGAGAGCTGGAGCAGACCGGGAGCTTAAATGTATTTATTTATCAGAGTGATGTCATCGCCGCCTATATAACTCCGTTCAAACATTAACTTTTGTCATGCAGAGCAATGGCCATGCTGACCACAATGTAATAGCTACTAGTGATAAGAAGCACTACAAAGCCAACCCTATAAGGAGGTAAAAAAAATCTTCTGGCTTTATAAGGAGATAGAGGTAAAGGCCAGAGTCTTACAAGACATCATTGTGCGGTGTGGTACATAGTGTGGCCATTTATATATCTATTATCAGCGTTTTTTCACTTCTCGATACATCAAACCACAACAACTATATGAGCTTGTTAAAAAGTACCTGTCACCAAATAAACTTTTCTAAAATAACTCAGGCTATGTTCTCTAACTACTTTTAACACCCCTCCAACCCTTAAAAAATAATTTAGAGCTTTAAAAAGCTCTGTATCTTACCTTTCTTCTTGCTCACTTGCTTGACGCGATCCGTTGCCCCTAGCAAAGCTTTCACCACAGGCTCAGTCCTGCTCTTATACTCCACAGCTGGGCTTGTCTGACTTGCAACATGCAGGGTGGGTTGCTCCTAGCAACAACTTTACTGCAACTCAACCGTTGATTGCTCTTAGCAACATGCTGCCCGCATCCTCCACCATTTGTAAGGATTTCTCCCTGGGGATAGCTCTGGGATCATCCTTGACACCGCCACAGGACATGTTTCCACTTCCACGGATTTACATAACTTCATTAATCTATTGTACTGAAGGAACATATTTCTACAAGCACAATAAACTCCATCATAATGATAATAGTGATAATAATAATAAGCATAATATTAATAATAACATTTGTTTTAATAAAACTTATTATAAAATGTTATAACATTAATATAATTACTAATTTTCTCACCTCTGTCCTCATATCCCATCCTCATATCCCATCCTCATATCCCGTCTTCATATTCTGTACTCATATTACATTCTCATACCCTGTCCTCATATCTCGTCCTGATATTTCGTCCTCACATCCTATCCTCATATCCTGACTTCATGTGCCAACCTTATATCCCGTACTCATATTACATTCTCATATCCTGTCCTCATATCTCATCCACACATCCTGTCCTCATATCCTAACTTCATATGCCAACCTCGTATCCCTACCTCATATCTCATCCTCATATCCCTTCCTCAGGTGGGGCTGAGTTGTGATGAAGAAATTATATGTGCAAAATAGAAGGGGGCTTGATATAGGGCCTGGAGTCTTAGACACAGGGACCACATGGGGGCCGCCTCCTCACCCCGGATGTTAGGATTAATTTAATGTTGTCAGTTAAGGGTTAATGTGTAGTTATTTCCCCTCATTTTCCCTGGGGCTGTATGAAGTGGAGCTTAGTGTGATGACATCACCTGTTGCTAAGATACTTCAGGTATCTGGGCAGAATAAAGGTAGTTGGTGATTGGTTGGTATCCCTTCGGCATTAAGTTTTGATGTTTACAAATATACCTGCTTGTGTTGAAGGCGTGACAGAAGCTACGTGTCAAGCACAGAAGAGGATCCCCCACCCTCCCTTCCCTTATTTTATGCTATTTCTGTCACGGTCCTATAAAATAAAATGGGTGTCACCCAGCCTTGAGCTGGATAGTTATATACTATTTTATTTATTTATAAAGGTTTACATTTATATATTATGCATTTAAAGTTATTTATTATTGGATTATTTAAGAATAAATAAATAGGACCGTGGCATTTTCAATCCATTATTTTGTCTTGCCTCATTATTTATTTTATTATTTTCCGGGGTTGGGAGGCTAGGCTCCCATGGCTTTGTGGGGACGTGGCCTTGTGGGAGGTGGTGTGACTTGCAAGCCGGACTGACGCACAAAAAAGAGTCACAAATAGAAGAGGGTGTTTTCGGCCTTGAGCTGAAACAAATAAAGGACCTAAGCAGAAGGGGCGTGGCTTGTGGAAAGAGGCTTTCTGTAGGGGTGGGACTTGCAAACTGGACCAACACACTCACTGGCAGATGCAGAGTGGAGCTCATAGAGTAAGGTACAGGAAGTCCCATAGACTTGCATAAGACTTTACACAAAAACTGTGACCCTAGGGGTGGGTTAGGCTTAATTCAACTATACTATACTTTTATTTGATCTATAAGTAACATGTACCAAGTTTTATTGAAATATCTCTAGCGGTTTGGAAGTGATGCTTGATCATACACACATACACAAACACCCATAGCAACCAATCAGATTGCTTCTTTCGTTTTGCAGAGGCCTTTTCAAAAATGAAAGAACAAATCTGATTGGTTGCTATGGGCAACTCAGCAACTTTTCCTCTGGACAGGTTTTGAGAAATACACACACACATATACGTATATACAGGGCCGGACTGGCTTACCAAGATACGGGGAATATTCTCGGTAGGCCACTGCCCTCCATAGTATATAGCCCAAATGCAACCTAATGAATTGTCAAAAGGTTTAATAAAAACAAACTCAATTCCAAAAACTGTTCCCTTTTTTGCTAAATTTCTATGTTCCCTTATATGCACCATTATATATAGGTTCATGGATGTTATTTGATTTGTAGCCTCCAGAAAATGTGGTGAAAGAAGTCATACAATACTCAAAGAACACCTTGGAGAAAATAGACAAAGCTCGGGCTGAAGGATCTTACCATCAGGTGTGTACATTGCTCCTTATCCCGACCAATTTTATCTCTATTAGGGTATGTTCACATGTGCGGATTTACAGCGTATTTTACACTGCAAATCCGCTGGTGAAGGTCCCGCTCTATGCTGGCTTCACATGTGCCTGCTTGTAGCAGCAATACGCCGCTACCAGCAGATACAGTGCGATGTGCGAGTCGCAGTATACTCGCATATTGGGGGAGCTCTCTGCCTAGCTCAGAGAAGGGAGAGCGTCCGTGATGTGCAAGTATGCCACGCACATCGCTGCACTGTGTCTGTTGGTAGCGGCGTATTGCCGCTACCAGCAGGCACATATAAAGCCAGCATAGAGCAGGACCTTCACCAGCAGATCCGCAGCTAAATCCGCTGCAAAAATCCGCGCGTGTAAACGTACCCTTAGGCTGGGTTCACATCACGTTCTACCACGGTTTTAGGTCCGGTGGGAAAACCGCATACAGGCAAAAATGAAATACATTACATACGGGCCACATATGGTAGGGATACGGGAGTGCCCGGTTTTAGCTCCCCCCAGCCGTATGCGGTCCCGTATTGCCTAAAACGTGATGTGAACCCAGCCTTACAAAGGTATCATTTCCAGGGATCAAGTCCTGGAAAAAAAAAGTATGAGAACTGACCCAAGATTTCCACTCAAGGACTGGTCCTGCAGGACTCCTGCTAATGAGAACAGTGTTGTAAGATCCACAGCATAGTTTTAACCATGTATAGCCACCAGCACTTCCACCGCTTCCCAGGGTGGAGATGGCCATAGGGACCTATCAATGATACATACTCTCAGCACTGTGGTTGGGTAGAGGAAGGATGGGGGTCTTTGTTGCTATATAATTTTCCATTGGACAATATCTACTTGTTAACTAACATGTGCTCTCAAAATTTGGCATTTATTTGGTGAAACTTTGCCGTGAATGTCTCAAGAGGCAGGAACCGGTCTTGGCAGACACCAATATCTACATGCTTCAGATCCTGAGCATAAACTCTGAGGTGCTGTCCTACCTCCAGATGTTTGAGGAAGCTGCCGAGAACGCCAAGAAAATGGTGGATGGTTATTTGTAAGTTGTAAAAGCTAATCCTTCAAGTGAATAAGAAATATGGTTTAAAAAAATAGTAGGCATAAAAAAATATATAATAAATGTATTGTACGATGGAAGATACAGATGTTGCAAGAATAGGAGATCTGAACAGAAACCCCACAATGCAATTGCAGTGTCAATCAGTTTCTATGACAGCTGTAAGCCTTCTGATGCTCTGATTTTCTGTCAGCTCATACAGCACCGATTGAACTGTTCACTGCAATGCAACAGTATTGCATTGATCAATACAATGTAGATTGTTTTGATCAGTATAAGCAATCTAATGGTTGCTTCTAAAAGTCCCATTTGCAACAAAATGGTGTACAACTACAGATCATAATGCAAAAAAATTGCCCTCATGCAGCCTTCCAGTACTTATCAGCTGCTGTATGCTCCAGAGGAAGTTGTGTACTTCTTTCCAGTCTGACCACAGTGCTCTTTGCTGACACCTCTACCTGTGTCATGAACTGTCCAGAGCAGGAGAGGTTTGCTATGGGGATTTGCTCCTGCTCTGGACAGTTCCTGATACGGACAGAGGTGGCAGCAAAGAGCACTGTGATCAGACTGTAAATAACTACACAACTTCCTCTGGAGCATACAGCAGCTGATAAGTACTGGAAGCTGATTAGGATTTTTAAATAAAAGTAATTTACAAATGTTTATAATTTTCTTGCATCAGTTGATTTAAAAATATTTCCCCTCAGGAGTACCCCTTTAATAGAATGGTAATAATATATATTTTTTAGTTTGGTTATACTGACATGTATACTGTATGTGGATAGTGGTCTACGTGGTAAGTAGGCCAAAAACTAGAACTGATGCTCTGCAATGAAACATTTATCTCTCATGAAGATGAGAGACATATAAAATAATTGACCAGCTTACGGATGTGGAATCATGCTTTGGAACCTTTTGGCAACTGGTGTATTAAAGGGTACCTTTCATAAAAAAAAAAACTTTTGATATATTATAGATTAATGTATGAAGAATAACTTTCCAATTGCATGTTATTAAAAAAATATGCTTCTTTCTGTTTAATTTTCCAAAATATGACCACTAGAGGTCTCCCTACCAGTCCTGGCCACAAGCCCTTTTTATAGATTTCAGACTCATGCTGAAGTCCTAAATCTCAGACTGCAGCCGGGACACAGACAAGCTCAGCACTGCTCCCTCCCTGTCAATCAGACAGGCAGGAGCCAGCACTCCTGACTCTGCCTTACTGCATGCCCTCATTCATTTTACTATCTAAGCTCCGATCTTTCTTCTCTTTGCACATGAAGTTGTATACAGAGAGGAGAAGATTCAGAGTTGCCAGCTGAGCTTGTCTGTGTCCCGACCTCAGATTTAGGACTCCAGCATGAGTCTGAAATCTATAAAAAGGGCTTGCGACTAGAACTGGTAGGGAGACCTCTAGTGGTAATTTTTTTCAAAGTAAAAAATAAATAGAAAGAAGCATATTTTTTAATAACATGCAATTGGAAAGTTATTCTGCATAAATTAGTCTATAATATATCAAAAGTTTTTTTGATAAAAGGTACCCTTTAAAATACAAATATATAAGGTGAGGTGCTTTTACTAATAATCACATTATTTCTAACAGGAAAATATACCATCCAAACAATGCCCAGCTTGGGATGGCATAATGAGGGCTGGGGTCACACATTGGCATGCTGGACTCATTGAAGTTGGCCATGGGATGATCTGCAAGGCTTTTGCTATCCTCCTTATTACCGTATATACTCGTGTATAAGCCAAGTTTTTCAGCACGATTTTTCGTGCTGAAAACACCCCCCCTGGCTTATACTCGAGTGAACTCTCCGCCCTCAGTGGTCTTCAACCTGCGGACCTCCAGATGTTTCAAAACTACAACTCCCAGTAAGCCCGGGCAGCCATCGGCTATCCGGGCTTGCTGGGAGTTGTAGTTTTGAAACCTCTGGAGGTCCGCAGGTTGAAGACCACTGCGGCCTTCGACATCATCCAGACCCCCCCCCTTTGGTTTTGTACTCACCTCCGCTCGGCGGGACGTTAGGGTGCGCTGGTCTGGTGCTGCAGGACTGTCCGGTGGGGAGGTCGTTCCGGGCTGTCTTCACCGGGGTGCCTCTTCTCAGCGCTTCGGGCCCGGCCCCGGAATAGTCACGATGCCTTGACGACGATGCAGAGGGACGTTCATTAGCAATGTCCCTCTGCGTCGTCGTCAAGGCAACGCCTCTATTCCGGGCCCGAAGTGCGGAGAAGAGGCCCCCCGGTGAAGATGGACAGCCCGGAACCACTATCCCACCGGACGACCTCCCCACCGGACAGTCCTGCAGCACCGGACCAACGCGCACTAACGTCCCGCCGAGCGGAGGAGAGTACAGAACTAAAGGGGGTGGGGGGGGGGGGCTGGATGATGTCGAAGGCCACAGTGGTCTTCAACCTGCGGACCTCCAGATGTTTCAAAACTTGCTGCCCGGGCTTGCTGGGAGTTGTAGTTTTGAAACATCTGGAGGTCCGCAGGTTGCAGACCACTGTATCAGACATTGACAAGTGGTGATGATGAAGGGGGGGGCTGATGACATGTGGTGATGATGACACGGGGATGATGAAGGGGGGGGTGTGGGATGATGACAAGTGGATGATGAAGGGGGGGAGGGGATGATGACAAGGGGATGATGAAGGGGGGGTGTGGGATGATGACAAGGGGATGATGAAGGGGTGTGTGGGATGATGACAAGGGAATGATGAAGGGGGGGTGTGGGATGATGACAAGGGGATGATGAAGGGGGGGTGTGGGATGATGACAAGGGGATGATGAGGGGGGGGGTATGGGATGATGACAAGGGGATGATGAAGGGGGGTGTGGGATGATGACAAGGGGATGAAGACAGGCGGTGATGATGAAGGGGGGATGATGACAGGGTGATGATGATGAGGGCGTTAATGACGGGGGTCTGGATGATGACAGTGGGGGATGATGTATTTCCCACCCTAGGCTTATACTCGAGTCAATAACTTTTCCTGGGATTTTGGGGTGAAATTAGGGGCCTCGGCTTATATTCGGGTCGGCTTATACTCGAGTATATACGGTATTCATGGACCCACTCACCCTATTACCAAAGATCTGGAGGTGAGTCCGTTATATCTGTCACTGAGCTTATATACAAGTTATAGGCCAAAGAGCGATCCCATGTGAGTTCTGACAGTCCTCTGGTAGCCAGTTATTGGCATTGCATTGATTGGCATAGGTGATTATATAGTGAGTTCTGACGGTCCTCTGGTAGCTAGTGTTGAGCACGAATATTCGTAATGTGAAATTTTATTGTGAATATCAGCACTTTGCGATTTTGCGAATATTTAGAATATAGTGCTATATTCGTAATGACGAATATTTGTTTTTTTTGGGGGGGGTTTCAGATGCAAATTTTTATGCAAATATTTATGCGAATTTTCGCATTGAAAAAAAAGTGAACGAACATAGCGAATATGTTAATTTCGCGAACATAGGACAAATAATTGTCAATATATTTGCGAAATATTGCGAATTTGAATATGGCCCCTGCCGCTCATTACTACTGGTAGCCAGTTATTGGGCATTGCATTGATTGGCATAGGTGATTATATAGTGAGTAGATAGGAGTGGTAACATCTCTATTGTCTCTCTATAGGCGATGCGTGGTCAGACAGAAATGGAGCTGAGGATGTTCCGGGAGAATGAATATGTCTACTACAAGATGAGAGAAGCCGCTCTCTCCAACAAACCCTTTCAGGTTATGGAAGAGCCAGCAAATGAGGCTCCACCAGCCATCTTCAATAAGAAACCATAGGCAGACATGACCCCTCCATTCTTCTGATCCTTCCATCCCTGACCAGTGTCCAATCCACATTGCAGATCTATCAAGACGCTACCACAACGAGAAGAAATATCTATTGATATACAAATGTACAGGCTTGATCTGCTTGGAGTGTTAAAGGGGTACTCCACTGGAAATTTTTTTTTTTAAATCAACTGGTGCCAGAAAGTTAAACAGATTTGTAAATCACTTCTATTTAAAATCTCGTAACCAACCCTTCCAGTACTTATCAGCTGCTGTATGTCCCAGAGGAATTTCTTTTCTTTTTGAATTTCCTTTCTGCCTGACCACAGTGCTCTCTGCTGACATCTTTGTCCATTTTGGGAACTGTCCAGAGTAGGAGCAAATCCCCATAGCAAGCCTATCCTGCTCCAGACAGTTCCTAAAACGGGCAGAGGTGTCAGCAGAGAGCACTGTGGTCAGACAGAAAGGAAATTCAAATAGAGGAGAACTTCCTGTGGAACGTACAGCAGCTGATAAGTACTGGAAGGATTAAGATTTTTTAATAGAAGTAATTTACAAATCTGTTTAACTTTCTAGCACCAGTTGATTAAAAAAAATGTTTTTCCAGGGGAGTACCCCTTTAAAGGGGTACTCCAATTCCCCAGCGTTCGGAACAAAATGTTGCGAACGCTGGGGCAGTGGAGTACCCCTTTAAGTAATATATGAAGCCAATGTCTGTAAATGATTAGTTGATGTTTTCGATGCTCAATAAAGATGGTCTATTCATTTCTATTTATTTCTAGGGTCTGGCCGTACACCTGGGGCATCTCAAAATGGATGTCTTTTTTTCATTTACCATTCAGATCAGCAGGGGTGTTGCTAGGTCTCCAAACGATGTGGGGCTAAACCCTATTGGCTGTGGCTATGTGAGGATAGGGTTGCCACCTGGCCGGTATTTTACCATCACAGCCGGTATTTTGGCCACCCTGACGGTATTTTTATACTAGAAATACTGGCAATGCAATGGCCGATATTTATCCAACCAATCCTCCAACTCCCGGAATGTTGCATCATAACCTATATCAGGGTTTTCCAAGCAGAGCACCTCCAGCTGTTGCAAAACTACAACTCCCAGCATGCCTGGACAGCCAACGGCTGTCCAGGCATGCTGGGAGTTGTAGTTTTGCAACAGCTGGAGGCACCAGAGGTTGGGAAACACTGACCTATACTATATACTACTATATAGTCCAACATGCTGGGAGTTGTAGTTTTTATTTGGGGCAGCTGCTGAGCCACAAGCTGTATCAGGGCATGCTGGGAGTTATAGTTAGTAACTAACTGCAACTCCCGAATTTAATAAAAAAGCGATCGAAAAGACCCATCAAAACAAAAATGGGACTGTTAAAAACTACAGATCGGGGCACAAAATATGAGCCCTCATACAGGACCATATACGGAAAAATAAAAAAAAGTTATAGGGGGCAGAATAGGACAAAATTTCCCCCACATATGTGTATCCTGTGATGTCACGCATATATCATTAATTATGCAAATTAGCATGGCCGGTATGGGTTTTTTTTTGCAAGAAAGGTGGCAACGAGAGATGAGCGATCTTACAGTAAATTCGGTTCGTCACGAACTTCTCAGCTCGGCGGTTGCTGACTCTTCCTGCATAAATTAGTTCAGCTTTCAGGTGCTTCGGTGGGCTGGAAAAGGTGGATACATTCCAAGGAAAGAGTCTCATAGGACTGTATCCACCTTTTCCAGCCCACGGGAGCACCTGAAAGCTGAACTCATTTATGCAGGATAAGTCAACAACTGCCGAGCCGAGAAGATCGTGCCGAATTGGGGATTTTCCTAGCCTAGGTGCTGGAAAATATAGATTTTATTAAAGACAAGAGACGAATATTATGCTTTAACCTTTCTTTTACTACTCCAGCAGCAACCAATAGAATTACAGAAAAAAGAAAAAAGTTTGATATGCAAATGAAGAATAGAGATATATCCAATCAGCAGGTAGAGTAGTCTATAAAACCGCTGCTTTCAACTGTGACTTCCTCTTTCTTGATGCCAACGATGAACTTGATAATCCAAACAGTAACTTCAGAAATCCAATAACAGGAAGAAACATTTTCGAAGAACTGTAGTCTTAAACTGAAAAACAAATATATATATATATATATATATATATATATATATATGTAAACAGGGATCGGTAATTAGGGAGGGATAATATTCGCCTCTTGTCTTTAATAAAATCTATATTTTACAGCACCTAGGCTAGGAAAATCCCCAATTTTATTACAAGAGCAAGAGGCTCATATTATGCTAGTTCAAAGCTAATCTAATAATGCATACAATTAAATATATACTAGTTTAAGACAATCATAGATACATGAGATTCAGGTCTAAAGTAGAAATCGCGAAAAGTGGATTCAGAGGACCAATCTGCAGCTTTTAAGATATCAGATAGAGCTCCACCAGCCTGGAAAACTGAAGTTGACATAGCACCTCTGGTTGAATGTGCACCAAAAATGGAAGTGTCAATACCAGCCAAGGACATGGCCATTTTTACCCATCTGGCAAGAGTCGATGAAGAGACCGGAAGGTAAGGATTGCAGTAAGATAATAGAAGTTGAGAAGAAGAAGGAGATCTGAATTTTGCAGTTTTTAGTTCGTAAGTTTTTAGACAACGAACGACACACAAGTTATCATTATGGGGAAAATATGGATAAAACACTTTACGTAAACCAGTTTTTGTGCGTCTAGAAATGGAGAAAATCACCCCTTGTGGAGAAAATATTCTATGAGATATGTCGAGAGCCCTAACATCAGAAACTCTTTTAAAGGATATGAGGCATAAAAGAACTGTAAGTTTGATAGATAAAAGTTTAAGAGATAGAAGATCATTATCTGGCCAAGAAGAGAAAAGATTAAGAAGAATTCGTACATCCCAAGTCTTTTGAAGCGGATACCACGTAACAATTTGCAAACAAGAGGATGTTTCCCGACAGGTAAGAAATTGATAGGTTCATGATAAAAGGAGATAGCCGAGCGATAGACGTTTAAAGTACGATAAGCTTTCCCTGAGTCGAAAGAAAAGGATAGAAAATTAATGATATTATTTATAGAAGTGCGTACGGAATCCAGATTCCGTTCCAAGCACCAATTATTCCAGTGTTTCCAGGCGGAACGATACGCCGTTCTTGTTCCTGGTACCCAAGCTTCTGATAGAATGTCTTGAGCCGATTGTGAAAGTCCTTCGAGAGGTCTGTCTGGCCTGATATTAGCCAAGCCACAAGATGGAGATGACCTGTTAGGATGAGAGGATGGGAAATTCCTGATGGATTGAGAAGAATGGATTGAAACGATGGAAGGATTCTGGGAAAATCTATGGTCATGCTCAGAATGTGCGGGAACCATGTCTGAGTAGGCCACCACGGAGTTATTATAATCAACTTCGATTTCTGAGCCTTGGTATGAAGAAGTACCCTCGGAATGAGGTTAAAAGGAGGGAATGCATAGAGATTGATCGCTGGCCACGTTTGGAGAAGAGCATCTGTGCCTAGAGCTTCTGGGTCTGGGCGCCAACTGAAGAATTGACGGACCTGATGGTTTAATCGAGATGCGAATAGGTCTAACTGAATTGGACACCAAATGAGATTGATCTGATGGAAAACGTCTCTGTCTAACATCCAATCGCTGGAATCCTGAAGATATCGGGAATTCCAGTCTGCGAATGAATTGGAAATTCCCGGAAGATATTCTGCCTTCAGGACAATATCTTTGTCCAAGCAGAAATGCCAAAATTGTTTTGCAATATCTGCCAATAGTTTTGATTTGGTTCCAAGTTTGTTGATGTATTGAACCACCGGGATATTGTCCATGCGCAATAGAATGCAGCAATGAGATTTGTTCCTTGCAAAACTTTTGAGTGCGAAGGAAGCTGCTAACAATTCCAAACAATTGATATGGAGTTGAGATTCCTCTGGGGACCATTTGCCCCCTGTAGTAGAGGAACCGCAACGAGCGCCCCAACCTGATAGACTCGCGTCTGATTCTATAACGAGGTCTGGTAATGAACTGAAAATCGCTTTTCCGTTCCAGGACTGAATGTGTTCCAGCCATTAAAGTAATTCTTCTCTGGTCTCCGGGGTCAAGGATATTTCGTCTGCACAACCCAGACCTTTCCTTAAATGCAGAGTCTTTAGGCGTTGTAATGCTCGATAATGTAATGGTGCCGGGAATATGGCTTAGATAGAGGCAGAGAGAAGTCCTACGATACGTGCAACGGTTCTTAAGGATATCAGAGATTTGTTCAAGACAGAATGAATTTCTCTGCGAATAGTTTTTAGTTTCCTCGAAGGAAGACTTAGGATGGCTGATCGGGTATTGAGCATGAAACCCAGGAATTCTACCTCCTGAGATGGAGTCAACACCGATTTTTGGTAGTTGATGACAAATCCCAGATTCATTAGGAGAGAGATGGTCCATTGCATGTGTATGTGGATTTGAGAATGAGATTCTGCTATGATGAGGAGGTCGTCTAGATAAATAATAAGACAAACCCCTCGGCTGCGAAGATAAGATACAACTGGCTTCAGAAGTTTGGTGAAGCACCAGGGGGCTGAAGACAGGCCGAATGGGAGACTGGAAAATTGCCATTTGATGTTTTTCCAAATGAACTGAAGATATATTTGAGATGAAGGATGCATTGGAACTGTGAGGTATGTGTCCTTCAGATCTATCTTCACTAACCAATCGTTCTGCCACAAAAGATCTCTTAGCAAATGGATACCCTCCATCTTGAAATGTTGGTAAGAAACAAATTTGTTTAGATATTTTAGGTTGATCACAGGACGATAACCTCCGTCCTTTTTCTTCACTAGGAACAGATTGCTTAAGAAACCTGCAGAATGGAATGGGACTGGGACTATAGCATTTTTGGAACACAGTTCCTTGATTTCCGTATCTACTAGACTTTCATCTGTTTTTGAAAATGTCATGGAATGAGGAAGTTCCCATTGGATAGGAGGGGAATAGAATTCTATCTGATATCCCATGACAGTGTGTAGAATCCAAGCGTCTGAGGTTATTATAGACCAATTTTGGAAAAAATGGGTCAGTCTGCCTCCTAGAGGAATGTGAGGAACCAGAGAGGATTGATGACTTACCTGTATGAGGGCGAGATCGAGTGAATCCTCTCTGACCCCTAGCCCTCCAAGGGCGACCTCTGGGAGGAAAGAATGGAGATGGTTGTTGGTATACTGGTGGTTGCGTGACTCGTTCTGTAGAAGGGGAGCCTCTATAGAACTTCTGTTCTGCAAACTGACGGCCGGGCAAGCGGCTCCTGCCTTTCCCGACCCGTCCGAAAACCTTTTGATTAAAAACCTTTTTCATAGAGGTTTGAGCTTTCTCTAAGGATAAAAAAAAACATAGCCTACGTATTTATTCAATTCTTTTATGAAAGAGTCTCCAAACAGAAATCCTTCTGTGGGAGTAGGTGGTTCAGTTTGAGCCAGATTTACCAGCTGAGGATCCAATCTAAGAAGTACAGACCGTCTCCTCTCACAACTAACTGCAGCATTGGCATTGCCAATTAGACAAGCCGTTCTTTGTGCCCAACCACGCAATACTTTGATATCCAGAGTATTGTCAGTGGAGATGGCCTCCTCGGTCATATCCAATATTTTTGTGACCGGGCCCACTATATCCAAAATCTTATCTTGAATGGAGCTGAAAAAGATCTGTCCACACCTTTCTTCGGATTTGAACCCGATTTTGAAAGAAATTTGACTAGAGGGAGGTCAATTTCTGGTGTAACGGATGCTTTATGTTTCAGGCTGGGTCTTGGGCATTCAGCCCGTAATTTGCTTCTGGAGTGTTTGTCCAGGGATTTATTAAGCCAGTGATCAAGGAATTTTTCCACGTGGGGGTGTGGAAGCCACTCACCCGAGTGTGGGTGGGAAATGTCTTTAGGGTGGAAATAAGGTTCTCCGGTACTATCTAGGATAGCAGGAGATGCATTTGAAGTGGAATTAGATGATTCACCTCTCTCGGGGTCATCCACATATATTTCCTCTTCAGACGATGAGTCATTGGACTCATCCTCGGAAGAATTCTCAAAATCTGTCACATACGAATCTGGCTTACTCCTAGCGGAGGATTTTTTCACCCGAATACTAATGTCTTCCTGGAAAGTAACCCAGTAGGAGGAATCGCCAAAGTATAATATGACGGTAAAGAAATTTAGATAAGTGCGGCTAAGATAGCCGGAGGGTAAACAGAGAAGAAAATATGCAAGAAAATATAAGAAAATATCATAAATATAGTTGAACAGGATAATGATATAAATGAAATCTAATAACATGGAGATTTAAAATATACTCATCTGTTGCCACTGGTAGCAGCAAGAAAGAGGAAGTCACAGTTGAAAGCAGCGGTTTTATAGACTACTCTACCTGCTGATTGGATATATCTCTATTCTTCATTTGCATATCAAACTTTTTTCTTTTTTCTGTAATTCTATTGGTTGCTGCTGGAGTAGTGAAAGAAAGGTTAAAGCATAATATGAGTCTCTTGCTCTTGTAATAAAATCGAATTTACTGTAAGTTCGCTCATCTCTAGCGGCAACCCTATGTGAGGGTAGACGAGGAGGAGCCAAAGGGGAAGGGGCGGTACCACTCAATGTTTTACTCTGTAGGTGGGGCTTAGGGTAATGCCTCCCATCTGTGGTTTCTGCCCAATATAGAGTAACACCACAAGGTGTAAAAACATCTCAAAGATGATCAAAAGAAATGGAAGGCACCCGGTGCTAAATTTCAAGTGTGATAGTAATGGGTCTGAATATTTATGTCGATGGGAAAATGTCTAAAATTCTATTATCACATTCTCATTGTGCGGCACAAAGTGAAGGATGATGGGGGAAATTTTTATTTTCTTATCTTATTTTAGCACAAGGCCTCAACATAAGAAATGTTACGACTCTAGCCCTCATTTACTAAGCTAATCCCGTCAATTTTTGTCGGGTTCTGCGACTGAAATTGTGTCGCACACCCCATGCGACACTTTCTGAGACAGATTCTAGTATCATGACCCGACATCACTCGGAGAGTTTTGAAAACCCTACAAAAGGGGCGTGGTTTATTGGAAAAAAGGGGCGTGTTCCCGACAAAACTCCCAAAACACTCAGAGGCCCAGATTTATCAAACTGTGTGAGAGAAAGAGTGGAGTGATTTTCCCACAGCAACCAATCACAGCTCAGGTAACGATCTGAGGTAAAGTGAAACCTGAGCTGTGATTGGTTGCTGTGGGAAAATCACTCCACTTTTTCCTCTCACACAGTTTGATAAATCTGGGCCAGAGTGCGTGAGAAAATACTCCACAAAAAACTGTGAGTTTGTGAAGAAGAAAACCCTACAGTCAGGAAAAAGTAAAAATGGAGGGTTTATGTGGCAAAACATGTCCTATGCTGTTTTATATTAGTTAAACAAATGTTTCATACATTCATTTAATCCAATCAGAAAATGTTATTAAATTTAATTTAAAATTTAATTTAATTATAATTAAATTACATTTATATATTTTTTTTATTTTTATACTTTTTATTCTTTTTTGTCATATTTTGTAGAATATATATTTCATGATTGTTTTTTTAAATCATTACACTGAACTTTATTTTAAGCAAGCCAGACACCCTTTTTTTTTTTTTTTTTTTTTGGGAAAATTAGTTTTTAACAAAAAATGTACCAAATAATAACATTATTTAGTTTCATAAATAAAAATTATCCATTTTGGGCATTTTTGAGGCTATGCTTACACAGCGGAATGAACGTGCAGAATTCCACTGAGCACACAGCAGAATTTCCACGGCAGATGTTTCCGCTCGGAATTGCATTGCCATCTCTGAGATATTTCTAATTTCAAAATTTAGCGTGCGACACAATTTCCAACCCGTGCAACACAAATTTTTTTTCTCGTGCGACACATTAGTAAATCAGGGAGAAAAATTCACGGAGTAAATAAAAAAACACTCAGAGATAAGTCCTCATTTACTAAGAGTGTCGGGTTTATGTGTATGTGTGTAATGATGTGGGAAAGCCATTATAATTAACCCCTTAAGGACCAGGCCATTTTACGCCTTAGGACCGGAGCGTTTTTTGAACATCTAACCACTGTCACTTTAAGCATTAATAACTCTAAGACGCTTTTACCTATCATTCTGATTCCAAGATTGTTTTTTCGTGACATATTCTATTTTATGTTATTGGTAAAATTTTGTCGATACTTGCATCGTTTCTTAGTGAAAAATTCCAAAATTTGCTGAAAAAATTGAAAATTTTGCATTTTTCTAACTTTGAAGCTCTCTGCTTGTAAGGAAAATGGATATTCCAAATTAAAAAAAAAATTATTCACAAATACAATATGTCTCCTTCATGTTTGCATCATAAAATTGACGTGTTTTTACTTTTGGAAGACACCAGAGGGCTTCAAAGTTAAGCAGCAATTTTCCAATTTTTCACAAAATTTTCAAACTCACTATTTTTCAGGGACCAGTTCAGGTTTGAAGTGGATTTGCAGGGTCTTCATATTAGAAATACCCCACAAATGACCCCATTATAAAAACTGCACCCTCCAAAGTATTCAAAATGACATTCAGTCAGCGTTTTAACCCTTTAGGTGTTTCACAGGAATAGCAGCAAAGTGAAGGAGAAAATTCACCATCTTCATTTTTTACACTCGCATGTTCTTGTAGACCCAATTTTTTAATTTTTACAAGGGGTAAAAGGAGAAAATTTATACTTATATTTGTAGCCCAATTTCTCTCGATTAAGCACATACCTCATATGTCCATGAAAAGTGTTCGGCGGGCGCAGTAGAGGGCTCAGAAGCGAAGGAGCGACAAGGGGATTTTGGAGAGTATGTTTTTCTGAAATGGTTTTTGGGGGGCATGTTGCATTTAGGAAGCCCCTATGGTACCATAACAGCAAAAAATCCCCACATGGCATACCATTTTGGAAACTAGACCCCTTGGGGAACGTCACAAGGGGTAAAGTGAACCTTAATACCCTACAGGTGTTTCACAACTTTTGCATATGTAAAAAAATATATATATTTTTTCACTAAAATGTGTGTTTTCCCCCAAATTTCACATTTTTGCAAGGGTTAATAGCAGAAAATACCCCCCAAAATTTATAACCCCATCTCTTCTGAGTATGAAGGTACCCCATAAGTGGACCTGAAGAGCACTACGGGCGAACTACAATGCTCAGAAGAGAAGGAGTCATATTTGGCTTTTGGAGAGCAAATTTTGGTCGGGGGCATGTCGCATTTAGGAAGCCCCTATGGTGCCACAACAGCAAAAAACCCTCACATGGCATACCATTTTGGAAACTAGACCCCTTGAGGAACGTAACAAGGAATAAAGTGAGCCTTAATACCCCACAGGGGTTTTACGACTTTTGCATATGTAAAAAAATATATATATTTTTTCACTAAAATGTGTGTTTCCCCCCAAATTTCAAATTTTTGCAAGGGTTAATAGCAGAAAATACCCCCCCAAAATTTGTAACCCCATCTCTTCTGAGTATGAAGGTACGCCATAAGTGGACCTGAAGTGCACTACGGGCAAACTACAATGCTCAGAAGAGAAGGAGTCATATTTGGCTTTTGGAGAGCAAATTTTGCTCGGGGGGGCATGTCGCATTTAGGAAGCCCCTATGGTGCCAGGACAGCAAAATAACCCCAACATGGCATACCATTTTGGAAACTAGACCCCTTGAGGAACGTAACAAGGGGTACAGTGAGCATTTACCCCCCACTGGTGTCTGTCAGAACTTTGGAACAGTGGGCTGTACACATTTTTTTTTATTTGCACAGCCCACTGTTCCAAAGATCTGTCAGACACCAGTGGGGTGTAAATTCTCACTGTACCCCTCATTACATTCCGTGAGGGGTGTAGTTTCCGAAATGGGGTCCCATGTGTTTTTTTTTTTTTTTTGCGTTTGTCAAAACCGCTGTAACAATCAGCCACCCCTGTGCAAATCACCTCAAATGTACATGGTGCACTCTCCCTTCTGGGCCTTGTTGTGCGCCCCCAGAGCACTTTGCGCCCACTTATGGGGTATCTCCGTAGTCGGGAGAAATTGCATTACATGGGGGGCGTTTTTCCCTTTTACCTCTTGTCAAAATGAAAAGTATAGGGCAACACCAGCGTCTTAGTGTAAAAAATTTATTTTTTTACACTAACATGCTGTTGTAGACCCCAACTTCACCTTTTCATAAGGGGTTAAAGGAGAAAAAGCCCCCAAAATTTGTAACACAATTTCTCCCGAGTACGGCGATACCCCATATGTGACCCTAAACTGTTGCCTTGAAATACGACAGGGCTCCAAAGTGAGAGCGCCATGTGCATTTGAGGCCTAAATTAGGGATTTGCATAGGGGTGGACATAGGGGTATTCTACGCCAGTGATTCCCAAACAGGGGGCCTCCAGCTGTTGCAAAACTCCCAGCATGCTTGGACAGTCAACGGCTGTCCGGCAATACTGGGAGTTGTTGTTTTGCAACAGCTGGAGGCTCCATTTTGGAAACAGTGGCATACCGGACGTTTTTCATTTTTATTGGGGAGGGGAGGGGGGCTGTGTAGGGGTATGTATATATGTAGTGTTTTTTACTTTTTATTTTATTTTGTGTTAGTGTAGTGTAGTGTAGTGTAGTGTTTTTAGGGTACAGTCACATGGGCGGGGGATTACAGCGAGTTCCCGTTGCGAGTTTGAGCTGCCACGCAAAATTTGCTGCATCGCAAACTTGCAGCCTGATACTCACTGTAAGCCCCCTGTCCATGTGAATGTACCCTGTACATTCACAGGGGGGGACCTCCAGCTGTTACAAAACTACAACTCCCAGCATGCACAGTTTATCAGTGCATGCTGGTAGTTATAGTTTTGCAACAGCTGGAGGCACACGGTTGGGAAACACTGAGTTAGGAAACAGACAATGTTTCCCAACCAGTGTGCCTCCTGTTGTTGCAAAACCACAACTCCCAGCATTCTCAGGCATGCTGGGAGTAGTAGTTCGGCAACATCTTTAGAGCCAGATGTTGCCGAACTACAACTCCCAGCATGCTGGGAGTTGTAGTTTTGCAACATCTGGAGGACTAGTTTGCAGACCACTAATACAGTGGTTCCCAATCTGTGCCCTTCCAGATGTTGCAAAACTACAACTCCCAGTATGCCAAAACTGTCCAGGCATACTGGGAGTTGTAGTTCTGCAACATGTGAAGGGCCAGATGTTACAGATCTACAACTCCCAGCATGCCTGGACAGTAAGGGCATGCTGAGGATGTGTAGTTTTGCAACATCTGGAAGGGCACAGTGGTCTCTAAACTGTGGACCTCCAGATGTTGCAAAACTGCAACTCCCAGCATGCCCAGACGTCAAGGGCTGTCTGGGCATGCTGGGAGTTGTAGTATACAGGGTTCCATTACAGCAATGCATGTCGCTTTACGGCGACGTGCATTGCTGTAAAGGGCCCGACCGCGGCTGAAGATCAACTCACCTGTCGCCGCTGCCGCCGTCTGGATCCGGGTCTTCAGGGACGAGGTAAGTACCGGGGCTGGTCCCCAGCACTCCCCCGTCCCCCGCCGCGTCCTCCGGTCTTCCTCCCGCCCTCTCCGGACTTCCAGGGGCCGGGCAGGACAAGAGGAAGTAACCGCCCCCCCTCCTGCGATTGGTCGGTTAACTAACCGACAGATCGCAGGAAATAGGAGGAGGTGGCAGGCTTGCCACCTTGCTCCTATACTTCAGCATGGTCCTGGCTGTCTGTGACAGCCGGGATCATGCGAAATTACCGGGCGGTCGGCTCCCAGAGACCCGATCAGCCCGGTATCGCCGCAGATCGCAAGGGCGATTTCCCTTGCGATTTGCGGCGATCGCCGACATGGGGGGCCTACATGGCCCCCCTCGGCGTTTGCCCTGGATGCCTGCTGAAGGATTTCAGCAGGCATCTGGTTCCGATCTCTGCCCGGCGAGCGGCAGAGACCGGAAATACAACAGGACGTTCTCTAACGTCCTTGGGCATTAAATAAAGCCCAGGTAGTGGGGACGTTAGAGAACGTCCTATGTCCTTAACAGGTTAAAGGGGTTCTCCGGTGCTTAAACATCTTATCCCCTATCCAAAGGATAGGGGATAAGATGCCTGATCACGGGAGTCCCGCCGCTGGGGACCCCCGGGATCATGCACGCGGCACCCCGTTTGTAATCAGTGCCCGGAGCGCGTTCGCTCCGGGACTGATTACCAGCGACCGCAGGGCCGACGGCGTGTGACGTCACACCTCAAACCCCCGTGTGGCGTCACGCTCCGCCCCTCAATGCAAGCCTACGGGAGAGGGCGTGATAGCTATCACGCCCCCTCCCGTAGGCTTGCATTGAGGGGCGGAGTGTGAAGTCACACGGGGGTGGGGGCGTGACGTAACACGCTCTGGGCACTGATTATAAACGGGTGCCGCGTGCATGATCCCGGGGGTCCCCAGCGGCGGCACTCCCACGATCAGGCATCTTATCCCCTATCCTTTGGATAGGGGATAAGATGTTTAAGCACCGGAGTACCCCTTTAAGTGGACTCAGAAAGCTGCGGTGTGCACATAGGTTTCTTATGAGGGTCAGTGGTAGAAACATGCTAATCTTTGATAGCCATTTTGGCCTTTTTTCAAATGAACTGGTGCCAGAAAGTTAAACAGATTTGTAAATGACTTCTATTTAAAAATCTTAATCCTTTCAGTACTTATCAGCTGCTGAATACTACAGAGGAAGTTGAGTTGTTCTTTTCAGTCTGACCACAATTCTCTCTGCTGACACCTCTGTCCGTGTCAGGAACTGTCCAGAGCAAAAGCAAATCCCCATAGAAAACCTCTCCTGCTCTGGACAGTTCCTGACATGGACAGAGGTGACAGCAGAGAGCAATGTGGTCAGACAGAAAAGGACATCTCAAATTCCTTTGGAGCATACAGCAGGTGATAAGTACTGTAAGGATTAAGATTTTTTTTTATAGAAATAATTCACCAATCTGTTTACTTTCTGGCACCAATTGATTAGAAAAAAATAGTTTTCCACCGAAGTACCCCTTTAAGTCCAATTTTAATTTTTTAATTTTCGTTTTTTCCTCCTCGCCTTCTAAAAAACCTAAATCTTTTATTTTCATCCACAGACCATATGAGGGCTTGTTTTTTGTGCAACCAATTTTACTTTATAATGACATGACTTATTTTACCATAAAATGTACGGCACAAGCAAAAAATTATTATTTGTGTGGGGAAAGAAAATAGCAATTTAGCAAATTTTGGAAGGTTTCGTTTTCACGCTGTACACTTTATGGTAAAAATGACCTGATAGCAGCCGAGACCTGCCGTGCGTGATGCTCCGTATGTCCTGGTCCTATGTCCTTACGGAGTTAACTCAGTGTTTACATATATATACAGGGGCTGCTTTGCTGTATCTAGCACAGAATGTCTTGAATCTGTACAGGCTAAATATAAGGTGACCTTACATTTGTAATATCTGTCAGTGGATCGTTCATGTATTTAGAATGGAGAGGCGGGAAGCCACTGCTGGACTTGAGGAGCCTTTACTGAAAGTCCAGGGTGCAGGTTTGGATATGGCTTGTCATTGCTGACTTCACCAGAAGGTGGCAGAGCATCACCTTAGATTACTTTATCTTTAGCAGATAGTAATAAAGTCACCTGTGCATGTCTTGTATTACTCTATCTCCTATCTATCTATGGTAGTGGGGTGTGATGAGGGCAGATGTTGTTACCCTAGGGGCAGATGGCATTAACCCCTTGTATTCATGACCCCAGGGCGTGGTTTAGCCTATAACCACCTGAAGGTAGTGCTGGGCGATATGACCAAAAATGAGTATCACAGTATTTTTCTAAAGTATCACGGTATTTCACGGTATTTATTTATTTTTTAAATTGAGACTTGCATTGAGGTGGCGTAGCGGAACTAAATGATCTGAACACTGGGGCAGTGGAGTACCCTTTTAAATAGATGTAACAAACAACCCTACAGCCTCCAGCTGTTGCAAAACTACAACTCCTAGCATGTTGGACTATATAGTAGTGTATAGTATAGGTCAGTGTTTCCCAACTAGGGGTGCCTCCAGCTGTTGCAAAACTACTACTCCCAGCATGCCCGGACAGCCGTTGGCTGTCCGGGCATGCTGGGAGTTGTAGTTTTGCAACAGCTGGAGGGCCTCAACAGCTGGAGGGCCTACTGTAGGTATAGTATATTATACAGACCCCAGTCCATCCCAGAATCCTGACTCACCATCCCAGTTGCTGCAGGGACCATCCGGGGAGGGTGGTCCGGGCCATCCATCCTTCCTGTAGTGTCCGGCGGCATTCCGGGTGGAGGGTGAACCGGTCCGGGCTGTCCTTCTTCTCCGGGGGTCCTCTTCTCCACTCCAGGCAGGCTCCGGCCTAGTAATGCTGCATAGACGCCGCTGCACAGTGACGTCCGTGCAAAGCAACGCACCTGACGTCACGGACCCAAGGAGGTGACCAGTGATGCAGAGACCTTAACCCCTTAAGGACACATGACGTTCTCATACGTCTCCATTTCCGAGTCCTTAAGGACACATGACGTATGAGAACGTCATGTGTTTTACCGGCCCCCCGCAACCATCTGGAGCGGAGCCGGTCCCCGATGCCTGCTGAAATCGTTCAGCAGGCATCGGGGCATATCGCCCAGGGGGGTCATTATGACCCCCCATGTCGGCGATGGCCGCAGATCGCTGGACAATTCAGTCCAGCGATCTGCGGCGGATTCCGGGTCAATCGGGTCTCCAGTCAGAGACGGCCCCGAACAGCCAGAGGCAGCAGGGGTGAGGTGGCACTGGTGCCACCTCGCGATCGCCCTGATTCGTCGGCCGGATTACCGGCCGACCAATCAGGGCGCCTGCTGCGGGTGTCACTACCGCAACCCGCTCCGCCCCTCTTCCGGAGGACGTGAGCGGGTGCGGGACGTGCACCCCGGGTGCTGGGGACCCCGATCCCCGGCGCCCCTGTTGGGATCGGGGCCCCAGGAGCAGCGGCGGAGACGACGAGGGACTGACCTGGTGCAGCGAGGATCGTTGGAGGTGAGTGACAGCCTCCTGCTGTTGCTTAGCAACAGCTCCCAGCATGCAAAAAGGGCATGCTGGGAGCTGTAGTTATGCAACAGCAGGAGGCAGACCACCACAACTCCCAGCATGCCCTTATGGGCATGCTGGGACTTGTAGTTTTGCAACAGCTGGAGGCACATTCTTTCTATGGAAAAGTGCACCTTCAGCTGTTGTGTAACTACAACTCCCAGCTTGCACAATCAGCTAAAGTGCATGCTGGGAGTTGTAGTGGTGCATCTGGTGGTTGCATAACTACAACTCCCAGCATGCCCGTTGGCTGTCGGTGACTGCTGAGAGTTGTAGTTTTGCAACAGCTGAAGGCACACTGAGTTAAGTAGCAAACCAGTGTGTCTCCAGCTGTTGCATAACTACAATCCCCAGCATCCCCAGCCAAAGTAGTATGCCTCCAGCTGTTGCATAACTACAACACCTAGCATGCCCTTCCGCTGTCCGTACATGCTGGGGGTTGTAGCTTTTGCAACAGCTGAAGGCACACTGGTTGCAAAACACTGAGTTTGTTACCAAACTCGGTGTTTCACAACCAGTGTGCATCCAGCTGTTGCAAAACTACAACTCCCAGCATGCACTGATAGACCGTACATGCTGGGAGTTGTAGTTTTGCAACAGCTGGATGTTCCCCCCCCCCCCCCAATGTGAATGTACAGGGTACACTCACATGGGCGGAGGATTACAGTAAGTATCCGGCTGCAAGTTTGAGGTGCGGCAAAATTTCTGCCGCAGCTCAAACTGCCAGCGAGAAACGACTGTGAACCCCCCGCCCGTGCGACTGTACCCTAAAAACACTACACTACACTAACACACAATAAAATAAAAAGTAAAAAACACTACATATACACATACCCCTACACAGCCCCCCTCCCCAATAAAAATGAAAAACGTCTGGTACGCCACTGTTTCCAAAACGGAGCCTCCAGCGGTTGCAAAACTACAACTCCCAGCATGCACTGATAGACCGTACATGCTGGGAGTTGTAGTTTTGCAACAGCTGGATGTCCCCCCCAATGTGAACGTACAGGGTACACTCACATGGGCGGAGGATTACAGTAAGTATCCGGCTGCAAGTTTGAGCTGCGTCAAATTTTCTGCCGTAGCTCAAACTGCCAGCGAGAAACTACTGTGAACTCCCGCCCGTGTGACTGTACCCTAAAAACACTACACTACACTACCACAAAATAAAATAAAAAGTAAAAAACACTACGTATACACATACCCCTATACAGCCCCCCTCCCCTCCCCAATAAAAATGAAAAACGTCTGGTACGCCACTGTTTCCAAAACGGAGCCTCCAGCTGTTGCAAAACAACTACTCCCAGTATTGCCAGATAGCCGTTGACTGTCCAGGCATGGTGGGAGTTTTACAACAGCTGGAGGCACCCTGTTTGGGAATCACTGGCGTAGAATTCCCCTATGTCCACCCCTATGCAATCCCTAATTTAGGCCTCAAATGCGTATGGCGCTCTCACTTTGGAGCGCTGTCGTATTTCAAGGCAACAGTTTAGGGCCACATATGGGGTATCGCCGTACTCGGGAGAAATTGGGCTTCAAATTTTGGGGGGTATTTTCTGCTATTACCCTTTTAAAAAATGTAAAATTTTTGGGAAAACAAGCATTTTAGGTAAAAAAAATATATATTTTTTTACATATGCAAAAGTCGTGAAACACCTGTAGGGTATTAAGGTTCAAATTACCCCTTGTTACGTTCCCCGAGGGGTCTAGTTTCCAAAATGGTATGCCATGTGTTTTTTTTTTTGCTGTCCTGGCACCATAGGGGCTTCCTAAATGCGGATGCCCCCAGAGCAAAATTCGCTTTCAAAAAGCCAAATGTGACTCCTTCTTTTCTGAGACCTGTAGTGCGCCAGCAGAGCACTTTTCACACCCATATGGGGTGTTTTCTGAATCGGGAGAAATTGGGCTTCAAATTTTGGGGGGTATTTTCTGCTATAACCCTTTTTAAAAATGTAAACATTTTGGGAAAACAAGCATTTTAGGTAAAAAAAAATTATTTTTTTTTACATATGCAAAAGTCGTGAAACACCTGTAGGGCATTAAGGTTCACGTTACCCCTTGTTACGTTCCCCGAGGGGTCTAGTTTCCAAAATGGTATGCCATGTGTTTTTTTTTTTTGCTGTTCTGGCACCATAGGGGCTTCCTAAATGCGGCATGCCCCCAGAGCAAAATTTGCTTTCAAAAAGCCAAATGTGACTCCTTCTCTTCTGAGACCTGTAGTGCACCAGCAGAGCACTTTTTACCCCCATGCGAGGTGTTTTCTGTATTGGGAGAAATTGGGCTTCAAATTTTGGGGGGTATTTTCTGCTATTACCCTTTTTAAAAATGTAAAATTTTTGGGAAACCAAGCATTTTAGGTAAAAAAAATATATATTTTTTTTACATATGCAAAAGTCGTGAATCACCTGTAGGATATTAAGGTTCACTTTACCCCTTTTTACGTTCCCTGAGGGGTCTAGTTTCCAAAATGGTATGCCATGTGTTTTTTTTTGCTGTCCTGGCACCATAGGGGCTTCCTAAATGCGGCATGCCCCCCAAAAACCATTTGTCGCTCCTTCCCTTCTGAGCCCTCTACTGCGCCCGCCGAACAATTAACATAGACATATGAGGTATGTGCTTACTCGAGAGAAATTGGGTTTCAAATACAAGTAAAAATTTTCTCCTTTTTACCCCTTATAAAAATTCAAAAATTGGGTCTACAAGAACATGCGAGTGTAAAAAATGAAGATTTAGAATTTTCTCCTTCACTTTGCTGCTATTTCTGTGAAACACCTAAAGGGTTAATACACTTACTGAATGTTTTTTTGAATACTTTAGGGGGTGTAGTTTTTATAATGGGGTCTTTTATGGGGTATTTCTAATATGAAGACCCTTCAAATCCACTTCAAAACTGAACTGGTCCCTGAAAAATAGTGAGTTTGAAAATTTTGTGAAAAATTTCAAAATTGCTACTGAACTTTGAAGCCCTATGGTGTCTTCCAAAAGTAAAAACTCATAAATTTTATGATGCAAACATAAAGTAGACATATTGTATATGTGAACCCAAAAAAAATATATTTTGAATATCCATTTTCCTTACAAGCAGAGAGCTTCAAAGTTAGAAAAATGCAAAATTTTCATTTTTTTCATCAAATTTTGGGATTTTTCACCAAGAAAGGATGCAAGTTACCATAAAATTTTACCACTAAGTTAAAGTAGAATATGTCACGAAAAAACAATCTCGGAATCAGAATGATAACTAAAAGCATTCCAGAGTTATTAATGTTTAAAGTGACAGTGGTCAGAATTGCAAAAAACGCTCCGGTCCTTAAGGTATAAAATGGCCTGGTCCTTAAGGGGTTAAAGGCTTGCTGGGACTTGTAGTAAGACTGGACAATTCAATGCAGACCAAACATACTTGACAGATGACAGGGACTGACTTGACTTGACTCATAAAGTTGTGACTTTATCTTACTTGAATTGATGGCGGCTGCAGGACTGGACTTTGAGACCTCCAACACTCTGGACACACACACTAGACAAGACTGCACTGGACCTCAGCAGGAAGCAAGAGCCAAGAGAGAGAAGCTCCACCCACGGCTTATATGGGGGAGACTAGCAGGGAGCCCATAGGTCACTCTTGGGATCACCTGATCACTGATACCTCCTGGGTAACAATCACATGACATAACTCTTAAAGATACAACACATTTTATAATACAATACACTGCAGAACATATGTACAGGGGGGAAACAGGTGCAAGGGGCCCCGGGACACTGAAGCGCTGTTTTCAACTATATGCACACACACAAATATAGAGGTAAAAGCTGTCTCCGGCCTACACTGACAGGAGACCATGACCTCTGCCCCCACGCAGTTTAGGCACGATGATGTCACTGTACTTTGCTACTTGGCTATCTATTTACCTACCTACCTACTCACCTGGCTGCTTACATACCTAGTTACTAGGCTACCTATTTAGTCACCTACCTAGCTACTTACTTACCAACCTGGCTACTTCTCTCCCTACTTACCTACCTAGCTACTTACCTACCTATTTACCTACTTACTTACTAGGCTACCTAACTACTTATCTACTTTACTTATCTACCTAGCTACGTGATCACCTACCTGGCTACCTAGTATACTACCTAACTTAAAGGAGTAGTGCAGCAATAAATAACGTATCCCCAATCCAAAGGATAGGGGATAAGTCATAGATCGCAGGGGGTCCGACAGCTGGGACCCCCACAATCTCCTGAACAGGGCCTCGGCAGTCTGCAGGAAGTGGTCGTTCTGTTCCCCGCAGAAAGCTGCGACCAGGATACATGGAGGGGGTGTGTCGGTCGGCGCTCCATGCGGGGGTCGGCACGCCCCCTTCCTTAAGACTGCCAGGGGCCCGTTCAGGAGATCGCGGGGGTCCCAGCAGTCTGACCCCCTGCGATCTGTAACTTATAAGTCGATTTCACCAAATAACTCCTCTAATTTTATTGTATGAATATTTCTGCATTAGAGGACTTTTATTTGGGGGAGGGTTAGGTTGTTACCATGGGGGTGGGGGTCGTTGTAGAGATAGAGATGTTGCAGTGGGTGCGGATTCAGCACCTCCCCAGGGATACAAGTGGCACCAGCTATGCCTTTGAAAATTGTCTTTCTCATATTAAGTAAATCTATGAAAATGTCCTAGCACATCGCTCCTGTGTATATGCCCCGGCTGCCATAATAATCATACAATACCCTCTTAACATTGGCACTAGGCGCCCAAGCATTATATACGGAAACTTTTGGTGCGGCCATCAGAATCAGGGCCTCCCCCCTGAGGACACCATATAGTTCTCTCTATAGGGTTCAGACACAGGACACATTCACCAGGTGTTGTAGTGTTTTGGACCCTATATGGTACATTTACAATCATTATAACGTAGATATGATCTCTGATCTCTGTATGTGGGATCCGATCGGGACAGAAATGGAAATAAAATACGTTTCCCTTTACCCAGGAAGATCTCAGTCATCATGTTATAGTAGAAATATCATTCCGCTCTTGCCGTATATGTGTGATCCTTCCTCTCCCTCCATGGATTACATGTCAGGTGTTACCGGTCACATGAGGGTATTTTACAAACACGGCATAGCAGAGCCGACTGCTTCCTGACTCATTACTGAGGTGCTGAAAGGACGGGGATACTGCAAAGACCACATGGGGGTCAAATACAGGATTATTGGGGGAGAGTTATCAAAACCTGTGCAGAGGAAAAGTTCCCCAGTTGCCCCTAGCAACCAATCAGATTGCTTCTTTCATTTTGCAGAGGCCATGTTTAAATTGAAAGAGGGAATCTGATTGGTTGCAATGGGCAACTTTTCCTCTGCACAGGTTTTGATGAATCTCCCCGCATGTGTAGATTGTTTCAGATGTAGCAGAGCTGAATGCGCCATTTACTATCTAGAATTGTGCAATTTGTACAACCTGACTAAATGACAAAAACGCAATACACACTGTCAGGTTGTACAAATTGCACAATTCTAGATAGTCCTATCCACAGATAACACGGGTGAATACAAACTAAAAGGTTATAATATGGGGGAAGCGTGTCCAACACGTGATAAACCTCTAAGGCCATGTTCACACGTCGGAATTTCCTTGCAGAATTCCGCATTGGATTTCTGCACGGAGATTCCGCTAAAGTCCCGTTAAATTCAACAGGATTGTGTTTCTCTGTCCATAGGCTAAATTTCTGCGCCAGCTGTTTTTTGGCACAGACATTCCGATTTCTGTGTCCTCATTAGGAATGAACCTGTCCATTCTTTCTGCAGACTCCATGCGGAATGCATAGCCATCTATGAGAAGGAGCATTCCCGTGCGGTCCTAGTGTCGGCATGTTATGCAGGTGCCCACAGTCTTCAGAATGTACATATGTTCCGTGTGGACATTCCGATGTGTGAACATAGCCTAAGGCAGTGTTATCCCAACCAGAGTGCCTCCTGCTGTTGCAAAACCTCAACTCACAGCATACCCAGACAGCCAAAGGCTGTTCGGGCATGCTGGGAGTTGTAGTTTTGCAACAGTGGGAGGCAAACTGGTTTGGAAACACTGCTTTAAGGCTAAGTTTCCACTTGGTTTTTTTTCTGGCAGTTTTTGGAATACTGCTACTGCGGTTTTTGAGCCAAAGCCAGAAATGTATTCAAAAGGAATAGGACATATAAAGGAAGGACTTATTCTACTCCTCCCTTATGGATCCACTTCTGACTTTGGCTCAAAAACTGCAGTGGTAGATATCCAAAAATTGCCGGGAAAAAAACCAAGTGGAAACTTAGCCTAATGGCTAGTTCTCACGTCTGAAGTTCAGTAGTAGAACACGCTCATTCTTTCAGCAGAAATTTCATCGAATTCTGCACAAAATAAGCACCCACTCTGGGCCATATTTATTGGTGCGGATCCGCAAAGGAAATTTAGTAAGGGACAGACTAAAGGGGTACTTTGGGAATCTGAACCTTATCCCCCATTCACAGGATTGTTTATGTGTTTATTGATTCGGTTACATGTCTGTTATTTACTTAAATGTAACAATAACAATAATCAAAGGGGTAATCCGGAGGGAAAAAAAAGTGTTTTCAAACCAACTGGTGCCAGAAAGTTAAACAGATTTGTAAATGACTTCTATTTAAAAATCTTAATCCTTTCAGTACTTATCAGCTGCTGTATACTACAGAGGAAGTTATGTAGTTCTGTGTCAGGAACTGTTCAGAGCAAGAGATGTTTGCTATGGGGATTATTTGCTCCTGCTCTGGACAGTTCCTGTTCTGGGCAGCCATCTTGCCTGAGCTACTTGGACCTGTGGGCAGTGTAAAAAAAAAATCCTGTTTTCGTAGACCTGATTTTAACACAGTTTTTATTGTGCTGAGCGCTCCTGCCACTAACTCTGGCCGTGAGCGCTCTCCTCCTTCTTCCTCCAGTGGGCCTTGGATTCACATCGCGGGACGCGCCCACATGCAAATCTCTGGCCGTCACTTACCTTCTGCTCCGGCTGACTTCCCCGCTGCCTCTGTTCTCCAGGTCGCTCCCACTTCCTAAGGTGTGCATGTGTCGGAGCTCTGAGATTTAAAGGGCCACTGCACCCAAATTACTAATTGCACCCGTCCCTACCTTATAAGTTTTTGCACCTCCCTCTACCGCTTTCCAGATCTTTGTTTTCCCTAGTGCCATTGTGAAAGCGTTTTCCTGTTTTACCTACCTGTGTTCTGACCTACTGTTCTGTGACCTGACCTTTCTCCTGTGCCACCTGCCCATTGACCTCCTGCTACGTTCCTGACCATATATCTGTGCTGCCTGCTCTGACCATCTGCTTACATTACTACGAGTTGCCAAATCCCTCCGGTGCCACATAACCCCCTCAGCAGCATATGTGGACGAGTCGTGTCATGGGTAGTGACCTGGGTGCCGCCTGCCCAGCAAGTCCATCCCGCTTTCCGGCGGGCTCTGGTTAAAACCAGTGGTACCTTAGACTCCGCTTCCTGACATGGCCCAAGCCATCATCCACACAGGTACAGCGGATCTACTACCTCCGTGAGTGTAACATTTATGTTTTTTGCTATGCCCCTAGTTTCCAAGATAAAGGGGTTTTACTATCTGGTTGGCTATATGCAATAGTCAGATATGTGGGGACTTTATTTAAGAAAGGGGAGTGACTAGTGGGCTCAGGGGGTGTAAGACTGATTAGCCCATCTGACTATTCAGAATAGGGAAGATATTCAACCAAATAGTAAAATCCCTATAGCTCAGGAACAGAGGGACATAGTAAGAAAATAAAAACAGCTTTTGCTTAAAAATAACATAATATAATTTTTGTACTGATCATAAGTCCTCTTAAACAGCATAATACACTGGAGCTGACATTCACTTCTATGGAAGAGTTTTCAAGTCATGTTCTGGGCAGAAACGGGAGGAGGGGAACTGTTTCCATCGCCTATTGTGAATGTCCTTATATCGTCTTATCTGTATGCTGGTGTCACCTTTCTCTGTAATCCTGAATATGATGATAAGGAGGAGACTGCTGAAAAGTGATCTGTACATAACAGGAAGTCTAAGCCTATTATTAGGCTTAGTGGCCTGAAACTGCAAGAGTTCAGGATTTGGTTATAATATATTAGGTAACATGGAAAGTTATATTTAAACAAAAACTAAATATATAAAAAATATGTTTAAAGTAAAAACTTAATTTATTAGTGTGCAGTGTATAACAGGATTAGTTGTATGTTTTTCAGTATAATACTACTGTGAGTTATCGCTGTTTACAACGAGGCCCCTGACTGTGTTCTGCTTCTATTTGTAAGTGTATATTCTCTGCATAGGCCTGACCATACCTGTGATTCTACTTCATAATCATATGTACGCCCCTGAAGCAATATATCATTTACCAAATTTGTCCCTTATGACAACCTTAATGATAACATGTTTCAAAATTTCTTAATTTTTATCACAAAATAGTTCATTGTTTACACTTGGATCTAATGTAAAAGAAATGATTGGTCCAGCAGCGGAAAGTGCAGTAAAAACTGATATATCTTAATTGAAGTAAGATCAGTTAATGCTGACGTGTTTCGGGTCCTGGCAACCCTTCGTCGTGGCATTACCCTTAGTCATAAGCCATTGTTATTTCTCTTTCTCTTACTGATTCTCTTGTAGACATTGTCATTTAGAGTCATAACCTAAAAATACAAAACAGTGACTGTATGTAAATACAAAATTTAAAGAGAACGTCCATGGCTATACAAAATGATCTAGTTTTAAACTCCACAACATATTGAGTCCCACTGTAAGTACTTTGCTTTATGTAAATTATATAGCGACAGCATTATATCAAGTTTTAAAGTAATTCAGTTTTAATAACTGTCTTCTGAACATTTGTTTGGTGGACAGTTTTCTTTCGTGATTCCCGCATGCACATAAATATTTGGCTTGGCCAACCTTTTTTGTGGACTGCATTGTGAGAGGTAAGCTCTTGCCAGACAGCTCTGGTGGCTGCATATCTCCCCAGAAAGAAACAAATCGGTCAGTACCCCGACATAGGGAGTTGGGAGGCCTTTGTATACAATGTCAGCTTGCATTTCTGTAAAAGGTGGGTTTGGACAAGTTTTAAAGGGGTACTCCACCCCTGGCAAGATGTCAGATCGCCGCAGTCCCGCTGCTGAGGACCCAGGGGATCGCCGCTGCGGCAGCCCGCTATCATTACTGCGCAGAGCGAGTTCGCTCTGTGCGTAATGGCGGGCGATACAGGGGCTGGAGCAACGTGACGTCATGGCTCCACCCCTCATGACATCACGGCCCGTCCCCTTAATGCAAGTCTATGGCAGGGGGCATGACGACCGCCACGCTTCCTCCCATAGACTTGTATTGACGGGGGCGGGCCGTGACATCACGAGGGGCTGTGACGTAACGATGCTCTGCCCCTGTATTGCCCATCATTACGTGCAGAGCGATCTCGCTCTGCGCACTAATGATAGCGACGTGCTGCAGCGGCGATCCCCGGGGTCTCCAGCAGCGGGACCCCGGCGATCTGACATCTTATCCCCTATCCTTTGGATAGGGGATAAGATGTCTAGGGGCAGAGTACCCCTTTAACTAATGTATAAAGGAGCCTTTAGTGTATAAACATCCAGAGTTGCATTCAGAATTCTGCTGGTGTCTGTTACCTTTCATGATGTGTTTCAATAGGCTGTTGTACAGTTTTACACCTACCTATGTTTATGATTCCTTATGATTTTCTGTATTTTGTACATATATAATTTTTTATATATATTTGATTTATGGTTGTCCGTAGACAGCATTTCTTTCTTTATCTCACATATTTATTTTCATTCATATGAGTGGTCCTTATAATTTCCATCAGTCCCTGTAAAATTTTCCTTAATTTTTACATTATTAGACATTTTTTTTCTTCTGATTTTCATTTATGATCATGTAATTCTTAGGTCTGATGAAGGTCCAGTGTGGACCAAAACGTCATTAAAATCTTGTTTTGGGATTGCAAATAAAGCTACCTTGATTCAATTTAACAGTGGTGTGCGAAGTTTTATCTATATAGATCTTGTAACAAGACACTGGGTTGCTATGCATGTGTGTTTGGGCAAAACTTAGGAGTGGAATTTACTGAATTTTAAGTCCTCTACCCTTAACCTACCCATGGAGGTGTGGACTTTCTTAAAGGGAATTTCTCTCGATCCGAGGAGTAGTTTTTGTTAGCAAAAGATTTGCACCATGTCATAGTACCAATCAGCAGGCAGAAGTTGTAGACAGGTGGAAACAATGTTGGCGCATGTGGTGTTTGGTTAGCAATGAGACTGACAAAGGTCAGGGCTAGTGACACGCAAATGGACGGGGTCAAATATGCAAGCCGGGTTGATAACAGAAGTAGCAGAGAAACTAGAATTTAACTAAGAACAGAAACCAAATGGACAAGATTGCTAAGTATCAGAATGTTGGAGGAGGATCCATTAGGAAACCCAAGTCCCTAGGATGTTGGTTTAAGAACTAGGAATTTGGTGCCACTGATGCCTGTTGCAGCAGAGGATGTTTCTTTCATAGAATACATGTCATTAATGTTCCGATCAGAAGTAGTTATGATATCCCATTAAGTGCCCATTAAAAGTGGGGTTCAAGATAGACGATGTGAGTCCATTGGACCCAAATTTTTTGTCTATATGGTCTGAGTCACTATTATTGACAGCCCATTTAGACAAAAATACTTTTTTGGCCAGTGGTTGTCTACCCTAATTTACATATTAAAAAAGATGAAGGAGCAACTATGACACATCTTAGACGTAGATTATAGGATAAAAATATTATGTGACGAGCCCAAATTATTTTATTATGACCTTAGTTACATGCAGAATGGCCAGTATTAGTGTAACACTCACGGTAGTAGTAGTAGTGCTGCTGGATGTGGATCCTCACACCTGTGGGGCAGATGACACGGGCTGTATCATGGAGCAGAGTCTAAGGTGCCGCTGGTCTTCACCAGAGCCCGCCACAAGGTAGGATGGGCTTGCAGCGTAAGGTGACACCCAGGTCGCTACCCCCAATACGACTCGACCACACAGGTAACTGGGCAAGATGAGGTACAGAAGAATGAGGCAGAGGCATAGTCAGCCTTAGCAGAAGGTCAGGGCAGGCGGCAAAGGTGCGTAGTCAAGTAACGTAGCAGAAGGGTCAAATACACGTGCAAGGCAACAGACAATAGGAATGCTTAATCTCAGACAGACATTGTCGGACAGTTTGCATTATATCTAAAGTGGTTTTCCACAACTATGCTTTTCACCTTGTGGCAGTGTCCAGTGTTGCAAGTCAATGAAGTGTCCGATGAGCCCCTTTGTCCTGCTCATTGGTGGGAGACCCAGGGGCTGGAGTTTGGAAAAACTTTTTTATTGCCATTTACATATGTTTAAGCAACCCTATGGCTCCAACACTAGAGAAGACGCTTAGATTCTAGATGGTAACTTGAGTATTTGAAGGCAGAAGCTTTCTTCTGCTTTAGTTCACCTTTGATAGATTGACCTGTGTATTGAGTTTCAGTTCATGGACCTTCTCTCAGCCTATGACCTATAATTTTAATCCTCGCCCATTTCCTCATCTCAGTTCAGTCTTCAAGACTTCTTCCATGTTGCCCATACTTTGCGGAACTCATTGCTCCAGACCCTCAGACTCATTTTTATAAAGCCAATGTTGCATAACTATATCAGTCCATGGCCCACACACAATCTGATCTGGTCAGATAACTTTCCACCCCTCTGCTGTGTCCTCAACTTCCAGTCCTTACTTCACTATTCCGTGTATATTTGTGCTTGGCTGCTTCTATTATTATTGTGGGACATTTAGTGGGGTGCACAGAGTAGTAGTGCGGTGTCCCAGCACCAAAGGCTGTCTTGTGGGCTGAAGATCTCCTCGGGCATGTCTGCTGCACATGTGTTGGGCCCTCTGTGAGAGTGTCTCTTATATTTAATATGTTAAAGCGCTATATTATATACTTTATTATGTTTCCCATATCCACTGTTTAATATGTTATTTATGTGTACTATGCCTTTAAGAGTGAGAAGCAGTTTAAACCGGGTGACCCTGCCTGCCCAATGGGAACCCCTAAATTGATCAGTATATATAGTGGGGGAGGAGTTGCCCCAGTCCAGTTTAGTGCAAGTCACTGGTGTGTGCTGAACTCCAGCGTGGAAAGGAGGTGAAGTTGTGTGTGGAGAAATCCTGAGGGAAGCCTAAAAAATCTCTTCTTAAGTCAACCCAGCCATTCCGCAAGTGTTCCCCCCGTACAACAGAAAGTCAAGCCCTGGTGGTAAAGGTAATTGGACCTTGTCAGAACCCTAGCTGGCTTGGAGAATCTACAGTCTCTAATCTCAAGTCAGTATTAATCACGTGGGTGAAAAGCACCATAAGTCCCAGCAAGGCAACAGGGCTCCTAAAGGGTTACACTGCAACTCTTCCACTCTGCTCCATACTGTCTGTGTAATACCATTTGCACCCTGCTCAGTAAAAGTTATCCATAACGCAACGTTGGTGAGTTTCTTTGCTCCCTGTGTCTGGCCCAGGAGAAGCTGTCTCCACCTCGGACTGTGTGTAGGCTAACGGTTCCCTGGCATCACAAAGTGATCAGAAATCCTTGCACCCCCGTGTCACCACAGTAGAACCTAGAAACATTGCACGATATTGTGTGTTTTTGTATAGTATTCGACATAAATGCACTTGTTTTACATGTTCAAAGGTATGTCTACATAAAAGAAAGAAATAAAAGAGAACATATTTTACAATTCCTACCTTTAAAAAGTTTTCACATAAGGAAAAAAAGGAAAATGTGAAAAATTTGCTGTTTTAAAGTGAAATCTATTATAAAGCATCCATTAGGCTTGGTCAGCATTTTTAGTAGGACGGACACCGAGGAAAGCTATAATGTAAAAATGTGAAAATTTTTCTGTGTTGTTGGACCCACTCACGGTTTTGACAAAAATTATTGATAAAAATACTTTACATGAACCGAGCCCAATGGGGGTGTTTCAGCTAAAGACATTAACAGATCATTTTCATTTTTGTGTCTTCGTTTTTAGGTCTTGTGTAGAGTTAGTCAAGTTAGTCTTGTACTATAATACACCTGCTTATGTACAGGAATATAACTACTATAATACTGCCTCCTATGTACAATAATATAACTACAATAATACTGCTCCTATGTACAAGAATATAACTACTATAATACTGCCTCCTATATACAAGAATATAACTACTATAATACTGCTCCTATGTACAAGAATATAACCACTATAATACTGCTCCTATGTACAAGAATATAACTACTATAATACTGCCTCCTATATACAAGAATATAACTACTATAATACTACTCCTATGTACAAGAATATAACTACTATAATACTGCTTCCTAAGTACAAGAATATAACTACTATAATACTACCTCCTAAGTATGAAAATAAAACTACTATAATACTCCCCTGTATATACAAAAATATAACTTCTATAATACTATCTCCTATGTACAAGAATATAACCACTATAATACTGCTCCCTATGCATAAGAATATAACTACTATAATACTGCTTCCTATGTACAAGAAAATAACTACTATAATACTGCCTCCTAAGTATGAAAATAAAACTACTATAATACTCCCCTGTATATACAAAAATATAACTTCTATAATACTATCTCCTATGTACAAGAATATAACTACTATAATACTGCTCCCTATGCATAAGAATATAACTACTATAATACTGCCTCCTATGTATGAAAATAAAACTACTATATTACTGCCCTGTATATACAAGAATATAACTACTATAATACTGCCTCCTATGTAAAAGAATATAACTACTATAATGCTATATCCTATAAGCAAAAATATGGACTTTTTTTGTACTTTATTTATATGTATTTGAAGCATTACTACTAGAAATAGCAATGGCAATTTCTGCATGTGATATTATAAAGTATAGAGTCATTTTTTTCATATTATAGGAGTTTATTTTACATAGTAAAAGTAATAACAGGTTTCTCATCTATGCGACCTTCTTGCTTACTGCCTTGTAGACAATGTCTTTCACAGTCATGACCTGAGAGGTAAAAGGGAGAGATGGTAAATATTAGAAATGTAGGCATGTGATATATAGGTGTCTGCACATACTATATCATGAAATTCAATGAAGTCCATTAATTGCTGAAGAGCTGCCCGTCTATCACCCAAATTCTCTCAAACAGAGTTTAGAACAGTGGTCTCAAAACTGAGGACCTCCAACTGTTCCAATACTACAACTCCCATTGAGTTCAAAGAATGTACACTGCTCAAAAAAACAAAGGGAACATTAAGATAACAAATCCTAGATCTGAATGAATGAATCATATGAAATACTTTCGTCTTTACATAGTTGAATGTGCTGACAACAAAATCACACAAAAATTATCAATGGAAACCAAATTTATCAACCCATGGAGGTCCGGATATGGAGTCACACTCAAAATTAAAGTGGAAAACCACACTACAGGCTGATCCAACTTTATGTAATGTCCTTAAAACAAGTCAAAATGAGGCTCAGTAGTGTGTGTGGCCTCCACGTGCCCGTATGACCACCCTACAACGCCTGGGCATGCTCCTGATGAGGTGGTGGATGGTCTCCTGAGTAGTGTTGAGCGGCATAGGCCATATTCGAATTCGCGAATATATGGACGAATATTCGTCATATTCGCGAATATTCGCATATTTGTAATATTCTCGTTTTATTTTCGCATATGCGAAAATTCGCACACCAGTCTCACACAGTAGTATTAGAGCCTTCTTACACCACATAAGCTGGAAGCAGAGAGGGATGATCACAGTGATGTGTACTGTGAAAAAACAAACAAAAAAAACCCGAATATTCGTAATTACGAATATATAGAGCTATATTCGCGAATATTCGCGAATTCGCGAATATGCGATATTCGCGAATAAAATTCGAATTGCGAATATTCGCGAGCAACACTACTCCTGAGGGATGTCCTCCCAGACCTGGATTAAAACATCCGCCAACTCCTGGACAGTCTGTGGTGCAACGTGGCGTTGGTGGATGGAGCGAGACATGATGTCCCAGATGTGCACAATAGGATTCAGGTCTGGGGAATGGGCGGGCCAGTCCATAGCATCCATGCCTTCCTATTGCAGGAACTGCTGACACACTCCAGCCACATGAGGTCTAGCATTGGCTTGTATTAGGAGGAACTCAGGGCCAACCGCACCAGCATATGATCTTACAAGGGGTCTGAGGATCTCATCTCAGTACCTAATGGCAGTCAGGCTACCTCTGGCAAGAAAATGCCACCACACACCATTACTGACCCACCACCAAACCAGTGAAGCTGGAGGATGTTGCAGGCAGCAGAACATTCTTCATGGCGTCTCCAGACTCTGATACATGTGCTCAGTGTGTACCTGCTTTCATCTGTGAAGAGCATAGGGCGCCAGTGGCAAATTTGCCAATCTTGGTGTTGTCTGGCAAATGCCAAACGTCCTGCACGGTGTTGGGCTGTAAGCACAACCCCCACTTGTGGATGTTGGGCCCTCATACCACCCTCATGGAGTCTGTTTCTGACCATTTGAGTGGACACATGCACATTTGTGGCCTGCTGGAGGTCATTTTGAAGGGCTCTGGCAGTGCTCCTCCTTGCACTAAGGCGGAGGTAACAGTCCTGCTGCTGGGGGGTTGTTGCCCTCCTACGACCTCCTCCACATCTCCTGATGTACTGGCCTGTCTTCTGGTAGCACCTCCATGCTCAGGACACTACACTGACAGACACAGCAAACATTCTTGCCACAGATAGCATTGATTTGCCATCCTGGATGAGCTGCACTCCCTGAGCCACTTGTGTCAGTTGTGGACTCCGTCTCATGCTACCACTAGAGTGAAAGCACCGCCAGCATTCAAAAGTGACCAAAACATCAGCCAGGAAGCATAGGAACTAGAAGTGGTCTGTGGTCTATAATACTGCCCCTATGTACAAGAATAAAACTACTATAATACTGCCCCGTATGTACAAGAAAATAACTACTATAATACTGCTCCTATGTAAAATAATATAACTACTATAATACTGCTTCTATGTACAGGAATATAACCACTATAATAGTGCTCCTATATACAAGAATATAACTACTATAATACTGCTTCTATGTACAAGAATATAACTACTATAATAGTGTCCCTATGTACAAGAAAAGAGCTACTATAATACTGCTCCTATATACAAGAATATAACTACTATTATACTGCTTCTATGTACAAGAATATAACTACTATAATACTACCCCCTATATACAAGAATATAATTACTATAATACTGCTCCTTTATACAAGAATATAACTACTATAATACTGCTATAATATTTATATGTGTGTGTGTGTAGGCCTCTAAATATAATTGTAGGCCCCTATACTGCCCCCATATATAGTTGTAGGCTCCTATACTTCCTCATAGATATTTGCTGGCCCCCATTCTGCCCCTTTATATAGTTGTAGGCCCCTATACTGCGATATATATTGTTATAGGCCTCTTCTCTACCCCCATATAGTTGTAGGCCCCCTCCTCTAAGCCCCCATTTATAGTAGTAGGTAGGCAGCCCCCACAGATATACTGCTATAATATACTTTAATATATATATATATATATATATATTTGTGTGTGTGTGTGTAGGCCTCCATACTGCCTCTATATATAATTGTAGGCCCCTATACTGCCCCCATACATAGTTGTAGGCTCCTATACTGCCCCCATATATAGTTGTAGGCTCCTATACTTCCTCATAGATATTTGTTGGCCCCCATTCTGCCCCTATATATAGTTGTAGACCTCTGTACTGCAATATATATTGTTATAGGCCTCTTCTGTACCCCATATAGTTGTAGGCCCCCTCCTCTAAGCCCCCATTTATAGTAGTAGGTAGGCAGCCCCCACAGATATACTGCCCCAAGTGGCCATACTACCCACCTGCTACAGTGCTCCACTGCTCCTCTGGTCCGGGGTCCGGACCTACTGCTATGGCTGGAATATAAGACCGGAGGAGCAGTGGAGCACTGATGCTGACACTGGCGGTAGTTTAGCACCTCTGTCATACATGTGATTTACGCATTTTGTATAAATATTCCATTACAACATTATTCATCTTTGATCTGTAGATAAAAAAAAACCTTACATTGATTAGGAGATCCCCTGAAAGTTCTGTGACGGAAGTGACGGACTTCAGTTTCCCAACCAGCTTGCCGTCCACAATATTAACCGTGCTCTAGAAGAAACAAAAGTGTCAGCCAGAAGTCACACCCATCAGATAAGACTCATATAGGGACAACGTGACCCGAAAAGAAATGGTACTTCACAGCGCCACATCTGTCACGTGTGGTATTACAGCTCACTCAGATGCAATACCAGACACAATCCAAGCATGGGTGCGGGGCAGTTTCTAGGAAAAAGCTGCCACTTTTTTTTTCGCTATTCTGGACAAACCCTTTAAAATATGACCTTTGGGGTTCTTTACAGGAAAGTACAGGAAATGAAAAACTCTGGGCAAACCTGGCTTATATGATCATATTGGTGATATAGAGTGAACACTTAGAAGAAATGGAATGTCCAGCGCTGATAGATCGGATCAGAGCAGTTTATTGTAAAATGTATCTCAGTACAAGGACATAGTGGACACAGGTGCCGCGTTTTGGCCCACCAAATGGGCCTTAGTCATACCTAATATGACTAAGGCCCATTAGTTGGGCTGAAACGTGTCACCTGTGTCCACTATGTCCTTGTACTGAGATACATTTTACAATAAACTGCTCTGATCCGATCTGTCTGCGCTGGTCATTCCATTTCTTCTAACTACATACATCAGGCGTAGCCCACTCCAGTCCGGGCACTTTGGGCTTTGAGGGAGAGAGCTGGGACTCTGTTTCTACTATTACATAAAGTGAACACTTTACCATGTAGCCGAACTAACTCAGAGGGAATGGGGAGCACAGGATTTGGGATTTTGGCGTAACCCCTTTTGGATATTTTACGGGACAGCTATAAATTAATTATTAGATACAAAAGAAGTGACCAAGTGATGACTTACATACAATCTATATATGTATAAAACTCAGCATGTATGTATGTATGTATGTTTGTGTGTATGTATGTATGTATGTATGTGTGTATGTGTGTATGTATGTATGTGTGTATGTATGTGTGTATGTATGTATGTGTGTATGTGTGTATGTATGTATGTGTGTATGTATGTGTGTATGTATGTGTGTATGTATGTGTGTATGTATGTATGTGTGTATGTATGTGTGTATGTATGTATGTTTGTGTGTGTGTATGTATGTATGTATGTATGCATGTATGTGTGTATGTGTTTATGTATGTTTGTGTGTATGTATGTATGTATGTATGTGTGTATGTGTGTATGTCTGTATGTATGTATGTGTGTATGTATGTGTATGTATGTATGTGTGTATGTATGTGTGTATGTATGTATGTTTGTGTGTATGTATGTATGTATGTATGCATGTATGTGTGTATGTGTTTATGTATGTTTGTGTGTATGTATGTATGTATGTTTGTGTGTATGTATGTATGCATGTATGTGTGTATGTGTTTATGTATGTTTGTGTGTATGTATGTATGTATGTGTGTTTATGTATGTATGTGTGTATGTATGTATGTTTGTGTGTATGTATGTATGTATGTATGTGTGTATGTATGTATGTTTGTGTGTATGTTTGTGTGTATGTATGTATGTATGTATGTGTGTATGTGTGTATGTATGTTTATTTGTGTGTATGTTCCAGCATAACTTCAAAATGGCTGGAGATATTTTGATAAAATTTGCTAAACAGTTACTTACATTATATGTCAACTAAAATATGGTAGAGTTCATTATAGTAGAGTTTAAAGAGTAGCTCCCACCATCCTTTTTTTTTTCTGTCCCTGCCTATTGCCCATCTATCCCTAACCCCCTCCCTGCCTTTAAATTATTTACTATATTAAAAAAATGCCTTTTGTCTGCCTGGTAGTGTGCTCACTTACCAGGCAGACTTCCCCAGCAGGCGCGACGTCACTGATGCCTGCTGGGGCCGACTTCCGCCCTTAGTTCACCTATACAGGGTACCTCCAGCTGTTTCACCACTACAACTCCCAGCTTGCCCAGTGTGTTACGGCGATGGTCGCAGCTGCCGCACATCCCGCTCCCTTGAACCCCGCCGCGCAACCCGCCCCCCCCCCCCCCCCTCCTCCCTTTGGCCGCCCGAAAAAAGACTAAAGTGCAGGGTTAATTCTACCTCACACCGGAAGACCAAATCCTCCTTCAAGGCAATGATCTCCTTACCATGATTTTCTCTCCAGTAAGTGTATTAAATTCTGTCTCTTCCCCGATGTTGAATTCATTACGCAGGACCTTGGTGCCCGTAGTCACCGTCACCACAAAGTGATTTCCATTCTGCTCGATCTGAGTTACACTCTTCATATCTTTTCCAATCTGAATTAAATCATCCGTAATACCTGGAACTAAGAACATTAAAAATCAATCCAAAGGCTCCACAAGGTCCCAGGAAACCTTCAAGGAATTTCTGGACTCTCCAGAGGTGACAGAACCTTTACCATGTTCTTGCTGAGCCCAAGAGAGAACATATTGTAGGCATACATAGGGATTCATGGAAACTCCAACTAAGTATCCTTACTTTCCAAAATAGAAGAAATATGGTTGGTGCCGTATGTGTTAGGAGGTCTGAAAGAGTCTCCATAGACCAGTGTTTCCCAACCGGGGCGCCTCCCACTGGTTCAAAACTACAACTCCCAGCATGCCCGGACAGCCTTTGGCTGTCCGGGCATGCTGGGAGTTGTAGTTTTGCAACAGCTCAAGGTGCCCTGGTTGGGAAACACAGTGCCATAGACTCACAAGGTAACTTTTAGGGTATCTGTACTTTATAGAGGGTCATTCAAGTAAGATAATCATATACTCACTGAAGCCCTCAGACAACATATATGGTGGGATGACAGTGGAGCTCTATACAGATCATCATGAGTATGAGGAGGAACCAGTCTGGTTTTAACTTCTTCACTATCCCAATCAGATGGTCTTTAAAGGGGAACTCCGGTGGAAAACATTAATTTATTTATTTTTTTAAATCAACTTGTGCCAGAAAGTTACAGATTTGTAAATTACTTCGATAAAAAAATCTTCACCCTTCCAGTACTTTTTAGTAGGTGTATGCTACAGAGGAAATTCTTTTCTTTTTGAATTTCTTTTTTGTCTTGTCCACAGTGCTCTCTGCTGATGCCCGTATCATGAACTGTCCAGAGCAGGAGAAAATCCCCATAGCAAACCTATGCTGCTCTGGACAGTACCTAATACACACAGAGGTGTCAGCAGAGAGCACTGTGGACAAGACAAAAAAGAAATTCAAAAAGAAAAGAATTTCCTCTGTAGCATACAGCTGCTTAAATGTCCTGGAGGGGTAAAGATTTTTTTAACAGAAGTAATTTTCAAATCAGTTTAACTTTCCGGCATCAGTTGATTTAAAAAGAACATGTTTTCTACCGGAGTACCCCTTTAAGTCTATCTATCTATCTAATGGGTTACCCAAATAAAACAGCTCTTGCAGATATACTTACCAGGTAAACCAATGTTTCCCAATCTGCGGCTTTCTTTCCAGCTTTTGCCAAACTACAATGTCCATCGTGTCCTGTCAGGGTATGATGGGAGTTGTAGTTTGGCAACAGCTGGAGAGCTGCCGGTTCAGGAACATATAGGGGAACAGTATGTTACTGTTGCGAATGCTACTAATATTCCAGCAATATACATCAATCCAGAGGTATTATTTATGACTTTTATACAATTTTAGGACACAAAATAACTATTATAATTAGATATATAATTTTATAATTGGCCATTAAATCAGAGAAATGATTTACTTGCCTTTTGCACCCTGCATCCTGGTCTAAGGCTAGTGATATCACTGAATGTGCACTCGGCTACTGAGGATCTTGGGTAAAGGAAGCTCTGCTCCTGGCTGCCTAAGCTTTAATACTCCCTTAGGGTGCGTTCACATTGTGAGTATTTGCTGCTGCAGATTTTGCTGCCTATTGACTTCAATGGGAAGCGAAATCTGCTAAAGCAAATCTGCAGCAGAAAATACGCACGTGTGAACACACCCTAAGGTTACGTTCACACAAGCGGACCCACAGCTTATTTTACGCTGCAGATTCACCGCTGAAGGACCCCTGCATGGTGGCTTTACATGTGCCTGCTTGGAGCGGCAATACCCGCAGTATACTCGCATATCGTGGCAGCTCTCGGCCTAGCTCATGGAGCAGGGGGAGTGGCCACGATGTGTGCGAGTACACTGCGTAAGCGCGACAATTCGCACATCGCAGTGTGTCTGCTTGTAGCGGCGTATTGCCGCTCCGAACAAGCACATGTAAAGCCACCATGCAGCGGATCTGAAGGGTAAAATACGCTGTGGGTCCGCTCGTGTGAATATACCCTTAGGGTACGTTCCCACTTGTCGTATATGCAGTGTACGCTGCATAAAATCTGCAGCAGCAGCGGGAAATATGCTGCATATTCCTCGCTCACCATACACACAAGGCTTTCCGGTGGCAGCCCTATGTATGTAGTGAGTTTTGGAGGCGAGGCTGTGTGCCGGCGTGAGTGTGTTGCACGGCTCTGCCTCCAAAACTCACTACACACATAGGGCTGCTGCCGGAAAGCCTTGTGTGTATGGTGAGCGAGGGATACGAGGCGTATTTCCCACTGCTGCAGATTTTGTGCAGCATGAAATAAGCTGCGTATATGCCAGGTGGGAACGTACCCTCAGGTGCGTTCACACCTGCGTATTTTCTGCTGCAGATTTGCATCAGCAGATTGTGCTTCCCATTGAAGTCAATGGGCAGCAAAATCTGCACCAGCAAATACGCAGCAGAAATATGTGAACGTACCCTTATTGACCAACCTCTCCACCGCTAAATTCCATTCTCCTTCTCCATTTCATTCAATGTCATTGTCACTTACCAATCTCTTTCATGAAAGCCTCAAAATTTTCATGGGACTGCAGCTCATAGGTTCCAGCGAAAGACATTCTGGGGAAAGCTCCTTAGCTATAAAGCAAGTGTAAGAGAGAGAGAGATAGAATGCAGGAGAGCTGGAGCAGACCTGGAGCTTAAATGTATTTATTTATCAGAGTGATGTCATCGCCGCCTATATAACTCCGTTCAAACATTAACTTTTGTCATGCAGAGCAATGGCGATGCTGACCACAATGTAATAGCTACTAGTGATAAGAAGCACTACAAAGCCAACCCTATAAGGAGGTAAAAAAATCTTCTGGCTTTATAAGGAGATAGAGGTAAAGGCCAGAGTCTTACAAGACATCATTGTGCGGTGTGGTACATAGTGTGGCCATTTATATATCTATTATCAGCGTTTTTTCACTTCTCGATACATCAAACCACAACAACTATATGAGCTTGTTAAAAATTACCTGTCACCAAATAAACTTTTGTAAAATAACTCAGGCTCTGTTCCCTAACTACTTATTACTCCCCTCCAACCCTTAAAAAACATTTTAGAGCTTTAAAAAGCTGTGTATCTTACCTTTCTTCTTGCTCACATAGTGCAATCTCCCATCAGGAGAAAGTGAGAACTGCATAGGTTCAAAATGTACAGGACAGTTCACACAGTCAAGTAGTGACACACCAGTCATCATTAGCTCAGGAACCTTTCTGTACGGTTTCTCTGGCCCACTCTCCTCATTCCACAACTGCCAAAAATATGGGAAGTCTCCTCCCAAAATAATCTCTATCTCAAACTCGGCACACACCTCCAGCTTATGGCTTACTGTCCCATAACAGGTTTCAAAGTCAATTAGAACAGTCTTACCAGGCTCTGGTTGGGTCTTCACAAATGGTATTATGTCCGGCATGACTCTGTATACAGCCTGGTGATAGTCCAGATCCAAAACAGTGGGTTTCCACCCACCAGTAACTTACGGGTCCTCACATTCATCTTGGCGACAACCGGTTGCTGTCCACGTTGGTTGCTCCTAGCAGCGACATTTCAATGTCGACCCTTTTTTCAAAACAAACACCTGTTGCGCAGGTGGCCCGTCCACCTGTCTCCTTAGCTGAGAGAGTGCTCACTTGCTTGACGCGATCCATTGCCCCTAGCAAAGCTTTCACCACAGGCTCAGTCCAGCTCTTGTACTCCACAGCTGGGCTTGTCTAACTTGCAACATGCAGGGTGGGTTGCTCCTAGCAACAACTTTACTGCAACTCGACCGTTGGTTGCTCTTAGCAACATGCTGCCCGCATCCTCCACCAATTGTGAGGATTTCTCCCTGGGGATAGCTCTGGGATCGTCCTTGACACCGCCACAGGACACGTTTCCACTTCAATAAACTGGCAAACAGCTTTATAAGACAGGTTGCAGGACAAAGAAAAACATAACACGGGAACAAAACAATACCCCAGACTGTCCAGTCACTAACTAAACAATCCAGCATGCCCTAACTATCAACTGGTGGGCTTTTCCTGGCCAGTTAAACGTATGCCTCCTGCAACCTTCTACTCACTGTTCACACACAGCGTTTGCAACCTCTTGCTGTGTGTCTCGTCCACATCATTCTTTTTGGGGCCTCTCACAGATCGGGCTGTTTGTTCCTCAGCAAGACCCCTGCCTTTCCCTACAGCCACCTTGCTGTCTTCTAGGGACACACTCCCCCTTTCTGCCACCTCATTAATTAGGCCACAGGTTTCTCCAGGGTTACCCAGGGACATGCACCCTTTTTTTTGCCACACTAAATATATATTTAACTAAACTAATATGGGGCATGGAACATCTTAGCTATGAGGAGTGATTAAAGGAGTTACAATTGTTTAGTCTTGAGAAGAGACATTTAAGGGGGGATATGATAAACGTATATAAGTATATAAATGGCCCATACAAAAAATATGGAGAAAAACTGTTCCAGGTTAAACCCCCCCAAAGGACGAGGGGGCACTCCCTCCGTCTGGAGAAGAAAAGGTTTAGTCTAAAGGGGCGACACACCTTCTTTACCGTGAGGACTGTGAATTTATGGAACGGTTTACCTCAGGAACTGGTCACAGCAGGAACAATTAACAGCTTTAAAACAGGGTTAGATACATTCCTGGAACAAAATAACATTAATGCTTATGCAGAATTATAAAACTACATCCCTTTCCCTTATCCCCTTACACCCTTCACTTCAATTCCCTGGTTGGACTTGATGGACGTATGTCTTTTTTCAACCATACTAACTATGTAACTATATATATATATATATATATATATATATATATATATATATGTGTGTGTGTGTGTGTGTGTGTGTGTATAATTTTGTAGCCTTTGGTGCCCTGATTCCAATGCTGTTTTTATTTTATTGCTCTACCTTTCCATTCCTGAGATAGGGAATTATTTCAAAAAGACATGTGAATACTAAGCTCTTGGGGGGAGTGAATCTGAATCACACCCCTCAGCCTGAATCCTGTCTCCTCAGCCTAATATTAAACCAACCCCCTCCCCCCCCCAAGTCTGCATCATGCCCCCTCAACCCCTGAGCCTAGTATTCACACCCATTTTTTAAATTAAATGTCCGGCAGGTCTTTTCTTTTTTGTGTGCCGTCTGATCCAGATGAAGCAGTCGATCCACACACCGGCAGTGCATGACGTTGCATGGTTAATTTTTACTCCTGCGAGTATACTGTATATTAGAATCAGAGGCTATAAAATGGTAAACAACAACTAAGGCGGAGATTTATTAAAACCTGTCCAAAGGAAAAGTTGCCGAGTTGCCCATAGCAACCAATCAGATCTTTTCTTTTGTTTTTGATAAGGCCTCTGAAATATGAAAGAAGTGATCTGATTGGTTGCTATGGGCAACTCAGCCACTTTTCCTCTGGACACGTTTCGATAAATCTCCTCCAAAGAACATGAAAAAAAAAATACAAATTTAGAGGTTGAAAGTAGACGGATTTACATAACTTTAGCGATCTATTGTACTGAAGGAAAATATTTCTACAAGCATAATTAACTCCATGATAATGATAATAGTGATAATAATAATAAGGATAATAATATTTGTTTGAATAAAACTTTTTTTTAAATTTTATAACATTAACATAATTACTAATTTTCTCACCTCTGTCCTCATATCCCATCCTCATATCCCACCCTCATATTACATTCTCACATTCCGTCCTCACATCCCGTCCTCATATCCCACCCTCATATTACATTCTTATATCCCGTCCTCACATCCCGTCCTCATATCCTGCTCTCATATCCTGTCCTCACATCCTGTACATATATTACATTCTCATATCCTGTCCTCATATCTCGTCCTCACATCCTGTCCTCATATCCTGACTTCATATGCCAACCTCATATCCCTACCTCATGTCTCATACTCATATCCCTTCCTCAGGTTGGGCTAAGTTGTGATGAAGAAATTATATGTAGAAAATAGAAGGGGGCTTGGCCTTGTGGGGACGTGGCCTTGTGGGAGGTGGTGTGACTTGCAAGCCGGACTGATGCACAAAAAAGAGTCACAAATAGAAGAGGGTGTTTTTGGCCTTCAGCTGAAACAAATAAAGGACCTAAGTTGAAGGGGCGTGGCTTGTGGGAGGAAAGAGGCTTTCTGTAGGGGTGTGACTTGCAAACTGGACCAACACACTCACTGGCAGATGCAGAGTGGAGCTCATAGAGTAAGGTAAAGGAAGTCCCATAGACTTGCATAAGACTTTACACAAAAACCGTGACCCTAGCAAATGGGGGTGGGTTAGGCATAATTCAACTATACTATACTTTTATTTGATCTATAGGTAACATGTACCAATATCTCTAGAAGTTTGGAAGTGATGCTTGATCATACACACATACACACACACACACGCACACCCATAGCAATCAATCAGATCGCTTCTTTCGTTTTGCAGAGGTTGCTATGGGCAACTCAGCAACTTTTCCTCTGGGCAGGTTTTGATAAATCCCCCTATTGAGATATATATATATATATATATATATATATATATATATATATATATATAACCATAAAGGTTTTTGCAGCACTACTTAGCTTTCTAAGAAAAGACAGTGGGGTGCCAGCTCCCAGGGAACTTGATCAGAGCTCCATAGTTAATCCATCAAAGAAATGGTGCAGCACTCCATACAAAAATCCAAGGTGCAAAAGGTTTTATTCACTCCATATCAGAAGCAACGTTTCAGATCACACAGGATCCTTTTTCAAGCTCACACAAACACACATTAAGGGGTAATATATACCCATGTGAAACAATCCAATCAAAATATAATAATTAAAGTGCTAATTAGTAAAAAATTACATATAGTGTGTATTTAGTGAACCATATCATAAATATAAAAAATATAAAAACAATAGTGAACAATATAAATAAAGTGCTCTCTTGTGTATTAAAATCAGTTAAAAAAGCTTGAAAATAATTAGAAATAGTACAATCACATGTTTCCTAATACATAATTGTACTCATGTGTTAACAACGCAAACATAAATCATATATGATAATAGTGAGAAGTAGGAACGCTCACCTGTCCTATTTTGGAATGGCGTCGGTAAGCGTGGGGGAATCTGTACTGCGCAGGTGCAGAAAGTTCCGATGGAGTCCGTGCAGGGAAGTCAGCTGACTCTCCCGATCACGTGACCTATAATATTGAACTATTCTGAATCACATGACTGTTGTCATGGTGAGAAGCGACGCCAACGTTCGCTCTCTCCATGATTCTCAGTCAGGTTGTTCTAATCAATGTGTTGTATGCAGGGGGATAAGCCACATCATTCTAATTGAAATTGTGATAAAATAATAAAGATATGTTTAGTTATGTGCAATACTATATATATATAGGAAATACTATGTGATACTTATGTAAGATTGTCGGGGTGGAAAAGACCGGACCTATCTGGGTAACACTGTGCACATCAGGGGTATAGAGAATATGTTAAACAAGTTATTAATAAGTGAATAGTAGAGAAAATATAAAAAGGATAAATAGAAAATAATCATAACAAAAAATAATAAAAAATATAAAAAAATCGTAAAATAAAAAACTAACATAATAAATATAATGTTATAGACCCTCTGAGTCATAGGTGACATGGGTCTCTCAAATTGTATCAAGGGGACCGTATAAGGGACTCCCTAATAACTACTCCTGGCACCATGGGACCTGCGTCAAGGGGCACACTATAAATGAATCCCTCGATGCCAGTCAAAGGAGGAAGCCCCAGAACTAGGCCGCTAGACCCCTGTCTAGGGTCTCCAACTGTCACGATTCGGCTGGCAGGAGTTGGATCCTCTGTGCCAGAGAGGGATTGGCGTGGACCGTGCTAGTGGACCGGTTCTAAGTTACTACTGGTATTCACCAGAGCCCGCCGCAAAGCGGGATGGTCTTGCAGCAGCGGTAGTAACCAGGTCGTATCCACTAGCAACGGCTCAACCTCTCTGACTGCTGAAGATAGGCGCGGTACAAGGGAGTAGACAAGAGCAAGGTCGGACGTAGCAGAAGGTCGGGGCAGGCAGCAAGGATCGTAGTCAGGGGCAATGGCAGGAGGTCTGGAACACAGGCTAGGAACACACAAGGAAACGCTTTCACTGGCACAATGGCAACAAGATCCGGCGAGGGAGTGCAGGGGAAGTGAGGTATAAATAGGGAGTGCACAGGTGAACACACTAATTGAACCAACTGCGCCAATCAGCGGCGCAGTGGCCCTTTAAATCGCAGAGACCCGGCGCGCGCGCGCCCTAGGGAGCGGGTCCGCGCGCGCCGGGACAGGACCGACGGAGAGCGAGTCAGGTACGGGAGCCGGGGTGCGCATCGCGAGCGGGCGCCACCCGCATCGCGAATCGCATCCCGGCTGGGAGAGGAATCGCAGCGCACCCGGTCAGCAGATCTGACCGGGGCGCTGCAGTTGCGAGGATGTTGCGAGCGCTCCGGGGAGGAGCGGGGACCCGGAGCGCTCGGCGTAACAGTACCCCCCCCCTTGGGTCTCCCCCTCTTCTTGGAGCCTGAGAACCTGAGGACCAGACTTTTGTCTAGGATGTTGTCCTCAGGTTCCCAGGATCTCTCTTCTGGACCACAGCCCTCCCAATCAACCCAAAAATTTTTTTTTCCTCTGACCGTCTTGGAGGCCAGTATCTCCTTCACGGAGAAGATGTCAGAAGAGCCGGAAACAGGAGTGGGAGAAACAAGTTTGGGAGAGAAACGGTTGATGATGAGAGGTTTAAGGAGAGAGACATGGAAGGCATTGGGAATACGAAGAGAAGGAGGAAGAAGGAGTTTGTAAGAGACAGGATTAATCTGGCACAAGACTTTGAAAGGACCAAGATAGCGTGGGCCCAGTTTGTAACTGGGGACACGAAAGCGGACATATTTAGCGGAGAGCCATACCTTGTCTCCGGGAGCAAAAATGGGGGGAGTTCTTCTTTTCTTATCGGCAAACCTTTTCATGCGAGATGAAGCCTATAGAAGAGAATTTTGGGTCTCTTTCCATATGGTGGAAAGATCACGAGTCACTTCATCCACAGCGGGCAAACCAGAGGGCAAGGGAGTAGGGAGGGGGGGAAGAGGGTGACGGCCGTACACCACGAAAAATGGGGATTTAGCAGAAGATTCAGAGACTCTGAAGTTGTATGAGAATTCGGCCCATGGTAGAAGATCTGCCCAGTCATCCTGGCGGGAGGAAACAAAATGCCGTAAATAGTCACCCAGAACCTGATTAATTCTTTCAACTTGCCCATTGGATTGAGGATGATAAACAGAAGAGAAGTTTAATTTAATCTTGAGTTGTTTACAGAGGGCCCTCCAGAATTTTGACACGAATTGGACGCCTCTATCCGAGACGATCTGCGTGGGCAAACCGTGAAGACGAAAAATGTGTACAAAAAATTGTTTTGCCAACTGAGGCGCTGAAGGAAGACCAGGAAGAGGAATAAAATGTGCCATCTTGGAAAATCGATCAATGACCACCCAAACAACAGTGTTGCCACGGGATGGGGGTAGGTCTGTAATAAAGTCCATACCAATCAGAGACCAAGGCTGTTCGGGGACAGGCAGAGGATGAAGGAGACCAGCAGGCTTCTGGCGAGGAGTCTTATCCCGGGCACAGACAGTACAGGCCCGCACAAAATCAACAACATCCGTTTCCAGAGTCGGCCACCAATAGAAACGAGAGATGAGTTGCAAGGACTTTTTGATGCCCGCATGGCCTGCGAGGTGGGAGGAGTGACCCCATTTGAGAATCCCGAGACGTTGGCGTGGAGAAACGAAGGTCTTGCCTGATGGAGGCTGGAGAAGTGGAAATCAGACAGTCAGGAGGAATGATGTGTTGCGGAGAGACCTCTACTTCCGAGGCATCCGAGGAACGAGAGAGAGCATCGGCCCTAATGTTCTTGTCGGCAGGGCGAAAATGAATTTCAAAGTTAAAACGGGCAAAGAACAACGACCACCTGGCCTGGCGAGGATTCAGCCGTTGGGCAGACTGGAGATAGGAGAGATTCTTGTGATCAGTGTATATAATAACTGAATATTTTGATCCCTCCAGAAGATGCCTCCATTCCTCAAGTGCCAATTTAATGGCCAGTAGTTCTCGATCCACGATGGAGTAGTTCCTCTCCGCCGGAGAGAAGGTCCTAGAAAAAAAACCACAAGTAACAGCATGCCCGGAAGAATTTTTTTGTAGAAGGACCGCTCCAGCTCCCACTGAGGAGGCATCAACCTCCAATAGGAAGGGTTTAGATGGGTCAGGTCTGGAGAGCACGGGAGCAGAAGAAAAGGCAGACTTGAGCCGTTTAAATGTGTCTTCCGCTTGGGGAGACCAGGACTTAGGATTGGCATTCTTCTTGGTTAAAGCCACGATAGGCGCCACAATAGTGGAAAAATGTGGAATGAATTGTCTGTAATAATTGGCGAACCCCAAAAAACGTTGGATAGCACGGAGTCCGGAGGGGCGTGGCCAATCTAAGACGGCAGAGAGTTTATCTGGGTCCATTTGTAGTCCCTGGCCAGAGACCAAGTATCCTAGGAAAGGAAGAGATTGACATTCAAACAGACATTTCTCCATTTTGGCATAAAGTTGATTGTCTCGAAGTCTCTGAAGAACCATGCGGACATGCTGGCGGTGTTCTTCTAAGTTGGCAGAAAAAATCAGAATATCGTCCAGATACACAACAACACAGGAATATAAAAGATCACGGAAAATTTCATTAACAAAGTCTTGGAAGACAGCAGGGGCGTTGCACAGGCCAAAGGGCATGACCAGATACTCAAAGTGTCCATCTCTGGTGTTAAATGCGGTTTTCCATTCGTCCCCCTCCCTGATGCGGATGAGATTATAAGCACCTCTTAAGTCCAGTTTGGTAAAGATGTGGGCACCTTGAAGGCGATCAAAGAGTTCTGAGATAAGAGGTAGGGGGTAGCGGTTCTTTACCGTGATTTTATTAAGTTTGCGGTAGTCAATGCAAGGACGTAGGGAGCCATCTTTTTTGGACACAAAGAAAAATCCAGCTCCGGCAGGAGAGGAGGATTTGCGGATAAACCCCTTTTTTAAATTTTCCTGGATGTATTCAGACATAGCAAGAGTCTCTGGGGCGGACAGAGGATAAATTCTGCCCCGGGGTGGAGTAGTGCCCGGGAGGAGGTCAATAGGACAGTCATAAGGCCTGTGAGGAGGTAAAGTCTCAGCTTGCTTTTTGCAAAATACGTCAGCATAGTCCATATAAGCCTTAGGGAGACCGGTTACAGGAGGAACCACAGGGTCACGGCAGGGAGTACTGGGAACCGGTTTAAGACAGTCCTTGAGACAAGAAGTACCCCAGCTCTTGATCTCTCCTGTGGACCAATCAAGGGTTGGGGAATGGCGTTGAAGCCACGGTAGTCCAAGGAGAATTTCGGAAGTGCAATTGGAGAGGACCAAAAACTCAATTTTTTCGTGATGAGATCCGATGCACATTAGGAGGGGTTCCGTGCGGTAACGCACGGTACAGTCCAATCTTTCATTGTTAACACAATTGATGTAGAGGAGTCTGGCGAGACTGGTCACCGGGATGTTGAACTTGTTGATGAGAGAGGCCAAAATAAAATTTCCTGCAGATCCGGAATCCAAGAAGGCCATAGTAGAGAAGGAGAAGGTAGAGGCAGATATCCGCACAGGCACAGTAAGGCGTGGAGAAGCAGAGTTGACACCAAGAACTGTCTCACCTTTGTGCGGAGTCAGCGTACGTCTTTCCAGGCGGGGAGGACGGATAGGACAATCCTTCAGGAAGTGTTCGGTACCGGCACAGTACAGGCAAAGATTCTCCATGCGGCGTCGTGTCCTCTCTTGAGGTGTCAAGCGAGACCGGTCAACTTGCATAGCCTCCACGGCGGGAGGCACAGGAACGGATTGCAGAGGACCAGAGGAGAGAGGAGCCGGGGAGAAAAAACGCCTCGTGCGAACAAAGTCCATATCCTGGCGGAGCTCCTGACGCCTTTCGGAAAAACGCATGTCAATGCGAGTGGCTAGATAAATGAGTTCATGCAGGTTAGCAGGAATTTCTCGTGCGGCCAGAACATCTTTAATGTTGCTGGATAGGCCTTTTTTAAAGGTCGCGCAGAGGGCCTCATTATTCCAGGATAATTCGGAAGCAAGAGTACGGAATTGGATGGCGTACTCGCCAACGGAAGAATTACCCTGGACCAGGTTCAGCAGGGCAGTCTCAGCAGAAGAGGCTCGGGCAGGTTCCTCAAAGACACTTCGAATTTCCGAGAAGAAGGAGTGTACAGAGGCAGTGACGGGGTCATTGCGGTCCCAGAGCGGTGTGGCCCATGACAGAGCTTTCCCAGACAGAAGGCTGACTACGAAAGCCACCTTAGACCTTTCAGTAGGAAACTGGTCCGACATCATCTCCAAGTGCAGGGAACATTGTGAAAGAAAGCCACGGCAAAACTTAGAGTCCCCATCAAATTTATCCGGCAAGGATAGTCGTAGGCCGGAAGCGGCCACTCGCTGCGGAGGAGGTGCAGGAGCTGGCGGAGGAGATGATTGCTGAAGCTGTGGTAGTAGTTGCTGTAGCATCACGGTCAGTTGAGACAGCTGGTGGCCTTGTTGCGCTATCTGTTGCGACTGCTGGGCAACCACCGTGGTGAGGTCGGCGACATCTGGCAGTGGAACTTCAGCGGGATCCATGGCCGGATCTACTGTCACGATTCGGCTGGCAGGAGGTGGATCCGTGCTAGTGGACTGGTTCTAAGTTACTACTGGTATTCACCAGAGCCCGCCGCAAAGCGGGATGGTCTTGCAGCGGCGGTAGTAACCAGGTCATATCCACTAGCAACGGCTCAACCTCTCTGACTGCTGAAGATAGGCGCGGTACAAGGGAGTAGACAAGAGCAAGGTCGGACGTAGCAGAAGGTCGGGGCAGGCAGCAAGGATCGTAGTCAGGGGCAACGGCAGGAGGTCTGGAACACAGGCTAGGAACACACAAGGAAACGCTTTCACTGGCACAATGGCAACAAGATCCGGCGAGGGAGTGCAGGGGAAGTGAGGTATAAATAGGGAGTGCACAGGTGAACACACTAATTGAACCAACTGCGCCAATCAGCGGCGCAGTGGCCCTTTAAATCGCAGAGACCCGGCGCGCGCGCGCCCTAGGGAGCGGGGCCGCGTGCGCCGGGACAGGACCGACGGAGAGCGAGTCAGGTATGGGAGCCGGGTTGCGCATCGCGAGCGGGCGCCACCCGCATCGCGAATCGCATCCCGGCTGGGAGAGGAATCGCAGCGCACCCGGTCAGCAGATCTGACCGGGGCGCTGCAGTTGCGAGGATGTTGCGAGCGCTCCGGGGAGGAGCGGGGACCCAAAGCGCTCGGCGTAACACCAACCACCATAGCCCAATATTGGAGCGCGCCTGCTATTTCAGTAGTGATGTATCAGACTGGATTGGTCCCCTATTTTTTTATAAAAAATTTTTTCGTTAGGAAATGATTACAATATAACTAAAAGAGGAAAAAATTGTAAAAAAGGGAAAAAATGAAATTAAAAAAATTAACGAAAAAAATGAGAGGAATAAAAGGTGAAGGTAACAGATCTCTTTCCCAAGATGTGTCATCAGGTTATCTCATAATGGCCCGTCAAGTGCATCACGACAAAAAATTATTATTAAAACAAGATATTATTTTTATTTATATTAAGGTGAGGTGGCAATTCACCCTGAACACAAAGGACATTATAAAATTGTTATAACAATATAACATCAATTTACATAATTTAATAGAAATGTTTAGACAGATGAAGCATTCCTCCTCCTCCTTTCAAATCCGGTTTCATATTCCACCTATAATGAAAGAAAAAGAAAAAAATATATATAAGTAAAAAAACATTTTTCATAAAAAAAGTAAAGAAATACAGAAATTAATAAATAATAAATTTAATGTGTGTCTATTACTCATATATTTCCGGGCAGACCTAGGAATTATATCATGGATAGACTAAACGATATTAAACTCCACGTTTAGTCCCTTCGGGCAAAGTGAATCCAATTGATGGATCCCCCATAGTTCTCTTTTGCAAAGTAAGGCAAGTCTATCACCTCCTCTTGTAGGTATTGGCACAAAATCCATAGCTATAAATCTTATATCATTCTCCGTGTGTCCAGCTTCTGTACAATGCTTGGACACAGGGAAATCTAGCCTCTTTTTTTTCTACTGCTGTACCTATGATTATTTAATCTCACCCTGAGACTCCAGGTGGTTTGACCTACATATATCCGTTTGCAAGGACAAATTAATATATATACCACCCATGTCGAGTCACATGTAAGAAAGTGTTTTAGATTATAAATTTTGCCGGTACCTGGGTGTGTAAAAGTTGGTCCTTTAGACATCAATCTGCAATTCACGCATGAGAGACACGGGAAGGATCCCAGTCTTCTAGATGTTAAAAAGGTTTGTCTTAGTTTCTTTTCACTTTTAACTTCAGAATGTACTAACCTATCTCTCAAATTACGTGACCTGCGATATGACATAATTGGTCTAGATGTAAACTCTTCTATATTAGGATAACTCCTGCTCAAGATATACCAATGCTTGTTTAAGATTTTTGAGATAGAACCACTTTTGGTGTTATATGTTGAGGTAAAGGGAATTCTTTTCATCGGATGTCTCATCTTGGTTTATAGAGTGCTTTCTCTGTCCAGAGTCTCCACTCTATTTCTATGTTCATCAATAAGATGTTTGGGATATTTACGTATTATAAATTTGGATGTCATGTGATCGAGAGACTCTTTCATAGCTTCTTCCTCTTTTACTATCCGTTTCACCCTCAGCATTTGGCCGAATGGCAGTGAATTGACCATCTGCCGAGGGTGACAACTCTGGAAATGTAATAGTGTATTTTTGTCTGTTGGTTTGACATAGAGTCATGTATGTAACTGGTTATCTTTTTTGACCACCAGGACATCCAAAAAACTCACACTATCTGAGGACTAAATTGAATATTGTCATCAATTGTATTTAGGAAGGTATGAAATGCTTGGCGTTCTTCCAACGTACCCTCCCACAGGAGGAAGATGTCATCGATATATCTCCACCATCCCAGACATTGTCTGAAATGGTGGAATAGATAGACGACATCTTCCTCCATGGCAGCCATGTACAGATGAGCGTACATTGGCGCTACGTCAGTCCCCATGGCGGTTCCGATTAACTGTAAATAATATTGTTCATCAAATAAAAAATAATTATTGGTAAGAATTAATTCCAATAACTGTAAAAGAAAATTTTGAACCGCCATGGGGAACACAGAAGCAGCCAATGTTTTGCAAATGCTTGAAAGCTTTCAGAGAAACAGGAGACGGTGGTAAATATATCTTCTCAAGAACTTACTAATGCTCAAATCTCTATGCTATCAAAAGGACTTTCATTTTGTCCATTAGAAAATTGTGATTGGTTTAATCTTGAATGTGATGTAAAGGCTTTTTTCCGAAGACTTAAACTGAAAATTTGGTTTAGTAACCAAGATGGTTGTATAGGTCCTGATAGGACACAGGTTACAGATGGTGTCATGCACCTGGCAGATTTTGATCTCTTTAGCAAGAGCTCATTTAATCTGCCAGTGGTATCACATCCTCTGGAAACTTATATGGATTTGGTGAAACAAGATATAGAACAACTTAGAGATCAAAGTCCTGGTGAAGTTAGATTGAGAAATAATCTTACTAGAGATGAAAGAACAGCTATAGAGGAGCTAGTCCATAACCATGACCTCACCATAAAACCTGCAGACAAGGGGGGTGGGGTCGTGGTTATGGACACCATGGATTACAAAAAAGAAGTATTTAGACAGTTGTCAGACTCCTTTACTTACTGCAAATTGGATCATGATCCCAAAATGGAAATCCTGAGGAAATGAACTTCTGTTGTGGAACAAGCATTTAATGATAGCCTGATAGACGAGAATCTATGTGAATTTTTGGTAGTTAGGCATCCAGTTACTCCGGTGCTGTATGTCTTACCAAAGATTCACAAGTCCCTTACCTCACAAGGCCCATTGTATCAGGTCGGTGAAGTATCTTGAGTAATGCCTCCAAGTTATTGGATAAAGTCCTGAGACCCTTTGTATTCACATCTAGATCCTATATCAAAGACACCAATGATTTTCTGACAAAAATACGTAACATACCAATTTCGGAACATACCTTATTGGGGTCTTTTGATATAGTGAGTCTATACACTTCAATTAGTCATGCTAAAGGCCTAGAAGCCATTCGCAAAACATTGGCTGCTTCTGTGTTCCCCATGGTGGTTCAAAATTTTCTTTTACAGTTATTGGAATTAATTCTGACCAATAATAATTTTTATTTGATGAACAATATTATTTACAGTTAATCGGAACCGCCATGGGGACTAACGTAGCGCCAATGTACGTTAATCTGTACATGGCTGCCATGGAGGAAGATGTCGTCTATCTATCCCACCATTTCAGATCATGTCTGGGATGGTGGAGATATATCGACGACATCTTCCTCCTGTGGGAGGGTACGTTGGAAGAACTCCAAGCATTTCATACCTTCCTTAACCCCTTAAGGACCAGGCCATTTTACACCTTAAGGACCAGAGCGTTTTTTGCAATTCTGACCACTGTCACTTTAAACATTAATAACACCCTTTAGGTGTTTCACAGGAAAAGCAGCAAAGTGAAGGAGAAAATTGACAATCTTCATTTTTTACACTCGCATGTTCTTGTAGACCCAATTTTTGAATTTTTACAATTGGTAGAAAGGAGAAAATTTTTACATGTATTTGAAACCCAATTTCTCTCGAGTAAGCACATACCTCATATGTCTATGTTAATTGTTCGGCGGGTGCAGTAGAGGGCTCAGAAGGAAGGAGCGACAAATGGTTTTTGGGGGGCATGTCACCTTTAGGAAGCCCCTATGGTGCCAGGACAGCAAAAAAAAACCACATGGCATACCATTTTGGAAACTAGACCCCTCGGGGAATGTAACAAGGGGTAAAGTGAACCTTAATACCCCACAGGTGATTCACGACTTTTGCATATGTAAAAAAAAAAAAAAAATGTTTTACCTAAAATGCTTTGTTTCCCAAAAATTTTACATTTTTAAAAAGGAAAATAGCAGAAAATACCCCCCAAAATTTGAAGCCCAATTTCTTCTGATTCAGAAAACACCCCATATGGGGGTGAAAAGTGCTCTGCTGTCGCACTACAGGTCTCAGAAGAGAAGGAGTTACATTTGGCTTTTTGAAAGCAAATTTTGCTCTGGGGGCATGCCGCATTTAGGAAGCCCCTATGGTGCCAGAACCGCAAAAAAAAAACCACATGGCATACCATTTTGGAAACTAGACCCCTCGGGGAACGTAAAAAGGGGTAAAGTGAACCTTAATACCCTACAGGTGTTTCACGACTTTTGCATATGTAAAAAAAAAAAATTTTTTTTTACCTAAAATGCTTGGTTTCCCCAAATTTTTACATTTTTAAAAAGGGTAATAGCAGAAAATACCCCCCAAAATTTGAATCCCAATTTCTCCCGATTCAGGAAACACCCCATATGGGTGTGAAAAGTGCTCTGCTGGCGCACTACAGGTCTCAGAAGAGAAGGAGTCACATTTGGCTTTTTGAAAGCAAATTTTGTTCTGGGGGCATGCCGCATTTAGGAAGCCCCTATGGTGTCAGAACCGCAAAAAAAAAAAACATGGCATACCATTTTGGAAACTAGACCCCTCGGGGAACGTAAAAAGGGGTAAAGTGAACCTTAATACCCAACAGGTGTTTCACGACTTTTGCATATGTAAAAAAATAAAACATTTTACCTAAAATGCTTGGTTTCCCAAAAATTTTACATTTTTAAAAAGGGTAATAGCAGAAAATAACCCCCAAAATTTGTAACACAATTTCTCCCGAGTACGGCGATACCCCATATGTGGCCCTAAACTGTTGCCTTGAAATACAACAGGGCTCCAAAGTGAGAGCACCATGTGCATTTGAGGCCTAAATTAGGGACTTGCATAGGGGTGGACATAGGGGTATTCTAGGCCAGTGATTCCCAAACGGGGTGCCTCCAGCTGTTGTAAAAGTCCCAGCATGCCTGGACAGTCAGTGACTATCTGGTAATACTGGGAGTAGTTGTTTTGCAACAGCTGGAGGCTCCGTTTTGGAAACAGTGGCGTACCAGACGTTTTTCATTTTCATTGGGGAGGGGGGCTGTGTAGGGGTATGTGTATATGTAGTGTTTTTTACTTTTTATTTTATTTTGTGTTAGTGTAGTGTAGTCTTTTTAGGGTACAGTCGCACGGGCGGGGGTTCACAGCAGTTTCTCGCTGGCAGTTTGAGCTGCAGCAGAAAATTTGCCGCACCTCAAACTTGCAGCCGGATACTTACTGTAATCCTCCGCCCATGTGAGTGTACCCTGTACGTTCACATTGGGGGGGAACATCCAGCTGTTGAAAAACTACAACTCCCAGCATGTACGGTCTATCAGTGCATGCTGTGAGTTGTAGTTTTGCAACAGCTGGAGGCGCACTGGTTGTGAAACACCGAGTTTGGCAACAAACTCAGTGTTCTGCAACCAGTGTGCCTTCAGCTGTTGCAAAAGCTACAACCCCCAGCATGTACGGACAGCGGAAGGGCATGCTGGGTGTTGTAGTTATGCAACAGCGGGAGGCATACTACATTGGCTGGGGATGCTGGGGATTGTAGTTATGCAACAGCTGGAGACACACTGGTTTGCAACTTAACTCAGTGTGCCTTCAGCTGTTGCAAAACTACAACTCTCAGCAGTCACCGACAGCCAACGGGCATGCTGGGAGTTGTAGTTATGCAACCAGCAGATGCATCACTATAACTCCCAGCATGCACTTTAGCTGTTTGTGCAAGCTGGGAGTTGTAGTTACACAACAGCTGAAGGTACACTTTTCCATTGAAAGAATGTGCCTCCAGCTGTTGCAAAACCATAAGTCCCAGCATGCCCATAAGGGAATGCTGGGAGTTGTGGTGGTCTGCCTCCTCCTGTTGCATAACTACAGCTCCCAGCATGCCCTTTTTGCATGCTGGAAGCTGTTGCTAAGCAACAGCAGGAGGCTGTCACTCACCTCCTGCTGCTGCTGATCGACGCTGCAGGTCAGTCCCGCCGCCGTCACCGTCGTCGCTCCTGGGGCCCCGATCCCAACATTAACGCCGGGGATCGGGGTCCCCAGCACCCGGGGTGCACGTCCCGCACCCGCTCACGTCCTCCGGAAGAGAGGCGGAGAGGGTGCGGGAGTGACACCCGCAGCAGGCGCCCTGATTGGTCGGCCGGGAATCCGGCCGACGAATCAGGGCGATCGTGAGGTGGCACCAGTGCCACCTCACCCCTGCAGGCTCTGGCTGTTCGGGGCCGTCAGAGACCCGATTGACCCGGAATCGCCGCAGATCGCTGGACTGAATTGTCCAGCGATCTGCGGCCATCGCCGACATGGGGGGGCATAATGACCCCCCTGGGCGATATGCCGCGATGCCTGCTGAACGATTTCAGCAGGCATCGGGCACCAGCTCCCCTCCGGCTAGCGGCGGGGGGCCGGGAATGGACAGGACGTACTCCTACGTCCTCGGTCCTTAAGGACTCGGAAACGGGGGCGTAGGAGTACGTTCATTGTCCTTAAGGGGTTAATACAATTGATGACAATATTCAATTTACAATGACACAGTCCTCAGATAGTGTGAGTTTTTTTTGGATGTTCTGGTGGTCAAAAAAGATAAAGAGTTACATACATGACTCTATGTCAAACCAACAGACAAAAATATACTATTACATTTCCAGAGTTGTCACCCTCGGCAGATGGTCAATTCACTGCCATTCGGCCAAATGCTGAGGGTGAAACGGATATTAGATTAGGAAGAAGCTATGAAAGAGTCTCTCGATCACATGACATCCAAATTTATAGAATGTAAATATCCCAAACATCTTATTGATGAACATAGAAATAGAGTGGAGACTCTGGACTGAGAAAGCACTCTACAAACCAAGATGAGACATCCGATGAAAAGAATTCCCTTTACCTCCACATATAACACCAAAAGTGGTTCTATCGCAAAAATCTTAAACATAATTTGTATATCTTGAGCAGGAGTTATCCTAATATAGAAGAGTTTACATCTAGACCAATTATGTCATATCGTAGGTCACGTAATTTGAGAGATAGGTTAGTACATTCTGAAGTTAAAAGTGAAAAGAAACTAAGACAAACCTTTTTAACATCTAGAAGACTGGGATCCTTCCCATGTCTCTCATGCGTGAATTGCAGATTGATGTCTAAAGGACCAACTTTTACACACCCAGGTACCGGGAAAATTTATAGTCTAAAACACTTTCTTACATGTGACTCGACATTGTTACGCCGAGCGCTCCGGGTCCCCGCTCCTCCCCGGAGCGCTCGCAGCATCCTCTCATTCGCAGCGCCCCGGTCAGACCTGCTGACCGGGTGCGCTGCAATATCTCTCCCAGCCGGGATGCGATTCGCGACGCAGGAGGCGCCCGCTCGCGATGCGCATCCCGGCTCCCGTACCTGACCCGTTCCCCGTCTGTCTTGTCCCGGCGCGCGCGGCCCCGCTCCTTAGGGCGCGCGCGCGCCGGGTCTCTGCAATTTAAAGGGCCACTGCGCCACTGACTGGCGCAGCAGGCCTAATCAGTATGTTCACCTGTGCACTCCCTACTTATACCTCACTTCCCCTGCACTCCCTCGCCGGATCTTGTTGCCATTGTGCCAGTGAAAGCGTTCCCTTGTGTGTTCCTAGCCTGTGTTCCAGACCTCCTGCCGTTGCCCCTGACTACGATCCTTGCTGCCTGCCCTGACCTTCTGCTACGTCCGACCTTGCTCTTGTCTACTCCCTTGTACCGCGCCTATCTTCAGCAGTCAGAGAGGTTGAGCCGTTGCTGGTGGATACGACCTGGTTGCTACCGCCGCCGCTTTGCAGGCGGGCTCTGGTGAATACCAGTAGCAACTTAGAACCGGTCCACCAACACGGTCCACGCCAATCCCTCTCTGGCACAGAGGATCCACCTCCAGCCAGCCGAATCGTGACAGTAGATCCGGCCATGGATCCCGCTGAAGTCCCACTGCCAGTTGTCGCCGACCTCACCACGGTGGTCGCCCAGCAGTCGCAACAGATAGAGCAACAAGGCCACCAGCTGTCTCAACTGACCGTGATGCTACAGCAGCTATTACCACAGCTTCAGCAACAATCTCCTCCGCCAGCTCCTGCACCTCCTCCGCAGCGAGTGGCCGCTTCCAGCCTACGATTATCCTTGCCGGATAAATTTGATGGGGACTCTAAGTTTTGCCGTGGCTTTCTTTCGCAATGTTCCCTGCACTTGGAGATGATGTCGGACCACTTTCCTACTGAAAGGTCTAAGGTGGCTTTCGTAGGAAAGCTCTGTCATGGGCCACACCGCTCTGGGACCGCAATGACCCTGTCACTGCCTCTGTACACTCCTTCTTCACGGAGATTCGAAGTGTCTTTGAGGAACCTGCCCGAGCCTCTTCTGCTGAGACTGCCCTGCTGAACCTGGTCCAGGGTAATTCTTCTGTTGGCGAGTACGCCATCCAATTCCGTACTCTTGCCTCCGAATTATCCTAGAATAATGAGGCCCTCTGCGCGACCTTTAAAAAAGGCCTCTCCAGTAACATTAATGATGTGCTGGCCGCACGAGAAATTCCTGCTAACCTGCATGAACTTATTCATCTTGCCACCCGCATTGACATGCATTTTTCCGAAAGGCGTCAGGAGCTCCGCCAGGATATGGACTTTGTTCGCACAAGGCGGTTTCTCTCCCCGGCTCCTCTCTCCTCTGGTCCTCTGCAATCCGTTCCTGTGCCTCTCGCAGTGGAGGCTATGCAAGTTGACCGGTCTCGCTTGACACCTCAAGAGAGGACACGACGCCGCATGGAGAATCTTTGCCTGTACTGTGCCGGTACCGAACACTTCTTGAAGGATTGTCCTATCCGTCCTCCCCGCCTGGAAAGACGTACGCCGACTCCGCACAAAGATGAGACAGTTCTTGATGTGAACTCTGCTTCTCCACGCCTTACTGTGCCTGTGCGGATATCTTCTTCTACCTTCTCCTTCTCTGCTATGGCCTTCTTGGATTCCGGATCTGCAGGAAATTTTATTTTGGCCTCTCTCATCAACAGGTTCAACATCCCGGTGACCAGTCTCGCCAGACCCCTCTACATCAATTCTGTTAACAATGAAAGATTGGACTGTACTGTGCGTTACCGCACGGAACCTCTGCTAATGTGCATCGGACCCCATCACGAAAAGATTTAATTTTTGGTCCTCTTCAACTGCACTTCAGAAATTCTTCTTGGATTACCGTGGCTTCAACGCCATTCCCCATCCCTTGATTGGTCCACAGGAGAGATCAAGAACTGGGGTACTTCTTGTCACAGGGACTGTCTTAAACCGGTTCCCAGTACTCACAGTCGTGACCCTGTGGTTCCCCCGGTATCTGGTCTTCCTAAGGCTTATATGGACTATGCTGATGTTTTTTGCAAAAAGCAAGCAGAGACTTTACCTCCTCACAGGCCTTATGACTGTCCTATTGACCTCCTCCCGGGTACTACTCCACCCCGGGGCAGAATCTATCCTCTGTCTGCTCCAGAGACTCAAGCCATGTCGGAGTACATCCAGGAGAATTTAAAATAGGGGTTTATCCGCAAGTCCTCCTCTCCTGCCGGAGCTGGATTTTTTTTTGTGTCCAGAAAAGATGGCTCCCTACGCCCTTGCATTGATTACCGCGGACTTAATAAAATCACGGTAAAAAACCGCTACCCCTTACCTCTTATCTCGGAACTCTTTGATCGCCTACAAGGCGCCCACATCTTTACCAAACTGGACTTAAGAGGTGCTTATAATCTCATCCGCATCAGGGAGGGGGACGAATGGAAGACTGCATTTAACACCAGAGATGGACACTTTGAGTATCTGGTCATGCCCTTTGGCCTGTGCAACACCCCTGCCGTCTTCCAAGACTTTGTTAATGACATTTTTCGTGATCTCCTATATACCTGTGTTGTGGTTTATCTGGACGATATTCTGATTTTTTCTGCCAACCTAGAAGAACACCGCCAGCATGTCCGCATGGTTCTTCAGAGACTTCGGGACAATCAACTTTATGCCAAAATGGAGAAATGTCTCTTTGAATGTCAATCTCTTCCTTTCCTAGGATACTTGGTCTCTGGCCAGGGACTACAAATGGACCCAGATAAACTCTCTGCCGTGTTAGATTGGCCACGCCCCTCCGGACTCCGTGCTATCCAACGTTTTTTGGGGTTCGCCAATTATTACAGACAATTCATTCCACACTTCTCCACTATTGTGGCCCCTATCGTGGCTTTAACCAAGAAGAATGCCAATCCTAAGTCCTGGTCTCCCCAAGCGGAAGACGCATTTAAACATCTCAAGTCTGCCTTTTCTTCTGCTCCCGTGCTCTCCAGACCTGACCCATCTAAACACTTTCTATTGGAGGTAGATGCCTCCTCTGTGGGAGCTGGAGCTGTCCTACTACAAAAAAATTCTTCCGGGCATGCTGTTACTTGTGGTTTTTTTTCTAGGACCTTCTCTCCGGCGGAGAAAAACTACTCCATTGGTGATCGAGAACTACTGGCCATTAAATTGGCGCTTGAGGAATGGAGGCACCTGCTGGAGGGATCAAAATATTCAGTTATTATATACACTGATCACAAGAATCTCTCCTATCTCCAGTCTGCCCAACGACTGAACCCTCGCCAGGCTAGGTGGTCGTTGTTCTTTGCCCGTTTTAACTTTGAAATCCATTTTTGCCCTGCTGACAAGAACATTAGGGCCGATGCCCTCTCTCGTTCTTCTGATGCCTCTGAAGTGGAGGTCTCTCCGCAACACATCATTCCTCCGGACTGTCTGATCTCCACTTCTCCAGCTTCCATCAGGCAAACTCCTCCAGGGAAGACCTTCGTTTCTCCACGCCAGCGTCTCGGGATTCTCAAATGGGGACACTCCTCCCACCTCGTAGGCCATTCGGGCATCAAAAAATCCTTGCAACTCATCTCTCGATTTTATTGGTGGCCGACTCTGGAGACTGATGTTGTTGATTTCGTGCGGGCCTGTACTGTCTGTGCCCGGGATAAGACTCCTCACCAGAAGCCTGCTGGTCTCCTTCATCCTCTGCCTGTTCCTGAACAGCCTTGGTCACAGATTGGTATGGACTTTATTACGGACTTGCCCTCATCCCGTGGCAACACAGTTGTTTGGGTGGTCGTTGATCGATTTTCCAAGATGGCACATTTTATTCCTCTTCCTGGTCTTCCTTCAGCGCCTCAGTTGGCAAAGCAATTTTTTGTACACATTTTTCACCTTCACGGTTTGCCCACGCATATCGTCTCGGATAGAGGCGTCCAATTCGTGTCTAAATTCTGGAGGGCCCTCTGTAAACAGCTCAAGATCAAATTAAACTTCTCTTCTTCTTATCATCCCCAATCCAATGGGCAAGTAGAAAGAATTAATCAGGTCCTGGGTGACTATTTACGGCATTTTGTTTCCTCCCGCCAGGATGACTGGGCAGATCTTCTACCATGGGCCGAATTCTCATACAACTTCAGAGTCTCTGAATCTTCTGCTAAATCCCCATTTTTCGTGGTGTACGGCCGTCACCCTCTTCCTCCCCTCCCTACTCCCTTGCCCTCTGGTTTGCCCGCTGTGGATGAAGTGACTCGTGATCTTTCCACCATATGGAAAGAAACCCAAAATTCTCTTTAACAGGCTTCATCTCGGATGAAAAAATTTGCTGATAAAAAAAGAAGAACTCCCCCCATTTTTGCTCCCGGAGACAAGGTATGGCTCTCCGCTAAATATTTCCGCTTTTGTGTCCCCAGTTACAAACTGGGACCACGCTATCTTGGTCCTTTCAAAATCTTGTGCCAGATTAACCCTGTCTCTTACAAACTCCTTCTTCCTCCTTCTCTCCGTATTCCCAATGCCTTCCATGTCTCTCTCCTTAAACCACTCATCCTTAACCGTTTCTCTCCCAAAGTTGTTTCTCCCACTCCTGTTTCCGGTTCGTCTGACGTCTTCTCTGGGAAGGAGATTCTGGCCTCCAAGACTGTCAGGGCAAGCTGTGTATAACTTGCTTGCCCTCTGACTGCAGAGCTTAGGTTGAAAAAAGTACTGTAAGGGTTAATTTCCTTTCCCCAGCTACAGACTTTGTGTCGCCCTGCTTTTCCTCCCCCTCCCTCCTAAACTGCCCAGAGACTTGAGAGCTGGGGATCACACCAATCATGGGTGTGCTTTTTTCCCGGGTTTTTACCCTCCTCCCACCGGTTTAAAAGGGAGATCTCTCCTCCTTCACCTCATTCTGCCCCTCGTACCCGGAGAATTTTGTTGCTGCCGGAGTGGGTATGGACTTGGTCTCTCAACTTAGGGCTCGGGTGGAACAGGAGGGTGAGGGGTGGCTGACTCGTTTGCTTGCTGAGATCGCCTCCCCTCCTGTCCCACCATCGGCTGCAGCGTCTTCCTTGGGAGGTAGGCGGTCCTCCAGGCAGTCCCGCCCTCCTGTCCGTCTCAGCCCTGGTCTCTCTGCTTCCCCTGCTGTGCAGGGAGGTCAGTCACGTGGAGCTTCCTCCTTGAGACAGCGTGCCTCTTCCGGTCTCCAGCAGTCCCAGCCTGCAGCACCTCCAGTCTCCTCTACTGCCATGGGGGCGCAGGCCAGCTGTAGCTCCTCCGGTGAGTCTGTGGTCCCTCCGACTCCTGGCCCTGTGGATGCAGCTCCTGCCCTATTTTCTACCCCTGTTGATGCTGCTTCACCCTTGCTGTTCCCCCCTACCCAGGAGGCCCCCTCTCCATCTGCGGCTGCAGGGGACGCCTCTCAGGCTGTGTTTGTGCAGCCTCTTCCACCCCCCCCTGTCCTGCCCTCTCCTGTCCCTCCACTAGCTGCTGCTCCTGCTGTTTCAGCTGTCCCTCCTCCTGCTCCTCCAGCTGTTGCCAGGGGGGACAGGGAGCGTTCCTGTGCTAGCTCCCATGGCCGTTCCCCCTCTAGGTCCGGGCGAGGGCACAGGCGTTCTCGCCGCCGCTCTCGCTCTGGGTCTAGGAGCAGGTACAGGCGATTGTCCAGGTGTTCCAGATCCCCCAGGCGGTGCAGGCGCTCCAGGTCCTCCCGCTGGAGGTCTCCTTCCACTTCTTCTGGTTCAGGCTCCTCTGATGCGGGATCCAGGCGTGCTTCCAGGCGTCGTTCTGGTTCTCGGCGCCGGTCAAGTCGGCGGCCGGTTCCCGGAGCTTCGGTGCCTGCGGTGGTGCCTGTACCCCAGTCGTCCAGTGCTGCTGTTCCTCAGTCCAGTGTTCTTCACCTGTCGTCCAGTGCTGCGGTTCCAGGAGTTGGTGTTCCTTCTACGTCCACTGGAGATGGTAAGTGCAATTATTCTGGGGCTTGGGGGGCGGAGGGGGGTTCTGCTTTGGTGCCAGCCCTTAGGGCTCTGGCTGATCAATTGTCAGGTTCGGTCTCTACTGAGGTTTCCCCTTCCCCTCCCGTTGTCCCTTCTAGTGCTAGTGTGCATAAGGACGCCCCGTCCCCTTCTGTTGTTCCTTTTGGTGCTAGTGTTCATAAGGATACTTTCTTTTGTGGGGTTAGTCCTTTGGGGTCCCATTTATCTGATGAGGTTAAGACTAAGATCTGGGAGAATGGCTATGTAGATATTTGGTCACTTGTGTCTGCAGATCAGTACACGGTGGACAAGGAGCGCAGGGTTCCGGGTGACCGGTCTTTTGACCGAAAACCGCGGGTTGCTAAAACTATGTCTAATTGGTTGCAGGCATTTAGCGTTTTGGGGTGTGTGATGGGCCAGAGGCATCCTGAACGTTGTGCTGAGCTTTTTATTTATCTGGATATGATTTATTCCTCATTTAAGTCTCACGGTGGCTCGGCTTGGTGGCGCTATGATGAGGAGTTCAGGAGGCGTCTGGCCCTTCAGCCTGAGATGGGTTGGGGGGTTAAAGTTACGGATGTGTGGTTGCGGCTCATGTTGTCTCCTAAAATCCCCCCCTTTCAGCCTGGGGCCGCTGTGTCGGGACAAGTGTCTGGTCCCGGCGCGGTGGCCGTGCGCCGCCCAGGGGCGTGCTGGCTTTTCAACGAGGGCCACTGCCGTTTTTTCGGGCTGTGCAAGTACAAACATGAGTGCTCCTCCTGTGGGGGTGCCCATGCTGCCGTCAAGTGCACCCGCCCCGCTTCCAAGTTGCCGGGTAAGCCTCCGGTCGCTGGTGACCCGAAGGACCCCGGTGAGCGTGGACGCGATGGGCCCGTGGCTCGACCTGTACCCAAATAGAGTTGCTGCAGATTTGTTGCGTTTTGGTTTTTCTGTTGGTTTTTTCATCCCCTTTTTGTATGATGGTTCCCCTCTTTTTTCTCCCAACCTTAAATCCGCCATTTCTCATCCTGAGGTTTTGCGTGCCAAATTGACGGATGAGGTGGCGATGGGTAGGATGGAGGGTCCTTTTTCGGCTCCTCCTTTTTCTAACCTCAGGGTTTCTCCCCTGGGTTTGGTTCCTAAGAAGGAGGAGGGGAAATTCAGGTTGATCCATCATTTGTCTTTTCCCGTTGGGGCTTCTGTCAACGACGGTATTCCGGTGGAGGATTCTTCCGTGCAATACGTGTCGTTTGATAGGGCGGTTGATTTGGTCCGTGGGGCGGGTAGAGGTGCTTTGTTGGCCAAGTCGGATGTGGAGTCTGCTTTTCGCCTCCTCCCGGTTCACCCGGATTGCCATCATTTGCTGGGTTGTTTTGTGGATGGTGATTATTTTTATGATGCTTGCCTCCCGATGGGCTGCTCCATATCGTGCCACTACTTTGAGCTGTTTGGCTCTTTTCTGGAGTGGGTGGTCCGCTATGAGACTGGTTCCTCGTCTGTCACGCATTATTTGGACGATTTCCTTTTTGTTGGCCCTGCAGGTTCTGATCACTGTAGCTTCCTTTTAAATACCTTTCGTTTTTTCATGGGGCGTTTTGGTGTTCCTTTGTCTGTGGATAAGACGGTGGGCCCTGGCACGGTGTTGTCCTTTCTTGGTATTGAGTTTGACACGCTGGCTATGGTTTTCCGTCTTCCCGCGGACAAGGTGAGCAAATTGCGTGCTTTGTTGCTTGGTTTCCTTGTGGCTAGGAAGGTTACTTTGGTCCAGTTTCAGTCTTTGCTTGGTTTGTTGAACTTTGCTTGCAGAGTTATGCCTATGGGCAGGGTTTTTTCCCGCAGGCTGTCATTTGCGATCAGGGGCGCTCGGCGCCCGAGTCACCGCATCCGTGTCACCAGAGCCATAAAAGCCGACATTTCGGTTTGGTTGGGTTTTTTGGACTCCTACAACGGGCGTACTTGTTTTCAGTCCCCCGTTGTCACTAATGGCGAGCTGGCTCTGTTCACGGATGCGTCTGGCTCGGTCGGTTTTGGTGCTGTTTTTGGGGCTCAGTGGTGTGCAGGGGAGTGGCCAGTTTCTTGGCGTGAGTCTGGTAGGTGTCGGAATTTGGTGCTGTTGGAACTTTTTCCGGTAGTGGCGGCTGTGGAGCTGTGGGGGGCCTCTTTGTGTGATCGCCGAGTGTGTTTTTGGAGTGACAACATGGGTGTGGTTTGTGCTATTAATAGCCTTTCTTCTGGCTCTCCTCCTGTTCTTAACTTGCTGCGGCATTTGGTCCTTCGTTGCCTTAGTTTTAACATATGGTTCCGGGCTCGCCATGTTCCTGGTGTTGAGAATAAAATTGCTGACGCTTTATCTCGTTTTCTCTGGCAGGATTTTCGGCAGTTGCTTCCTCAGGCGGATCCAGAGGGGTGCCCGTGTCCGGGCATCCTGTGGGACATCGTGGAGACTGCTTGATGTCTTTAGTCAGGTCCTCTGTGGCTCCGGCCACCTGGTCATCTCACGGTAAGGCATGGGCTGAGTGGTTGGATTTGGTGGGTGATCGTGATGTTGCAGGTGCTGTGCCGGATAGGCTGGAGGTTACCTTAGACTATCTGCTGGCGCTGCGCGGGCGCGGGTTTTCGGGTTCGGTTGCTGCTCGCCGAATGTCCGGGGTGGCTTTTTATTTTCAGCTTTTGGGCTGGTCGGATGTCACGAAATTTTTCGTGGTCCGTCAAGCTTTGAAGGGCTGGTCTCGGGAGCGGGTTTGCCTTGATGTGCGTCGTCCGGTATCTTTTCCGCTTTTGCTGAAATTGGTTGTGGCGTCGCGCCAGGTTTGTTCTTCGTATTTTGAGTCTGTTTTGTTTTCCACGGCTTTTGCGCTGGCCTTTTTTGGGGCTATGAGAATTGGGGAGCTTATCCCTCCTTCTCGCTCGCGTCCGGGGGGTCTGGGTGAGTCGGATATTTTTCTTGGAGAGGGTTTTGTTCGGGTGCGTATTGGTAAGTCGAAAACTGACCAGGCGGGCCGTGGCACGTGGCTTTTGCTTTATGCGGTTAATGGCGAGGCTTGTCCTTTTCAGCTGGTTTCTTCCTTTTTGCTTTTGCGGCCCCGTGGCCCCCTTTTTCTTCTGCATGAGGATGCTTCTCCCCTTACTCAGTTTCAGTTTTTGGCTCTTTTCCGGCGGTGTCTTTCGTTCGTGGGTCTTGATTTTCGGGAGTTTGGTACCCATTCTTTTCGTATTGGTGCTGCTACGGAGGCCGCCCGTGCGGGTTTGTCAGAGTCGGATGTTCAGCGCGTCGGGCGCTGGCGTTCTGCTTGTTATGCTCGGTATATTCGCCCTGACCTTTTGATTGATTTTTAATTTCTTTTCCAGAGTTTGATCGGCCGGTGGTCTGGGTGTTGGGGCACTCCTATGTCTTTCGTGCTGCTCAGCGGGCGGAGATTCGTCCTGGTGGCCGGAACTTAGGATTCCAAGGGGTCGAGGTGTGCTGGAGAGGCATTGGCGGTTTGAGATGGCCCCAAGTTCTGTCCGAAGTGGTTGGCATCAGCAGGTTTTCCCGGGGGCCGGTTCTGTTGGCTTTGCACGTTGGCGGCAACGATTTGTGTTACACTCCCTTGGCTGAGCTTCTCACCATGATGAGGGCCGATTTAATACGTTTCTCTGGGTTTTTCTCTGAGCTTCTCCTTCTCTGGTCGGAGATTGTTCCTCGGGTTTTATGGACAGGTGCTAGGGATCCGGTGGCAGTGGAGAGGGCGCGCCGCACGGTGAACGCGCGAATGTCTCGATTCGTGCGCCTCCGGGCTGGCGTGGTGGTCCGTCATGTGCAGTTGGAGGGGGATAACGGTCGGTTGATGAGGCCTGATGGGGTGCACCTGACGGATATTGGTTTGGACATCTTTTTGTCCGGTTTGCAGGATGGGATCGAGCATGGTCTTTATCTGTTGGGTGGGGGTCGGAGCCCAGTGTAGGTGTAACTGGCCTCCTTCTTGGCGGTAGAAGAGTGAAGAGTTTACATCCTGGGGTAGACCTGTGCACTGGAGGGTGTGGCAGCACCTCGCAGGATGAACAGAGTTAATTTATACAGTTTATTTTTCTACGGTTATTTATAAAAATGTTAATTTTATTATTTATAATAAAGCTGTGGCCTACCCTCACCCACAGATAAAAATTTAATTTTGTGTTTGTCATTATTATTATTATTTAGTTGGGGAAAGGACTAGGGGTTTAATCTTGGGAGATAAGGGTCTCTGCAGTCTGTCAGGGCAAGCTGTGTATAACTTGCTTGCCCTCTGACTGCAGAGCTTAGGTTGAAAAAAGTACTGTAAGGGTTAATTTCCTTTCCCCAGCTACAGACTTTGTGTCGCCCTGCTTTTCCTCCCCCTCCCTCCTAAACTGCCCAGAGACTTGAGAGCTGGGGATCACACCAATCATGGGTGTGCTTTTTTCCCGGGTTTTTACCCTCCTCCCACCGGTTTAAAAGGGAGATCTCTCCTCCTTCACCTCATTCTGCCCCTCGTACCCGGAGAATTTTGTCCCACCCTCCCTCCCCTGTTGGTGTTTATTTTGTGTTGTGTGTTTTCTGTTTGAAGTCACAGCTGGCGGTAGAAGAGTGAAGAGTTTACATCCTGGGGTAGACCTGTGCACCGGAGGGTGTGGCAGCACCTCGCAGGATGAACAGAGTTAATTTATACAGTTTATTTTTCTACGGTTATTTATAAAAATGTTAATTTTATTATTTATAATAAAGCTGTGGCCTACCCTCACCCACAGATAAAAATTTAATTTTGTGTTTGTCATTATTATTATTATTTAGTTGGGGAAAGGACTAGGGGTTTAATCTTGGGAGATAAGGGTCTCTGCAGTCTGTCAGAGGTAAAAGATTTTTTTTGGTAGATTGGGAGAACTGTGGCCCAGAGGAGAGATCCTGGGAACCTGAGGACAACATCCTAGACAAGAGTCTCATCCTCAGGTTCTCAGGCTCCAAGAAGAGGGGGAGACCCAAGGGGGGGGGTACTGTTACGCCGAGCGCTCCGGGTCCCCGCTCCTCCCCGGAGCGCTCGCAGCATCCTCTCATTCGCAGCGCCCCGGTCAGACCTGCTGACCGGGTGCGCTGCAATATCTCTCCCAGCCGGGATGCGATTCGCGACGCTCCTTAGGGCGCGCGCGCGCCGGGTCTCTGCAATTTAAAGGGCCACTGCGCTACTGACTGGCGCAGCAGGCCTAATCAGTATGTTCACCTGTGCACTCCCTACTTATACCTCACTTCCCCTGCACTCCCTCGCCGGATCTTGTTGCCATTGTGCCGGTGAAAGCGTTCCCTTGTGTGTTCCTAGCCTGTGTTCCAGACCTCCTGCCGTTGCCCCTGACTACGATCCTTGCTGCCTGCCCTGACCTTCTGCTACGTCCGACCTTGCTCTTGTCTACTCCCTTGTACCGCGCCTATCTTCAGCAGTCAGAGAGGTTGAGCCGTTGCTGGTGGATACGACCTGGTTGCTACCGCCGCTGCAAGACCATCCCGCTTTGCGGCGGGCTCTGGTGAATACCAGTAGCAACTTAGAACCGGTCCACCAACACGGTCCACGCCAATCACTCTCTGGCACAGAGGATCCACCTCCAGCCAGCCGAATCGTGACAGACATGGGTGGTATACATATTAGTTTGTCCTTGCAAACTGATATATGTAGGTCAAACCACCTGGAGTCTCAAAGTGAGATTAAATAATCATAGGTACAGCATTAGAAAAAAAGAGGCTAGATCTCCCTGTGTCCAAGCATTGTACAGAAGCTGGACACACGGAGAATGATATAAGATTTATAGCTATGGATTTTGTGCCAATACCTACAAGAGGAGGTGATAGACTTGCCTTACTTCGCAAAAGAGAACTATGGTGGATCCATCAATTGGATTCACTTTGCCCGAAGGGACTAAACGTGGAGTTTAATATCTTTTAGTCTATCCATGATATAATTCCTAGGTCTGCCCAGAAATATATGAGTAATAGACACACATTAAATTTATTATTTATTAATTTCTATATTTCTTTATGTTTTTTATAGAAAATGTTTTTTTATTTATATATTTTTTTCTTTAATTATAGGTAGAATATGAAACCAGATTTGGAAGGAGGAGGAGGAACGCTTCATCTGTCTAAACATTTCTATTAAATTATGTAAATTGATGTTATATTGTCATAACAATTTTATAATGTCCTTTGTGTTCAGGGTGAATTGCCACCTCACCTTAATATAAATAAAAATAATATCTTGTTTTAGTAATAATTTTTTGTTGTGATGCACTTGACGGGACATTATGAGATAACCTGATGACACATCTTGGGAAAGAGATCTGTTACCTTCATCTTTTTTTCCTCATTTTTTTAGTTTATTTTTTTTATTTTTCCTTTTTTACTATTTTTTCCTCTTTTAGTTATATTTATTTTAATCATTTTCTAACAAAATATTTTTTTAGAAAAAAAATAGGGGACCAATCCAGTCTGATATGTCGCTGCTGAAATAGCAGGCGCGTTCCAATATTGGGCTATGGTGTTTGGAGACCCTAGACAGAGGTCTAGCGGCCTAGTTCTGGGGCTTCCTCCTTTGACTGGCATCGAGGGATGAATTGATAGTGTGCCCCTTGACGCAGGTCCCATTGCACCAGGGGTAGTTATTAAGGAGTCCCTTATACGGTCCCCTTGATACAATTTGAGAGACCCATGTCACCTATGACTCAGAGGGTCTATAACATTATATTTATTTATATTTATTTATGTTAGTTTTTTATTTTACGATTTTTTTGTATTTTTTATTATTTTTTGTTATTATTTTCTATTTATCCTTTTTATATTTTCTCTACTATTCACTTATTAATAACTTGTTTAACATATTCTCTATACCCCTGATGTGCACAGTGTTACCCAGATAGGTCCGGTCTTTATCACCTCGACAATCTTACATAAGTATCACATAGTATTTCCTATATATATAGTATTGCACATAACTAAACGTATCTTTATTATTTTATCACAATTTCAATTAGAATGATGTGGCTTATCCCCCTGCACACAACACGTTAATTAGAACAACCTGACTGAGAATCATGGAGAGAGCGAACGTTGGCATCGCTTCTCACCATGACAACAGTCATGTGATTCAGAATAGTTCAATAGTATAGGTCACGTGATCGGGAGAGTCAGCTGACTTCCCCGCACGGACTCCATCGGAACTTTCTGCACCTGCGCAGTACAGATTCCCCCACGCTTACCGACACCATTACTAAATAGGACAGGTGAGCGTTCCTCCTTCTCACTATTATCGTATATGATTTATGTTTGCGTTCTTAACACATGAGTACAATTATGTATTAGGAAACATGTGTGCATATCTAAAGATGATTGTACTATTTCTAATGTATTTTCAAGCTTTTTTAACTGATTTTAATACACAAGAGAGCACTTTATTTATATTGTTCACTATTGTTTTTATATTTATGATATGGTTCACTAAATACACAATATATGTAAGTTTTTTACTAATTAGCAATTTAATTATTATATTTTGATTGGATTGTTTCACATGGGTATATATTACCCCTTAATGTGTGTTTGTGTGAGCTTGAAAAAGGATCCTGTGTGATCTGAAACGTTGCTACTGATATGGAGTGAATAAAACCTTTTGCACCTTGGATTTTTGTATGGAGTGCTGCACCATTTCTTTGATGGATTATATATATATATTTCCATCCATAGTACAGTATATAGCACAAATCCAACCTAATGAATTGTCAAAAGGTTTAATAAAAACAAACTTAATTCCAAAAACTGTTCCTTTTTTTGCTAAATTTCTGTGTTCCCTTATATGCACCATTATAAATAAGTTCATGAATGTAATTTGATTTTGCAGCCTACAGAAAATGTGGTGAAAGAAGTCATACAATACTCAAAGAACACCTTGGAGAAAATAGACAAAGCTCGGGCTGAAGGATCTTACCATCAGGTGTGTACATTGCTCCTTATCCCGACCAATTTTATCTCTATTAGGCTGGGTTCACATCACGTTCTACCACGGTTTTAGGTCCGGTGGGAAAACCGCATACGGGCAAAAATGAGCCGTATTGCCTAAAACGTGATGTGAACCCAGCCTACAAAGGTATAATTTCCAGGGGTGAAATCCTGGGAAAAAAAATTGAGAACTCACCCAAGAGTTCCACTCAAGGACTGGTCCGAAAGGACTCCTACTACTGGGAACAGTGTTCCTGGTGTGGATAAAGCCCTGATCTTTTCCATAGGAGTTTTACTAGAATGTTGTAAGATCCACAGCATATTTTTAACCATGTATAGCCACCAGCACTTCCACTGCTTCACAGGGTGGAGATGGCCATAAGGCCCTATCAGTGACACATACTCTCAGCACTGCGGTTGGGTAGACGAAGGATGGGCGTCTTTGTTGCTATACAATTTTCCATTGGACAATATCTACTTGTTTACTAACATGTGCTCTCAAAATTTGGCGTTTAGGTGGTGAAACTTTGCCGTGAATGTCTCAAGAGGCAGGAACCAGTCTTGGCAGACAGCAATATCTACATGCTTCAGATCCTGAGCATAAACTCTGAGGTGCTGTCCTACCTCCAGATGTTTGAGGAAGCTGCCGAGAACGCCAAGAAAATGGTGGATGGTTATTTGTAAGTTGTAAAAGCTAATCCTTCAAGAGAATAAGAAATATGGTTTAAAAAAATAGAATGCATAAAAAAATATATAATAAATGTATTATAAGATGGAAGATACAGATGTTGCAAGCATAGGAGATCTGAACAGAAACCCCACAATGCAATTGCAGGATGTCAATAAGTTTCTATGACAGCTGTACGCCTTCTGTTTTTCTGTCATAGTACATCAGCTCATACAGCCTGCCTCAGACAGGATGTACTAGCAGAGAACCGACTGAACTGTTCACTGCAATGCAACGATATTGCATTGATCAATATAAGCAATGTAATGATTGTTTTGAACAGTATAAGCAATCTAATGATTGCTTCTAAAAGTCCCATTTGCCACAAAATGGGGTGCAACTACAGATCATAATGCAAAAAATTATGAAGATGAGAGACATATAAAATAATTGGCCAGCTTACGGATGTGGAATCATGCTTTGGAACCTCATGGCAACTGGTGTATTAAAATACAAATATATAAGGTGAGGCGCTTTTACTAATAATCGCTTTATTTCCAACAGGAAAATATACCATCCAAACAATGCCCAGCTTGGGATGGCCATAATGAAGGCTGGGGTCACACATTGGCATGCTGGACTCATTGAAGTTGGCCATGGGATGATCTGCAAGGCTTTTTCTATCCTCTTTATTACTCATGGCCCTCTCACCCCATTACCAAAGATCTGGAGGTGAGTCCATTATATCTGTCACTGAGCTTATATATAAGTTATGGGCCAAAGAGCGATCCCATTTGAGTTCTGTCGGTCCTCTGGTAGCCAGTTATTGGCATTGCATTTGTGGTGCGCCACGGGGGTGCAATGTGAGGTGTATGGGGCAGATGTTGTAGCCCAGGGTCAGATGGTATTAAACCCTAAATGTTTGTGATGCCAGGGCGTGGTTTTAACGGTAACTACCCGTACGTTAGCACCACTAGTCCTAGTTAGGCAGGGCAAATAATAGTCCAAGACAAGGTTAGGGTTAATGGTAGCTTTACTGAGGTAGATAGATGGTACATTCTTTACAGCTATTCCAGGATCCCAGAGAGGTGACCAGTAACACAGGGGACCTTGCAGCTTGCTGGGACTTGCAGTGACTTTGACAGACTTTAGGACAGCCACGCTGACTATAATAGACTTGACTTGACTGAAGATAGTGACAGCGGACAGAGATGACTTGACTTACTGACATGTGGCTGTAATTTAGACTTGAGGCCTCCAGATGTACTGGACACTGGCTCTGAGACCTCTGGACTGGACTTGACCTCAGCAGAGAATGAAACACAAGAGAGTGATTTTAGTACCTCCCCCTCTTATAAAGGGGGCTGAGCAAGGAGCCCATAGGCTAGCTGCGGGTCATCTGGTCACCTGGTGCTCTCTGGGTAACAAAACATGTGACTTTAACATGTGACAACCATTATCATGTGATCAATAACCATGTGACCATATCAAAGATCTTTAACACATAATATACAACAAATTACATTATAGGGGTACAATGCAGGTGAGCACTGGGGATGTGCAGGGACTCAAGATGATAGGACTGTGAGATGCATATCCCGTACCGGGAAATCACACATTGATTGGCATAGGTGATTATATTGTGAGTAGATAGGAGTGATAACATCTCTATTGTCTCTCTATAGGCGATGCATGGTCAGACAGAAATGGAGCTGAGGATGATCCGGGAGAATGAATATGTCTATTACAAGATGAGAGAAGTCGCTCTCTCCAACAAACCCTTTCAGGTTATGGAAGAGCCAGCAAATGAGCCTCCACCAGCCATCTTCAATAAGAAACCATAGGCAGACATGACCCCTCCATTCTTCTGATCCTTCCATCCCTGACCAGTGTCCAATCCACAATGCAGATCTATCAAGACGCTACCACAATGAGGAGAAATATCTATTGATATATACACAGTACAGACAAAAAGTTTTGACACACCTTCTCATTCGAACAGTTTTCTTTATTTTCCTGACTAAGAAAATTGTAGATTCACACTGAAGGCATCAAAACTATAAATTAACACATGTGGAATTATAGACATAACAAAAAAGTGTGAAAGAACTGAAAATATGTCATATTCTAGGTGGAAAGTGTCCCCAAGTGCAGTCACAAAAACCATCAAGAGCTACAAAGAAACTGGCTCACATGCGGAGCGCCCCAGGAAAGGAAGACCAAGAGTCACCTCTGCTGCGGAGGATAAGTTCATCCAAGTCACCAGCCTCAGAATTTGAAGATTTTCCTATCCTTGGTGAAGGAAAATGCAGATTTTATTAAAGACAAGACGCAAGTTTTATGCTTTAAGAACTTCATTTAGTGATCAGCAGCAAAAGAATATTAATGAACAATATGCAAGAAAAAACTTTAGTAGACATAGGTATGGCGTAGCCAAGCATGCTGCTATAATATTAACCAATCAATGAACAGTATCTGATATATTAGTGACAGTTAGTATAGGATATTCCTTCTTCTTTTGAGCAAAGATAAACAGTCTATATGAAGGTTGAGTCTTGGTACAATAACTGGAACTTGAACAATAGCTGTAATAGTAACTTGGTAACCATAGGAGAATGTAGAAATTTGAAGAAATTCTTAGTTCATAGATGGATAAGTTGAGAAGATAATAATAAAGAAACTTCTAATGAAGAACATAAATCCTTCTGAGTAAAATCAAGTGGCTGTGAAGGCAAAATAGTGAGTACAATAAAAGGGATGGGTTCTTTAGGAGGGATAATACTCGCGTCTTGTCTTTAATAAAATCTATTTTCCTTCACCTTCAATTTTATTTAAATATAAGATGCTCCTATTATGCTAGTTTAAAGCTAAATATGCAAATATATATATATATATATATATATATATATATATATATATATATATAACAACATATTATATTATAAAAGTACCATAGATACATGTGAATCAGGTCTAAAATAAAATGTTTTGAATGTGGAATCAGAAGACCAATTAGCCGCTTTAATGATGTCAGAAAGGGAAGCACCCGATTGAAATAATTTGGTTGATACGGCACCTCTAGTAGAGTGGGCTCCAAGGGTAGAAGTATCAATACCAGCCATAGCCATGGTTAATTTGACCCATCTGGCCAAGGTGGTGGAAGAGACAGGTTTTTGGGGTTTACAAAAGGATATAAGAAGTTGAGAGGAAGAAGGAGAACGAAGAGATTCAGTTCTAGATTCATAAGATTGTAGACAACGAACTACACATAGTTTGTGTTGGTGAGGAAAGGTAGGGTAAAAGACGGAATGTAAATTAGTCTTCGTACGGTGGTAAACCGTTAAAATGACTCCTGGAGAATATTGTCTTCTAGAAACATCAAGAGCTCTAACATCAGATATCTGTTTGATGGAAATGAGACATAAGAGAACCATAAGTTTAAAAGAAAGTAATTTAAGAGTTAGTGAATCATTGTCTTCCCAAGAACGGAAAAAATTTAAAAGAATATTCACGTACCAAGTAGAATTGTACTTAGGTATGGGAGGGCGTCGAAAGCGTATACCTTTTAAAAGTTTACATATAAGAGGATGACGGCCAATAGGAACAGAATCAATAAGAGAATGTTTAGCCGATATGGCAGAGCGGTAAAGGTTGATGGTTCTATAAGCTTTACCAGCATCAAAAGAATCTGAAAGAAAATTCGGGATGTTAGAAAGAGAGGTTTGTAAGGGCACCAATGAAGCCAGATTTTCCAGGCTGATCTGTAAGCAGATCTGGTTCCTGGAGCCCAAGCATCAGAGAGAAGTTCTCTAGTCATGATAGAAAGTGGGGAGGACATTCTGGTATGCCGGAAATGAGACAAGCCAATAGTGTTAGTTGATTTGATAATATTAAAGGATGATAGTTATCCAAAGGGTCTGAAGGAGATCCGGGGATGGGAGAATACGTGGATAATCTATTAGAAGTTGAAGCAATTGAGGGAACCAAGACTGGGTTGGCCACCAAGGGACAATCAAAACCATGGTAGATTTCCGAATAGAAGTTTGAAGGAGGACTCAAGGAATTAGATTGAAAGGAGGAAATGAGTAAAGGGTTTCCTGAGGTCAATGTTGGAGGAATGCATCTATTCCAAAAGCCTCTGGATCTGGTCTCCAACTGAAAAATTGAGGGATCTGACAGTTCAGACGAGAAGCGAACATGTCTAGATGAAGAGGACCCCATATTTGATTGATTTTCAGGAAAATGGAAGGAAGTAGTTTCCAATCGCTGAAGTCCATCAGAAAACGAGAATTCCAATCTGCGATTAAAATTGGATACGCCAGGAAGATATTCTGCTTTGAGTGTTATGTGTTTATCTAAACAAAAATGCCAGAAATCTTTGGCAATTTCTGCAAGGGCTTTTTAAGTCATTCCGCCCAGATTTATATATTGGACTGCAGAAATATTGTCCATGCGAAGTAAAACACAACAGTGTGAGGAATTCTTCACAAAGCTCTTTTGAGCAAAGGACCCAGCCAAAAGTTCTAAGCAATTGATATGAAGATGGGATTCGGAAGGAGACCATTTCCCTCCAGTAGAGAGGGAACCGCAACGAGCTCCCCAACCTGAAAGACTTGCGTCCGATTCTATGACAATATCTGGATTTGGATTGAAGATTGTTCTTACATTCCAAATTTGAATGTGAGATAGCAACCAAAGACGTTTTTCTTTGGCGTCTGAGGATAGACGAACTTCGTCTGAATATCCCAGACCTTCTCTCAGGTGTCGAATCTTTAGACGTTGTAGGGCTCGATAATGGAGAGGAGCTGGAAATACAGCTTGAATGGAAGCTGAAATAAGACCCACAATCCGAGCTATAGTTCTGAGAAACATAAGATGTTTGCGAAGTATTTGGCGAATTTCCTTCCAAATAGTTTTGAAGGAAGACTCAGAGTGAATGATCGAGTATTGATCATGAAACCCAAGAACTCTAGTTCTTGGGATGGAAGGAGAATGGATTTTTTTAAATTGATCAGAAAACCCAGATTGGAAAGAAGGGATAGGGCCCAATCCCTGTGTGTTGGAAGGAGAATTTCGGATTGAGCCATGATGAGAATGTCGTCTAGGTAGATAATGAGTCGTACACCTCGACTTCTGAGTAATGCGACAATTGGCTTCAGAAGTATTGGGAAGCACCATGAGGCTGATGATAGTCCGAAGGGAAGGCATGTGAATTGCCATTTTTTATTGTCCCAAAGATATTGAAGAAAAATTTGGGAAGATGGATGAATCGGAATGGTTAGATAAGCATCCTTTAAGTCTATCTTGACTAGCCTGTCGCCTTTTAATAGTATATCTCTCAGAAGATGGATGCCTTCCATCTTGAAGTGTCTGTACACAACAAAGTTGTTGAGTAGTCTTAGATTGATAACGGGTCTGTGACCTCCGTCTTTCTTTTGTACAAGAAAGAGGTTGCTGAGGAAACCTGGAGAATTGAGAGGAACAGAGATGATTGCTTTCTTTGCAATGAGGTCTTTCACCTCTAGATTGATCAGATCTAGATCTGTAGCAGAGAAACAGATAGGTTGAGGTAGAGTGTGTTGAATGCGAGGAGAGAGGAACTCTATTTGGAAACCTGATACTGTATTCAGGATCCAAGAGTCTGATGTAATTGTAGCCCAGTTTGTTCCGCCTAATGGAAGATTGTGGAAAGAAAGTGGAAGACTTACCTGTAGTTGGTTTGGCACGTTGGACTCCACGTTGCCCTCTGGGACGCCAGGATCTTGCCCGGTAGGGGAAGAATGGTAGAGGATTTGTTGGTTGGGCAGCGTAGGTTTGCTGATAAGGTTGGGACTGTTGGAAGGAGCCTCTTGACTGCTGTCTAGGGGGAAGGTAGCGGCCGGAAAAGCGTCTCCTTCCTTTTCCGGCCCTACCAAAAACTCTGTTGGAGAAGACTTTTTTCAGTGAAGTCTGAGCTTTATTGATGGATGAAAAAAGTCCAACATATTTACCCCTCTGATGGATAAAGTCCTCCCCAAAAAGCATCCCTTCAGTGGGTTGTGTAGGGTCATTGGATGCCAGGTTTGTCAGTTGGGGGTCAATTCTCATTAGGATAGAACGTTTACGCTCAGTAGAAAGGGCCGTGTTTGCTTTGCCCAAAAAAAAACACGGCACGTTGTGCCCATCCTTTCAAAATTTCTATATCTATAGGTTTATTAGAAGTAGAAGATTCTTCTACGATATCCAGAATTTTGAATAAGGGGCCGAGTATGTCTAGGAGTTTGTCCTGGCAGGACTTGAAGCTCCTATCAATACCTTTTTTTAGGATTTTTTCCTGATTTCATAAAAAATTTGTTAAGAACTGGGTCCAGTTCTGTGGTTAATGAAGATTGATGGGGCAGTGTAGGGCGAGGACACTCTGCCTTTAATTTACTGTGAGTGACTCTATCCATGCCCTTATTAATTCTGATAGAGAGGAATTTTGCAACTAGGGGGTTAGGGAGCCATTCCCAGGATCTGGGGTGTTGAATAAGGGATGGGTCAAAGCATGAAAGGTCAGATTCCTCAGAAGGGTCATCTTCCTGTAAATCAGGGTCATCATTTATTTCACCACTCTCTTGTGAGAGGTATTCAAATGATTTAATAATTTCTTCAGCCTGAGAATCTGAAGAAGCCTCAGAATCTGGTTCTATATAAGAATCCGGTTTACACCGTTTAACGGTCTTATGAGCCTTCCTCTTGGGCAGAACCTCCTCTTGGGCAGAGGGTATCCTGTGTGGCTGTGAAGCACATTCAATGTAACCTACAATAGCTCTATTTTTCTATTTATCTTGGCGAACCCCTTTAAATAGTTTTTTAGGAGGGGGAACAGTGTCGTCATCAGTATGGCGTTTTTTAGAAGTAGCTTTCTTAGGGATATTAAACCCTTTAGCTAGGTTCGCCACTGAGGTTTCAGGGGAGAAAAAATGATCAAAGGGAGTTTTAGGATTGGAGGTGGAGGGGTGAGCTAGTGCCAGAGAAATAGATTTTTGGATACTATCCTGCAAAACAGTGACTGCAAATAATACAGCATTTTGTACAGAGCGGGCCACTGAATTGTCCACCAAATTTTGCAGGTGGTCATTATTAACTACCTCAGTAGTGACTGACTGAGGGCGCATATCTCTGGTATTATTCCTAACTTCCTCTGACATATTCATGAGTAAAATATAATATTTAATATCTATGAATATTGAAATATTAATATTGGGGAGAAATTATGAGTTATACAGTGGAATACAGTAATGGTGCAATATTATGAGGTAAAGTAGGCAGAACAATTGTTGCTTTTAAAAAAGCAATTGGTAATTCAGCCACTAGATGTCAGTAAAGGCGAAGTAATGCCGAATTAATGGGGAAAAAATTAATTAGACAATGTATCTAATGAATCTCCAATCACCGTTCTGCATGAGAGCAACAGGGAGGTAGTACTGCGTCTCTGAAAGAAGAAAAAACGCCATTTTGTAAGTTTTGGGGGCTTTCGTTTCTACGCAGTACATTTTTCGTTAAAAATCACACCTTCTCATTATTCTGTAGGTCCATACGATTAAAATGATCCCCTACTTATATAGGTTTGATTTTGTCGTACTTCTGTAAAAAATCATAACTACATATAGTGTTATGACTATGTGTATGTGTGTGATGGTGTGGGAAAGCGATTTGATTGGTTGCTATGGGCAATTCAGCAACTTTTCCTCTGGACAGGTTTTGATAAATCTCCCCCATAATGTTTAAGTGGACTCAGAAAGCTGCGGTGTGCACATAGGTTTCTTATAAGGGTCAGTGGTAGAAACATGCCAATCTTTGATAGTCAGTCCAAGTATTTAAGTCCGTATCAGGCTCTAAAGGGCTAGACACGTTTCAGGAGACTACTCCTTTCTTCAGAAAGTAGTCTCCTGAAACGCGTCAAGCCCTAGTGTTTTTACCTTAATCCCTTTAGAGCCTGATACAGACTACTTCCCTTCTATACATAAAGGGAATCAACATGGTAAAGGAGGAGAGCATATTTAAAAGAAGAAAAACTACCACAAGAGGACATAGTTTTAAATTAGAGGGGCAAAGGTTTCTCCAGTAATATGAGGAAGTATTACTTTACAGAGAGTAGTGGATGCATGGAATAGCCTTCCTTCAGAAGTGGTCGCTGCAAATACAGTGAAGGAGTTTAAACATGCATGGGATAGGCATAAGGCTATCCTTCATATAAGATAGGGCCAGGGACTATTCATAGTATTCAGATTATTGGGCAGATTAGATGGGCCAAATGGTTCTTATCTGCCGACACATTCTATGTTTCTATGCTGGACAGGGTGAGAGGGACATAGGGAGAGGTCCGCTATTACTTCACAGGACCCTATGGATATAACTGCATAACAGGAACCTGCAGAATATCTTTTTACCAACAGGACTGTACATATCGATACACCATGTTGCTGTGCCCTTCTTTTACAGGATTCATACCTTTTGCACTTATTTATCGTACATGTAACGTATTGGAACGGTATTTTCTACATGACCAGTGCAGCCACATATTACTGTGCCTCATATTACACTATATCTGTGTTAACAGTTTTTGTACCTGAATGTCTCTGTATATCCATGAACTTTGATCTATAGGACATTATATGCACCATCTGGGGATTCAGAATTGACGTTTTATTTTTTGCATATTTTTTGCACATTTATTTATTTATTTATATTGAATTTATCCTATTTATTATATATACTCGAGTATAAGCCGACCCAAATATAAGCCGAGGCCCCTAATTTCACCCCTAAATCCCAGGAAAACCTATTGACTCGAGTATAAGCCTAGGGTGGGAAATACACCATCCCCCCTGTCATCATCCAGACCCCCGTCATTAAAACCCTCATCATCATCACCCTGTCATCATCCCCCCTTCATCATCACCGCCTGTCATCATCCCCCCCTTCATCATCCCCTTGTCATCATCCCACACCCCCCTTTCATCATCCCCTTGTCATCATCCCCACCCCCCTTCATCATCCCATTGTCATCATCCCCACCCCCCTTCATCATCCCCCTGTCATCATCCCACACCCCCCCCTTAATCATCCCCTTTTCATCATCCCACACCCCCCTTCATCATCCCCTTTTCATCATCCCACACCCCCCCTTCATCATCCCCTTGTCATCATCCCCACCCCCCTTCATCATCCCATTGTCATCATCCCCACCCCCCTTCATCATCCCCCTGTCATCATCCCACACCCCCCCTTAATCATCCCCTTTTCATCATCCCACACCCCCCTTAATCATCCCCTTTTCATCATCCCACACCCCCCTTCATCATCTCCTTTTCATCATCCCACACCCCCCTTCATCATCCCCTTTTCATCATCCCACACCCCCCCTTCATCATCCCCTTGTCATAATCCCCCCTTCATCATCCCCTTGTCATCATCCCACCCCCTTCATCATCCCCCTGTCATCATCCCCTTGTCATCATCCCACCCCCCCTTCATCATCCCCTTGTCATCATCACCACAAGTCATCAGCCCCCCCCCCCCGACCTTCATCATCACCGCTTGTCAATGTCTGATACAGTGGTCTTCAACCTGCGGACCTCCAGAGGTTTCAAAACTATAACTCCCAGCAAGCCCGGGCAGCCATCGGCTGTCCGGGCTTGCTGGGAGTTGTAGTTTTGAAACCTCTGGAGGTCCGCAGGTTGAAGACCACTGCGGCCTTCCACATCATCCAGCCCCCCCCTCTCACACCCTTTAGTTCTGTACTCACCTCCGCTTGGCGGGACGTTAGGGTGCGCTGGTCCGGTGCTGCAGGACTGTCCGGTGAGGAGGTCGTCCGGTGGGATAGTCGTTCCGGGCTGCCATCTTCACTGGGGGGCCTCTTCTCCGCGCTTTGGGCCCGGAATAGAGGCGTTGCCTTGACGACCACGCAGAGGGACGTTGGTAATGAACTTCCCTCTGCGTGGTCATCAAGGCAACGTGACTATTCCGGGGTCGGGCCCGAAGCGCGGAGAAGAGGCCCCCCGGTGAAGATGGCAGCCCGGAACCACTATCCCACCGGACAGTCCTGCAGCACCGGACCAGCGCACCCTAACGTCCCGCCGAGCGGAGGTGAGTACAAAACTAAAGGGGGGTGGGGGGTCTGGATGATGTCGAAGGCCGCAGTGGTCTTCAACCTGCGGACCTCCAGAGGTTTCAAAACTACAACTCCCAGCAAGCCCGGACAGCCGATGGCTGCCCGGGCTTGCTGGGAGTTGTAGTTTTGAAACATCTGGAGGTCCGCAGGTTGAAGACCACTGAGGGCGGAGAGGTCACTCGAGTATAAGCCAAGGGGGGTGTTTTCAGCACGAAAAATCGTGCTAAAAAACTCGGCTTATACTCGAGTATATACGGTATCTTATTTTTCATTTTTAGAGGGGAATCGCAAGGGCCCTGCGTTACCCCCCTCCAGCTCACATCTACCCTTTTTGTATTTTATCAAATTTTTTCATTAAATTCATATAATTTTTACTCTATGGTCTAATCTCTCTTTTTTCTCCTCTTCACCCCCTCCCCCCCCCCCCCTCACTAGATCACTTGAGGACTGTTACCTTATTTTTCACACTTCATGTTTTTAGCCAAGCACCTTGGGTATTAGGTGCTATACAGTTAACCTCGGTTATCTAATTTTCTACCTAGTCGAGCTGCACAATCCCCCTGTTACACTTTTTTCAAATCAACTTGTGCCAGAAAGTTAAAAAGATTTGTAAATTACTTCTATTTAAAAATGTTAATCCTTCCAGTACTTATCAGCTGCTGTATCCTACAGAGGAAGTTGAGTTCTTCCGTCTGACCACAATTCTCTCTGCTGACACCTCTATCCGTGTCAGGAACTGTCCAGAGTAGGAGCAATTGCCCATAGCAAACCTCTCCTGCTCTGGACAGTTCCTGACATGGACAGAGGTGCTCTGGTTAGACAGAAAAGAACAACTTAACTTCCTTTGGAGCATACAGTAGCTGATAAGTACTGTAAGGATTAAGATTTTTTTAATAGAAATAATTCACATCTGTTTACTTTCTGGCACCAATTGATTAGAAAAAAATAGTTTTCCACCAGAGTACCCCTTAAAGGCCAATTTTATTTTTTTATTTTTGTTTTTTCCTCCTCGCCTTCTAAAAAAACATACATCTTTTATTTTCATCCACATACCATATGAGGGCTTGTTTTTTGTGCAACCAATTTTACTTTGTAATGACATGACTTATTTTACCATAAAATGTACGGCACAAGCAAAAAATTATTATTTGTGTGGGAAAATTTAAAAAGAAAACAGCAATTTAGCAAATTTTGGAAGGTTTAGTTCTCACACTGTACACTTTATGGTAAAAATGACCTGTTTTCCTTATTTTGTGGGTCAATACGAACAAAATGATACCCATGTTTTGAAACTTTTCTATATTTGTACTGCTTTAAAAAAAAATACTTTTTTTTTTACAAAATTTGTATTTTAAAATTGCCCTATTTTGACCACCTATAACTTTCTAATTTTTCCGTATGAGCTGTATGAGGGCTAATTTTTTGTGCCATAATCTGTAGTTTTTATCGGTATCAGTTTTATTATTTTTTTTATAAACAGTTTTTGGAATATGATGTGATTTCATATTTATTATTTTTATTTTATTTTACATTTTCACTGTTCACCATACGGAATCAGTAACATTATATTTTCATAGTTCAGACATTTATGCATGCAGCGATTCCAAATAAGTTTATTAATTTTTTTTATGCATTTTTGGGTAAAATGGGAAAAAGGGTCCATTTAAATTTTTATTATGGGAGGGGCTTTTTCAAATTTTTTTCAACAGTTTTTTTTCTACTTTTATTTTATTTTTTTTTACACTTTTTATGTCTCCATAGGGGACTATTTTTTGCAATCTTTAGATTGCAGGTACTGATCAGTGCTATGCATATGCACAGCACAGATCAGTATTATCAGCTGGAAGGTAGACCAGAGAAAAAGACGCTGGGAGGACGGACGGCGGCAGGTGTGGGACCTCTGTCCGCCATCTTGGATGATCTGATCATCCATTCAAACACCCACATTGCCGCAGATGCCTTGATCTGTATTGTCCACCATTACCAGCGGGTCCCTGATAGCAGCCGTGCATGATACGAGTATGATGCGACGTATGTCCTGGTCCTATGTCCTTAACCCCTTAACGATCACGGATGTAAATGCACGTCCTGGTTTGGCAGGACTTCCCGCACCAGGACGTACATTTACGTCCTGTGTATGACCGCGAGCATCGGAATGGTGCTCCCGTCATACACGGCAGGTTCCGGCTGCTAGTAGTGGCCGACATCTGCGATCGGGCGGATGTCCGCCATTAACCCCTCAGATGCATCTGCGGCGATCCGATAATCCAGCATGGCGGCCGGAGGTCCCCTCACCTAGCTCCGGCCGTCTCCCGGGGTCTTCTGCTCTGGTCTGAGATCGAGCAGACCAGAGCAGAAGATCACCGATAATACTGATCAGTGCTATGCCCTATGCATAGCACTGCACAGTATTAGCAATCAACTGATTGCTATGAATAGTCCCCTATGGAGACATAAAAAGTGTAAAATAAAAGTTGAAAAATGTAAAATAAAAAGTAAAAAAAAGTGAAAAATCCCCTCGCCGCGTGCGTAAATGTCCGTACTATCAAAATATTGTCACATTTGTTTAAAAAAAAAATTAATAAAAATGATCTAAAAGTTTTATGCAAATGTGGTATCGATAAAAAGTACAGATGACGCCGCAAAAAATGAGCCTTCATACCGCCCTATATATGGAAAAATGAAAAAGTTATAGGTGGTCAAAATAGGGCGATTTTAGATTTCTGATTTTGTACAAAAAGTTTTAGATTTTTTTTTTAAGCGGTACAAAAATATAAAAGTATCTAGCCATGGGTATCACTTTAATTGTATTGACCCACAGAATAAAGAACATGTCATTTTTACCGTAAAATGTACAGTGTGAAAACAAAATCCTCCAAAATGCGCAAAATTGTGGTTTTCCTAAAAATTTTCTCCCTACAAGATTTTTTTGGGTAAAATGAGAGTTTCATTACAAAGTAAAATTGGTCGCGCAAAAAACAAGCCCTTATATGGGTCTGTAGATGGAAATATAAAGGAGTTATGGATTTTAGAAGGCGAGGAGGAAAAAACTAAAACGCAAAAATAAAATTGGCCTGGTCCTTAAAGGGGTATTCCAGGAAAAAACTTTTTTATATATATCAACTGGCTCCAGAAAGTTAAACAGATTTGTAAATTACTTCTATTAAAAAATCTTAATCCTTTCAATACTTATGAGCTTCTGAAGTTAAGGTTGTTCTTTTCTGTCTAAGTCCTCTCTGATGACACGTGTCTTGGGAAACGCCCAGTTTAGAAGAGGTTTGCTATGGGGATTTGCTTCTAAACTGGGCGGTTCCCGAGACAGGTGTCATCAGAGAGCACTTAGACAGAAAAAAACAACCTTAACTTCAGAAGGTCATAAATACTGAAAGGATTAAGATTTTTTAATAGAAGTCATTTACAAATCTGTTTAACTTTCTGGAGCCAGTTGATATATAAAAAAAAAGTTTTTCCCTGGATAACCCCTTTAACCCCTTAAGGACGCAGGGCGTAAATGTACGTCCTGGTGAGGTGGTACTTAACGCACCAGGACGTACATTTACGTCCTGTGCATAACCGCGGGCATCGGAGCGATGCCCGTGTCATGCGCGGCTGATCCCGGCTGCTGATCGCAGCCAGGGACCCGCCGGCAATGGCCGACGCCTGCGATCTCGCGGGCGTCCGCCATTAACCCCTCAGGTGCCGGGATCAATACAGATCCCGGCATCTGCGGCAGTGTGCGATTTAAAGGAACGATCGGATCGCCCGCAGCACTGCTGCAGGGATCCGATCATTCAGAACGCCGGACGGAGGTCCCCTCTCCTTCCTCCGTCCGGCTCCCGGCGTCTCCTGCTCTGGTCTGTGATCGAGCAGACCAGAGCAGAAGATGACCGATAATACTGATCTGTTCTATGTCCTATACATAGAACAGATCAGTATTAGCAATCATAGTCCTATGGGGACTATTCAAGTGTAAAAAAAATGTAAAAAAATGTAAAAGTAAAAGTAAAAAAAAAGTGAAAAATCCCCTCTCCCAATAAAAAAGTAAAACGTCCGTATTTTCCTATTTTACCCCCAAAAAGCGTAAAAAACATTTTTTATAGACATATTTGGTATCACCGCGTGCGTAAATGTCCGAACTATTAAAATAAAATGTTAATGATCCTGTACGGTGAACGGCGTGAACGGAAAAAAAAAGTCAAAAATTCCTACTTTTTTAATACATTTTATTTAACCCCTTAAGGACGCAGGACGTAAATGTACGTCCTGGTGAGGTGGTACTTAACGCACCAGGACGTACATTTACGTCCTAAGCATAACCGCGGGCATCGGAGCGATGCCCGTGTCATGCGCGGCTGATCCCGGCTGCTGATCGCAGCCAGGGACCCGCCGGCAATGGCCGACGCCCGCGATCTCGCGGGCGTCCGCCATTAACCCCTCAGGTGCCGGGATCAATACAGATCCCGGCATCTGCGGGAGTTCGCGATTAAAATGAACGATCGGATCGCCCGCAGCGCTGCTGCGGGGATCCGATCATTCATAACGCCGCACGGAGGTCCCCTCTCCTTCCTCCGTGCGGCTCCCGGCGTCTCCTGCTCTGGTCTGTGATCGAGCAGACCAGAGCAGGAGATGACCGATAATACTGATCTGTTCTATGTCCTATACATAGAACAGATCAGTATTAGCAATCATGGTATTGCTATGAATAGTCCCCTATGGGGACTATTCAAGTGTAAAAAAAAATGTAAAAAAATGTAAAAGTAAAAGTAAAAAAAAAGTGAAAAATCCCCTCCCCCAATAAAAAAGTAAAACGTCCGTTTTTTCCTATTTTACCCCCAAAAAGCGTAAAAAACATTTTTTATAGACATATTTGGTATCGCCGCGTGCGTAAATGTCCGAACTATTAAAATAAAATGTTAATGATCCCGTACGGTGAACGGCGTGAACGAAAAAAAATTTAAAAAGTCCAAAATTCCTACTTTTTTAATACATTTTATTAAAAAAAAAATTATAAAAAATGTATTAAAAGTTTTTATATACAAATGTGGTATCAAAAAAAAGTACAGATCATGGCGCAAAAAATGAGCCCCCATACCGCCGCTTATACGGAAAAATAAAAAAGTTATAGGTCATCAAAATAAAGGGATTATAAACGTACTAATTTGGTTAAA